>NC_042616.1:91019499-91663388 GCF_901001135.1 Rhinatrema bivittatum | reverse complement strand
CAACTGTGGCTATATGTCACAGAAGAAGGCATTTATGTGGGGTCATTCGCCTGAATGGACCCTATCAGAGTCAAAGAAGCTAGCACCAGGCAGGACTTTGTGGCTGCAAACCTGACGGCGCCAAGGAGGGATAGAGCCTGGTTGATACAAATACGGTCTTTCATGGTTTGGAAAGTTGCCATGGCCTCAACACACTTGTTCTACTCGGATGCTAGTCCTAACAGGGCTTTATCTGTGATGTCAGTAAGAAATACCCACTCCAAGGTGCTCTTGGTACAGAGAACTGCAATGGAGATAGGAAGCAGTAGTACCACAAAATAAGGCACCGGACTAGTTTCATTCAGCATGGAGGACCTCAGGAGAGGTCCCAACATGGAAGTTACTCAGAATGGACAAGGGCTAGACCAATCAGCACGGAGCACCTCAGAACTGGTGGTAGGTTTAAAAAAAAAAAAAGGTTATTCTGCCTTCCATGACACTTCAAAGCGCATTATGTTCATGTGCTTTAGGTATTTCCATGTCCTCAGAGGGCCTACAATCTAAGGGGCCTGATTTACTAAGGCTTTTCTCCCATTCTGTGCCTGTGTGAAAAATGCTTAGTAAATGGGGCCCTAGGATTGTACCTGAGGGAATGGAGGGTGAAGTGACTTGGCCAAGGTCACAAGGTACAGCAACAGCATCTGAAACCTAGTTTCCTTGGTCCATTGCCTTATTGCTTTAATCACTAGGCTACATTTCTCTCTCCCTTCCCGGGAGCTTGGCACTTTGGTGGTGCTGCAGCAAAGTGAGGGCAAGCTTATATAGGTTTTGAAGGGATTCCCAGGTCCAGAGGGCATCTTAGTCCATGGACCAGCTAACACAGTTAGTGAAGAATTTTTTGCCTCATTGATTCTTGAATACAGAAGTTGGGGATTGAAGCCTCTTCTATCCAGAATGGTGGAAATGTTCCCACATAGTGGATCTCTGCCTAGTTTGACGCTGCTGTGTACCTTGCCACACGAGTCCCCAGCAATAGGCTTCAGCCCACAACAAATAAGGAGAACTTCACCTCCTCCCAGAGAGTATCATTATAAATGAGAAGATGAGAAAGGAGCTTCAGCCCAGTCAGGCTTCTTCCTGAGAGTGTCCTTTCCAGGGCAACAAAGGTCTCCTCCTCAGTTGCCTTAATTCTCATCAGGTTCATGGCTCAGCACTTCCCCTTGATTGGGGACATGGGAGGATTCCAAGTGGACCCCCCTTACCTAATTTACCACAGTACACCTACCCTCCAGAAAGTTCTCAGCTACACTTAAGCTCCTGGACAAGTTAGCAAAGATGAGTAATGTCATAGAAACATAGAAATGACGGCAGAAAAAGACCAATCGGCCCATCTAGTCTGCCCAGCAAGCTTCCACGCTTATTTTCCCATATTTATTGGTTTCATCAACCACCAAGTTCAGGGCCCTTGTTGGTAACTGTTTGATTCAAATTTCCTGCCATCCCCGGTCATTGATGTAGAGAGTAATGTTGGAGTTGCATCAAAGGTGAGCATAAGGCTTAATGGTTAAGGGTAGTAACCGCTGCATCAAGCAAGTTACCCCCGATGCTTGTTTACCCAGACTGCACAGATCAATGCCTTGTTGGATGTTGTCTGAATGTAAATCCTGTTTTCCACATTTCCCCCTGCCGTTGTGGTTGTCAAAAAAGCAAACAATGTTAGGAATTATTAGGAAGGGAATGATGAATAAAATGGTGGATGTCATAATGCCTCTGTATCGCTCGATGGTGAGACCACACCTTGAATACTGTGTGCAATTCTGGTTGCCGCATATCAAAAAAGATATAGTTGCACTAGAGAAAGTACAGAGAAGGACGACCAAGATGATAAAGGGATTGAGACGGTTCCCTTATGAGTAAACGCTAAAAAGGTTAGGGTTGTTCAGCTTGGAGAAGAGACAGCGGAGGGGAGGATATATTAGTGGTCTATAAAATCATGAAAGGTCTTGAACAGGTAAATGCAAAATGGTTATTTACTCTTTTGGATAATACAAGGACTAGGGGGCACTCTATGAACTTAGCAGGAAGCTCATTTAAAACAAATCAGAGAAAATTCTTTTTCACTTAATGCATAATTAAGATCTGGAATTCATTGCCAAAGTATGTGGTTACGGCAGTTAATGTGTCTGGGTTCAAAAAAGGTTTGGCTAAGTTCCTAGAGCAGAAATCCATAAACTGAAATTAATCTATAAGGATTACTGGCTTGGGATCTATTCCTTTAATTTTTAGGTACTTGTGACTTGGTTGGCCACTGTTAGACACAGGATACTGGGTTTGGACCTTTGGTCTGACCCAGTATGGCAAATCTTATGTTATGTTCTTCCAACAGATTAGAATTGGATCATCTATCTCATTGTGGCATAACATCGATACAGGACTATCCCAAAGTTCCATGCTTTCAGCCATTTTATTTAATATTTACTTAGCCCCATTATATAAACTGTTTTTCTGTTTAGATGTGAATTATCGAGTGTACGCAGGTGATATCCTGTTTTTCTTCTTTGCCATTTCCTCCTGGTCTGTTACATCTCAGATGGTGACCTTATGTTTACCATCAGTTAAAGCTTGGTTACTTCATAATAAACTTGCTTTGAATCTTGAAAAAAATGAAACTATGGTCTTAGAAAGTTTGCCATCACCAGATAAGCCACCTTACTTTGTGATTGAGAGCAATCAGATTTCTTTGGTTTTTCAAGTTAAAAATTTTGGTGTCGTCATTGATTCCAGTCTTTTTATGCAGCCACAAGTCCGCGCCATAACAAAAGCAACCTTCTTTAAAATTAAACTAATATGGCATCAAGCCTTTGCTAGAGGCAAATGAATTTAGAACAGTGCTTTATTGTTTGCAAGTTTTGATTACTGCAATGCCTTATATTTTGGAGTCCCTGCCTCAACAGTGCAATCCTTACAAGTTGCCTGAAAATCTGCCGCATGCATATTATCAGGCCTCGGTAGAAGGCAGCACATCATGTCTGTAATCTACAATCTACACTGGCTTCCAATTTGCTGGTGGGTGCAGTTTACCATAATCTATAATCTACTTGAAAGTCCTGATTCGCCATGGATTAGCGCACTACTAAAAGTCTGTTCCTTTTAGAACCCTGCTCTCCTCCCAGGCTAGACTTCTTACAGTACCCTCGTTGAAGTCTGCATGACTTTCTGAGACCAAAGAATGTCCATTCTTCATCACTGGTGTTACCTGTTAGAAATCCCTGCCAGAACACCTCAGACTCATTTCTTGTCTGAAAAGCTTTCAAAAATTATTTAAAACCTAACTCTTTCAACTTGTGTTTGACCCTGATATTTAGGTACATATAATTTGCTCAAGCCCATTATGGATAAACTGTCCCCAGTTAATTTTACTTTGTTTTTAGTTTTGTTCTTGTTTTATTGTATTTTAATACATTTTCTATCATTGTTGTTATTATGTACATTGTCATTGTAAACTGCTTTGAACTTTAGCCTAGACAGTATAAAATTATTTTAATTAAATAAAAATAACATAGTAAGATGGAAAACCAGGAAAGAGGTGGAGTAGGAGGAGAAATTTGTAATTGTTTTATTTTGGGGGACAAAATGCCCAGTATAACCAAGAAAGAAGCCAGATGGGTAAACTAAGCTTGGATCCAAGTGGCAAACAAAACAGAAGCAGTAAGACCCCAAAGTGTAGTATCGGGCAGAGCAGATAGAGTGGCAGCAAGACCCCCAAGGGGATAGTGTTAGATGCGTGGCAGCAAGGCCACCAAGGTGCTTTCAGTCGTCCTGTCACTTTCATGGAAATGCAGGGAAAGCAGATTGATGGAAAAGTTGATCTTTTTATAAAATCAGCTCTGGTGCTAGCTTTGAATGGTTGGGGCTCACAATGTCCCTATCACTGAGGAGGCATTCACTGAACACACTAGTTGGTGGGTAGGAAAGATAATGCTATCTTTGCGAAGACTGGTCAGACCATGAACTTGTTTGCCCAATATGCCAACAGATCTTTGGCCAGGGCCTCGATGGTTCTCTGTTGCAGGAATTTCTGCTGCGGTCTTCCTTGCTGTGGTGGGCCAATGATCTTATCACAGAGCATAGAGAAAGACATGGTTTAATGGAACAGTCAACATGGATTTACCCAAGGGAATTCTTGCCTCACAAATAAACATGTGGATCAAAGTGAACCGGTAGATGTAGTGTATTTGGATTTTCAGAAGGTGTTTGACAAAGTTCCTTGTGAGAGGCTTCTAAGAAAACTAAAAAGTCATGTGATAGGAGGCGATGTCCTTTTGTGGACTACAATCTGGCTAAAAGACAAACTGAGTAGGATTAAATGGTCCATTTTCTCAGTGGAAAAGGGTGAACAGTGGAGTACCTCAAGGATCTGTACTTGGACTGGTACTTTTCAATATATTTATAAATGATCTGGAAAGGAATACGATGAGTGAGGTTATCACAATTGTAGACTATACAAAATTATTCAGAGTAGTTGACCTTGTGAAACTGGAAGATTGGGCATCCAAATGGCAGATAAAATTTAATGTGGACAAGTGCAAGGGGGTTAGATATAGTGAAAAATAACCCATGCAGTAGTTACACGAATTTAGGTTCCATATTTAGAGTTACCACCCAGGAAAAAGATCTAGGCATCATAGTGGATAATACATTGAAATTGTCGGCTCAGTGTGCTGCAGCAGTCAAAAATGCAAACAATGTTAGGAATTATTAGGAAGAGAATGGTGAATAAATTGGAAAATGACATAATGCCTCTGTATTACTCCATGGTGAGGCCACTCCTTGAGTACTGTTTACAATTCTGGTCACTGCATCTCAAAAAAGATATAGTTAAACTGGAGAAGGTACAGAGATGGGTGACCAAAATGATAAAGGGGATGGAACAGCTCCCCTATGAGGAAAGGTTAAAGAGGTTAGGGCTGTTTAGCTTGGAGAAGAGATGGCTGAGGGGGGGGGGGATATGATAGAGGTCTTTAAAATCATGAGAGGTCTAGAACAGGTAGATGTAAATCGGTTATTTACACTTTCGGATAACACTGGTCTACATCAGTTTTGCTGACTACAAGATAACAAGTGATCTTTATGTATTTTAGTGTGCTGAATCCAAAAATCACATCCATTTCCTCCAGTCATGTTCAGTTTTTCCGCAAAACGCCGTCTACTCATAAACTCTTATAGCAATAACGTAACATAAATTAGCTTCCATTCCTATTGCTCACTCAGTAAATATGAAAGAAACTTATTAATCAATGAGAACCATTCTATAAAAAATCAAATATAATGATCATTGCTGGATTTTATGTGGTGATCTGAAGGTTACATCGATGCATCTAGGAGAACAAAGCAGTTACACAAAATTTCCTTGCTTCTTGTGCCTTTGGGATAGCCGAGCAAAGGCAGAACATTGTACAAGGAAAGAATGGCCCGCTAGAGAGAAATTTAAGATCGGTGAAAAGAATATTAAGAATGAGCCACTTGTTAATCCTCAAAGTGTTGCTCCCCCCATTGCAGGTAAAATTGGGACTCATGAAACAGTTTGTTAGTGCTTTGGATCAAGATGGTGAGTGCTTCAAGTACCTGTGTACCAAATTTCCTGCTCTTTCACATGAGAAGTTGAAAGTTGGCATATTTGATGACCTACGAATTAGGCTTCTAATCAAAGACAGAGAATTCCTCAATACCATGAAAACCATAGAAAAGGATGCTTGGTCTGCTTTTTCAGATGTGATTACAGACTTTCTTGGCAACTTCAGGGCCGAAAATTATAACCTTTTAGTTTAAAATTTGTTGATTGCTTTTCAAAGACTGGGAGCAAACATGAGTGTCAAATTGCATTTCGTTGATAGCCACCTGAACTACTTCCCCTCAAATCTTGGAGCTATGAGTGAAGAAGAACAAGGAGAACACTTCCACCAAGACATCAAGATTGTGGAACATAGATATCAAGGCAGATGGAACACAAACATGATGGCAGACTACTGCTGGTGTTTACAGCGTGACAACCCTGATCATAACTATTCCAGAGCATTTAAAAAGAGAAGATTTCTCCCTAACAACTAAAATTTACACAACTATTGCTCTCTTGGTTAAATGATAGACTCATTTTTTGCATGAAACAAATATATTACGTGCTATCGCTTCTTCAGAACTTATTACCCTTGATATTCGACTTTATAATCAATAATCAAACATTTCTCATTTGTGAAAAAATTTGACATTTCATATTTTTTGACTTCATATTTGATAAATCAGCAAAAATAATTTGGATAAAATCAGCAAAAATAATTAGGTCAGCAGAAAGCCTTTTTCAAATGTAGACCAATATAATAGAAGAACCAGGGACACTTCATGAAGTTAGCAGGAGGCACATTTAAAACTAATCTGAGAATTTTTTCACTCAACGCATAATTAAACTCTGGAATTTGTTGCCAGAGGATGTGGTTAGTGCAGTTAGTGTAGCTGGGTTCAAAAAAGGTTTGGAGAATAAGTCCATTAACTTCTGTTAATCACGTTGACTTAGGGAATAGCCTCTACTATTACTGGCATCAGTAGCATGGGTTCTTCTTAGTGTTTGGGTACTTGCCAAGTTCTTGTAGCCTGGTTTGGCCACTGGTGGAAACAGGATGCTGGGCTTATTGGACCCTTGGTCTGACCTAGTATGGCAAATTCTTATGTTCTTCGATGCATGGCAAAAGGCTACTGGTCTGCCACCTGACAACTGGAAGGGGCTATGGGTTCGACCTGGGGAAAAGTCTTCCCCTTTTCAGCTCTTTAGCTACAGCTTCTGTTTTGAGTGGCAGAGGGTGTCCCTAAGCTAGTACTATCACCTCTCCTGATGCCAATGCTAGTGGGTGATGTTGCATTCTAGCATTTTTTAGACATCTTAGTACCTTACTTTGACTGAAGGCCTTACTATAGTGAATACACTGAGCAAAACATAGGTTTTTCCTTACTTTAAAATGCCTCATACCACAGATGTCTTCTACAATCTTCTGTCTTCATCCTTGGGGGCTGCTGCTGCATTGGAGTTGAAGTTGAGGGTGGACAGTGAGGTAAAAGGTTAGGGAAATCATGCAATACTCTAACTGCACTGTCTCCTCTTCCTGGGGGTTGCTGTTAAATATCATCAATATCATTTACTTCCCCCACCTCACTGGAACCTAAGACACTACTGACTCAAACTCCCATTCTCTGCTTACTTGGTCTTTGATATCTTCTGATTTAGGGAATCCATAACATGAGTCTGACTCAGGCTCAGTTTTGAAAACAGTGTCTCCATTACCTCAGAAGCAGTATTCATGGAAGTGTGCACTGCTGATTTTGGGTGTTATGTTTCTGCTGCACATGTCATTCTCCCTGCCCTGCTAATGCCATGCTTGGATAGTTTTCCCGCCTTTTGCCCCTGCTCCAAATCAAGAGGGAGAGGATCAGGTGGTGGTGGTACATGCTTTCCCAATTTTAATTTCTTATGGCTTGAGCTGGCTTCCACTCTTAGATTGCAGTAGCTAAAACAAAAGAAAAGTCTAAGTTCAGGGCACGACTTCCTCCTTTCTTCTTGCTGCTACTAAACTGCATGTATTTCTGACAAGCTGGTCTGGCCCTACCGTTTTTGTGTCCATTGCCTCCTCTCCTCTTTGTAATGACATGATGGAATTGTAAGTGGCTACTGGGGGTCTTGTTGTCATAATATCCTTTATTGATGCTGTGCCTCTCACCAGTACCACTCTAAAACTGACTGTCACACATGCAGTCAGGTTCACAGAGTGAGTTCAATTCAGAGCTTAGCAAACAGTGCCAACTTACAAAGCATAGTTAGCAGATTGTTATTGGCACAAGCACATCTCTCTGTTTTCTAGGGCTATCCCTCACATTGTGTGCAAAAAATGTCTCTCAGACATGGTGTATGATTATGCACTCCTGATTAACTCCTTTTGCAAAAGCAACAAAAAAAACCCCCAACTATCTGACAGAGAAAAAAAACTGGTAAGGCTGTTCTTTTCTCACTGTGAGAAACACCCCCCCCCCCCCCTTTTGTGGACTACAATCTGGCTAAAAGACAGGAAACTGAGTAGGGTTAAATGGTCCATTTTCTCAGTGGAAAAGGGTAAACAGTAGAGTACCTCAAGGATCTGTACTTGGACTGGTACTTTTTAATATATTTATAAATGATCTGGAAAGGAATACGATGAGTGAGGTTATCACATTTGCAGACGATACAAAATTATTCAGAGTAGTTGACCTTGTGAGACTGGAAGATTGGGCATTCAAATGGCAGATGAAATTTAATGTGGACAAGTGCAAGGGGGTTAGATATAGGGAAAAATAACCCATGTAGTAGTTTCACGATATTAGGTTCCATATTTGGAGTTACCACCCAGGAAAAAGATCTAGGCATCATAGTGGATAATACATTGAAATTGTCAGCTCAGTGTGCTGCAGCAGTCAAAAAAGCAAACAATGTTAGGAATTATTAGGAAGGGAATGGTTAATAAAACGGAAAATGTCATAATGCTCTATATCACTCCATGGTGAGACCGCACCTTGAATACTGTGTACAATTCTGGTCACCGTATCTCAAAAAAGATATAGTTGTGATGGAGAAGGTACAGAGAAGGGCAACCAAAATGATAAAGGGAATGGAACAGTTCCCCTATGAGAAAAGGCTGAAGAGGTTAGGGCTGTTCAGCTTGGAGAAGAGACGGCTGAGGAGGGATATGATAGAGGTCTTTAAGATCATGAGAGGTCTTGAATGAGTAGATGTGAATTGGTTATTTACACTTTTGGATAATAGAAGGACTAGGGGCATTCCATGAATTTAGCAAGTAGCACATTTAAGACTAATCGGAGAAAATTCTTTTTCTCTCAATGCGCAGTTAAGCTCTGGGATTTTTTGCCAGAGGGATGTGGTTAGTGCAGTTAATATAGCTGGGTTCAAAAAAGGTTTGGATAAGTTCTTGGAGGAGAAGTCCATTAACTAATATTAATCAAGTTTATTTAGGGAATAGCCACTGCTATTAATTGCATCAGTAGCATGGGATGACCTTGGTGTTTGGGTACTTGCCAGGTTCTTGTGGCCTGGTTTGGCCTCTGTTGGAAACAGACCCTTGGTCTGACCCAGCATGGCAATTTCTTATGTTCTTCTCTAATCCATAGCATTTCATGAAAAGTTTTTAGATGCAGCAAGTTAAGTATGCCTTGTGAGAGACCGGGCCTTTTGAAAATAGACCCGGCAAGGGGGCGGGGGGAGATTCAAGAAGGCTCCCTGAATGGTCGCATACGCCGATGCTCCTGATATTTCCCAAGAAATTTGTTTCCTTTTCTAATATAATGCTACATAAGAGAAAAGGGAAAGTGAGGGTATATCCACCCGAGCCCTCACTTCCCCCAGGACAGCGGGTAATATCACAGTATACGACATTCATACCTTACACTGGGGTCTCGAGCCCTGCAGGTGGGTCGGGAGGAGGAGTCCCTTCGCCGCCTGGGGAGATATCGTTGACCCTGCGAGAACAGCCAAAAGCAATTCCTCCAAGCAGCATTGGGACGGGAGAGTCGCCAGTGAATGAGATCACAAGAGCGACTCCTGGTGGTCAGAACGACGCTGCAGCGGACCGGGAGAGGCCCTCTATTTCCTCTAGAACTCTGGAGATATTGGCGTTGTGTGGGGAGAGTCCCTAGAGTATACCGTAGAGAACAATAGCGGGAGCCGGAGAGATTGAGATAACAAACGGTCTGAAGAGCTCCCTTGAGATAGTTAGTCCGGCTGTAATTACTATGGAATCGCTCTGGGACTTGATTGTAAAGATGACCAAGGTATTTAATGAACATACCCAAGTAACAGAGGAAACCTCCCTGAAAATTGAAATGCTGGAGAATAATATAAAGTTTAAAGAGGAAGAGCAAACTCAAACCATGACTCAGGTTAAAAATGACTTAAAACAATTGTCTGGTTCTAACGCCATATGTGTGAAACGCCATATGTGCTTCAATGTGCAGGCTGGAGTCTGTGGAAAATTACTTGACAATTAAATTTAAGAGTAATGAATTTTCCTAAGGTGGCTGGCGAAATACCTATCTTAACATTTAGAAGGTATTTAAAGGAGATTTTGAAGATCCCGGAAGATCAAATACTGGCATTGAAATAGATTGTATACCTGAGACAAAGACAAAGCCAGATACAGATATCTCCCACAGGGAATATGGGAGGATTTGAGAACTTATCAGAATATCTGGAAAGCTCTGGCCTTGAAGTAGAAACATAGAAACATAGAAATGACGGCAGAAGAAGACCAACCGGTCCATCCAGTCTGCCCAGCAAGCCTTACACTTATTTTTTCTCATACTTAACTGTTTCTCTTGGCTCTTAGTAACCTTATGTTCTAATTCCCTTTTCACCCCCACTATTAATGTAGAGAGCAGTGATGGAGCTGCTTCCAAGTGAAATATTAAGTTTGATTAGTTGGGTAAGCGGCAGCATAGCTCTCTGCCATGAAGCAGAGGGCAATGCTGGAAATGTGTGAAGTATCAGTTTTTCTTTTCCCCTGTCATTGAAGCAGGGAGTCATGCCGGACATGCACCGAAAGTGAAGCATGCCTTGAAAGTCACATTAACTATCATCAAATATTGAAAAGCCTAATAATTGGTAATACCTATAGCCCATGAACCCATCCCTGTTTTTTTCTTTTTTTCTTTTTTTTTTTTTTAATTGGGAGATGGATGCCCTTCATCCTTCTACTCTGTGAAGGTGGACACCTACCACCGGCCACTGGCATCCCGCGCCGTTAATGCCTCTGTGGCTACTGCTGCTCCATGCAGTGTTTTACTACCTGCTCTTTATATGCGTCCTCTAGAACTGATGGATCCCATCCCTGGTTTTTTTTTTATTATTTATTTAATTGGTAGATGACAGCCCTCCATCCTTCCGCTCCATGAAGGTGGACACCTACCACTGGCCACTGGCATCCCGCTCCGTGAATGCCTCTGTGGCTACTGCCGCTCTGTGCAGTATTTTACTACCTGCTCTTTATATGCATCCTCTAGACCTGATGGATCCCATCCCTGTTTTGTTTTTTTTTATTTAATTGGGAGATGACAGCCCTCCATCCTTCCGCTCCGTGAAGGTGGAACACCTACCACTGGCCACTGGCATCCCGCTCCATGAATGCCTCTGTGGCTACTGCCGCTCCGTGCAGTGTTTTGCTACCTGCTCTTTTATACGTGTCCTCTGGACCTGATGGATCCACAATGTTTATCCCATGCCCCTTTGAAGTGCTTCACAGTTTTGGACTTCACCACTTCCTCCGGAAGGGCATTCCAGGCATCCACCACTCTCTCCGTGAAGAAATTCTTCCTGACATTGGTTCTTAGTCTTCCTCCTTGGAGCCTCAGCTCGTGACCTCTGGTTCTGTTTGTCTCACTATTTTCGGAACATGATAGAGCAATAATAATGAGATATTACTTTAAAGCAATGAATATTACTTATTTGGGAGGGTTAATTCGTATTTTTCCAGATCTTTCCAAAAAATTTCCTAATAATGCGCCCAGAAGTTGTGGCGATGGGCGCTAATTTCCTTCTGAGATATCCTGCAAGATGCGTAATAAAGTATTCTGGAAATACATATGTATTTTACAACCCAGAGCAGTTAAGGGAATTCTTAAATGCCAGAATGGTTGTCCCAACAAGTCAAAGCTCACCTATTAATTAATTAAAGATATGGTATCTACAGGAGAGTATGTTATATTATTAGTTTCTTGTTAAAAACTCCTCTATTGTTTCCGTTTCTCCCCCCAATGTTTTTTGGGAAAAAGAGTGAAAGTAATTATTTCCTTGTATTTTATTTATTTATTTATTTATAACTTTTTATACCGAGGTTCAGGTGACAGAGTTACTAATCACTTCAGTTTACATTCCAACATCAAACAAACAATGACATAAGATATGTCTTACAATGAACAAGGAGGCAAAACAACTCGGATACAAATAAACTTGGTAGAACAAGGTGTAAAAGTAGGAGAAACTGGACTTGTGGGGCCTAGAACCCCTGAAGTGGGGAAGGCTGACTAAGGGAGGGAGGGGTAGAGGGAAAAGTGCTACTATAGCTTTGTTAAATATGAGAACGGGTACTTAGAGGTTTGCCCTGGGTGGGGACAGTCCGTGGGAGCTGTGGAGGCAGAGTATTGCTAAGGGAAGGCTTGACAGAACAACCAAGTCTTGAGTCTTCTCTTGAACGTGATTGGGCATTGTTCCAGCCTGAGGTCAGGTGGGAGCGAGTTCCATTGTTTTTAATTTAGGATAAATATATTTCTTTTCTATAACTTTCTTCTGATGTCTAAGCAAAGCTATCTTTGTATTATAAAATCGCATAAATAAAAAAAAAAAAAAGTATTCCTTGTGAGCAAACAATGTTGAAATTCATTTTTAGCTATATTTTTTGTGTTATATCACTGTACTAATATATTAACATTGGCAGCTGCTAAGAATGGGGCAGCCCTGTCCCACCCCAAGACCCATACCACAAAAAAATGAGTAGAGACATCAACTGGATCTAGAAGGCTGTAATTTTATTGCTAACATTATAAAGCTACTTCCTGGTACACAAGCCACCTGATTACCAGTGACACAAACCATGTCCAACCCTGTGCCATCTGCCTTTAGCCAAGCAAGATAGTGATCCTGGCCAATCACCCCTCCCCCCCTTGTTTGCTAAGCAAAGGAATCACTTGGACCATCATAAAGGTAGCCCACCGGCTCTTGTACCCTACCCCTGCTGCGACAATAATCAGAGTACAATACCCAATACCGTCATCTATCGGACATTGAACTGACTAATTCCAGATCAAAATTACCATAACAAACATTGCAAAGACAAGAAGTTAAACTACAGAATTTCCCCATAATTTCACATTTAAAAACAACCAGAGAAGAACCTAGCAAAAGCAAAATTGGGGAGGGTGGGAGGGAACGCTGACTGCAATGAAAAAGGGTGCATGCCTGCAAAAATATGGGCTTTAAAAAGCCCAAAAGACACCTGCCTCTCCGTATCAGCAGATATTGCTGAAATTGGAGTTGGAGGAGAAAGAGGGTGAGGACACAAACCATTGCATGTGTCCTGGGGAGGGAACAGGCCCGGCACACGGTACTCGGTACTTGCCAGGTTCTTATGGCCTGGATTGGCCACGGAGACAGGATGCTGGGCTTGATGGACCCTTGGTCTGACCCAGTATGGCATGTTCTTATGTTCTTAAGAGGGCTACAAAGCACCTGGTGCATACCCTTCCATAACTGGTCAATATTTGTTTTGTGAAGTAGACCACACAGATTCCCCACATTCTTGTTGTGGTTGAATAATACTGTTTCAGTGTTTCAGTAAATCTAGATACTAAAGCATTAGATGAAATTGGACAACAGGAAAAATATGGAAACTTCTTTATTTAGAACAGATGTCTTTTTCCTTATAGATTTGTTTTTACATGCTGGTTGTGCTGCTCTACTTACCAGTCAGTGTGATCTAGTTTTGCATAAAGAGTTGTAACATGATATTGAAATGTTTGTTTCTGAGTCTGTCTGCACATAGCTAAAAGCCTAACTTTGTAACATGTGAGTATCTTGTGAGGGCAGTGCCTCCTTCAGGTCAATATATTAAGTTCAATAAAAAAAAAAGTATTGCTTCCTTATTTAACCTTTATTTCTGTGTATCCTGATGAACTAAAATGGTAACCATAATAATTTTTAAACAGTTAAATACAGACGGTACAGATATAGACTTCGAACAATGGTCCTTTGTACCACATGTATCTCTGGTGAGGAGGATATTTTTAAAGCTGCAGCAGTTGGCGAAAAATAAGGCATAAAGAGAACGTGAGTGTGTTTCAGACTATAGTATAGGCACTTGTCATACTACTTTTTGATTATTGCAACTGGGTATTGATGGGAGTTACAGAGAAGAACTTGCAAAGACTTCAGATGATGCAAAATATGGCAGCCAAATTGATTTTTGGCTGTCCTAGATGTATTTGTGCTAGGCTGCTGTTGAGTGTCTTACATTGGCTACCAGTGAGGGAGAGAACTGTATTTAAGACTTTAACCTTAATGTATAAAGTCCATCATGAGAAGGGAACCTGTTATTTGGTGAGCAGGGTACAGAAATATGTTCCCAGGCAGATGTTGCATTCCTTAGGAGATCCACTTTTTATAGTTTCAGGGATCAAGCAGATAAAAAAAGAAGGGTCCAGGAAGAAGATGTTTTCAGTAGTGGGGCCCGAACGCTGGAACTCTGTTCCAATAGCTATTAGACATTAGGCCAATTATTTGGGTTTTAGAAAAAAGGTGAAATTGTGGCTGTTCAATGTTTTAATGAGGGTAATCTTGTTATATTTTATTGTATTATATTTTTATTGTTGTAAACTGCCTTGGCCAGCTTGCTGCACTATTTTCATCAAAAAAACACTTAAAAGTAACTTAAGATAGTGGCAGGTAGGCAAAATAAAAGTAGAATTTGAGTATAAGGGGGTTAGAAGGGCTTGCTTTGTATCACTTCCTCCTTTCCACCCCATGAAAGAGAGAGATATGCAATGGTCTACAGTATAAACAAGCTATAGAGATTTTGGAGTTTCTAGTATAGGGCCCTTTCAAATTTAATCTTTTCCTTAAAACAGTACACCAGTATTCATTTTTGACTTGAAAATATTGTGTACAAATATTTTTGTATTAAAATATACAATGGATGGTAGGTATCTTGACAAATTTTATATATGAAGCTCAAAATTGCAATGACAGTTGTATACGGGCTTGCCTTGGTGTGGACCTTGTGTTCAGTGCTGATAAATACCAGTTAGATTGATTTCCTGGCCTAGGCTTTTGCTCCTCATGTAGTTTCACTAGGCCTTCATGGGAGGGAGTGTAAAATGTTGGAGATTTGTGATACAAGGGAGTTTCGGATAAGAAAATGACTTAAAAAAAACCTTTTTTTTTTTAAAGCTTATATTCTTCTCACACCCACAGTTCAAGGCAGATCATGTCAAGAACATTTATAATCTAAAAACAATTAAGACAAAATAATGACAAACCAAACAACACCACAAAAATACAATGTCATGCCAAATACTATTATTATTAACTACCACTGCAAAACTAAGATCTCGGAGTGGCCTAAGATCTTCCTAATTTACATTGCCTATAAAGGCAATGGGAGAAAACACCAGCTATATACTAGAGGATGGCTGCATACTGCACATATTTAATCCTACCCCCAAAGTCTTATTTAAAGAAAATAGCCTTCACAGCTTTTCTAAACATGGAAGTACTTTGATCCTGATGCATTCAAGGAATGTGGCAGACTAGATAGGCCATATAGTCTTTTTCTGATTTCATGTTTCTATAATCCCTTAATATAGTCACACACCAATAGTAAAAAAAATCACTATTTTCTTAGAGATCTCTTTGTTGTCAGTTCAATTATCCAAAGAAATAAATTATTTAAAAATGGAAGCACATTGAACAGGGGTACTCACACTTGGTGAGCTGTGCTTTTATCCCTTTGCATGGGTATTCATTCTTGGGCAGCTGTGTTTTTATGCCCCCCCTTTTTTTTCTAATCTTAAATTTTATCTCATATTTAAAGCAACTATTCCTTCTTACTAAGCCACCACAAAGTAAGCAACATTAAGAAAACAAAGGTAAAGTATTAAGATGATACATTATCAAGACTGCATACTCTGGCTGGCTAAGAAGGCTGGAGGGATATCTCCTCCGAGAGTTACATTCAGCACTTCTCTTTTGGCTGGCAGGGATTGCTGAAGCAGTAATCTTCTTTCTTCCTCTACAGGATTTAAGGTGTTGTCTTTGCAGCGCCAGAAGCACGGCTGGGAAAAGAGACGGACCCCGAGGAATTGGGTAGACTCTCTTTCAGCTCCTCCTCCCCCTCCCAACTAAACACATCGGGAGCCAATCAGCTCCCACCCTGGAGTGGTTCAAAGGAATCACCAATCCTGTTGCAGCAGGAAGCATGAGGAGCCCGGGTGACCGGCCGGTCACCTCGAGCCTCCCCTCCCCCTCTGCACGGCACCAGCGAGGCTTGCATCAGCGAGCCTGGCGCCATATTATCCTGGCCGGGCAGGCATGAAGCCTACCCGACCTCTCATTTTCAAGGTATGCAAGATATTTTTCTTGCTGAAACTTTTTCCTTGCCTCATCCTCAATAATTCAACATGGAGTCCTTATGGGAGACCTTGACTGTGATGGGGCAATCTCTCTGCTCTCAAATTTAATAGATTTCTCAGAAAATTGATTCTACAATGACCTTAGTGTCACAGTATGACACAGAGTTTAAACTGGTCAAATCACATTTGGAGAAGGTGGAGAATAGTATGGGAGAACAAAAGGAATTAACCAGTCTTTTGACTAATGAGAATTTGATACTAGCTAGAAAAGTTGAATTCTTGGAGAACTTTTCTAGGCAGTGCAATTTATGTCTTATACATTTTCCCAAACTTCCTTTGGTTTCGCCTGTGGATATATTTAAAAGATTTCTCAGGAACATTAGAAGGTTTTTTGAAGTTAGCATGGATTTTAACATTTCAACAACCTTGAATAGTTTTCCAAATCTGATCTATGTAATTTCACAGTGCAGTAGTGATTTTCTACTTAACTAATCTGGCCTTATAGGTGAAGAAACTTTCAAAGCTCCTTATAGGGGTGAAAAGAAGGGGGGGAGGTAAATTGAGCAGGAACTTTAAGAATCTCAGTCAGATAAGTCTTTAACATATCCAGAGTGGTGATAGCTTATATTTTGAGAAGATTTGTAATACGCAAATTATAGTATCTAACCAAGTTCTCCAAATTCTCCACTGTTAAATATTATTCTTAACTTAATAATGATGGCAGAAAAAGACCAAAATGGTCCATCCAGTCTGCTCAGCAAGCTTCACAAGGTAGTAACTGCTGCTCCGTGCAGGTTAACGTTGGCTTCATCTAATCCCTTCTGCTTCTTAGTTTATTCTCCACTACTTCTACTCACTCCATAATCACAGCTGAAGTTGATATAAACTGATTTTGTTTTGAGAGTCCTGAGTCTTAAAGAAATCTGCACAATTGGGGAGTTTCCAAGCCCACAGATTTCCAGATCTCTTCCAAAATAAATTCAAGCTGGAAAATACTGACTTCTCCCCTGCTCTCTCTGAATGCATGGTGGTACCTGATGATGTGAAGCAGTTTTTCCAGGAGCTGACCCAGCTTCCTCAGTTTGTTCCTGGCATCTCTACTGGCTCCTACTGGGCATGCCCAACATGGCACTAACCCTGCAGCCAGTAGGGGTCCCCCTACAGTCTTCTTTTTTCCGTGCAGCAGTAGCCACATGGGTTAAGGAGCTCCACAGAGATTCCTGACAGGAATTTTCCTCACGAAATTACTAAAAACTTTCATACCCCACAGGGGTCCCTCCTTCGAATTTTTGACTCCGCGGTACTCCGGTAAGTTTTTACCCGTTTTCAGTTGATTCCCATCGGGTTTGGCCCTCGCGGCCTACTGGCCGTCGACAGTACCGCGGCTCAATTTTTTCAGAGGCCATGGCATCGGGGTTCCGTCGGTGCCCGCACTGTACTCGCACCATTTCCATAACAGACCCTCATAAAGTCTGTGTAATGAGTCTTGGGTGCGAGCATGATGTCTTGACCTGCACCAAATGTGCCTTAATGACACCTAAAGGTCGCAAGGCCAGAATAGAGAAGATGGAACTTCTCTTCTGTTCTCAAACCCTGAGGCCATCTATTGCATAGACGTCGACTGAACCAGCACCGTGCACTTCGTGCCAGTATTGGCCACCAGCCGGTGACTGCCCGGCGTCGACAACTTCTCAGCCTTCGACTACTTCTACCCCCCCTCAGGGGATCATAGAGAAAAACATCGGCATAGACACCGGATGTCTCGGACTATTGATGAAGGAAAGCCATTGACCTCTCCATCGTCCGAGCCGCCATCGAAGAAACCCCGTCCAGAAAAGGCACCGACTCTTTCTGCGACCGGGTCACCGAGGCAACCCTCACCCGAATGGGTATCGGGAGCTGCGACCCCGCCTTTAATGGTGGTCCCTCCGGCTATGCCTCTGCCTCCTTCTTCTCTTCCGGAGCTGGGGCTGCTTGCTCGAGGTCTCCATGAAGAACTTGACCGGATGGTTCAGGAAGCCATCGATAAGGCGATGCACTGACTCCAAGGTCCCTCGGTGTCAGTCGCGGAACTGACCATTGATCCCATTCCGGCAGCATTGGCACCGCTGCTCTCGAAGATGGAAGCGCTTATAGCCGCTTTTCCACTGATGGATCCTGGGTCACCGAGGGCTCCGGTGCCTTCCCCGCTTACTCTGTCATCGGGAGGAGAAACACCGTTCCGCATTCCGCCATCAGGTGTCCTGCCGATGCCTCAAACATCGATGCCAATGCGCCCATCGGCGCCACCGATCCATCTGCCCTTGATGCCTGCACCGGTGTCCTCGATGCCCTCATCTGTGCCTCCAGTACTTCCCTCGATGCCTTCGGAGCCTAGATCGGGACCTTCAGGAATACTATCATCCCGTTCTTCTCAGGTTCTTAGAGGGGCAGGTCCTGATCCCTATGACACCTGGACCGACGATTCTTCTCAAGACATCGATGACTTGCCATCGCCACCTTTTCCTACTGAAACCAGGAAGCGTTCTCCTCCAGAGGACCTATCCTTCATAAATTTTGTGAAGGAAATGTCTGAATTGGTTCCCTTCCAATTGCAGACTGAACAAGATGACAGATATCAAATGATGGAGCTGTTACAATTCCTGAATGCTCCTAAGGAAATAACCTCCATCTCTATTCACCAGGTTCTTTTGGATCTCCTCAAAAAGAACTGGGAACACCCTGGTTCTGTTGCTCCAGCAACAGAAACTATGATACCACTTATTTGGTCCAGTCAGCCCCAGGATTCCAGAAACCTCAGCTGGATCACCAATCTGTGGTTGTAGAATCTGCCCAAAAAAGGGCAAAAAGATCAAAACCCCACTCTTTCTTTCCCCCAGGTAAGGAACAGAAATTCCTGGATGCCATTGGCTGGCGTGTCTTCCAGGGATCGATGCTTATCTCTCGGATCGCCTCCTACCAGCTGTATATGATCCAGTACAACAGGGTCTTATTCAAGCAGATACAGGACTTTGCAGAGTCCCTGCCTCAGCAATTCCAGGAACAGCTTCAAACCCTGGTACACAAGGGTTTTGAGGCAGGAAAGCAAGAAATAAGATCCTCTTATGATATCTTTGACACCGCTTCCAGGGTATCTGCAACTGCTATTTCGGCAAGAAGATGGGCCTGGCTTAAGTCTTCGGACTTGCACCCTGAAGAACAAGACAGATTATCTGATCTGCCCTGCATAGGAGACAATCTGTTTGGCGAACAGATTCAGCGGACAGTGGTGGAACTCAAGGACCATCATGAGACCCTTCGCCAGCTCTCTCTGATGCCCTCTGAGTATTCCTCCAAACAGCCATTCAGGAAGGATACTAAAAAGTCATTCTTCCGTCCAAAGAAATCCTATCCACCGCCGTCTAGAACTGGTTTCACAAGACCTTTCCAAAAGGCCCATTCTTGTCAACCTCGTAAACAAAAGCCACAAGCAGCTCCTCAGCCAGGCCCTGCTTCTGGCTTTTGACTCCTGCATAGAGAGCAGCAGCCAGTTTCCACTGCCTCAGATACCAGTGGGAGGTCGATTGTGCCATTTCAACAGGTGGTACACAATCACCTCAGACCAGTGGATCCTTGCCATAATCTCTCAAGGTTATCATCTGAACTTTCTCTCCATTCCACTGGACTCCCCACCTCTACCGATGTGGAGAACATCCGACCACTCACTACTCCTGGAACAGGAGGTCTCCCTCCTCCTCCAGTCCAGAGCAATAGAACCAGTGCCCTACTCCCAACAAGGCCTAGGATTCTATTCACGGTACTTTCTAATCCCCAAAAAATCAGGCGGCGTTTGTCCAATTCTGGACCTATGTGCCCTTAACATGTACTTCCACTGAGAAAAGTTCAAGATGGTAACCTTGGGTTCCCTCCTTCCTCTTCTGCAAAGAGGAGACTGGCTCTGCTCTCTCGATCTCCAAGATGCGTACACACACATTGCGATAAATCCATCTCATCGCAGGTTCCTGAGATTTCTGGTAGGCCCCAAGCACTATCAATAGAGTGCTCCCATTCGGCCTGGCATCTGCACCACGAGTCTTCACCAAATGCCTCGTAGTAGTAACAGCCTTCCTCAGGACTTATGGTGTTCAACCAATCGAATAGATAGGGATAGACATGATCAGGGCTCCCACTAAGGAAGCTGCTCTGTTGTCCCTATGACTTACTTTACACACTCTGATTTCACTAGGATTTCTCGTCAACTATGCAAAATCCTGCTTAGTCCCAGCTCAAACTTTATCATTCATAGGGGCAGACTTAGACACCTTGCAGGCAAAGGCATTTCTGCCTCGACAGCGAGCTCTCACTCATCTCTCATCTCTCTCGCATACCAGCTACAGTCTCAGCACCGCTCGACTGAACGCCACTTCCTCATCCTGCTGGGACACATGGCGTCCTCAGTACAGGTTACCCCAATGGCCCGCTTGGCCATGAGTCATGCAGTGGACTCTAAGGTCACAATGGACTCAGTCCGTCCAACCTCTATCGACCACTGTCCACATCACTGACTCACTCCGTCAGTTTCTAGCCTGGTGGAAAAATCAGATCAATCTCCTCCAAGGCCTGCCCTCCCAGGCTCCAGACCCTCAAATAATTCTCACCACCGATGCTTCCAACCTCGGCTGTGGAGCCCATGTTGCCGATTTGCAAACACAAGGAACTTGGTCTCCAGAGGAAGCCAAACACCAAATAAATTTCCTGCAGCTGCAAGCAATCAGATATGCTCTCAGCGTATTTCAGGATCGCCTTTCCAATCAGGTCATCCTGATTCAGACGGACAACCAGGTGGCCATGTGGTACATCAACAAACAGGGAGGGACGGGCTCTTACCTACTGTGTCAGGAAGCTGCGCAGATATGGGCGGAGGCCCTCTCCCAATTGATGTACCTCAGGGCCACCTATTTACCGGGAGTGCACAATGTGTTGTCAGACAACCTAAGTCATGCTTTCCATCCGCACGAGTGGTCCCTCAACCCCACAGTAGCGGACTCAGTATTCCAACGTTGGGGGTCATCCTTGCGTAGATCTCTTTGCGTCACCTCAAAACCGCAAAGTAGAGAACTTTTGCTCTCTCACTCATAGCCAACACTCTCAGCCAAGAGATGCGTTCTCCCTCTCATGGGCGACCGGTCTTCTATATGCATTCCCTCCATTTCCACTTCTCTCAAAGACTCTCGTGAAGTTACGTCAGGACAAGGGATGTATGATCCTGATAGCACCTCACTGGCCTCGCCAGTGAGGTGCTATCAGGATTCAATACTTCAGGATCTCTCCATTCGCAGGCACATTCCCTTGGGAAAGGACCCGCTTCTGATCACTCAGAACGACTAGTGCCTACGCCACCCCAATCTTCAAGCTTTGTCCCTGACGGCCTGGATGTTGAAAGGTTAATTCTTCAGCCACTTAACCTTTCGGAGCCAGTTTCCCGTGTCCTGATTGCTTCACGGAAGCCTTCCACGAGAAAGTCTTACCTAATACAAATGGAACAGATTTGAGTCATGTTGTTCTTCTCAATCCCTTGATTCCTTTACCTGTTCCACCTCGAAGTTTCTAGATTATCTATGGCAGTTGTCAGTCAGGTCTAAAAACTTCCTCCATTAGAATGCATGTCGGTGCGGTAGCTGCCTTCCATAAAGGTGTAGGGGACATTCTTATTTTGGTACAACCCCTCGTAACACATTTTCTGAAAGGCTTGCTTCATCTCAAGCCTCCACTGCGTCCTCCGGCCCCTTCATGGGACCTTAATCTGGTCTTAGGTTGGCTCATGAAACCACCATTCGAGCCTCTCCAATCCTGTGATCTTCGCATTCTCACATGGAAAGTGATATTCCCTTTGGCAATAACATCTGCTCGCAGAGTTAGTGAATTACAGGCCCTAGTTACCTATCCGCCTAACACTAAACTTCTGCAGGACCGAGCAGTACTCCACACTCGCCCTAAGTTCTTACCTAAGGTAGTATCGGAGTTTCACATTAATCAGTCTATACTACCTACCTTCTTTCCCAGGCCCCACTCCAATCCAGGAGAACAAGCTCTGCATACCCTTGACTGCAAACGGGCTCTAGCCTTCTATCTAGACCGTACAGCTCCCCACAGGAAAAGCACTCAATTGTTTGTCTGTTTCCATTCCATCAAATTGGGGCAGACTGTGGGTAAGCAGACTCTCTCCTCCTGGTTAGTGGACTGCATATCCTTTTGCTATCAGCAAGCAGGCATTCTGCTTCAAGACTGTGTTAAAGCACACTCTGTGAGGGCCATGATGACTTCAGTAGCGCACCTACACTCTGTGCCGCTTCCTGACATTTGCAGGGCTGCCACTTGGAGTTCTCTCCATACCTTTACAGCCCATTATTGCGTAGACAAGGCTGGAAGACATGATTCCATCTTCGGCCAGTCTGTCTTGTGTAACCTTTTTACAACTTGATGTACCAACACCCTTCTGCCTGCCCGTTAGGGTTCAGGATGCCCTCTACCATATTCGACCCCAGTCCTTGTGCCTATTGCACGTCTTGGGTATTTTTGGTGCATTTCTCGGACATCCTCAGCTCTGTACTCACCCATATGTGAGGACTACAATCCTGCTTGTCCTGTGAGAAAGCAAATGTTGCTTACCTGTAACAGGTGTTCTCTCAGGACAGCAGGATGTTAGTCCTCATGAAACCCACCCGCTGCCCCACGGTGTTGGGTTCGTTACGTTTCCTTATTTTGTTTTTCGGCACTTCCTGTAGCTTTAAACAAGACTGAAGGGGGACCCCTGCTGGCTGCAGGTTTAGTGTCATGCTGGGCATGCCCAGTAGGTGCCAGTCAAAGTTCTAGAAACTTTGACAAAAGTGTTCCGTGATTGGGCTCCATCCTATGATGTCACCCATATGTGAGGACTAACATCCTGCTGTCCTGTAAGAACACCTATTACAGGTAAGCAACATTTGCTTACGGAGATGTAAAAGGAGGGTATGGCCTGAAAAATTGGATAAACACTGCATTAGAAAAATGTGGCAGATTGTTAGACTTTTATGACTCATTAAACATTTCTAATGGAGTTTGTCATTTGTTCTGATAATCTTTGTTGTAATCTGCTTCAGTTCTGTCTGCGTTAATACTTTGCTAACTTGACATACTTCCTATTTTACTTATTTTTTAAGAAGTTTCATATGGTTCATAGATCAAGACATCTTGTTAGTACATTGTATGAAACAGTGCAAAGTTATGTTAGATGGATAATAAAGCTACAGTAGTTAAATGTCAGGATAAATCATATAAAATATCTAGATTTTAAGTTTAGATCTGAAGGATGGAAAAGTTTGCATCCTGGACATAGGAGGGGAGGTCATTTCATGTGCCATTGAATGTTTCATTTAATTTTCATGCAGACATGTTATTTAATGCAAGAAGAGAAATAGTCAACAGCAAGAACACATCCAAGATCATTAGTAGTTAAAAGCACTGGTTTCTGGGCAAGCCCTGTAGCTCACGCAGTGGTTCTCTGGTGCAAGTGCTTGCTAGTTTGGATCTCCTTTCCATACGGGCTAGTGAATATTAAGCATGTCATGGAGTTAGTGTGCCTGGATTCAGGAAAGAAGAGAAGATGACTGCGTTGGCTTCTGCTGATCAAAGAATGTTGGTGTGTGTGTTACTTAAAGGAAGTATGCCTCTTCCAGTTGTTAGTCTGGCCAGGGATTCCCTGGAATAACATAGACATCTCTTCTAGGAAGGGTAGTTAAAAGATTAAAGGTGAAAATAGGGGAAAAAAAAAGCAAAGGAAAAAAACTCTGCATTTGATCTTTTATGGATAAAGAGTATCCCCTTAAATATCATACAAACTTCAACTCTTACCCAGTGCAGTTTTTTGTGTCCAGTGAGTGAAATGATATTCATAGTAAGTTACATGTGTTTCTTAAATGCAAAGTGATCCATGCTAGAAAGTACTGAATTTGATAACATTATGCTGTACTTGTGTTTGTAGGCCTCGGAGCAGAGGAAGAACTGCTGTGGAGGATGAAGATAGCATGGATGGGCTGGAAGCAGCGGAAACAGGTAGAGGTTACGTTCCTGCACTAAAATGAAAGCAGCAACTTAGCAGATCTTGAAATAAGATTTAGGACTGCAATAACAGTGATCTGATGGCCAGAAATGGGTTACGTTCTGCCCATTGACAGGAAGATAGGAAAAGTATCTTGTAGAGTAAGTTTGGCAGGGATAAACTATCCTGAAGGGGGTCTAAAGAAAAAAAGTGGCTTCAGTCTTGATGCTGCAGAGGTGTACTGCAAGTTCAGGAGGGTGGGAGTATAGTGATGTTGTCATAAGCATGCCATGACAGACAAGTTTCAGCAGGTCCAGGAGAAGAGCAGTTTCCTTTGTTGCAGACCCAGGAAAGGAGACACTACACTGTGGTGGGCCCAGAAATGAGAGGATCCTCTCTGGTATTCCACAACCCAGGCAGAGCTGTCACTCTGAGGCCCCATTCTAGGAGGAGTTCCTTCTGCTGCCAGGTCTCCTCTTGATGAGAGAGAGCACAGTTGCTACTAATTCAGAGGAAAAAACATATTAATTTTATTTAAGATTTATAACTCACATGTTCCGATGTTTTCAGCTGGGAGTAGAATAAAACATTCATAAAATCAAGATATCCAAACATTCATAATGACAAAGCCAGCAAATTTTACTATAAGGGCCTGAACATCAATAAACCACACTTCCAAGAGCCTATGATCAGATTGAAAGGCACATTGAAGTAAAAAGGTTTTTGGTACCTTCTTGTATGTTTGCATATTGGTCAGAGACTATAACTGCTTTGGCAACGTGTTCTAGCAAAGAGGACCAGCAATGGAAAATTGCAACTCACTTGTTTCAGCCAAATGTGTGGATTGCAGAGAGGGTACCTCCAATAAGCCCCTGTGAGTGTACCTCAAGGTACGTGTAAAGTTATAGAACCGAAGAATGATGTGATCCATGGTGAAGGGGGATTATTTAACAATTTGTGATCAAGCATGTCCAACTTAAATTTAAACCTTCTGTAAAGGAGAGTATACCAGGAGCAGATATTTAATCTGATTCACTTCAAGGCACAATCCGGAAGGAGTCCTAGTCCCAGGACATTTTCCTGAGTAGAGGAAAAAACAGTCCCAGGAGAGAACAAGAAGACCCTGGGGTGGAGGAAGGAAGATATCATATAGAGCAGTGGTCCCCAACTCTGTCCTGGGGGCCCACCAGCCAGTCGGGTTCTCAGGATATCCACAATGAATATGCATGAGAGAAAATTTGCATGTTATGGAGGCAGTGCATGCAAATTTTCTCTCACGTATATTCATTGTGGATATCTTGAAAACCCGACTGGCTGGTGGGCCCCCAGGACAGGGTTGGGGACCACTGATTATAGAGACTTCAATTGTTTGAACTCTTGATTTAAGCTGCTAAGGTAAGCAGGCTATTTTCTGTTACTTTTTCATTGTGAATGAAGTTTTTCTGTGAAGAAAGACTGGTGTCCAGATTATTCTGTTCTTTAGCTACTCTTGCATTGTTTTACATATGGTAGTAGCAGTGGGACTTCTGCTCTAAGTGCCTGCACAGACAGAGACCCACATGAAAAGGAAAAAAAAGGAAGAAATCTTTTTTTTTTTTTTCTCCTGAGGAGGCTGGCTGCAGTATCAGCCTGGGAATTAAATACAGAAGGCAAAAGGGAGTAGTCCTGCCTGGACAGATCGGGAATTGTAATGAGTCAGAATCAGACAGGCTAGGATTTTTCTTTTTTCAGTGTCCTTGAGGCAAAAGAAAAAAAAAAAAAAAAAAAGCCTCTGCGGCACCAGAGCATATTAAGTCAAAATGGAGGCCTTCACAGAGGGGCAATAGCAGCTATAAACTGTTGTACAGGCACAATATGTCTAACACCAAGCCCTGCAAAAGAAGTTGAACAAACAAGTTTTACTGGGACAGATGGTCAAAGCCTTGCAAACTATAATAGCTTGGCCTATCCCTTTGAACCCCTTGATACCTAACATAGGTGCCAGAGAAGAACCAGACTGTTTTTTTAGTGAACTTTGAATGAACCTCTCAGCCAGCAGATTGGCCAGAGTCCACTTGGACCATCTATCTTGGCAATTTTTTGACTGTTAGCAGTCAGGCTACCATTCAAGGGTCAACCCTGATGGAAAGGCTAGTCACATAGAGGTTAAAGCTGCCATACTTGAGAGAACCGTGTATACCTTAGAATGTATTGGCAACGGTTCTGGCGGGAAAACCTCAACCCAAGAGAGAGAGTGTGCAGAAGTTCTTCTACTGACTAAAGGATCTAGAATGTCAGTTTTTTCCTTCAGCCTGAAGGAAAGACTGGCACAGAGGTGGCCAACTTAATTCTCCTGGAACAGTCTGTAGAGGGTTTGCACCAGTCTGTGAGGCAGTGGGTATGCCACTATTTAAAGCTTACATTTGAATCCCCCTTAGAAGTCATTGATGCCTTCTATCAAGCACAATCAGTACTGGAGCCCTCCAGGATTCAAGAGAGTTGGTCAATACTGGATTTGAAAGTCTGCAGTTGGAAAGCAAAGCATCCAGAGAAGGGGGATCCACAGGTCTTAGACCCACAAGCATGTCTCCATTGCGGCAAGGAAGGCCACATTGCCAAGGAATGTCCCTTGGTCTTACATCAGCTCACCGATTTAACTGACAATGATCTCCTTCATTCAATTACGAATGAATGAAGGAGATCCTAATTATAGAGGATTTTGTAAAGCCTCTATAATTAGAGGCTTCAATGCTAACACTGACTACATTTTAGTATTACTAGACATCTCAGCTGCTTTTGATACATTAGACCACCTAATCCTTCTTTCTCAGCTCCAATCTATCGGTCTGGCAGATACCGTTTTAAACTGGTTTCACTTTTATTTAACTAATTGTTTATACCAAATAAATATTGGTCTTCACTCCTCCGATTGTACACAACCTCTTCCGGTGTAGCCTAAGGATCCTCCCTTTCTGCTATTCTTTTTAACATTTATCTAATACCACTGTTTATTCAATAGCCTCTGTATTCAGTTTAAGATTTATGCTAATCACATTCAGTTCTTCATACCTTACTCCTTATCATGGACCATGACACTCTCCACCATCTACTTATATATTAAAACCATGAATACCTGATTATTCCATAATCATCTTAAACTGAAATTCTCTAGCTTTCCACAATTCCTCAATCTGCTTGCAGTCCGCCATCACATCTCTTTTGATGGCATATCCATTCCCATAGTGTCCAAAGCATGTAACCTTGGGGTAATCCTAGATTCAAGTCTATCAATGTCCCATCACATCTCAACAACGGTAAAAAAAAAAACTCCTTCTATAAACTTCATATGTTAAAACGTCTTTGTCCCCTACTCTTCTTAGATGACTTCCGCACAATCTCATATCTTCACTGGGATAGACTATTGAAATGCCCTCTTACTTGGCCTCCCTGACAATGCCCTTCATCCTCTACAATGAATTCAGAACTCTGCAGCGTGCATCTTGACTGGAGCTTCTTGAAAAGAACACATTACCCCAATCTTATACTCTCTACACTGGCTTTCTATTCATTACAGAATACAATACAGAGTTCTCTCCATCATACACAACCTAATATATAGTGATTCCTCCACATGGTTATGCACTCTACTCCATATTTATCAACCTAGCAGACATGATCCCTACACAAAAACCTGTTAGGAGTTCCTACTGTTCTCCTTGCAATGCTCAACATCACCAAAAGACGTGCCTTTTCAGTTGCTGGCTCTTCAATCTGGAATTCCATCCCACATTATCTAAGGCAGATATCGTCGGACAAAGAATTGAAAAAAAAAATCTAAATACATACTTATTTTCTCTTGCTTTTAATTCGCTTTCTCTCTCATCATAAGTTCCTCCGTGCATGCCATCAGCGCTCATTAAGACCCCAATGGCACTGTACGTTGTATATAAATTATAGATTTTTCTTATGTTTTATAATATACTATGTTTTGTTATTTTAATTATGTATGCTATTTAATTTGTAAACTGATTTGACCAATGTATGTAGTAAAAGTATATAAATATTTTTTAAATAATAAATAAATGTCAATCTAACAGCATCTCACAATTGTAACTTTGTTGATATTCCTTGCACTGGGCTTAGCAATTTTGAAGTCCTAATTGAACTGGATAGACTGGTAGACTTGGAAAGTGTAAAGATACTTGTCTAGATGGGGGAGCTAGTAAGGAGAGTACAGACAGACTATGAGAAGACAGTAACCCGTATCTGTATACATGGTGACCAGACATACTACCCGACCAGCTGGTTCTTGCTGACAACCACAGCTGAACAAGCATGAATAGATGTGGGAATATGTCCCAGACTCCTATACCTCATTGTTCTGTGACATGGTTACCCACAGTTTGAGACTCTGGGGCCAACTCTTAACTAATCTGACCAGCTGCGACCATAGTGAGGCATCTTGCAGGAGGCCTTCCTGTTACAGGAAACGGACTTATATGTCAGAGAACAGAGATGCTAAATCCACCATGACACCAGGGAAAAAAGAACAGTGGGGTTTAACATTTAGAGGTGGCACTAGACTCCCTAGGGTAGACAGGCTTCCCCAAGCACCCCTTGATTCCTTAGTGGTTTCTCCAGAGAAGGACAGGGAGAATAGTTTGCATAGTTTCAGCAATACCCAAGGAAAAGAGGAGTCATGCAAGCTTACCCTGAAACATAGGCTAGGCAGGAAACCAGTCCCTGGATTTTGGGTCCATAGCCCAAATTCTCACTGTTTCATAATGAAGAGGGGTGTAAAGGATAGCATAGCCAAAGGAAATATAGAAGGCAATTCTTTTCCCATGGAGATAACCTTGGTAGGGACAGCTGGTGGGGGGGAGGGTATGTAAAGGAGTACCGAATATATCAGGACCTCCTTAAAAGACCAGGCATTTTATCTGGTCCTCCTTGAGACAAAACCCAGAAGGGAATCCTGGTCCCAGGGCATTTACCTGAGCAGGGGAATAAGAGAACAGATTCAGGAGATCAGAGGCCCTGGGGTAAAAGTAAGCAGGTAGTTTTCTGTTACTTTTTCACTGTAAATACAGTTTTTCTGTGGAAAAAAGGCGGAAGTCCAGGCTATTCTGCCCTCCAGCTTCCCTCTCAAAGCTCAGGACCCTGCTTGAAAGTCTTATACCTTCATTTTACAGGATGCTAGTGGAGGGAATGGAGAACAGGAGTAATATCTTTCATATGTGATCCAATTAATGTGCAAGCAGTGCAGTTTTGAACTATTTGAAGAGCTCCTGCTTTCCGTTCCCTCCACAAGCTTCCTGTAAAATGAAGGTATAAAGCCAGGTGAGCAGACTTGGGGATTTAGAGGGAGGCTGGAAGACTGAATAGTCTGGTCTCCAGCTTTTCTCCACAGAAAAAAAAGTATTCATGATGAAAAAATAACAGAAAACTGCCTGCTTACTTCCACCCCAGGACCTCCTTGCTCTCTTGAGTTTCTCTTATTTTCCTGCTCAGGGAAATGCCCTGAGACCAAGATTACCTTCTGGGTTTTGTCTTAAGGTAGATAAGACTAAATGAAAATAAACTCAGAGGTGGTAGACTATGATGAAGATACTGGCACAAAATATTGAATATCAACTGCATACATTTTATATCTTACCCCCAGTCTTATAAGCAGTCAACCAAGTGGAATTAGTTAGATGTTAAATAAGACAGCAGAAAGAGCTGAGCCCTGTTTTCTATGAGGACATTGAAGAGGGAAAGATGGACCCCATGTGGTTTTAAGGTTGCCATAAATTTCCATAGCTTCGGACTTATCGCTGTTGATCTTAAGTCCAGAGAAAGTTCCAAAGAGGTCTTGATAAGCTAGTACTTTAGGCAACGATATATGTGGGTTAGTTAAAAATATTAATACATCGTCTGCAAATGCTACAATACGGAATGAAGTACCTTCCACTTCAAGTCCTGATATGACTGTCCTTTGCAATAACTATGAGTAAGGGGTCTATTGAAAGTATGTAACATAAAGGGGAAAGAGGGCAGCCTTGGCGCACACCTCTTTGTGGGTTAAACACCTTGGACTTACCCCCATTTGCCAATAAATGAGATGATGGATTTGTGTATAACAGAGAGAAATAAGTAACAATATCGCCAATTAGGCCAAAACATTGCAGGACAGAAAAAAGATATTGCCAAGAAACACAATCAAACACTTTTTCTGAATCAAAGCTAGCAGTGAGAGATGGTAGAGAATGGTGTTTGTAGTATGACATTGTAGTAATCAATTTAACAATGTAGGTACTCGCCGAGCACCCCTTGACAAAACCCACTTGGTTCATTGATATAATAGAGGGTAACACAGAACTAAGTCTGTTTGTCAACACCGTGGCCAATAATTTAAGGTCACAGTTTAATAAGGAAATAGGTCTATATGAGGATGGATATGCTGGGACTTTTCCAGGTTTGGCCAAAGCTGTTATGTAAGCTTTATTTTAAAGTTCCTTGGGAAGGTACTTTGATTTAGTGCATTTTTGTAAAAGGAGCCTAGGGAGAAATTATTTGGTCTCTTAAAATTTTAAAATAATCGTAAGAGAACCCGTCAGGCCCAGAGGATTTGCCTGGCTTACTTGATTTGATAGCATTTAGAATCTCTATGGATGTGTGATCAGCAAATTTAGATATTCTACTTGTGGGGCCAAGAGTTGTGGGATTGATATATTTTGGAAAAAGGCAGTCTCTTCTGCTTGATCTCCTCGTCTGCCATCTGTGTATAGTTTCTCATAGAAGGAATGCAACTCTTCACAGATGTCAGCCCTGCGGATTACCCATTCATTCTGAGTTGTCTTTAGTTTTTCAATGTAATTTTTCCCCTGGTGTACTCTAACTGCATTAGCCAATAATTTACCTGCTTTATTTCCATATTTGAAAAATGAGTGCTCTGCATATTGTAAATTCTTTAAAGCTGATGAAGATAAGCATGTAAGGAGCTGAGCATTGCATGGTAATCTGAATTGTGTTTTTTGCTGATGGAAATGAAATCATAATAGCCTTAGCTAGTTTCAACTTATCTTCAAGTTCTAAGATCTTTACATTTAGGCATTTATTCTTTCTTCTAAGAATATGCTATACTCATATTAATCTGTGATTAAACTGATTATTGAGGACTGTAGATAATCTTTAAATAAGGTATGCCTGAGAGCCTCCCAGCCTAAGCCCACAAGCACTGTGTTGTGTGTATTAGGTGTGATGATCCTAAGATTTTCCTGTGCAGTAATTGGATATAGGTTCCCATTGTTCTTCTTCAGTGTATTATAGTTCAAATTCCCTCCCTTTTCTAAACTACTCCCTAATCCCCTATTAAACCCCTGAAGTATGTCATCTCTGCTTCCCTGATACATGCGCTAGGAGTAGAAGGGGCCCGTTAACTGATGTGTGTCGGCCCCATCCTCCCAACAAATTGAAACATAGAGCATTTCCAAAAAACGGGTTAATCTCCAGCATCGCTATATTAATAACTGCAAAGTATTAGTTAAACCTGTTATGCCAGCAATTAATTGTATAATTCAGGCTATTGGTGAGAGTAGCTTCTATTGGTGATACTTGTTACTCTGTTAGATTTTTGCAAGCTTCACATAGTACCAAAATAGCGTCACCCCATCCGAAATTGAAGCTATGCAGTAGTCCTTGAAAAGATTGAAGTTAACTACTACCAAGTCTCTTAATGCCCTAGCTTTCTCCATCCCAGTGTCTTATGAAAAAGAGAGAGAGACCAGCCTTCTCTAGCATGGCTTTTACCTTACTTTAAGTATCCACTGAGTTCGGTATGCTGTAATGTGTCCATTCGGCAGACGAATTGTAGAGGACCATAAAGAATGCGAAGCACAGGGCAGTTCTGTTGATCCTCACGTTGTTGGCTTTTCCTGTAGAGGCTGACCGACGTATCTGCCATATTGGGTGTAGCAACTCACAGTGCATAAAAAAAAACCATAAAACTTTATCAGTTGCAAATATCAAAACAGGTAAACAAAGTCAAATTGAAAATAAAGTCAAATTTAGAACAAAGTGTCTCCATCCAGATTGTAATTAATCTTTTTGGTTAGAAGGAATTCAAAGGACTGCAATCATCATGCCTCACTTTATCCCAGCTAGGTAGGATTGTGTCTTTTCCACTTCAGAAAAGACCATTTTTGCCCTCATGCCCACATGTAATTTTGCGGGGTACTGCAATTGAAAGCGGATATTTCTTTTATGTAATTTCGTGCAGATAGGGCTGAAGAGTTTATGCCGCTGCACAAGCTGAGAGGAGAAATCCTAAAATATCCAAACATTTGTGGACTAGTATGTGAGTTGCTGCAGAGAGCAGAAGGCTTGCACTATCTGTTGCTTGTGAGACCAGTTTAACACTTTCGCGATAATAATGCGGAGTCTGTTTTCTCCGTCCTTTTTTCCTCCTAGTCTGAGCTCTTCCTTTTTGGAGCACTCCCGGCAGCTTCAGGGCCTCCATTAACCATTTCTCTAGGAAGCCTTCCAAGTTCTTATCTTTCACAGATTTGGGGATACCTACGATTCGAATATTACTGTGCCTCAATCTGTTTTCTAAATAGGCAATTTTGTCTTCTTGATCATTTGAGACTTTTTCGAGCGCAGTGAGTTTCCGTGTGAGCATTACGTTTTCATCTTCTAAGCAGGCTATGCGGCCTTCCACATTTTCCATTTGGGGGAGTAGTTCAGCGATGGAGTTTGAGTTCTAGAAATTGTGAGGAAAGTTCGTTAAATCGAACATCTAGAGCACTAACCACAGCATTAGTTACCCGTGTTGTGAGGTCTGCCTGGTATTCGCAGCCATCTTGTTTGGATTGTCCTTGATCTTTTCTTTCTCTTTTTTCCCCCTTTCAAGGGCATGCTAGTAGTCTATTTTTGCATAAATTTGTCAATAGTCATGTGGTCTACCTATTGATTCAAAAAGTGGAGTGACTTGTCAGGATGCTGGAAAATTTCTGTTGATTTGGGAGGATGGAGCCTGGAGCTCGAGCTCAGACATCTGCTCAGCTTCACCACATCACGTGATTCCCCCCCCCCCCCCCCCCCTCTTGTCTCTTTAGGGCAGAAAAGCCTTAGTAAAAAAATGTTTTTCCCTCAAACAGCTTTATATGTTTATTACCATTAGTCCTTCGGCCTAAAGATATCTCCTTGCTTCTTAGGCTATGTTCCCATTATTTGTGGAAAGGGAAAAAGACCAGGTTGAGTATGTAGAGACTGATGCTTCCTATTTTAGAGGGTGGGTTAAATTTTTTCAATTTTAGGTTTTATAATATGGTAGCACTATTTGGTTCCTTGTTCAATTGGCTGAGAGGTACTAACCTCTTTGTAGATATAGAGGCAGAGTGCTTTGGGGGGGGGGGGGGGTTAATGTTTATCCTTTTAAACCTATTTTTTGGGAATCCTGCATTTCCTCCTGCCTTGTTTATAATAAAGGAATAATGGCTTATGGGGATTTACTTATCCCAAATTCTATTATTAATGAGTCATTTGAAACTTGTATTAGGGAAAAGGGGTTTGCTAGAAATTATTTTTATGTACTTGCAATTGAGGCAATACTTATTGTAGCTGAAATAAGCAGGGTGCTCCAGTTTCACGGACTACAATAGCTTGCTGGATTAAGGAGGTGGTCACGGCCGTGTATGTGGATGCTGAAAAGCAGTTGCCTATGCAGGTTCAGGCTTATTCCTCTAGGGCTCAGGCAATGTCATGGACAGATGTTAGATTGTTGTTTCCAGTTGATATCTGCCGAGCTGCGATGTGGTCCTCCTTACATACTTTTTTCTAGGTTTTATCGTCTGAATGTGCATGCCTGGGAGGACACAGCCTTTGCATGGGCGGTGTTGACTGGACCACGGGCAGCCTCCCACCCTGTTTAGGAGTAGCTTTGGTACATCCCACTGGTCCTGACTTCATCTGTCTACACACTAGGAAATGGATAAATTATTTACCTGATAATTACATTTTCCTTAGTGTAGACAGATGGACTCAGCTTCCTGCCCTTGACTTCTGCATGAGTGTGTCAGTAGTCGCCTGTTGGGCTCCGGATCCCAAAGGATTACTGGTAAATGTTCATCCATTCCCTAGATTGGGGTACTTAGATTCAGTGTTTCTTGTTGGTCGTTGTTTGCTTTTGAAGAGAATACTGGTAGGCTGGGGTCACTGCAGGAGTATATATAATGTGACATCAGCTTGCTCCATCTCCATCTGCTGGCAGAGAGCATAGCCCACTGGTCCTGAGTCCATCTGTCTACACTAAGGATAACGAAATTATCAGGTAAGTAATTTCTCTATTAAGCGAGTAAATGAATTTAAAAAATTGCTACGATAATTACACGTATAATTCCTTTTAAAATTACCTCCTATAATTCCTTTTAAAATTACCCCCTTAGTGTACACTAAATATCTTTTTGTGGGAAGTAAATGTCATGATCTAAAGTTTTGAATGCTAGAACTGTCTTGGTTATCCTTTGGATTATAAATTTCTCTGTGTTAAGCCCTGTATTGTCTTTCTGCTTTGTGTACACTGAAGAGACAATTTAATACAGGTAGTGGTTATTTTTTTTAAGTTGAAATTGAAGACAACTGCATCCTTATCACAATCAGAAAATGTGTTCTAAGATTTGTTTGTTTTTCATGGCTGTACAGATATCAAAGAACAATCTGCAGAAGAAGATACTACCCAAACAGAAGCAGATAGCAACAAGCAGCTAACACCAGTACTTCAGCGATCATTTTCTGAGGAGTCTGCAAGTTCCACTGTCTCTGTTTGTGTTGAAACCAAAAGAAGGTGAGAGCAAGAGCCTGTCAACCTAGAGCTGAGCAAGTGAATGGGAAGGGTTTATAACTGAAGAGTGAAACAGGGAACTGAGATGTAGTCCTTGAACATAATAATGCTACATTTTTAAAGCATTAGAAGACTGTTATCTGCTACCCAGTGGCGTAGCCAGAATTGATTTTTTGGGTGGGCACAAGGTTAACATGGGTGGGCTGTAGGCATGCAGGTCGGAGACCTACTAGTTGTTTTCTTATTGATAAATAATACCATATACTGCACCCTACAATGACTTTCTAAGTAATTTGCAACAGCCATTGTGTGTCATGTATGAAACTTTAAAATAATTTACCTCAATTATTTCAAGCACTTACCAGCATTAAAAATTCCTTATTAATCAGAATTTATTTTATATTTATTGCAGTTTATAAATGCACAACTATATCATGTATAAGCAAAGAAAACAATCAGATCCCATCATGTAATAAAACAAAAATTAATGTATTCTTTCATGAACCATTTATGTAGAAAGCCAGAAATCTTCATTTAAAAACAAAAACAAAAAAAAATAAAAAATATATATATATATATATATAGCAAAAATTTTTTTGGCAATTCTACTTCTACTAGTGCAAAAACTCATATACAAAAAACCCCCCAGCTTACAACCGCGGGGAACTATAAGCACTATTATTATATTTAATAAGTCAAATACAATATGTAATGTTTTTTAGAAATATAAATCTTTTATTAAATGTTTTAACAAAATATACTAATAATTTAAGTGAAAAATCATGTATACATGACATTAAATATTTCAAAACATACTAAAATCTAACTGTTAGTCCAATCAATGATAAACCCCAATCTTCTCCTGTATCTATCCTCAATCTGACCCTAATTGAACTAAATATACCCTAACCTCATTGAATTACACTACTATTATACATTTACTGCTTTTGAATAAGTAATGTACATTAAGACATAATATACAAGATTGTTAAAACAATAAGTGGTGTATTCCTTTGTATAGACCCATGTCAACATCAATGAGGTTAGGGTATATTTAGTTCTATTAGGGTCAGATTGAGGATAGATACAGGAGAAGATTGGGGTTTATCATTGATTGGACTAACAGTTAGATTTTAGTATGTTTTGAAATATTTAATGTCATGTATACATGATTTTTCACTTAAATTATTAGTATATTTTGTTAAAACATTTAATAAAAGATTTATATTTCTAAAAAACATTACATATTGTATTTGACTTATTAAATATAATAATAGTGCTTATAGTTCCCCGCGGTTGTAAGCTGGGGGTTTTTTTGTGTATATATATATATATATATATATATATATATATATATATATATATATATATATATATATATATATATAAATAATTAATCATCAGAACAGATGCAGCGCAGAGCTAGGACAATTCACATTACAACTAACATGAAAAAAAATTCAAATTCTGGTGTCTCAGCAAAAAAATAACCCTCCATTGCTATTTCATGAAGTAACGGAAACTCCTGCAAAGAAAGAGACATCTAGAACCTTGCCATACCATACAGTCACAGCACGGACTCTCAGGACTCAAATAACAGCAAACTTTTATGAAAAAGCAAATACTACACCAGGCCCTACAACATTAATACATCACCTACTGGAATAACAGAACAAGCTGGACTGTTACTTCAGAGAAACTACACGCTAGCAGAAATACTGCATTTCACACTCACAGGCAAAACAGAGACCAATTTTTATCCCAGGACAAGCAGGATGCTAGTCCTCACATATGGGTGACATCATTGATGGAGCCCTGGTATGGAAAACTTTCTGTCAAAGTTTATAGAAACTTTTGACTGGCCCTGTGAGGCCACTGAGCTTGCCCAGCATGCCATGATATTCTCTGCCACAGGGGTCTCTCTTCAGTCTTCGTTTTTCTCAGCGCTGCTGTAGGCATCGCGGATCAGGAGCCTTGTGAGATTTTCTCACAGTATTTGCTGACTAAAAAGTCAATTATATTTCATTCATTTCTCCCTCAAGGGATATCTCTCCAATTTCCACCACCTGGTGAGTGATCGCAGTCTTGTTTTTACTCATTGAGTAAAAACTTTTTCTCTCATTTCATCGACGGCTGTCAAGTGAAAATGGCTTCCGGATTTAAGAAATGTCCTATCTGTAATCGGACAATGTCCATTACAGACCCACACCTCGAGTGTGTTCTTTGTTTGGGGGACAAACATGATGTCACAACTTGCCCTAAATGTGCAGAGATGACTCCGAAAGAAGAAAACTTCATCAGGAAAAGATGGAGCATCTATTCCATCTGCAGCTTTTGCCTTCTCCTTCAACGTCTACAAAATCGTCTCCGGCCGGAGTCTCAAAATGAATAATATTGAAAAAATGCTGTCAGGAGGGGTCGGGAGACCATCCATCGCCAATGACATCGATAGCATCGATGAGGTCAGTAGTCGAGCACCAACCGAAACACCATCATAGACATTGACACCAGAGCTTCTCTCCTCAGAGGCACCGATCGCTAAGCTGCCAAAACTTCAGGGAACACCGACGCTATCCTCGACGCTGGGGCCTTCACCTCACGAAGAAACACCAATAGTCGTACCTCCACAGGGCTATGTGGAAGGAATATCGACGCCGCCACCGCGTTCCGCTGCTCTGCCTGCACCAGCTGTTCCACAGGAATTGTCTGATTTTATCTGGCAAGCATTGCTCCAGGCCCTTAAGGAGCAGATGCCTATTCCGGCACCCGTGCCGATGCCGGTGTTTACACCGATGCCGGTACCACTACCGATGCCGGTGATTCCACCGAAGCCGGTGACTACACCGATACCGAGTACTCCGAGGCCGGTACCCATACCGATGCAGACGATTCCGTCGATGCCGGTGCCTACACCGATGCAGGCACCACAACCAAAAGTGATACCGGCACAACCATCGATGACACAGACGCCATCTTCGATTCCGGCCCTGATACCATCGATGCCAATTTCACCTGGGGACCCAGGACATCAGGAACTAGCACTCTACCAACTCATAATGAAGAGATTTGACGAGGTAGTCGGTGCTCTTCCTCCCATACCTCGGAAAGAACAGCCTGAAGGGATACCCCTTGATGACCCACAACCAGTTCCTTCAGGGATTCCTTGTCCGTCTAGATCTTCTCCAGTATCTCCTCCTCGAGAAGATCCATACGATACTTGGGATGAAGGACACACAGACACTTCATCTGAAGATTTCATGTCAGATCCTTCACCTCCAGATCCAAGGAAGAAATCTCCACTGGAAGATTTATCATTCTCAAATTTCATCCAAGAGATGGCGGACACCATATCCTTCACCTTGGTGACAGAGGAAGATTCAAGGCAGCAAACATTGGAGGTTCTCTAATTTTTGGACCCTCCAAAGCAAGTAGTAGCCATACCTGTCCATGATGTTCTTCTGGACCTACATTGGCTTTGGGAGCATCCATGCTCAGTGCCTGCTGTAAATAAAAGAATGGACACAACTTATTTGGTGCATTCTGCTCCTGGCTACCAAAAGTCACAGCTTCCACACCAATCGGTGGTGGTAGAATCTGCCCAAAAGAAGTCGAAAGGGATAAGACCACATTCTTCAACTCCCCCAGGAAAAAATCACAGATTCCTGGATTCCTTGGGAAGGAAGGTTTATCAAGGAGCCATGTTAAATTCTAAAATATCTTCTTACCAATTATACATGACTCAATATCAAAGAAATCTGTGGAAACAGATGCAGGAGTTCATATCATCATTGCCACAACAACATCAAGAAGCAGCCCAGGCAATCATCCATAAAGGGCTAGAGGCTGGCAAGCACGAAGTCCATGCTGCCTATGATGGCTTTGAAACAGGATCCAGAGTGGCTGAATCTGGAATAAGTGCAAGACGTTGGGCATGGCTTAAAGCCTCGGACCTCAGGCCTGAAGTCCAAGAAAAATTAGTTGACCTACCATGTCTTGGCAATAACCTTTTTGGTTCAAAGGTGCAAGATGCGATAGCTCAATTGAAAGAGCACACAGAAACCCTGCGACAACTTTCATTGATTCCACAAGATCTGGCTACACAGTCAACTCGTAGGCTTCAAAGAAAAGAACCTAGCAGGCCTTTTTATAGACAGAGGCGTTATTACTCTCCAACATCTAGGAGCAGATCTGCTAGGCTGCAACAAAGCTCAGCCCAGACAACCTAGGGCGGCTAGGCCTCAACCTCCGCCACAGATGGAGACCGGCTGCTGGCTTTTGAGGTTTTTCCCAGAGACCAAAGCCATCTCTCCAATCCTCATCCAGAGCTTCCGGTAGGAGGTAGAGTATGCTCCTTTTACAACCATTGGTTACAAATAACAACAGACCAATGGGTATTTGCAATAATATCTTGAGGTTACCAACTCAATTTCTTCTCAGTTTCAAAAGATTCTCCTCCGAGACCTTTTTCTCTAAGCAAAAATCACATAATTCAACTGCAAGTAGAATTATCCACCCTTCTGTGAGCCAGAGCTGTAGAGCGGGTGTCTCGGACTCAGCAGGGCAGAGGATTCTATTCCCGTTATTTCCTCATTCCAAAGAAAACCAGAGGCCTACGTCCCATCCTAGACCTCAGAAATCTCAACAGATTTCTGAAGAAAGAAAAGTTCAGGATGGTATCTCTAGGCACCATGCTTCCACTTCTGCAAACAGGAGATTGGCTTGTTCTCTGGATGTTCAAGACACTTACGCTCACATTCCAATATTCCCTCCTCATCGCAAGTATCTGCACTTCATGGTGGGTTGTCAACATTTCCAATACAGAGTACTGCCATTCGGACTTGCCTCTGCTCCCAGAGTATTCACCAAATGTCTGGCAGTAATAGCAGCACACTTACACAAGGAAAGTGTCCATGTCTTTCTCTATTTAGACGACTGGCTTATCAGAAATCAATCTCAAAAAGGAGCTCTGGCTTCTCTCAGTCGAACAATTACTCTACTTCACTCTATGGGCTTTCTCATCAATTATCAAAAGTCCCATCTCACTCTGTCTCACCTGCTTCAATTCATAGGAGCAGAATTGAATACTATCCTCTCAAAGGCATTTCTACCCGAGGATTGGGCAGACACACTTTCCCTTCTGGCAAATTCGATTCACTCACAGAAACAAGCAACAGCTCATCAGTTTCTAACCTTACTAGGCCACATGGCATCCACAGTTCATGTCACTCCTATGGCAAGGACTCTAAGATCACAATGGATCCAAGCCATTCAGCCATTGTCCTCTCCAATTCAAGTAACGCACCAGTTATGTTCCTCTCTACTTTGGTGGGCAAACAAGGACAGTTTGCGCAAGGGTTTACCCTTCCAACAACCAGTCCCACAGTTAACTTTAACTACAGATGCATCCACCTTAGGTTGGGGAGCTCACATAGACAATCTCCAAACCCAAGGTATTTGGACAAAACTCGAAGCAACATTCCAAATCAATTTCCTGAAACTTCGAGCTATACGTTATGTGCTGAATGCATTGAAGGACTGCCATTCACACAAGATTGTTCTGATCCAAACGGACAACACAGTAGCCATGTGGTTCATCAACAAACAGGGAGATATGGGCTCGTATCTCCTTTGTCAAGAAGCTGTACAGATTTGGGACTGGGTCCTAACACACTCAATGTTTCTCCGGGCCACTTATCTGGCAGGCATTCACAATGTACTGGTGGATCGACTCAGTCATCAATTCCAACCATACGAATGGTCCATGGATCCCTTAGTAGCGACCAGGATATTCCAACGTTTGGGACAACCAACAATAGACCTCTTTGCTTCACACCTGAATCACAAAGTGGACAGATTCTGAACTCTGTACAGACAGAATCACCAGCTAGCCAAGGACGCCTTTCCTCGCCCATGGAATGCGGGCCTCCTATACGCATATCCTCCGATACCACTCATAACCAAAACTCTAGTGAAGCTACAACAGGACAAGGGGGACCATGATACTCATAGCCCCGTATTGGCCTCGACAAGTATGGTTTCCCAGACTTCTAGACCTTTCGATCAGGGATCCAATTCGCCTGGGTGTAGCTCCCACTCTCATAAATCAGGATCAGGGTTGGTTGCGCCATCCCAACCTTCAATACCTATCCCTGACAGCATGGATGTTGAAAGCTTGATTTTACAACCACTCAATCTTTCAACCAATGTATCTCAAGTACTTATAGCTTCACGTAAACCTTCAACAAGAAAGAACTATTCTTCGAAATGGCAAGGTTTGCCTTGTGGTGCATGCAAAAGAGTATTGACCCTTTCTCCTGCCCCACAACTTCTCTACTAGACTATTTATGCCATCTTTCAGATCCTGGGAACCAGACTTCATCTGTAAGAGTACATTTAAGTGCAATCTCAGCTTACCATAACAAGATGGGAAATGCACCAGTATCATACAACCTCTTGTCAGCAGGTTTATGATAGGTTTAACTCAACTTAAACCACCAATTCGGCCACCAGTCACAGAATGGGACCTGAATCTAGTCTTAACAAGACTCATGCGTTCTCCTTTTGAACCCATGAATTCCTGTGATCTTAAATTTCTCACATGGAAGACTATCTTCCTCATAGCCATTACATCGGCTAGAAGGGTTAGTGAGTTACAAGCACTTATCACGTACTCACCTTATACAAAATTCCTACATGACAGAGTGGTTCTCCGTACACATCCAAAGTTCCTTCCCAAAGCAGTTACGGAATTCCACTTGAACCAGTCCATAGTTTTACCCACATTCTTTCCAAGGCCTCATTCACTCCGAGGAGAATGAGCCTTACATATCTTGGACTGTAAGCGTGCGCTAGCTTTTTACTTAGACCGCACTGCAGTCCACAGGAAATCCACTCAGCTCTTTGTATCTTACGATCCAAACAAACCGGGTAAAGCAGTGGGTAAACATACTTTATCCAGTTGGCTAGCAGATTGCATACAGTTTTGCAATGAAAAAGCAGGCCTTCCTCTCCAAGGGCGAGTAAAAGTGCATTCAGTAAGAGTAATGGTCTACCTCAGTAGCACACTATCGTTCAGTGCCAATCCTTGACATATGTAAAGCAGCAACATGGAGTTCTCTTCACACCTATGCAGCTCATTATTGTTTAGATAAAGAAGGACGACAAGATTCAGCCTATGGACAATCTGACTTAAAGAACTTGTTTCCAGTTTAATCCCAACTCCTTCTACATCCAACCTGCTGTGATCTTCGGCTGCCTCATTTTCACCAACAATACTTCAGTGTTGCTTGTTGCTTCACTACAAAATGACAGCCTCTAGCTTGCTAATCACCCATATGTAAGGACTAGCATCCTGCTTGTCCTGGGATAAAGCAAAATTGCTTACCTTGTACTAGGTGTTATCCCAGGACAGCAGGATGTAGTCCTCACGAAACCCACCCGCCACCCCGTGGAGTTGGGTCCGATACGTTTATTATTTTATTTTTGCTAAAGCTTATTGCTACATACGAGATTGAAGAGAGACTTCTGTGGCAGAGAATATCATGGTATGCTGGGCATGCTCAGTGGCCTCACAGGCCAGTCAGAAGTTTCTAGAAACTTTGACAGAAAGTTTTCCATACCAGGGCTCCATCAATTATGTCACCCATATGTGAGGACTACATCCTGCTGTCCTGGGAGAACACCTATTACAAGGGTAAGCAATTTTGCTTTACCTAATATAGAAATAAGAGGCTACAAATTAGAAACAGAAACATGTAGATAAAACCAAAATAGCCTGAGAAACTAAAGTCTCTGAACAGTGGAATACTGAAGAAAGAGCAAAAGACAAAAATATAAGAAGTGCACATTCCCAAAGATGGCATATTTAAATTGCTAATATCTCAAAATATATATATATTTTTTTTACCTTTGTTGTCTGATCTTTGTATTTTTCTAATCAGTTGGTCCTGGTCTCTTTTTCCTATTTTTTCCCTTGTCACTCATTTCCTAATTCCTTTTCAGTGTCTTTCTTCTACTACTGTATTCTTCCCTTCCACACAAAGACACACACACGCTTTCTCTCACAGACTCCCTCACACACTCAAGCTCTCACTCTCGTATGCTCTCCCCCCCACATACACACAAGCTCACATTCTCTGCAGACACACACAAGCTCTCACTTTTTCACCCCTTCCCAGGCTCACATTCTTATGCACCCACAGTCACACACCCAGGCTCCCATTCTCACCCACAAACCTATGTTCCCATTCTCACCCACACATACACATATTCAAGCACCCATTCTCACCCCCCCACACACACACACACATTCAAGCACCCATTCTCACCCCCCCACACACACACACATTCAAGCACCCATTCTCACCCCCCCACACACACACACATTCAAGCACCCATTCTCACCCCCCCCACACACACACACGTTCAAGCACCCATTCTCACCCACACATACACATTCAAGCTCAGGCCCAGCTTCTGCTTTCCCCCCCCACCCCCCCAAAGCAGAAAGATCTGTTGGCCTCTCCTGCTGCCACCGGCCTCCTGCTATCTTCGGGCCGTACGGCCCACCGACCTTCCTGCCTGGGGGCGGGAGGAAGCGGAAGCTGTGCGCGACGCTTCTGCTCTCCCACCCCCCCCCCCCCAAACAGGAAGGTCGATGGGCCATACAGCTGCAGGAGAGGCCTAAGCTGCCGCCTGCCCATCGCTTCCCCATGTGTGCTGCTCCGTAGTTGGTCAAATGCACATAAGGGCACACCCAGTCACACCAGTTCTGGTCCTCTTCTTCGCCGTCACAGGGATGGGATCCTGCGAAGGCCTTGCAGTTCTGGTGCTCCACTTCCGGTTCCAGTTGTGTGGACCTGGGTCCAAATTGGGTGGGCAACTGCCCACCCAGGCCCACCCGTGGCTACACCACTACTGCTACCAGACTTGAGTGAAGCTTAACTAGAGAAGGGAGATGGAGAAATGTTTTTCTGTGTTGCCTTCAATTAAGCAGGTGGTATGATGAAACATGGGAGATAGGCATATTAAAAAAATATTAACTGTTAAAAACATATTATGCTATATTGTATTTTGTGATTTCTGAAAGTCCCAGGTAATAGATTATAAAAACAGTTTAGATGTTTGATCAAAATTATATGAAATACTGTGTTTAGTGATAAATGATGTTGCTTGTAATACTTTGTTCTATTCTAGGAATATGATGTAGTACTGATGACAAATGGAACAAATTTACTCATGTATTTTCATATATTTTTGTTATAACTGGCTCCCGTACACATTCTTAATGTTTCCCATCGATAGTAGGGCTGAATTAGCCATGCTGTCATGGGAAATGTCTGTGAGGCGTCTGAGGTGGAGCTTGACAAAGCTATTACAGAGCTTAGCTCTGTGCGGCTGCACGCGTGTTCCCACACAGGAAGGCAGATTCTCCTCAGTCTGTCCTTTCCGCGAGCGGGAACGCACGCGGAGCAGCTCCTCTCCTCAGAGAAACCAAAAAAAAAGAACGGATTTCAAATAAGAAGAACCAATTAGGATTCTTCACCCCGCAGCACACCGAACAATACCCCGACCGTCTGGCTTTAAGCCATGTGCTTGTGGCAAAATTATGTCCATCACCAATGGACATGCGGCCTGTTACGTGTGCCTCAGCCCTTCCCACGACCAGGCGACATGCAGGCACTGCGGTCGCATGTCACCTAGGGCCCAATGGCAGAGAGCCTTAAAAATAGAAAAGCTACGGCTTGTGGCACAGGGCTCCTATGCCCCCCCCTTCAGAGGCCCATTCATCGCCGGGACTGGCACCAAATCAGGGCCCTTCAAAAAAAAAGACAGCCTCTCTGGAACCACCACCTCAACCTAGTGGTGACAGGCCCAAGCATAAGCATCACGACGCACCGTGACAAAAAGGCCGGGATCCGGCCCAGGACTCTCAATACAATCGCCGAGCCTCGGATGAGCCAGCGCTGGCATGGACTCCCTGCAAAAGCACTAATGCAACCTCAACCGTGCCGATGCATTCATTGACGCAAGCGTCATTGGCACAGCCTTCTACACTCTCTGTGCTGCCGTCGACGCATCCAACGCGCCCATTGACGCAATCTTCCTCGGCGCATCATTCGAAGCATAAAGCATCGAAGCAAGCTTTGGGGCATTCCTCATCGGAGCACAATAAGATGCAAATGACTTCACAGCGCCCATCATCATGAAAGCACATGCCCTCCAAGCGTCCATCGACACACAGGTCTCCAACTCGTACAGACAAGCCCATCTTGCAGTGTCTTCAGGAATATCCTGACTTCAGGAGTCATGGCCCTTCCGGTCACTCTCTGGCCCCATGGTCTGAATCTTACAAGTGGCCACTGGAAAACAGAAGGCCAGGATCCCCTTCAGGGTCAGAGGAGGAATGGGTGGATGTGTCTTCTCGCTCCCCCTTGCAACATTCCTCATCTTCATCAGTACAAGTCTACTCTGACCTCTCATCGGTTTCTCAACGACGAAGTTCCTCCACTCAGCTGCAAGTACCCCTGCATAAAAAGAGAAGGATCACTGACGACTTATTGCCCCAAAAAAGACGCTCAGTGGCTCCTGATTCTGGCATTCTTCCATGTCGCCACCAAGTTCCACCACGAGCTCCGCCACCACCAATACCTGACATGGCTCAACAGGCCATAACCCAAATCTATTTGCTGTGATCTCTGTCGTCCTCTGCTCCCCCTGAAGTTATCTTTGCAAACTTGGGCTGTCTGACATTGGTTGCACAATATTATGACATTGGTTACTGGCTTTGAGTATACAAATGAAATTTTTTCTGCAAATAAACCTAAGACAATTAAAATTTACACTATATGTTTTACTTTTGTAAAACGCCATGATCATATTTGAAAAAATGGTATATAAATGTAAATTAAATGTGTAAAAGATACAGTCAGAGACAAAATATTGCCTAAAGAAACAAACACTCCTAATATTTTTGGCACCTCATTAAAAAGTACTTCCAAGCTCTCCTCTATTTTGCCTGTATATATTACATCATAAGAGCATCAGAAGCCATTTGGCATAATGCAAGTATTAAAAAGAACCCTAACAGTAAATTCGAGAGAATGAGTTAATACTCAGTATACTCTGGCTTAAGAGTAAGATTCGTTCTTGTCAATGTATGTGCAAGACAAAACAAACATGTGCTATACTTCCATGTAAGGGAGCCTCTAAGAAACTCTCTCAGACTACCTTAAGGGATTGGGCACAGCTGTCTCACCTGGTCCTCCTTAAAGTCCTGACCCACAAGGAATCCTTGGTGAAGGGAAGAGCCTCTCCTCAGAGTATAAGAACTCTGGGCTTACAAGGATTAGACAAAATGGTCAGACAGATGATGAAATGCTAAGAGAAATCAGGGAAGCTAACCAATTTGGCAGTGCAATAATAATGGGAGATTTCAATTACCTCCACACAAGACGTCGCAAGCTACAAATTTTTCATTTTTATGTGCATTGAGTTATTTAAAGCTGTGGGACCATCATACCACCCTTGGTTGGTTAGGCAGTAAGCCAGGCTTTCAACCACAACGGGTCATATTTAATCATCGGTCCGTTAGAGTCTTTAATTCATCAAAGTCCTCAAAATGCTGCTTTATTAGTAAATCAATTTTTTCTTTTTTTCTTTTTTTCTATATTGTAAAAAAATGTTTTTGATATGACTGTGTTTAGTTAATTAATAAAGGACGGTGTTTCCTTACTTGTACGGAGCGCCGCCGCGCTTCCAAGTAGCGCTGCCGTGCTTTGTTGATGAAGGTTGTTCAGGGATTTCTTTTAGAAAAATAAAGTTCCGATTTGAAGGTACTTGTGCAGTCCGACGTACGTTTCGCATTCGCGCTGCTTCAGGGACTGTGACCGCATCGGAAAGTTGTTATTCCTGAACTTAAGAAATGCAAGGTTTAATTCCCGTCAAATTCACTTGGTACTCAATACCCGGGTTTGGCACCCGTCAAGTTCACATGGTACTTAATACCTTTTAAAATAGAAACGGTCATGATACCACATATACTTCGAAAACAAATTTTGTACCAAAACTTCTAAAAATGATATGTGCACTTTCCCCAAAGGATTGTAAAGTTGAAGCATTTAAAGTCCCAACTTACACCGGGAGAGAGAATGGTTTTTGGGAGGGGGAAGGGAGGAGGGGGGGGATGTTGGTTTGGGCGGGTTTGTGGGGATGAAAGGGGGGGAGGGTGGATCTCAAGCAGTCTTGGAGGGGAGGGTACCGCGTATTCCTGCAGGTGCAGGGCCAATGATTCAGGCTGGGGAATCATGGGCCCGGAAGAAATCTTTGTCTTCTGAATACTATGCAACTTATTTACGTATCGGATAGGTAAACTTAGGTATATTTCCTGGAATGTGGGAGGCTTAGGTACGCCTATTAAGAGGCAGAAGGTACTTAGTGCCCTTCAACGAAGTAAGGTAGGGGTCGCGGGGCTACAGGAAACACACCTGACGGCAGTAGAAAGCCAAAAGTTAAAGCGCCAGTGGGTTCAGCATTGCTACTTCACCCCTGCAGTAGGACGTAAAGCCGGAGTGGCAATTTTAATTCACAAAAATGTCCAGTTTGAACTTGTGCAGCAGGTTGTGGATACTCAAGGTAGATACCTTATCCTGGTCGGGAAGATAAGGGGCAAGGAAATTACTGTTTGTAATACCTACGCTCCCAATGCCTACACTCATTCATTTTTTCAAGAATTGGTTAGGCGGATCCTTCCTATAGTGAAAGGCCCATTGGTACTGATGGGGGACTTTAATTGCGTACATGACCCCCTGATGGACAAGTCCCTACCTCCAAAGGTACCTCAGGACTCCTTGGATAAAGGTATTTCCTACCTGTGTGCTGAGCTAGGCCTGCTGGACATTTGGCGAACACTAAATCCGACGGCCCGTGACTACACGCATGTTTCGAGGGCTCACGCCACCATGTCACGCATTGATTATCTTTTGATATCATCTGGGTTATTCTCAAAAACACAGCAGGTGCATATAGGACCAATAGCAATATCCGATCATGCTCAAATCTGGGTAGATCTGGGAGATGAGTTGGTAGATGGGGGGGCAAAATTGTGGAGGTTCCCTAGCCACTTAAGTGTGGATAAAAATTTTCAGGCTTTCATGTATGAAAAATGGAAGGCTTATGAATCCCATAATGGAGGGCACAAAACTGACCCAGGGCTTTATTGGGCTACCAGCAAAGCGGTCATGAGGGGGGAAATAACGTCCTAACTGATAGCGAAATCTAAAGCAATGGTTAAAAACATTCTAGTGCTGGAAGACCAATTACAGGATGCCAAACTTCAACTTGCACAACAGCCCACCCCGCAATCTCAAAAGGCGTACAATGATATCCTTCGTATGTTAAACGCCTTACTGCATGAAAGGGCCCAGAGGATGCTGCAGATGGGAGCTCATAGATTCTTTCGTTATGGGAATAAGGCGGGCCGGTTATTAGCTAACATGGTACGCTTGACCCGGGGCCGTACTGTTATAGACAAATTGAAAGGGAAAAATGGCCAGCTCCTTGTAGATGGGAAGGAGATCTGTGCAGAATTTCGACGATTTTATGAAACTCTATACACGGAGGATAGGCAAGGGGGTCCCGCTCAGGAGGAAGAGTTCTTCAAGGGTCTGAGGATTCCACAGATTACAGAAGACCAATTGGCTGTTTTGAATAGTCCCATTAGTATCCTCGAGTTGAGGGGGGCCATTATGTCCAGTAAGAATAATAAGGCACCTGGGCCGGATGGCTTGAGTGTAGAATATTATAAGATTCTGATCAACCACGCCACTGGGGACCTCCTAAATTTCTATCATGACGCTCAGAGTCGAGGCCACTTCCCAGCAGACACCACCAAGGCATATATAACGGTCCTAGAAAAACCGGGCAAGGATCTCTCCTCCCCGGCCGCATACAGGCCGATTTCATTGCTTAATGTGGAGGCCAAATTGTTTGCTAAAATTATAGCAGATAGATTAAGTTTAGTCTTTCCGGGCATAATTACACCTAATCAGGTGGGCTTCGTTAAAGGTCGGGCTATCAGTAGGAATATGATGAAGTTAATTGTGGCTATGGAAGAATGTAAAAGACAAAACAAGGCAGCGATGTTGGTGGGCTTCGACTCTGAGAAAGCCTTTGATAGGGTTTCTTGGGAGTATTTGTTTTCAGTGCTCATGAGGTATGGCTTTACAGGGAAGATACTTACCAATATAAAGATGCTATATCACGACCCTCAATCTGCGATAATGGCGAATGGGCAACTTTCCTTAGATTTTGGTCTACGGCGGGGTACGAGGCAGGGGTGCCCGCTCTCTCCACTCCTGTATGTGCTATCAATTGACCTATTATTACGCAAGATAGCTGAGGATCCACACATACAGGGCTTCATTTGGGGTTCCCAAGAGTTCAAGGTCTCTGCTTTTGCAGATGATGTGTTGGTTTTTCTGACCTCCCCACAGAGTTCGTTAGAGAGAGTACTGCAACATCAACTGTTATTTGGGTCCTTTGCAGGGTTAAAAATTAATGTAGACAAATCAGAGGCCATGGACCTTAGCCCGGTAGTTAAACAAGAATGGCGGGGGGCTTTTCCGTTACGTTGGGTAGGACAAGAGATGCGATATCTGGGGATTCAGCTGACCCGCGACCCGATGAAGCTATATGAGGCTAATATCAGGCCTTTACTGTCCCGTATGATAGATAAGCTTACCTTGTGGGAATCCTTACCCCTGTCTATAACCGGTCGCTTAAGTCTACTGAAAATGATGGAGCTGCCTAGGTTCTACAACAATTACCACTGTGGATTACGCCAGCCGATATTAAATGTATTGAAAGTAGGGTGCGAAGGTACCTGTGGGGGGGACGAAAAGCCAGATTGTCATTGGGCATGCTAAAACTGAGCAAGACACAGGGGGGTTTGACATGCCCCAGTTGGAGGGATTACAATTTGGCCTGTTTATTAAGGCATATTCAAGATTGGCTGACGGGCGCGGAGAAATATTCTCCTCTCTCATTTCTCCTGGAGTGGATGGCACCTTATTATTATTATTATTATTATTTATAGTTTTTTATATACCGCCGCTCATCAAAGATATCACGTCGGTGTACAATGAACAGGAACTTACGCCGGAGCGTTATACATTTAACAGGATTAAATAAGCATTATACATTTAACAAAAGTAAGAATATATATATTTGAACATAAAACAAGTAGAACCTTATAGGCCGGATGCCCTCATGCAAATAGCTAGCGCTCAGATACCAGTGCGATACCGTCAACATTTGATAGTTATGTCTAGTTGGAAAGCCTGGCGTTATCTCTGTCTCTCAAAGTTACGCATGGGGAATGTGATCCCCTTATATATACCTCTGAGAGGTAATCCGCAATTCCCAGCGGGGTTAGACAGTGAGGTTTTCAAGCAATGGCAGGGGAAGGGGTTACAAAGGGTTCACCAGTTCTTTATGCCAACAGGGGGGCATATATGGAGCTTTCAGGAGTTACAAGCCCAGTTTAGGCTCTCGAGAAATGACTTTTATGCCTACCTACAGGTACGACACTATTTACTAGGAATGTCTGGGCTGAAACATGTGGAGGACTATAGGAAGGGTCTTCAGGATATATTTATGGATACGCATCGAGGAGGAAGGGCATACTCGTGTGCTTATTTCTCTAGAGCCTTGCGAGAGTTACCTGATCCCACAGCTTATTTAGCTATACAAAATAAATGGGTTAAACATGCTAACATTTACTTATCTCAGAAAGATATTGCTCTGTTGCTGGATACATATACTAGGGTCTCGGAAAATGTAACCCTGCGCGAGATGGGGTATAAAATATTACATTGTCTATATATCTCCCAAGACAGGCTCTTTGCGGCCAACCTATGTGACTCTGATACATGTTTAAAATGCCAATCAGCTACGGGCACGTTCTTTCATAGCCTATGGGAATGTACGCAAGTAACTGTATTTTGGGGGGAGGTTCTGGATGAACTGGATAAGATCTTGCAGGTACTGATTCCTCGAACACCACGAGTCTGCATTCTGCGATTACTCAAGGATACTCTCGACCAACTGTCGGATTTGGACCATCTCTTTTTGCAGAAAGCGTTGAGTATCGCAGCCCAAACGATCATGCACCAGTGGATCTCCAAACACCGACCCACGGGAGCTCAATGGAAGGCACGCTTGGAAAAGTTATTAATTCATGAGTTGTTAACGGAGGCTACGAAACAACCGGGCACGCAAACAACGTGCCATGCAGTATGGAATTGTTTCTGGTGGTCACTCTCTGCCTCAAAACGGGACCTTATCTCCAAAGCCACCACATATACCTATAGAGACTCAAACGGCTCACCGAGGAATGCACACTTATAGTCAGGACTAACGCCTACCTGCGAGTGACAGCTGGTGATTACTGCTTGGGAGGGATAGGGAGGGGGGGAGGGATGGCAGAAATACTAGACAGCATGAATGGATGGAAGTTGCTATGTTTCATGTATTTGCTTAGGGTTGTGATGTGTACAGTTGTAATATGTTAAAAAGTTAATAAAGAAAGGTTTAAAAAAAAAAGTCCCAACTTACCGCATTCCACCGCCTGATCCTCTTGTCGGCGTTCTGCTGAATTGCCGCGAGATCTGACATGATTTTATACAAAATCACCCTGCTACACCTGATTTGATTTGGCAGGCGAGTGGATTCACATGAAGTGAATCCAATTTATTTCTTTATTGAGGCCACCAGGGGTCACTGTGTGCAATTGGAAAATCCAACGTTGTTCACATTGTTGAAGTTTTTTGACTCGATCCCCTTTTCTCCAGTTGGATTTTCCAATTGCACACAGTGACCCCTGGTGGCCTCAATAAGGAAATAGAGTGGATTCACTTCATGTGAATCCACTCGCCTGCCAAATCAAGCACTCAGGTGTAGCAGGGTGATTTTGTATAAAATCATGTCAGATCTCGCGGCAATTCAGCAGAACGCCGACGAGGATCAGGCGGTGGAATGCGGTAAGTTGGGACTTTAAATGCTTCAACTTCACAATCCTTTGGGGAAAGTGCACATATCATTTTTAGAAGTTTTGGTGCAAAATTTGTTTTCGAAGTATATGTGGTGTCATGACCGTTTCTATTTTAAAAGGTATTAAGTACCATGTGAACTTGACGGGTGCCAAACCGGGGTATTGAGTACCAAGTGAATTTGACAGGAATTAAACCTTGCATTTCTTAAGTTCAGGAATAACAACTTTCCGATGCGGTCACAGTCCCTGAAGCAGCGCGAATGCGAAACGTACGTCGGACTGCACAAGTACCTTCAAATCGGAACTTTATTTTTCTAAAAGAAATCCCTGAACAACCTTCATCAACAAAGCACGGCAGCGCTACTTGGAAGCGCGGCGGCGCTCCGTACAAGTAAGGAAACACCGTCCTTTATTAATTAACTAAACACCGTCATATCAAAAACATTTTTTTACAATATAGAAAAAAAGAAAAAATTGATTTACTAATAAAGCAGCATTTTGAGGACTTTGATGAATTAAAGACTCTAACGGACCGATGATTAAATATGATCCGTTGTGGTTGAGAGCCTGTCTTACTGCCTAACCAACCAAGGGTGGTATGATGGTCCCACAGCTTTAAATAACTCAATGCACATAAAAATGAAAAATTTGTAGCTTGCGACGTCTTGTGTGGAGATAAGTGTAGCTCGTTGCACTTTAGCAATTAACTGTTCTTTTATAGTAGATTTCAATTACCCCAATATTGACTGGGTAAATGTAACATCAAGACTTGCTAGAGACATAAAGTTCCTGGATGTAATAAATGACTGCTTCATGGAGCAATGGGTTCAGGAACCAACAAGAGAGGGAGCTATTTTAGATTTAATTCTTAATGGAATGCAGGATTTAGTGAGAGAGGTAACTGTGGTGGGGCCACTTGGCAACAGTGATCATAACATGATCAAATTTAAACTAATAACTGGAAGGGGGACTAAGTAAATCTACAGCTCTAACACTAAACTTTCAAAAGGGAAACTTAGATAAAATGAGGAAAATAGTTAGAAAAAAACTGAAAGGTGCAGCTGCAAAGGTTAAAAGTGTTCAACAGGCATGGACATTGTTTAAAAATACAATCCTAGAGGCGCAGTCCATATGTATTCCACACATAAAGAAAGGTGGAAAGAAGGCAAAACGATTACCATCATGGTTAAAAGGTGAGGTGAAAGAGGCTATTTTAGCCAAAAAAAATCCTTCAAAAATTGGAAGAAGGATCCATCTGAAGAAAATAGGATAAAACATAAGCATTGTCAAGTTAAGTGTAAAACATTGATAAGACAGGCAAAGAGAGAATTTGAAATGAAGTTGGCTCTAGAGGCAAAAACTCATAATAAAACTTTTAAAAATATATCTGAAGCAAGAAACCTGTGAGGGAGTTGGTTGGACCATTAGATGACCGAGGGGTTAAAGGGGCTCTTAGGGACGATAAGGCCATTGCAGACAGACTAAATGAATTCTTTGCTTCCATGTTTACTAATGAGGATGTTGGGGAGATACCAGTTCTGGAAATGGTTTTCAGGGGTGATGAGTCAGACGAACTGAATGAAATCACTGTGAACCTGGAAGATGTAATAGGCCAGATTGACAAACTAAAGAGTAGCAAATCACCTGGACCAGATGGTATCCATACCAGGTACTGAAGGAACTAAAAAATGAAATTTCTGAAAAAAAACCCAAAACAGTTTAATACAATTCCTTAGAAACATTTAAAGTTCCAGGTTTTATGCTGTAGATTGATTGATTCTGTGGTAAAGATCTTGAAAGTTCTTTCTATCATTTTAATAAACTTTTATGTAGTTGGACATTATCTAATGTAAACATAACTAATTTTTATTCAAAGCTCTTGTTTGTTTTCATGTGAGAGTTTTCATAGTTTGGTGTATGTTAGAGAATAAAACATTCTTTTATTTCTTTCATTTATCGTCTTTTTTAAATTTTCTTTCTGACTTACTTTCTCTGTTCTCTCATTCTCACTATAGCCTTTCTTTTCCACGCCCAAAAGTACCTCTTTTGCTTACCTGCTTCCACTTTCCACCCTGCACCTCTAACCATGATTTCTTCCTTTCTCCGTCTCTTTGGGAATCATTCTCTCTATCAGGTGGCTGCAGGTGATACAGCATAACTGTTTACTGTGAGTCACGCTTATAATAATAATGATGTAGGGGCTGGCTCTTTGGGGAAAGCAAGGCAGTAACCAGCTTGAGCCGCAGTTTTTATTTTCTTCCTTAAATTGGAAGCCATCCATTTAACTTGTATAACAAAGGATGTGTGATTTTGGAGAATTAAGATCAAATTTAAAGATTATTTTGTACAGAAGCTGCTCTGGATATGAAGAAGGAGCTATGTGTATATATTTACAGCATAAACAATTACTGGGCATATCAGTTACCGGACTCAATGCTGTACATAAGCAGGCTATTGATCTGTGTAATGCTCCAACTTTAATGTTTTGGTGAGTTTTTTAATAATCCATTCAGAGATTGAAATATGTTTAAGGTTTTGTCAATCTAAGTGAAATGATGGTATGACCTAGCTGATTCAAATGGGGACCCATTATTAGCTCTGATGCCAGCCTCTGAAAACTTAAGTTCTTTAGCCATTGCCAAAGAACATTATTTTTGTTTTCTTAGCATTAAGGGGCAATCTACCAGCATATTGCCACTCTTGTATTTTATTAAATTGAGATTACAGTTTGAAATAGTAACATTTTATTTTGAGACTGTAATATATTTATAATTTAAAGGATCCTTGTTGAGGCCCAATTCTGGAGAAGAAATTGTATTATTTACATTTTTCTATCCTTAGCAGGGAACAAGTCTGCGCCTTTTGTTATTGTGGTGATCGGAGCCTCTTGGGACAGGGAGAATTAAAGCGGTTCAACCCAACTTCTGGATTCACTAACTCCTGGAAGAGGGGTACTGAGAGCAATGATGGCACCTGTGATGTAATGCCAAGACAAAACGCTGTTGCATACAGGCAGAAGGGGCAGAGGACGTAAGTAGCTTTCAGTCACTTTTTTTTTTAGTGTGAAAAATAACTAAAATGTCAGGTAGTAGCTTTCTTCATTACTTGGGCTAAAGGTTCTTGCACACATCTTATTTGTAGCCTCCTGTTCATTCACCATCTTTCTATACCCAAGAATGGCATTTCATCTACACTAATTAATTCTGGCAAGACCATTCACCTATCACATTATTTTTAAATCCTCTGTTTTATATTGGTTCAAAATGTAGTGCTTTTGCTAAAACTTTACAATGATTGATTTCATTTAGATGAGTCAAAATTTATTTATTTTAGAAAATGTATATTCTGCTAATCCAAAAATTTCAGCGGATTCCAATATAACACACACAGGCAAAAATGACAATATAATCTATACAAGTCAATTGGAACAAACAAATACATTAAAAATATCTTTATCAAAGAATGTTATAAACAGTTGAGATTCTTACTGAATTACACTGTGTAACTGCTAACGAACCACCTAACTGATTGAATGCTAATGAAAACATATGGGTTTTTAATAGCTTCTTGAAATGAAGCAAATTCTTCTCATCCCATATCACATCAGGTAGCTTATTCCATAAGAATGGTGTGGCTGCACCGAATATTCCTTTCCAGTGTTGAGCAAGTTGTAAAAACTTGGTGGGGGGAATGGGTAATTGAAGCAAATTTCCTGAGGAAAAGTGTAACAAGCGGTTTGGTTGATATGATTTAATAAAGGAAGAAATACTCTGTGGGACAGGATCATACAAACTTTTGAACAGTAAGCATAGTTCCTTGAATTGTATATGCCAAGTCACTGGAAGCCAAGGAAGTTAATAAGCAAGGGGGTAATGTGTTCCCGTGAAGAAACAGAATTTTGAACCAGTAAAGAATTAAGAGGGGAAAGTGGGATACCTAAATAGTGTGTTACAATAGTCCAGAGGAGACAGGATGAGGGCTTGGGTAATTAAACAAAAGTCTGCTGGCCATGGATATGGCTTAACAGAGCATAACAGCCTTTTTTACTAAGAGGAGTGAATTATAGACTTGATTTGTGGTAACATTGACAGTGATGAATCAATATGAATCCCTGAATTGTGTACTTGCATGGAAATAGGGATAAGCTGGCCTTCAAAAGAAAAGTTGGACGGTAAATCTGAAATTCTTGCGTGGTTTAAGAGAATTTGTCTTCTAAAGATGCAAGGTCAGCTTGTTCATGATGAGCCAATTTTTTTTACTTCAGACAGGCAGTTGTTGAGTTTCATGACAGTCAACTGCAGCGTTTCACTGATAGGCACAAGAAATTGTATGTTGCTACACCAGGCTCCTAAGAACTGAGCAAAGTGGAGTCAAACAGATATTAAATAGAGTGCTGGATAGAGAAGAATCTTGGGGCACAGCTGTGGAGAGTGGATGGAGATTAGATGTAGTATTTTGAATAGCTACATGAAATGAGCAAGAAGAGAGTAATAACCAAGCAAGAACAACTGCAGATAATCCCATAGATTGTAAAGAAGTGGTCAATAGTGTTAAATACTGCAGAGATATCCAAGAAAACAGCAAAGTACTTACTGCCTATGTCAAACCCCTTTCTGAATAATTTCAAAATAGGATAATAGAAGGGCTTCTGTGTTGTAGCAAGAGGGGAACCCAAATTGACATTCATCTAGGAAGTTATGCTCAGTAATTTCTTGTTATTGATTGTGGACTATTTTTTCCAAGATCTTTAAAATTAATGGCAAAATTGAAATTGGGTGATAGTTATTTACATCAGTGAGGCTCAATTTTGGATTTTTAAGCAAAGGCTGAATTGTTGCAGTTTTCAAGGCAGGAGGGATGGATCCCTCGTATTTATTAATCTAGCAATAAACCAACTTACATCAGAGCGTAGGACATTAATTAGAGCTGTGGAACAGTTGTTGAACACACAGTAGGAAGCTTTTAGTGCATTCAAAATGGAAGATACCTCCAGAGAAGCAGTGAGAGAAAAATTGTTCCAAGGATGCTTGGCTAAATCTGAGGCATAGGTTAACATAGATATGCCAATATTAGCAAGCATGGATGAAGTTAACAGGGATGTGTTCTTTAAGAAAGATAAGGCAACCTCCTCACAAGACTCATGAGCGGCTACAAGCTGCCTCAAGAGTGTATGATGTGTGGTTGTGAAGGTGCTCTAGTGATCCTAGTGGGGAACCAACATTTTTTTGTGCTGTTGATGACTTCCCTATAGGCAGCCAATTTCTTCTGGTAGTCTTTCAGAACACCCTCATCCTTCTTTTTATGCCAGTGATGTTTAGCCTTCCTTGCTGCTCTTTTTTCAGTATGTAGTTCTGCAGAATAAAATGGAGCATGACTAGGCCTTTTCAAATCTAACAAAACAATAGGGGCCAAAGTGTCCAAAGAAGAATGTAATGACTGCCATCTGTTAACTAAACTTGTTATATCAGAATCACATGGCAGATAGAGATTAGGCACCTTGTGGGCAAATTTCTAGAATGTAGCCTCTTTGTAGTGATGCATCTATGGCTAGTTAAGTTTATCCATAGTAACATAGTAAATGATGGCAGAACAAAACCCAAGTAGTCCATTCAGTCTGCTCAGCAAGCTTTTCTTATTTATTTATTTATTTGTTTGTTTTATAGTTATTCTATTTATTGGAGTAACTGCTACTCCGTGCGGGTTACCCTCATGCCTTCTGTTAAGGGTAGTAACTGCTGCTCTTTGCAGGTTAACTCCATAAGAGGTTTTGCCTTATCTTTATTTCCATCCTTAGCCACTAGGGATCCTCTATGTTTATCCCAAGCTCTTTTGAATTCCATTTCAGTTCTCATCTTAATTACTTGTCTTATGGTAAATAAGTAATTGAGATATGCAAAAGACCTTTGAGTCTTATTAATCAATTGGAAAAACTTTCTAGTCTTCCTTACCAAATAAAGCTGTAAAATATGTAGAGCCAACTGAGTAATTCAAATTAAAGTTGGCCACATCATGGAATTTAAATACTTCTGAAGTACAAGTCCCATTTCCGAAAATTCAACTAAATGATCTTTCTGCTATAACATCACCCCACAACTGTACATTTCACCATCATGTGACAGGCGTGCTGCTATCTGTTTCATTTGCATATAACAATAATAAACACGTCATGCTGGCTAACATTGAGTGCTATCTATCCCATCTACAAGGAGTCAAATACAAATTAACCATATATTCTTATAGCTATACAACTGACTAACATAAAAACCACTAACACTAATAAACTAATTTAACAAAGTGAGCAGGGCAGGGTGGGTGGGAACGCCAGTCATGCAGGAAGAGGCCAGATGTGCTTCAGTCACGTCTCTTTAAATGGTCCGTGGTGATGTCATCCTGCGACTGTTCGTTCCCCTTTCCCCTCCCCCCCCCCCCCCCCTGCAGCTATGTCATCGTCACATGTGTTGGGGCAGCGCGAGAAGGGAAAAGAGGAGGTGCACTGTGGTTCATCTAATCACCAGAGGCCCCCACTGGGGGGGGGGGGTGTGCGACCAGAATACCATGTGTGGCACCCAGTTATATGGTGGTCTCCTTGTATGGGGGCGCAGGCCCTCTTAACACTGGCAGCCGCAACTGAGCGTCGTCTCGTCTCATCTGTGTCCCTCCGACTCCCAGTCACCTCTGATTGACCCACCACCAAGCCTGCATACATACTTTTATACAACAGAATAACCATAAAGACAGGGTCCATGTCCCAAATGTCTGCATCAGGGGGACCCCTTCCCAGCACAGCCATCTCCTCCTCTGCAGACCATCCCAAATGTTGAAACCTTGCTAAAATAAAGAGTACATGACTGACCCTTCATCGAAAGTGCTCAAATACACAAACTGCTTCTCAAAACAAAACATCGACAAACCAAATGCACAGGCAATGTCCACAAGGCACATTGGTGCCTTGTGGACATTGCCTGTGCATTTGGTTTGTGCACAGAACCCCCCAACACTCAGTCAGCAACCACAAGACACCACATACAGTTCCTCCTGCCCATCAATGCCACCTTCTCTCACCGCGACTTCCCTCCGGCGCCAAAGTGCAGACCAGTAGCTGAAACTGGAATGTCCAGTGAATGTTCCCCTTTCACACTAAACATGTTTGTATAATGTCTTCCCAAATCAAAGAATACCATTCTCCGCTGGCCGGGAATGATGAGAGTGAGCCACGTGCTCTCTCGCCCTCCCCATTCCCCCAACGTGTCCACGGCAACGCTGGCCGTGCAGGAAGAGGTCGGATGCACCTCAGTCGTGGCCCATCATCCTGCAACCATTCGTTCCCCCCCTTCACCAGGCCACCCCACCGTCGTGTGCGTCGGGGTGGCGTGAGAGGGGAAAAGGGGAGCCGCACTGTGGCTCAGCTAACCACCGGAGCCCCCACTGGGAGATGCGACACAAACAGCATGTGCAGCGCCTGGTTATGTGGTAGGCTCCATGCACAGGGGTACGGGCCCACATATTTAACAAAATACTTATTTTTTTAATAAGTATCTGTAGTAAAAAGTACAGTTTTCTTTGTATTTAAACTAGACTAAGATTTTTATATTCTGCAAGTTAACATTTCCTGTTGACATTTAAATAGAATTTTCATGCAGAATCATTTTGTAAATGTCTTTTGTTGTGCTGACTGATTAGTAGAGGTTTCTGTAGCCTATGGAAAAGTGCAGAATTAATTCAGCTTGGAACAGCTAACCAGCAATGTCCCTTGAGAGTGGTGATGTAATCCTCACCAAGTGCCATGCTGGCTACTGTCCAAGTTTAAGTACTAGAGCATTGTTGTGTTGGAGTTTTCTGATTGGTTGCAAGTTTTGGACTGTTGCCAGTATAATGAAGACATAATGTAGGAGATGAAACAATAACAGAAAGAGACTGCCTCTTAATAGCTTTTAAGGTGGATCAATTCAGGAGTATTCAGATTCCAAATACATTCATTTAAATAATCAGCAATTAAATATATTTCTTAGCTAGATTTTTCTACTAGTTTAATGACCAGTGATTAATTTTTTTTAAAAGAAATTTTCTATTTAATGAATGTCAGGCCAAACATAGAATGCAGCCATTAAATGTGTCTGAAAGTGTTGCAATCCATTAAGTCCTTAATGGTGCTTATAATTCATTTGGAGTAATTCTACAAGTTAATATCACATTTTCAGGGGTTGTTCCCATAGACAAGTTGCTAGTACATACGGTGAGGCACCGAGGATCCAAATTCAGGTCACTTTTTCATCCAGTCTGGATACACCATTTAGGTGTGTCAGACCTGGTGAAGGAAAGTAGATGTTGTAACCCTCCAGTTAGCAAGGTCCTCTGAACTGCTCAGGAATGCCAATTGGAGGTGGGATAGGTGGTGTCATTGCTGGGGGGAAAAATATCGCAACCTTGTGGTATTGACCAATTTTGGATTTAATGGAATAATCACCTTTTTCTAGAGTGGCTACCTTCTTTTAGTATATTTGACCAGTGAGAAAGTTATGGTGTAGATTTTTTTTTTTTTTTTTTTTAGTAAGTCTGCAGAAAAATTGATGCTGGCACTATATGACACTTTTTTATAAAAAAATTTTTGAAGTTATTTGGGTTATTCCCCCATTGTTTTGTATATATTAGTTTTTTAATAATACATAATCATAGTTTAGCCACTTATATTAGTTGGTTTGCTAATTGTTTGATAGGTGAAGAATTTTCTCAGTATCTGAAAAGCAATTTCAAATTTTAAGAATCTTGAAACTCTTTCCTGCTGTTGAAGTCAGAATTCCATAATGGCATATCATTACATATGCCAATAAAATCTAAGTCTGCCATATCCCCACCAGCACAGAATATCAGATACTTAAAATTTAGCAAAAAAGTTTGGATGTTGATCAGTTAGATGCGGGTGCTATAATAAAAGTTCTTTCCCCTACAGTAGATGTAAACTTTGTAGTTATTTGTTTTTGTCCACTTAATTACCCCAGTTAGGTGAATGATGATTTAATTGTTCCACGTGCTTATGTTCATGATTGTTGCTACCAAGGTTTTCCATTAGTCTGTGGTATGAAATGGAAATATATTTTTATTTGAAGTAAAGTGGGAGAAGAGGAGTAAAAATGTGTTAATTTTTTTTTTGATAATGGGAAAGCCATCCCATATCCATGAATGAAAAGGTATTGTTTAATTTGAAAACAAAGATGAGTGCACACAAAAACTCATCAAATGATTAAAATGTTATCATTTATTGAAATTTGGCAATAAAAGCACATTTACTAACATATTTCACAATGCTACTTTTTCAGTGATAATTTCTCTATTTATATAATATAAAGTAGAATATGGTGACAGATAAGAACCATTAGGCCCTTCTAGTCTATCCGATTTTCTTTTCTTCTGCAATCCCCAGTTGATTTCTGGCTTTCTCCTTTCTTATGCTTGATTTATAACTTTGAGATATTTTAATGTTTATCATATCCCACCTGAATCTTTTCTTCTCTTAGGTATAGATGGCATTTAAATGTATCTGCTAATTTCTGTTTATTTGCTCTTTTTAATAGATTGAAAATAATAAAACAGTAAATATGGTATGTACAAATACTTGGGCATCCTTCCGATTGATTCATTAGTACTTTTTTGAAAAAGTTGTTAATAAGGCCTAAGAAGTTGATTGACTCCATAGGCCTTCAATTAGTGAAGACAACTCCACTATGAAAATTCAAATCTCTCAGGTCGTGATTGTTCTATTTACTTTCAACAACTATGGGCTTATCTATGCATGGTATCTTCTGTGGTTGTGGGCAAACAGTTCCATTTCTTTTCATCATTAAGGTTTTATATTGCATACTTTGAAATGATGACTTGTATGATGAAGTTATAGAAAAGGTCTTCTTTGGACAGCTCTTGCATGCAGATGATTAAGCTAGAAAGTTCTGTGGACAACTACTTCAGTGTGCGCTAAACTTTTCAGCAGGTTATTTGCTGTGATCTGTGGGTTCTGTTTTGTAGATCTGATCAGTTTTTGGGCAATGCTATTGGAGATTGTTCTTGTCCCAGAGCTTGCCTTAACTTCAACAGATCCATGTAACTTTCATTTCTTAATGGAAAGTGCTTTTCTAAATGGATGTTACACGGAACTGTTGAAGTCAAGTCAAGATCTGGCTAGCACCAGACCTGATAGGAACTGATCCTGTGTTGATTCTTTTCCTAATGTTGGTGAGCCATGTTTTCTTAGGAGCTGTTACCACTAGGTGAATTTGAAGTAGCAAATGTAGTAGGTGGGATTGTGTTGGATGTTGAGGTAGGATGTTGCCAGGCTCTTGAGAGCTTTGAAAGCCAAAATTTTGAATATAGTGCTATTTGTTGGGAGCCAGTGCAGGGCTTTTGGGTATCGGTTGAATCATTCAACTTTACTGATATTTATCGTAGTTGGTGCTACCGAGTTTTGTGTGAACTGTGTGTGACAGCTTAACTTTTTTAGCATCCCAATATAGAGAGATTTGTAGTAGTTCAGATGAGAGATTACACAGGCCTGAGTCACTGTTGCAGCATATCTGTTGATCATGCCAAACTATCATTGAGAAAAATGGATCTAATTCAGCTATAGTATTTTCTTTGATGATAATCAGGTACAATGAGTGCCACACATGGATCAAATGACTCACTAGTGCAGGTGTAGAGGATGTTTCAAAAGCTTTCTGGGCACGCTTTCTAGGCATGCTGTCTGACCTGGAGTTGCTCAGTTTTTCTTATTTAGTTACCAAAAGAGGACATTCCCTGTGCTGGGCAGCCAGTTTTTCTCATGATTTCTTTTTCAAGTGAATGTTAGCCATTTTTTCAGCTAAGCCTCTCTTACCCCAGTACAATAGTTGATGATTTTCAGGAGATATACAAGGTCACCTGTACTCAGGTGAGAAGCTCTAGATCAGAGCTTTCCAAATGTTTCATGTTGGTGACACACTTTCTAGACAAACATAATTTCATGACACAGTAATTCAGTCTACTAGCAAACCAGAGGTTAAAGGTTAAACAAACAAAATGTATTTTGACAATTTATGTACGTTTCATTAAATATATACATACATTTTTGTGGATTACATAATGTTACACCCACGCTAACCCCCAGGCAGACTCCTATTCATTCTCACACTGCTCCCTCCCCACCCCCCAGGAATGCACACATTCATTCTCACACATTCCACACACAGGCAGGCACCTGTTCTCACACAGACAGACCCCAGGAAGACACCCATTTGTTCTCATACACAAATACAGCCTCAGGCAGGCACCCATGCATTCACATACATACACCCCCAGGCAGACTCCTATTCATTCTCACACCGCTCCCTCCCCACCCCCCAGGCATGCACACATTCATTCTCAGACACACATACACACACCCCAAGCAGGCACCAATTCATTCTCATACACACACACACACCCCACACACAGGCAGGCACCTATTCTTACACAGACAGACCCCAGGAAGACACCCATTCGTTCTCATACACAGATACAGTCTCAGGCAGACACCCATACATCCACGCATATACACCCCCAGGCAGACTTCTATTCATACACTTGTACACACTGAAGGCTGACCCCCCTCTCTTTCTTTTCCCAGCAACCTCAGAGCCTCTCTCGTTCCTCTGCTACTGCTGTCACTGCTGCCATGTGGATATTTGGGGAGGTGCTGATTGCTGCTGCTAGCACTGAAGCCCATTTTGCTGCCTCCTCTGTGCAGGCCCCGAAGTATTAAATACTTGCGGACTTCCACTTCCTCCATGCCGATCTCGTACAATGCGAGATCGGAATAGATAAAGTGCTACTCTTGCATATTCCCAAAGATAACATATGCCAATCGCTAAAAAGTAATTTTTTTTACCTTTGCTGTCTGATCTTACTTTTCTAATTGGTTGGTCACAGGCTTTTTTTTTTCCACCTTCCCTTTCTTGTTTTTTTGCCAATTCCTTTTACAGGGTCCTTTTTTTTTCTATTTTTCTCTCCATCTGTCTTCTTCCCTCAAACACACAATAAGGTTCTCATTCTCACAGCAGCCCTACTACCGGGTTTCCTCCTCTTCTCGGGCCACCGAGATGTGGGATATGCAGCGGCCTATTAACGCTGCTCTTCTTCTGTACATGGCAGATGCTCCTCCTCCTTCCTGCCCATGCGGCTCCGGCAACATTTTTCTTCTGGGGTTGCGCAGGCTGGAAGGAGGAGGAGTGAACGTGACCCTTTTCTTCGGGCTGTGGTGAGGTAAGCTCCACTATGGCACCGCCGATCTTCCTGCTGTAGTTTCCTGCTTCCGCCGGCCCTGCTGCTATGTGGACCGGGTGACACACCTTCACACTGCAGGCGATACACTAACGTGTTGCGACACACAGTTTGGAAAGCTCTGTTCTAGATCCTCTCCAGCTTTGAACCTGCCTTTAACATCTATTGTTCCAGAGCAGGTTTTGGAGAAAACCTTTTTCTCAAGAGACTCTTTCAAGTGCCTTTTTTTTTTTGTAGTAGTAGAACTCAAGTCCAGCACAAGCAGAGAAGCTTGAAAGCCCATAATACCACCCAGTCAGAATGAGATTTGGCTTTTTGACTGTGATCAGACGAAATAACTAGAGATGTGCTTTGGGTAAAAATTTCGTGTCAGGCTTTCTTTTGGCCTCCCCCCCTCCCGCAGGAATTTCGTTTTTCCCATGGTTTGGGGTTCCCAATTTTCGGGTTAGTGTGCACTATTAGGAGTTAGTGCGCACTAACCTGGCAGAATTGACATTTCGTTGACATTGCCTAATTCGGGAAAAACGATTGCACATCCCTAGAAATAACCAACTTTCTAGTCCATGTGCTGGAAAAAAAATCTTCCTTGGGGGAGGATAGAATAGTTTTTCATAAACTGTTGTCTTTTGGTAACTTTAGATAGATGGATCCATCAGATTGTCAAGGATAGTTACAGAGTCTGCCTTTTAAATTGCCCACCCCAAAGAATGTTCAGTCTCTTGTTACACCATGTCCTACTCAGGTTGAAAAACTTCCCTCCTCCTGACCCAATCAGGGGAAAGGATGGGAACTTTACTTCAAATACTTTGTATTTCCAGATAAAACTAGGGAACTCTAAGCCATGCTACACCTAAGGGACTAGACACATTAAAAAAAAAAAGGATCAGTTCTCTCCCCTCCCCCCGCACTGGCATTATTTTCTTCCTTGTAAAACATAGGGATGGCTACCTTATTTGGGGGAGGTCTGTATTTAGAAATAACAGTCACTGGAAACAGATTTGTGGTAGATGCACGGCTCTTAAAATATTATGTCCTGCCTTTCTGCCTAACTTCTGATTTGCCAGTTGTCACCAAATCTGGAAGTGCATGTGTTCCCCTACCAAACCATTGGCTGATCAAGATCATGTCTCATGCTGGCATGAATCAGTTGGTACTGAATGTCATCCAAGTTGTTGTAGTCATGAGTGTGTCATCAATGTTCCCTAGTCTCATCTGAATCCATTATCTGTTAGTTCATAGGGGCTCTGCTAAACAAAACTCTGGCCAGTTTCTGCAGTGACAAAGCCCAAGACTTGGATTGCAGCAAAAGAGAGACTTCAGAGTTGGAAAACATCAGCCTAGTCTACGTGAGAATGCTAGGCTTCATAACTGCAACAATTGGTATTACTTATGGTACATCTCCTTGTGAGATGAAACCAAAGGAGTTTGAAGTCTCAGTGGGCTCAAGTCACATAGAAAATATAGGATGTCAGGGGAGAGTGCCTGGAGACTTCCCTACTGGCTTCCTAACATCTGGGAAACCTGTTGCTGAGGCTGCCAACGTCACTGCAAGCCCGGGGTCACGCCGATAAAGTGCAGTGTGCAGTGGCGTGCAGCCACTGGCACGCGCCGAAGCCACACACCAAAGGGGTGCGCCCCTTCTGCCGGTTTTCTCTGTGGAAGTCTCCTCGTTTTTTCTGAATTTCAGCATCTGGATATGGGTAAGAAGAGAAAAGGTACTTTGAGGAATTTCTCTCCTGCCTCTCAATCTACCCCTCGGTCTATCCAACTTGGTCTAGAAACTTTTAATTTCACTAGTTCATTAATTGGGCGTAAGCGAACTTGGAGCTTCTGGACCATCTGGCTCCGCTCCTGAAGAATTTTCACTCTCTCTTAGCCCTTCTGGTCCAGTCCCACCGCAGCTGCCTAATTACATCACTTCTGGGGCTTAGGGATGACTTGGTTACATAACAAATGTTTCCAACCAATCCTCGGAGGTGAGGCCCCAGGAAATAGGAGTTTCTTTGCCGGTGACACCTTGCAAGATGGCTAAATCTGCTGAAATAACACTAGACTCTTTGTGGTCTGCTATTACTAATATGGAGTCATCTCTTTCTTTATGTATTGATAATGTTTTGGGCTCTTATGGGGTTTTATCTGCGTCAATTAATGAACAGGTCTCAAAAAATTGTGTTGCCAATTACCGGCAGGTGTGTTGCGGCTCCTGGTGTGCCACTGCCCCGGTTGTGCTTCCCCATTCCCTGCCCCATGGGCCAATGGCAAGCCTCCTCCATTCTTCCTGCTCCCATGCAGGCCAGTTGGAAGCCTCCTTCCTTCTACCTGCCAGTGGGAATAGGAAGAAGGGAGGAAGCTTCTGATTGGCCGGTGAGGCAGGAAGAAGGGACATAGCATAGGTGGGGAGGTGGGGGGTTGGGAGGAGTGGCAGTGCCGAAGCGAGGCTGAGGAAACCCGACCCCCGATGAAGCAAGGCTGCCACGGGAGCTCATTCCCATGGCGGTGGAGAAGGAAACCTGACCCCCGATGAAGCAAGGCTGCCACGGGAGCTCATTCCTGTGGGCGGTGAAGAGGAAGCCTGACCCTGGCCAAGGAAGGCTGCCAAGGGAATCCCCATCCCTGTGGCGGTGAAAAAGAAGTCCCGCTGGAATAAAGCCGCAGCGGAACTGGAGCCCATCCCTGCAGCGAAGGAAGAAGAGGTTTGGCGGCGAGGCCCGGTGCAATCGTGTGTGAATGGGAGCCTGGGTGTGAGTGTGAATTGTGAGTCTGGGTGAGGGCTGGTGTGAATGGGTGCCTGGGTGAGGGCTGGTGTGAGTCTGGGTGTGAATGGGTGCCTGGGTGAGGGCTGGTGTGTGTGTAGGTGTGAATGGGTGCCTGGGTGAGGCTGGTGTGGGTGTGAATGGGTGCGAGAGCATTTGTGTGTGATTGAGAGAGAGACCGGTCAGGATGATGACTGGTGTCTGCGTGAGTGATTGATTGTGGGCCCTAAGAAGAGGATAGTGAAGATAGAGCTTCAGCAGCCGCTGCTGCTTCTGGTGTGTGCTTTTGACCTGCAAGAGAAAGGAGTAGGAGAGTTGCTGGAGAGGTAAGTAAAGGTGTCTTTTTAAGTTTATTTTTCTTGATTGACTGCCATTTTAATTATTGGGTATTATGTAATCTGTTTTGAAATATTAAATTGGTATTTTGACAATTTTTTAATTTTTATGAGTTTTTAATTGTTGGATGATATTCTGTTCATCAGCTGTTTTGTAACATTTATTAGTATAGTTTTACAATTATTTCTGCATGGGATTCTATAGCAGCTTGGCTTAGTCTGTTTTCCTAATAGGAAGTATATTGGTGTTTTAGGGTCTGGTTTAATATTTGTAGTGTTACCTTTTCATAGATAGGGTTGTTACCGTTGGAGTGCATGCCATAATGCAGGTGTAACTTTGTGCAGATTAGTTTGTGTGCATTATTGCAGATCCTGGGACTTTCTTAGGTACTATATTTGTTTCCATTTCTCCAGATTTGCACTGCAAACAGAGTGGCTTTTTTGGTTTTCCATTCCAGTTTCTGTCTCCATATTTATAATTTGTGGTCTTTCTGTCCTTGGTGAAGGTCGGCTTTGTGTGTGACCGAGGTGAGGTATTTTACTAGCATGTAGGCATTTGTATCAATCTTATTTGTTGTGTTTTCTCAGTAGGATATGCATTAGTGGTAAATTACTGTCTTTTTATAAGGAGGGCTATTGTGCCTGGTAGTAAAGGGAGTTTGTTTTGCTTTTACTAAGATGTCACCAGAACCAGAATATCTCTTTTGTATGGTGAGTTGTATGGGTAATGACCTAGTTCTGTTCTGACCCATTGTTGGGGGTCGAGGGGGGATCCCGTGGATGCAGAGTGTATGTTTACATATAGCCCCTTGACGGTCACATGTTCAGTATGTCACACATGTGAGAACCATCTGTCAGGTGCATCCTGGCTGAAAAAAGATTGAGAACGACTGCTCTAAGAGATGTAATTTAAGATTTCTTAACTTCCCTCACTGTTCTTTACTTTCTTCCTTTGAGATGATTAAGAAATTCTATGTTGATTTTTTGAAAACTTCCAAAGAGTCCATCCATGAGATTGTTAATGCTTTTTATATTTTAGGCAATAAATCATCTGATCAGGGTGGGATTATAGAGAGAGAATTGGATGCGAGGGAGAAATTACTAAATCTTACAGAAGTTTTAGAAGAGTCCACTGTAGATGTTAAAGATAGAACTACATTGTTGGTGACCTTTGCTCGAGAATGTGATAAACAATGGACTCTAAAACTATTCTTTCGTTTGAAAGACACTCTGTTACTTGGTTCTAAGATAAATGTTTTTCCAGATGTTGTTAAAGAGACACAAGTTCAAAGGAAGATGTTTCTTATTAAGAAGCCCAGAGTGTTGGCACTTGGTGCTTCTTTTTTACTCATATTTCCATGTAAGTGCTTAATTAAGTTTCAAGGTAGCAATTATATTTTCTTTGATCCTATTCAATTAGAAAATTTCTTACAAAATAAAACTACCGGTACTCCAAAATGATATGTTTATCAGCCATAGGGAGTTGCGATGGACCATTAATCAGGAATTACTAGTGATTTCCTAAAGTAATTTTTCCTTAGTTTTTCTCCCCATAATGTGGATTATGAAGCAATCTTCTTTGCCTGTTTTGATTTGTGAAGATTTCTTGTGTTGGTATAGTGATGTTTCTTAAAATGATGTATGGTGTATTTTCAATCTTGTAACATCTTGATGGAATTTGTATGAACATGCGTGAAATTGTATGGTTTCTATGAAATTTAATGATTGTTGTTAATGACAGTTGTTTGTCAAATGTTCTTTTTTTTCTTTTTTCTTTTAATATTATGTATGTTTCTTGTAAATCGCTCAGACCTTGTTTATGTAGGGCGTTTAATAAATTTTAATAAAATGAAAATGAAATAAATGAAATGAAATGCAAGGTTTGCTTGTAAAATTGATAAAACCTAATAAAGAATTAAAAAAAAAAATATAGGATGTCCTTTGTATCACAGAGAATTTTTTATATTGGTGTTGCTCTCATTCTAATTTGAATAAAGATCCCCACGTCCCAATTCCTTCAATCAAATTGTTCTTATAATAGATGCGACCAGGAGCACACCTAGAGGAGCTACATCTTCATATCAAACTCTTGGAGATGAGGGCAAATATGAAAACTCTGAAAGTCTTCAGTAACCAGGTGGCCAACAGAATTGACCCCAGTGTAGACAACCAGTCTATTCTACTTGAATAAGAAGGAAGGAGTAGGATCCCATCTCTAATGATGATACACAAGGCACTACACAACATAGCTCCTCTCAACTTAACGTTTCAAATTCAGCTACACACCTCCATGAAACCGAAGCGAAGTGCATATCAGAACAGACTAATCACCCAACCGGCTAAATCCTCCCTGAGGAAACGCGCGCTTTCCACAGCGGGCCCTTCACTATGGAACTCGCTACCTCCAGACCTCCGCCTTGAACCTGACCACGCTACATTCAAAAAGAAACTTAAGTCTTGGTTGTTTAAACAAGCATTCCCAGAAAGCTAAAAGCAGGAAGAAAGTCATGTTTCAGACTATTCGCTCTCTCCCCATCCCACAGCATATAACTTCACAAAGAGACCAGTTGAAATAATCGGGTCATTTATTTATCTTATACCTTTATAATCATATATATTATATTCAATCATGTTAGAACCTTATAACCACGCTATTTATTTATTAGGTATTATTTATTAACTGTCAGCAATATATACTAATTCGTTAATTTAATTAATATGTTCAATGTTTATGTTCAATGTTCAATGTTAATTAATATGTTCAATGTTCAATGTAAACCGCTAAATGAAGCGATAGTTCTTGTTTCTTGTAAACCGGGGTGATATGTATTTTATACAGGAACCTCCGGTATATAAACCCTATAAATAAATAAATAAATAAATAAATAAGGTGACTGTCTGAGTGTAGAATTTGGTGTTTTCTCTTGTGTTGCCTCATTAGGGTCACATACCTGGTAGAAAGACACAATAGCCTATAGACTGCCATCATCTGTTAGTTATTCATGAATGGCCCCTTGGTTAGGACATATCTGACATACTCAAGTTGGGGTCTGTCTGAGGTGGATCAATTTTTGACAGTCCTGAAAAAGGATAGTACTATAATTGGATAAAAAATTGTATTTCCTTGTGTTATGCCCTGTTATACGTAATTTTAGTCATGCATATTAAGGTTCATACTGTCGGGGTCATGGCAGCATCAGTGGGTAGTCTAAGGAAATGATTCCCAGCCTTTTTTTTGTGTCAGGATATACCTGGCACTCATTGTGTAAAACCACCATCTTCACTATCATCACCTTCTCTTCTTGCTCCCTCCAAGTCTGATCATCATCTTCCTTCTCCCCTGTGGTATCATCACTCTCCCTTTCCTTTCCCCCCATCCCTGGTAGCATCACCTTCTCTTCCCTTCCCTCTCCCTCCATCCCCATGGCATTAGTATCATCTTCCCTTCCCACCTGCCATCTACGCACTCCTTGCCATCATCACCTTCCCTTCCTTTCTCCTGGCATTACCACTGTTCCCTTCCCTCTCCCTTTAATCCCTGGCATTATCAGTTTCTCCTCCCTTCCCTCTCCCACTCCTTGGAATCATCACCCTCACCTTTTTTCCTCCCATTCCAGGCATCTTCACCTTCTTCTCTTCCTCTCCCTTCACTCCCCTGTCATCATCACCTTCTTTTCACTTTTCTTCCCTTTCCTGCCACTCTTTTGGCATCATCACTGCCTTCTCTTCCATCCCCTCTCCCTCCACACCTCTGACATCATCATCACCTTCTCCCTCCACCCCTCTGGTGGCATCATCACCTTCTTCACTTAACTCTGTCCCTAGTATCATCATCACCTTCTCTACCCCTTCTCATCACCTTCTTTACTACTTCTTGGCATCATCTCACCTGCCCTTCTCTCTCCCCACCTTCCTGACATCATCTTCTCTTCCCTTTCTCTCCAACCCCCTGGCATCATCAGCTTCCCTAACCTCCCCTTTCTCCATGCCTATTAGCACATTCAGCTTTTGCTTCTTTTCCCCATTTCGTGGAGCTGGCAGAAGTCTGAACACTGTTTACTTGGTGCTGCTTCTTCCTCCTCTGCTGATTTTCCTCTGCAATGGGAAGAGCATATGAGGACAGCAGGTTTTGTGAGACTACAGGACCTGTGCAGTTTCAATTGCAGAAGAAAGCCAGTAGAGAGGGAAGCAGCAGATAGGTGCTGCTCTCTGATCCCCTCTGATGTCAGAGGGACATCCCACAGGTACCCTTGGGGGAATTTTGCACAAAAAAATTAAAAACTCTGTGCACAAAAACTTAAAATTCTGCAAACTTTATATTGGTCAAAATAACACAATTTACATGACCGTCTTTAATTACATTTTTAATTAATACTTAAAAAGTTATTACTTAAAGATGCAGAATTTAAATATTTTGAGCAGAATTTCCCTAGAAACTCACTGTAAGAGTGTCCCTTCCACTCGCTCTCCCTACTCCCTTGGCCACTTTGCCCTCTCAGGCCTCAACTCCTCCACCTGCCAGTATCTCTCCCCTCCACCTCTAGGCTCAACCCCTTCCACTCTGTTGCCAGTCCCAAAGTTTGACCCCATTCTCAGTACTGCCCCTAATACAGGCTCCCTCTGCCCCTCACGCAGGTTCCCTCTCTCACACACATGCTCCCTCTCTCTAATACACATACACCCACCCTCATACAGGCACCCTCACTCTCTTGCGCACGCACGCGCACACACACACACACACACACACACACACGGCCCTCTCTCTTGCATACACACCCACACAAGCTCCCTTTCTCTCTCACACATACATCCTCACACAGACTACCTATGTCTCTCTCATATGCACCCCTTCACACAGGCTCTCTAACACATACACAATCCCTTCACACAGACTAGCACCCTCACATACACACGATCCCTTTTTCATACACACGAGCTCCCAATCTCTCACACACATACACATTCCTTCACAATTTCCTCATATAGGCTCCCTCTCTCTGAAACCCACACTCAAGTATCCCCCCCCGCTCTCTTATCTCCCATGCTCTCACTCACCATCCCCTCCCCCACAACCCTCCCCTCTCTCACACACGCATTCTCTCTCACCGGAGCCTTTATCTTCGCCGCGAGTGGAGCACTCTCCATTCGTGGCACATAGGGCCTTCCATCTTCTCCGCGACCGGAGCACACTCCATTCACGGCACACGGGGGCCTTCCATTTTCGCTGCGAACAACGCGTCCGGGCCTTCATCTTCACCGTGAACGGAGTTCATCCCACGGCACACTCGGGCCTTCATCTTCGCGTGCTCCGTTCGCGGCATGCTGGGATCTGCTCTGCCATTTTCTGTGCAGAATTTGGCAATTCTGCGCGGGGTGGGGGTGGGGGAATTCTGCGCTCCACAATAGCGCAGAATTCCCCCAGATTACCTACAGCCCAGGAAGGAAAGAGAAAATGAAGACTGCTGGCACCTCAACTTTTCTTATTGGGTTCTTCTCAGTACATCAGCTGCAGCACACTGGTTGTAAAACACATTTTTAAGCTCAAACTTCTCAAGAGCAGTTCAGTCTACAATATTCAGTAGACATTGTCTTGATAAAGCTACTCACTGACTGTTCTAGGTTTGGACTGTCCATTCTTCAAGGCCTGTTTATGGAGTACAGTCTAACATCTTCATCCTCCTGCTGAGCCATTTTTTATGCATTTTTTTGTGTTTTTCTGATAGGCTATATCATTTATGAAATGTTGATAGTTATGTGGTATATGTAGTGTTTTTACTATGCCTATTGTGTACTCTTTGAATTTGTTTTGTAAACCTCTTTGGGTATCACCAAGAGTTAGCAATTTGTCAATATATGTACAAAATTTAAAAATAATAAATACAATTTGGAGGCTGTCTGTGTTTATATATTTCTCCACTTTATATATATCTCTACTTGCTCGCCAATAAAAGAACCTGAAGAAAAAATGGGCAGGCAAAATGGAACACATTCGACATAGTAACTAAAATTGAAATTAACCAAATCATTACAAAAAAGTAAGCCTGCTATCCACCCACTGGACCCAGTCCCTGCAAGTTCCCTGTAAATAGTATACAGCATAATCAATCCAACATTTGTAACCATAATCAACCAATCAGAAGGATTGGTCCTAGCTGGGGCAAAACAAGCAGTGATTAAACCAATCCTAAAAAATAAATCTGGCAGACTTGACGATTGGGACAATTATTGACCAATATCCAACTTGCCTTTTATTACAAAAGTCCTAGAAAAAGTATTATTATCTCAATTGGAAAACCGCAAAGAAGCTGACAATATTCTTTATACAAACCAATATGGATTCAGAAAAAATTGTTCAACAGAAACTTTACTCATTTCTTTAATGGACCCTGTACTACAGGGTTTTGACAATGATGAATCTTATATCCTGGTTCTAATTGATTTAACAGAAGCCTTCAACACTGTGGACCAAACTCTACTATGCCATCAGTTGAGAAAAACTGGAATAGACGGAAATGTTCTGAAATGGTTCTCTTCCTACCTAGCAGATAGGATGTTCCAAGTTAAACTGGGCAATCGCATATCTGACACCTTCCCAATCGATACAGGTGTCCCCCAGGGTTCAGCACTATCAGCAACACTATTCAACATGTATATGCCACCTCTGTGTACATTAGTAATGGAATTAGAAATCAACGGAGATGCAGATGGCATACAGTTCTACATTCCATTTGCCAAATCGTTTAAATAAAACTGCATCAACACTGTCATCATACATGAAGGCAATGCAATAAGAACTATCTCAGCTGAAACTAATACTAAACACACAAAACTGAAATCGTGTGGTTAAGGAGAAACTCCTGTATAGTCAAACTGCCATCTCTACACCTCGGTAATTTTAACATTACACCATAAGATCAAGTACGGTACCTAGGAATACAGATTGATGAGAACTTTACAATGGAAAAGAACATAAGCAAATTAATTAAAACAGGATACTCCAAGCTGTGAATGTTACACCGGTTGAAACCATTACTGACATAATAGAACTTCTGCAATGTTCTATAAGCAATAATATTTTCAACCATAGTTTACTACAACTCACTATTATTAGGCCTACCTTCAGGACTAGTAAAAGCACTACAGTCATAACAAAATGCCTCAGTAAGACATTAGGGACAAGGAAATTTGACCACATCTTCCCCTCGCTGATAGCACTGCACTGGCTGCCAGTATAATCCAGAATTCATTGTAAAGTATTAAACACTAATTTTTAATCTCATCGACATAAACCCCTGCTTAATAGGAGTGACACTTCAACCAATGCACACCACAGCGAGCCCTTAGATTGCAAAATGAAGGACTTTTAACTGTGTGTACAATGCAGAGTACACATCTAACACAAATAAGACTGAATGTTTTCCATAGCAGGTCCCAAGTTGTGGAATTCTCTACCAGAGTCGTTACATATAATAACAGAAAGAAAGAGTTTCAAACGTAAACTGAAGACATGGCTCTTCAAAAAAGCATATGATTTAACTTAAAATATCAATATGCAGATAACTTCACTATCAAAAATCATAGATAATGTTGATAGAATTAGTACTAAGTAAAGAGCAACGAAAAATGTATTACGACAACTTGCTAATGCGTGAAGGTTATTGATATGGATCTCATGTACTACAAGCTGCTGTCCTAGCTCCTACTTAACATGAATTTGATGTTGTGTTGTCCTAGAATATGAATGTTGACCCAGAATGATTTTTACTTTTGTAAACCATTTTGATCTTCTTTTGGAACGACAGTATATAAAATACCTAAATAAATAATAAAAAAAAATACTATAGAAGTATAAGAACATAAGAAATTGCCATGTTGGGTCAGACCAAGGGTCCATCAAGCCCAGCATCCTGTTTCCAACAGAGGCCAAATTAGGCCACAAGAACCGGGCAATTACCCAAACATTAAGAAGATCCCATGCTACTAATGCAATTAATAACAGTGGCTATTCCCTAACAGGCCGATACAGTAAAGTTCGCAGGAGAGCGGGTGAGCGCCCGCTCTCCTGTGCGCACGATTCACTAAAACAAATTATTCAAATCAGGACCCGCGGTAAAAAGAGGCGCTATGGACACTAGCGCGTCCCTAGTGCCTCTTTTTTGACAGGCGCAGCGGCTGTCAGCGAGTTTGACAGCTGACGCTCAATTTTGCCGGCATCGGTTCTCGAACCCGCTGACAGCCACGGGTTCGGAAAATGGACACCTGCAAAATTGAGCATCCGGTTTTCAGCCCGCGAGCCTATTTAAAATTTTTTTTAAAATTTTTAATTAATTTTTAACTTTTGAAACCTCTGATTTAATATCGCCATGATATTAAGTCAGAGGGTGTACAGAAAAGCAGTTTTTACTGCTTTTCTGTGCTCTTTCCCTGTGCCGGCAGAAATTAATGCATATCTTTGGGTAGGCGCTAATTTCTGAAAGTAAAATGTGCGGCTTAGCTGCACATTTTACTTACTGAATCGCGCGGGAATAGCTAATAGGGCCTTCAACATGCATTTGCATGTTGCGGGCGCTATTAGTTTCGGGGGGGGGGGGGGGGGGGGGTTTAGACGTGCGTTTTCGACATGCGATTACCCCATACTAGCGTCTAAAACACGCATCCAAACGTGGGTTAATAGTGCGCTCCGCTGTACTGTATCTGCTTGTAAGTAAACTTGATTAATAGCAGTTAATGGACTTCTCCTCCAAGAACTTATCCAAACCTTTTTTGAACCCAGCTACACTAACTGCATTAACCACATCCTCTGGCAACAAATTCCAGAGCTTTATTGTGCGTTGAGTGAAAAAGAATTTTCTCCGATTAGTCTTAAATGTGCTACTTGCTAACTTCATGGAAAGCCCCCTAGTCCTTCTATTATTCGAAAGTGTAAATAACCGATTCACATCTACTCGTTCAAGACCTCTCATGATCTTAAAGACCTCTATCATATCCCTCCTCAGCCGTCTCTTCTCCAAGCTGAACAGCCCTAACCTCTTCAGCCTTTCCTCATAGGGGAGCTGTTCCATCCCCTCTATCATTTTGGTTGCCCTTCTCTGTACCTTCTCCATCGCAACTAAATTTTTTTTTAGATGCGGCGACCAGAATTGTACACAGAATTCAAAGTGCGGTCTCACCATGGAGCAATATAGAGACATTATAATATTTTCCATTTTATTAACCATTCCCTTCCTAATAATTCCTAACATTCTGTTTGCTTTTTTGACTGCTGCAGCACACTGAGCCGACGATTTTAAAGTATTATCCACTATGATGCCGAGATCCTTTTCCTTGGTGGTACCTCCTACTATGGAACCTAACATCGTGTAACTGCAGCAAGGGTTATTTTTCCCTATGTGCAACACCTTGCACTTGTCCACATTAAATTTCATCTGCCATTTGGAAAGCCCAATCTTCCACAAATTATGTGGTATGTTTGCCTATTTGAAATTGTGCCTTTTTTCACTTTGCATTTCAAGATGACCCTTAGTTTGGGAGTCCCAGATGTGACTCCCTTGCACTTGCTCATCATCAGCAAAAGCATTATTGCTCACCTTTAATAGGCATTCTCTGCACAGCCTACCTGCTTTTCCTTGGAGGGTTGTTCTGAACTTATCAAACTGATAACTAAGTGAATGTGGTTCCAGGAGTTGATGACAATCCACTGCATATACCTAGAAACTTTCCTGTGACTCTCTGGTAATCCTTCTTACTAACAGAAAATGGAGTTACATGGGCTGTGTGTCTTGTTGCACCTATTACAAATACGCAATTATGTTACATACGTTTATAAAACAGAATTTTGTAAAGCTGCTTGTTCACGTTCTGTTGACATCATAGTATTGTGGCATATTGAGGGCAGTACTTCTGTTACAGAATATTAATATTCAAATACTACATCAAATCGTATATAAAAACTGAATCGAAATTCAGTAAACCCGATATTTTTTCTTTCTAAATAGGTTTTACATTTGCCTTCAAAGCATTCAGAAGAATATTTGGCCATAATTTTGTTTTCCATTAAAATAGATGAAATTTGAAAATCTGTCAATTATAACTTTTTTTTGTTTTGTTTTTGTTTTCTTTGGATATAGGGAGAACTCTCCTCAACACAACACAGCATGTGTCAGTGTAAGCACTCGAACTGCATCTGAGGAACCAACCAGCAAATTCTGGGATGAACTCTGTCTAGTTGGCCTTCCAGATGATGTTGATGTCCAAGCCTTATTTGAGCCTACAGGTAATAAAATAGCGTGAGAAGAATTTGACATTTTGATTTCTCTAAATATTATTCAGGAATTATTTTATATATAACTAAGTTTGTAACTTGATATCTTCAGTTTAAAGGGAAGTAATTAAAGTAAGTAAAATAAACATTAAACATCTTGGAAATAAAACTTTATTGAATACAAAATGTTAATGCAACATATATTTAACTGATTTGTCTGCTGCCCACATTAACATAGTGTAATAGAACAAAGTACATTTGTATTTCTCAGTATAAAGAATTAATCAGTCACACAAGTGGATGATGCCAAATAACAGCATAGCTGTGAAGCATTTCTTTGAGCTTTGGAAAAGCTTAGAAGGCTTGTCCTGGCATACGCTGCACTTCCCACCTAGCTGCTGTCAATTGGGACCCTTTTAATCATTGTTTGACTGCGGGCCACATCGGACACACTCCCCCCCCCCCCCCCATCCATCCCCCAGGGACCTTCTCAATCTATTTCTGTTTCCTCTTTAGTCCTCTAATAAGGTTTTAGGCATTTTAAGTTTTATTTACTTTTTTGATACAGGTAGTTACAAGTTACTTTTTTTCCTCTGTGAGGCCTAATACAGTAACCTCAATCTCCCTATTTTGCTACATATTCTTCTTTTGGTCTTGCTCTGTCTATTTTTCTCAGTGTCTGATAAAGTGGCCAGTGGCTTCAAACACTGCCCACTCTGCAATCACAAGATGTTAACTGATTATCACATGGATTGCATGTACTGCTAGGCCTAGGGCATGATGTCATTGCTTGTGGCATTTGCTCAAAGATTTCATCCAGGGCTATCAATCTCCAAACGATATGTCACTTTGACATCTTTGGCAAAATTAAAACTTCTTAGTTCTCTGGCCCCCTTATCAGTATCAAAACACTGAGGAGCCACATTGACTGCTGATGATCCTCTGGCACTTGAGTGGTTGAACATCTTCTGAAATCAGGATCAAAGAAGAGGCCTAAGAACAAGGAATCTTTTCACTCTTCCTATTTAATGCATGAAAAGAGTTCCCTGGAGCTGAATTTGGGCTTAAAGAAACTTAGGCCTGGATTTTCTAAGGTGCAATCGCTGCCGGCTTTCGCACCCAATAGTGCCATCATTATAGGAGGTGCTATTGGGCATGCTACTGGCAGTGAAAAGGGTTCTTACCTTTTTGCCGCCAGCAATGTTTCCGCCATGTCTGACCCGACGACGCCCTAACTCCTCCTTTTCCGGAGCAGACTCCACCCCGATCTAGCTATTGCATGCGAAAAGGGACTTTTCGCGTGCAATACACTATGAAAATGACCCCTCTTAGTGCTGAGCACTAAGGAATTTGCCTCGGTCTTCACTAGCGCATAAGTCAGAGAGTAGAAAGATTATGGCTTTGATTATCCATCCTCCCACTCTGATTCATCTGGAGGTGAACTCAGCCTTCCATACTGAGACAAAGCCACATCAGTCTCTAAGGTCAATATCAGAACCATTGGTAATTTCCCCTTGGGCATGTTCTCTGCTACTGAGACCTTTCTACGTTTGGCCTCAGCAGTGCTCAAAAAAGAGTTGGGCAAGAAGATATCTGTGGTCCTCTCTTGGCACTTCAGGAGTTTTTAGTTTTCAGTATCTAGCATCTTCTACGGTGCCAATGGAACAGATACTAGATTCCTTCACATTTGCCACCAAATGGTTTGTAATGGATGCAGATATCTTGGAAATGGGATTAGACATGGATGGCTCTCCATGTTGAGCAGGAGCTATACAGCATTGGAGAGTTAAACCTCCCAACTGTACTGCATCAGTCTTCCCCCAAATCCAAGATAATTATCATTTCTCCCAGGACAAGCAGGATGGTAGTCCTCACATATGGATGTCATCATCAGGCGGAGCCCTATTATGGAACACTTTTGTCAAAGCTACTAGAAACTTTGACTGGCACACTGATCATGCCCAGCATGCCATGATCCCTGTGTCCACAGGGGTGTCCCTTCATTCTCTTTTTTTTTTCCGCGCTGCAGTTTGCCTCACGTTTAGGTGCTCTGTGAGTTTTTTCTCACAATATTTCCTCATAGAAACACTTGAAGTTTTACTTCACAAATAATTTCCCTACACGGGTCTACCTTCGTGTACATTTCATCGATGCTCAGTGAGTACTATGCCCTGTTCTCCGGTCAATTCCCCCGGGTTACCAACCGAATTGCAGCCCTCTTTTCTCCCCATGTCTATCGCCCTCGGTCCGCCACACAATACCCGCGAGTGTCCCTGCTGTGATCTCCCACTGCGTCCATCAAGGCTAGAGGGATTGGGATGTCTACGGTTCCCGTTGCGGTTGCCGTCCATGCCCCCACAGATTCATGTGGGAAGTGCCAGTAACGCCTAGCCTGTCTCCCCCTGTAGCTGCGCTACCTATACCAGCTTCCAGGGAGGAGCTGGATATCCTCGACTGTCAGGCTGTCATTGATGCCTTCCGGAATCTACTAACACCGGAGCCATATATAGGCGGTGCACCATTGTGGCACCGCCTCGTTGTGGCACCTACCAATGACAGCCTAAGTCATCGACGCCGACTCGTTTTTCTGAGCCTCCACGGACCTCTATGCCTATCCCGGGATTCTTGAAAGGTGATGGGCACTGTAATCCCGTTTCGGCACCGATCCCATTCATACCTAAGTACAGGATGTGTCTGAAACCATCCTTTTCGACCTGGTCACTAAAAAGGACCAGAAGTTTTCAGGAGGGTCTAGGTCGTAACTTCTTCCAAGAACTATATTGGTGTCACATATTGCTATTTACCAGCTATATTTGACACAACACCAAGGGAACTTCTCTGCCATCCACATGAAATTCGAGCAACATGTGATTGCTTCAAAATATCCTCCCATTGCCAGCAACAGGACTCAGTGCTAGATGGTGAACCTGACTTACAAAATTTACGGCCCGAAGTCCAAGATAATGCACCGCAGATAATCTCTTCATGCACAAAGTCCAGCAGACAGTGGCTCAATTACAAGACCACCGTGAGACCCTGCGGCAGCTGTCTACGTTTCTTGCACAGCAAAGAGGGATGCTAGAAGGACCTTTTACCGCTACCGCGTGAGACCAACTAATATCCAGATCACACCAGCTCCAGCAGTCAGGCAGGCTCCTGTATTTTTCAACCTTGCCAGAGAACAGAATGGTCCATCCCACTGAGGACCGGGGCTCGGAATACCGTTCCCCGGATGCTACAAGGCAGAGTATTTTAATCCTGATATTTCCTGTTTTCAAAGAAAACAGGCGAACTCCGCCCATCCTGGACCTCAGAAATCTCATCGGATTTCTTCAGAAAGAAAAGTTCAAAATGGTGTCTCTCAGCACCATGCTTTCCTTACTACAACAAGGGGGTTGCCTCTATTTTCTGGACTTTCCATATGCTTCATTGTGAGTCAACAACATTTTCAATACCAAGTTCTGCCATTTGATCTAGCTTCGACAACTTGTGTATTTCACAAAATGCCTAGCAGTGACTGCCGCTCATTTACAAAGAACAGCATTCATGCGTTTCCTTGCCTGGATGACTGCCTAATAAGGAGTCAATCCAAACAAGGAGCTCTAAATTCTTTAAGATTCACTATAAATCTACTACATTTGGCTGGAAATTCTGATCAACTACCATAAATCCCATATGGAGCAGATCTGGGGACTACAGTCGCAATGGTCTTCCTGCCCAACAACCGCGCAGACATCCTATCAAATTGCCCACATCTCTGCACGCATGCCAACATAGCCTCAGCCCATCAATTCTTCCATTGCTGGACCACATGGTTTACATGATCCACGTCACTCCTTTGGCCAGACTAGCCATGAGAAAAACTCGGTGGATTTTAAGATTTCAGTGGCTCTAAGCCGTTCAACCGCTTTTGTCCCTGATCCATATCACCGATCCAGTAACCAAATCCTCAGATGATCTAGGCCATGGTCGCATCCAACTTGGGTTGGAGAGCTCGTATCAACACCCTCCAAACCCAAAATATGTCGACGCTGCTCCATGAAAAGCCTCAGTTCAACTTCCTGGAGCTTTGAGCCATGCGTTATGCCCTTTATGCCTTCAAACACTGCCTCTCACACAAAACTTTGTAGATACAGACAGACAACAGAGTGGCAATGTGGTACTCAAACAAACAGGGATGCACAGGCTCTTATTTGCTCTGCCAGGAAGCTGCTCAGTTCTGGGCTTGGGCCCTTGCATACTCCATGCATCTCTGGGCCATTTATCTAATAGGCATACTGAACATACTAACAGACCATCTCAATCAATGTTTCCATCCCCACAAGTGGTCTCTGAATCCATGTTTAGCGAGTAAAATCTTCTAGCGCTGAGGTCAACCAACTATCGACCACTTGCGTCCAAATCGAACCACAGAGTGGACAGATTCTGCTCCCTACATAGGTTTCGAAATGCTTTAGCCATGGACACCTTTGCTCGCCCCTGCAACAAAGGCCTCCTATATGCGTCCCTTCCGATACCGCTCATAGCCAAAACTCTCGTGAACCTACAGCAGGACAGGTGTTCAATGATTTTCATAACCCTGTACTGGCCTCGACAAGTATGCTTCCCCATACTTCTCAACCTATCACTCCAGGAACCAATTCGCCTGCCCACAGATCAACCTCATAACACAGACTCATTGATATTCTCAGGTACTTGTAGCTTCACGAAAACATTCCACACATTCCACACATTCGAAATCGGCAAGATTTACCAAATGGCATGCACAAAAAGGTATTGGCCCCTTTTTCCTGCTCCACTCCATCTCTATTAGGCTATCTAGGATATCTTTCGAATTCTGGTCCCCAGACATCCTCCGCTCGGGAACACCTCAGTTCCATCTCAGCGTACCACCAGGGAGTAGGGGATGCCCTATTAATGGCTCAACCCCTTATGAGTTGGCTTATCATGGTTTTTCTACAACTTAAGCCTCCTCTATGATCACCGGTTACGGAATGGGGCCTAAATGTAGTGCTTATAAGGCTCATGCATTCCCTGTTTGAGCCTTTGCATTCCTATAACGTTAAAATTCTAAAATAGAAAATTCTTTTCCTTGTAGCCATCACCTCTGCTAAAGGGTCAGTGAGTTACAAGCCCTTGTTGCATACTCACCTGACACTAGGTTCCTCCGTGACCAAGTGGTCCTCCGTACTCACCCTAAATTTCTTCTTAAAGTTCGACAAAGCCTCTCACCATACCCAGTCTATAGTCTGCCCACTCTTTCCCAAGGCCTCACTCTCACCAGGGCGAGAGGGTTTTGCACACCTTGGATTGTAAGCGTGCACTTGCATTTTATCCAGACCGCACTGCACTTCATAGGAAATCCACCCAACTCTTTGCTTCTTTGACAAAGACAAGCTGCAAGTTCCAGTGGGCAAACAAACTCTCTCCAACTGGTTAGTAGACTGTATCAAATTCTGCTATGAGGAAGCAGGCCTTCATCTCCAGGGGTGAGTGCAGGCACATTTTGTAAGGGCCATGGCAACATCGGTAGCACATTATCATTCAGTACCAATTGCCGATATCTGCTAGGCTGCGACATGGAGCTCTCTTCACACATTTGCAGCCCTCTACTGCTTAGATAAGGAAATCCGTCAAGACTCTGCCTTTGGCCAATCTGTCTTGAAAAACTTTGTTCCAGTATAATCCCCAACTCCTTCCACAACCACCTGCTGTGATTTCAGGCTGCCTCATCCTTGCCAATAGCACCCCAATTATTGTGTCTGCTGCACGAGTTGTCTGCTTTTGGCCTGTTGTAATATGAATCAGCCTGTAGCTTGCTAATCACCCATGTGTGAGGACTATCATCCTGCTTGTCGTGGGAGAAAGCAGAGTAGCTTACCTGTAACAGGTGTTCTCCCAGGACAGCAGGATATAGTCCTTACAAAACTCACCCGCCACCCTGCGGAGTTGGGTCCGCTTACGTTTTATTTTTTTGTTCGCGCTTTTTGCTACAAACGAGACTGAAGGGAGACCCCTGTGGACACAGGGATCATGGCATGCTCCGCCTGCTGATGTCACCCATATATGAGGACTACATCCTGCTGTCCTGGGAGAACACCTGTTACAGGTAAGCAACTCTGCTGTATGCATATTGAGGCTATGGTTTTAGGTTTATTTAATAACTTTTATATCAAATAGTTTCCACAATGTGTTCAAAGCAGTTAACATAAACATTCTTAGTTAAATACAAAAACAATTTTACAAATTACAATGATATGCTTTTACCTGCTTTCTAAATATCATAAGATCAGACAGATTGTGTAGTTCTGCAGGCAAAGCATTCTATAATGTTGCTGCATAAGTGAATTCCTTTGTTTGCAATCCTGCAAAGATGGTATACATAACAAATTTTAATCCTGAGATCTCAATACTCGATCAGGACAATATCTGCTGACTGTATTACTTAAAGCAAAGGGTGCATTGATATTTAATAATTTAAAAATGAATACAAGCAGGCTTGAAATGAGCTCTGAAAGTTACAGAAACCAATGCAACTGGTGGAGAATAGTCAAAACCGGATTCAGTAAGCATGACTCCTGTTAGTATTCGGGCCATAGTATGTTGTAATAGCTGTATTAAGCGTCAGATGCTCCAGCCAAGTGGTTTTTCAAGCAAACCCCTTTAAGAATACTGAAGCCTCTTTCCTCATAGCAAAAGAAATGGTTGAACTTGATAATATATATATTTATATACTGTACATTTTCAAAGCCAAAGATCTGTCTGGAAGAATTTTACTCAGTGCTTTCTTCAGATGCCTGTTCCTTAAACCAAGGATGAACAAATTGGAGGGCTTGAACAGTCCTGAAGAGGGGCATACAGGCTGTTCAATCAGGGAAGAAAAAATAGCAAATTAGGAAAAAATTAGTGAAAACAGTAAAAAAACAAAAAAAAAAAACCTTACACAGGGTGGGATGGAGGTTTTTTTTATTCCTAAAAAACTTTGACTGACACCTAAGATTTTGAAACATTTTCCAGCCCTTACCATTGTGTTGGGTAGCCTGCGTGTCTCGGTATGATGTGCAATTTGTTCAGAGTAGTTAATCACAAGCAGATTGTGATAAATTGCATGAAGACCTTCTTATACTGGAAAATTGGGCATCCAAATGGCAGATGACATATCCAAAAAATCATTCACATAGTACCTCTACTATCTCGTTTACACTGAAAACTGTCTGTTGATAAAAGTAAGACAGTTTCAGTATTTCTAAGTGAACGGAATCCAGACTGAAAGTTGTACAAAGCATTAGTTTTATTTAGACCTTCCCAACCTAGTCTGAGATCAGTTCTTTCACCAATCTTGGTACCAGGAAACTGTAATCATAGATGCTTTCAAACAAGATTGGGGAGCTCATTTCAACCAGGTGTGTTCTCAAGGGAACCTAGTTAACAAACGAGAAATTACTTCATACAAACCATCTAGAATTCAGAGCCATATTAAATGCTTTCAATGTATTCAATCCCTGGCTAAAAAACAAGGTAGTCTTATTCCAGACAGGACATCCAAGTAGTAATGTTCTATATCAACAAGCAGTGTGGTGTACAGGCTCTTCAATCTTTGTCAGGAAGCTTGCAAATTTGGAAATACACAATTTTCCAAAGAATACTTCTTCAAGCTATCTTTTCCCTGGTAATTCCACTTATAATGAACATACTTCAGAAATTGAGAGAAGAGTCAAATGATTTTTATAGCCCCATTTTGACCTCACCAAATTTGGTTTCTATGGCTACAATGCCTAGCTGTTAAACATTTATTTATTTATATATTTAATATACTGACATTCGTTTGCACATCACATCGCTGTACAGTGAAATGGATAGTTCAATGAAGATTTGTGAAGAGAAGAGGAAATAGGAAAGTAAGATTATGCATGCTCCAGTCCCTGATTACACAAAGTGACAGGAACATTCCAACCTTCATTCTTTGACTCTGAATGCATGGATGTTGAAAGCGAACAAGTATCTTCTCTACAGTTTTCTTCTGAAGTTCTTCCAGCATCTAGATAATGCTCAATGAGAAGATCTTGTAACTTCAAATGGAAAAGGTTCACTATCTGTTGCACTACTTTACAACAAGACCCATTTCTGTATTCTGTTCCCATGTTACTTCAATACCTCTTATAAACATTACTCAATCAGATCTAAAGACTAGCTCCAGAGTTTATTTTAGTACTTAAGCAGCATACCATGAAAATTTCAAGGGTCCTCTATGTCTCAGCAACCTACTATTGCCAGAATGATGAGTTGATAACAGGCCTGAATCATTTTAAATCTGTTTATAAGATCCTCTTATAAACAGAATCTACATGTAGTTCTGGCTTAGCCCACGAAACTTTAGTTTCTTTCTTGGAAAATTTTTATTTTTTTTATAGCAGTTACATCTGCCCAGAGAGCTACAGGCCTTGGTATTGTACTCTCAATATGCTCAAATTTTACATAACAAAGTAGTTTTTAGAACTCATCCTAAATTTCTACCAAAAATTATCTGTTTCATTTCAATTAATGCATTGTGTTGCCAACATTTTTTTCTAGACCACACACCAATGAGGGTGAGCTGCAGTGGCGTGCAGTGGCATTCATTGTAGGGGATTCAGTAAACACCCATCACCTTTCCTCTCCACCCCTCATAGGCAAAATCACATTCTTTTCCTGTACCACTGTGCTCAGCACCCCAATGAATGAGACTGAAGGTCAGAGTGAGATTTTTCTGGTGGTGTGTCTGTGGTATAAATTTGGAAAGATGTGAGTATTATATTGTTTTGGAAATGAAAGGAGTAAACCAAAATGATTTTTAGCATTCCTTGGTTTCATTTATATTGTAATTTAACCCCTCATGAAAAATCTTAGGTCCTTTCCTCTCCCTCCCCCCCCCCCCCCCCCCACCCAACTCCATCCTAGGTCCTTTCCTGCCCTCTTCCACCTCCATCCTAAGTTCTTTCCTATCCTACCCCACCTTCATCTTGTCCTTTCCTAATAACAGAATTTACATGAAAAAAAATAATTCAGAGTACAGCTTTCTGAGGTAAAAAATATTACTTAGAATAATATGTATAGTATATTTACATGCAGTGCTGTGATACCAACCAGAAAACCCTGAATAATAGAAAAAATGATACTTGGAACCCTTATGGTATTAAACATATGGTAGTGTGTGTAGAGTGTTTGCTTCGCACTCAGAAAACTGAGTAAACTGAATTACAATATAGTAAACCTCCCATATCAAAACACCACTAACTGCCACGATTCAAATGGTAACAATCCTACCTATGAAAATGGCAACACTATAAATATTACACCAGGTCCTAACACACCAATACTCCTATTAGGAAAACAGAACAAGTTAAGCTGCTGTAGATCTCTCCACAGAAACTATATGCTAACAGAATACCTCACCTTGGTCACATGTAGAACACAGACAGATTGTCATCAAATACAGAACAAATAAAATGAGGGAATAAAAAGTAAGTTTGCATACCGTAAAGGGTGTTTTTCATAGAATGAATTAGCCATGATTCTTGGGTGACGTTATCCGGCAGCACCAAACAGACTCTTTACTAGCGTTTTGCTCAACTGAGCATATGTGAGATTTCTTATGCCAGTGTTGCCTCATGAGCCTGATTGTTGTGCTAATCTTGATTGTAGTTGATTGTAGTGCTAATCTAGCTAGATAGCTGACTCTCTATGGAGACAAGCGGATATTTTCCATGACTATTCATTCTGCTATCTATGGAAAGCACTGTTTACTGTAAACAAACTTGCTTTTTTCATTGATAACCAGGGCTGAATTAGCTATGACATGTGGGGAAGTCCAAGCTGAGGGTTGAGGTGGAGTATTTACTGAGTAAGCAACCCGGACCCCACCATGGAGAGTGGACTACAGGGTGAACAGGCTACGCAAAACTGTTTATCCAAATTTGTCACTCTTTGAGGGATTTTCTAGAAAGTGATGGGACACAAAGGTGTGTAGTGATGACCATGTTGCAGCTTTCAGATGTCTTCAAGAGACTCAGCTCATGGATGAGTCACTGATGTAGCCATGGCTATAACTTGATGAATCTTGATGGTATCTGTAATTTGTAGGCTTGCTAGCATATAGCAGTGTGCAGTGTAGTTTGCTAGCCAGTTAGACAATGAACATTTGTCTGCTGCTATCTCCAGGTTGATAGGATCATAAGAAACACTGTTATGAAACCTGTGAGGTTGAGTTCTTCTCTTGTAGTAAGCCAAGGCCCATTTACTGTCCAAGGTATGAAGAGCTTTTTCACTGTCGTGTGTGTGGTCTCGGGTACAATACATAAGAACATAAGAACATGCCATACTGGGTCAGACCAAGGGTCCATGAAGCCCAGCATCCTGTTTTCAACAGTGGCCAATCCAGGCCATAAGAACCTGGCAAGTACCCAAAAACTAAGTCTATTCCATGTTACCGTTGCTAGTAATAGCGGTGGTTATTATCTAAGTCAACTTAATAGCAGGTAATGGACTTCTCAAAGAACTTATCCAATCCTTTTTTAAACACAGCTATACTAACTGCACTAACCACATCTTCTGGCAACAAATTCCAGAGTTTAATTGTGCGTTGAGTGAAAAAGAACTTTCTCCAATTAGTTTTAAATGTGCCACATGCTAACTTCATGGAGTGCCCCCTAGTCTTTCTATTATCCAAAAGAGTAAAAAACATGATGGTTTGATTAGTATGAAAAGCTGAATCTACCTTTGGCAGAAATTTTAGGTGGGTGCAGAGCACTATCCTATTGTGGAAGAATCACAGATAAGGTGGATAATGAAGTAAAACCTGACATTCACTGACTTCTTGCTGAGATTACCTCTACAAGGAATAATACTTTTCAAGTTAGAATTTTGAAAGTAGCTGATTCCACTGGTTCATACGGTGGCTTCATCAGTTGTTCCAGAAGTGCATTAAATTGCATGGAACTCATAGTTTTATAACTGTAGACTTTGCATGCCGTAAGTCTTTCCTGAATTTGATTATAAATGGATGACTTGAGTTAGGTTTACAGTTGATTCTATCATGGTATACAGGTATGGCATGAAGATGTACTCTGAGAATGTGCTGAGACCTCAAGCAGAAAGTGAGTAAATAGGTCAGTAATATGTTGGGTTCACATACAAATGGATCCAAAGTGTTGTGTTGACATCATGTGGACAATCTTTTCAATTTAAAACCATAGGCTCTTCTAGTTGATGGTTTTTTGGTTAAAGATAGTTCTATTATTATTTCAGATGAAGGTTCAGATGAAATGGGTGTCCTTTTCTTGAGTTAATAAGTTTGATCCAAGAGGGATTGGAGAACTGCTGGACAGCTGTACCAGATATATAAACCAAACTTGACTGGATCATGCTGGAGCTAAGAAAATCAAATAGACCCAGTCTTTTGAGTACGTTTTGCACTGTTCTGGCTATCAATGATATTGGCAGAAAAGTGTATATGAGATCTTCATTCCAGTCAAATAGAAACATGCTTTGTGTGGATCTGAGTTGACCAGGAAAAAATGGAGCAAAACTTTTCTAGTTTTCTGTTTTGCTCTGATGCAAATAGATCAATTGCTGAAGTCCTTATTTTTAGCTTTTAACTGCTGTGTGTGGTCGAAAAACTCTGCTGAAGTGATCTGCTAATGTATTGAAGATTAAGGGAAGGTAGTTTGCTTGCAGGATAGCTTGATGTCTGCATGCCCATTCCCATATCTTTATTGCTCATTGGCAGAATCCATGACCGTGTGCCCTTCTGCTTGTTCACTTAGAACATACAAGTGAAAATTGTTAAAGCATACTTAATTGTTCTTAATTCTAGGACATTGATTTGAAATTATTTTTCTATAAATGATCAGATTCCTTGAGTTCAAAAGGGCCTATGAGGACCTCCCAACCCTTTGTGGAAGTATCTGTTGCCAACGTTACTTGGTGAAGAAGTAGACCAAGTGGTATCCCTTCCTGAAGAATGAAGGGGTCTAGCCACCAGCACATATCCTGTTTCATTTCTTTCAAAACTGTACTTTGGTTAATGGCTGAGTAAGTTGGCCTCATTGGGAATGAAGGCTTCACTGCAGGAGTAGTATATGAAGGTGGGTCAGTGAAACTGGACTGCTGCTGGCATATGGTCCAGAGCAACCAGTATCCCTGAGTGATGACTGCTTTATGTTCAACAGTCTGTATTCAAGGGATCTGAGAGTGTTCACTCGATGAGTCAGAAGTAAAGCTCTCTCTTGAAGGTAATTTATTCAAGCTCTAATGAATTTGATTTGCTGGGATGAAATTAGTTGATTTCTCAAAAATTACCTGGAATTGTTAATGATTCCAGTAGTTGTATCAATTTGTTCAGGGAGGTTACTATGCTATAGCCATGCATTCTGTATTGATAGTGGAATGAATCTACCATAAAGTGCAGGTAGTTCCAGTGGGAGGAATAGCTGGAACATGAGCATAAGCATCCTTTAGATCTAGATAGCACATCCATTCCCCTTTCTGGATGACAGGAAGAATTGTGTGGGGGGAGTTCTTATGAATTCCTCCCAAGTATATGCTTTATTCAGGCATCTTAAATCTAGGATGAGTCTTAGTTCCATGTATTTCTTAGGGATGAGAAATAAGTAGAAATAGAACCCCTGGCCATGGTGATGTGTAGGAACATGTTCTATTAATAACTGAGTAGTGACTCCACTTTCTAGGTGGAGTTGCGTCAAGTGAGACAGATCCAGATTGTGAGACTGATGAAGAAGTGTAGGAAGCTGGAAGAAATTACAACAGCATCCAGGCTCCACATTCTTGAGAATCTAGCAGTCTTTCATTAACTTGTGCCCCTTCTTTAAGTAGTGCTAAGTTCTTCCCCTTACCAGAGGGGAAAAATACTGGGTTGAAATGTGGGCTGGACTTGCTGTGCTGCTTTTGGATGATGGCATGCATGCTGTTGAGCATGAGCTGGATGTTCCTGATGATTTGGAAGTAGATGCAGGATCTGCGATCATGGAACTTGTCAGAAGGGACATCCCCGGAAATAGGATCTTTTTAAAAGGTAGGCTGTGTGCCCTGCTGAAGACTGATGTTCCTGTCCCATGGAGAGGGACTGAATTAGCACATGTTGTTTTTTAATCTGAGCTACTGATTCTCTGAACTTTTCTCCAAAACGATGATCACCTAGGCAGGGAGCATCTGCCAACTTGTGGATTTTAACCCAATACTGGCGATATTTCCTATTTTGTTGCATTTCTTGTGTTAAAAAAAAAGAGAGAAAAAAAACACAATTTCATGTTTTTGTGGTTTTTTCCCCAAAAGGTGCATTGTATAATTAAAAAAAAAAAAAAAAAAGTGCGTCCAGAACCCAGCCCCAATCCTTCCCCTTTTTTAACCAATTAAACACTGACCAACCTAGCGTGCACCCTTTTCCCCACGAGTTCCCCTGGACTCACCAAAATGTATCTGGTAGTCTAGCGGGGGCCCAAGAATAGCGTCATGCTCCTGGACCGGCGGTTGCCATTAGTCAAAATGGTGCCAGATGCCCTTTGCCCCATCATGTTACGGAGCTACCTAATGGCACCAGTAGCCCCCTGTACCGTGATAGAAGCAAAGGGCAGCTGGCACCATTTTGACTAATGGCAACCGCTGGCCCAGGAGTGGGTGTTAGCTCCTGGGCCCCCACTAGACCACTAGATATGTTTTGGCAAGTCTCCGGGAGGAAGGTTTGGGAGGGTGGGCAGGGTTGAAATGGGTATTTCCTGGCATGTAGCCAGATGGACTCAGGACCAATGTGTATTGTGCTCTTCTGCTAGCAGATGGGAGATGGAGTCAGATTTCAAAGCTGACGTCATCCTGGATACATATACCCCTGCACTGATCTCACTTCCTCAGTATCGCTCCGTCTCCTAAGCAGATGTGGACACTATACCACATACTTAGAATAGTGTTAACATTTACAGCAAAGAAGAAACAAATTTACCTTTAAGAAGATCGAGCCCTGCTCTCCTGCGGTGAAACCTAAGGGTCCCTCCCCCAGTTGAGAATTCCTGAGGTGATTTCTGAGATTTTGGTCCGGTAGCCGGTTCCCGGCGTGGACTTAGCCCCCAGAGTGGCTGAAAGGCAGCAGGTGCAGAATCGAGCACGGTGGTGAAGGTATTTCCCTCTCTCCCCACAGCTGGAGACCGCCCGGCATGCGGCCGGTAAGCACCGAGACAATTAAGATAAAAATCTTTTAACTGCATGTCTTCGGTCTCCAGAGCTTGGATTGCCATACCGATCATTTCTTCCGGCAAGGTTTAAAGGGACACCGATCGGGTTGAGCAGCCTGACTCGGGCTAGGCCCGGATCTGGTGCCAAGAGTCCTCACACGTGGAGAATCTCTGGGGGGGGGGGCCACCATCTTGCGAGCAGCGTTGTTGGCGCCATACTCCCTCCTCGACCGGCAGTACGCACAGGGCAGGCCGGGCAGCCGATACGCCTAACTCGCGCTCGCTCAATATTGCTGCACAACTTTCACACATGGCGCGTGCAACTGAGTGCACCCCGTGTGCACAACTGGGCACACCCGTGTGCACATAACCACACACGCAAGGGCAACCACACGCACAAACTCTTGGAAAACAATGGCACTGCAGCCCAAGAAGGCCAAGGGACACTCCCTTTGCACAGCCTGCCACATAAGAGCCGCGCAGCCTGAATTGGAATCCTGCCTATGCCAGCACTGCAAAGAAGCCCAGGGGGAACCAAAACCTGTACCCCTACTGGCGGGAGAGGAGTCCGGAACTACGGACAATTGCTCCCAGGACCCAGGTACCTCCGGCATGACCGCCCCTCAGGGGGGGCACCTCTGGGACACCTACTCCACCTCTCCCCGGGATCAACATGGACCCAGGGACATTCTCTTGGGTGGAATTTTTCAAAGGGCTGCAAACCTTCGTGCAGGCGCAACCAGCCCCAGCTGCGCACCAGGTTCAACCCCCACCGAGAGATCTAGACCCTCCCGGTCCGGCTCAGACGCCTCGGGACATGCCTCGCCTAACCAAGAACTTCCCTAATAGAGATCCAGACACCTCAGATGATGAGAGTGACTCCCTGGAAGAAGGAGAAATCCCTCCAGAGATAGAACCATACTGAACCGTGCTTCACTTTTCCCCCAAGGATGAATTACCTGCCCTTGTTTCTCAGACCCTAAAGACGCTGGGTATTCCGGGCATGAACCCTATGGCTGAACCAAAGAAGAACCCCATCTTGGTGTCCCTTCGTAAGGCCTCATGCTACTTTCCAATGATGGAAGCCATCCAGGAACTGATTGACCTGGAATGGAATGCCCCGGAGGCCAGCATGGAAGGGGGGGTGGGCATTGGAAGCCTTATACCCTCTGGAACCTGCAGCCAAGGAACGCCTGCATTTCCCGAAAATAGACGCTATGGTCTGTGCCGTCTCAAAGCGAACAATGATCCCCGTTGAGGGAGGAGTGGCTCTGAAGGACATGCAGGACAGATGATTGGAATCCATCATTAAGTAGGTCTTTGACGTAACACAATGACGCTGCAGATTGCTTCCTGCTACGCACTGGTGTCCCGTTCCTGTTTGCTCCTCTCTCGAGAGAGAGAGACACCTCCAGAACTCATACCGGAGAATCGATGGAACCAGCAGCATCCTTCCTCACTGACACAAGCTCAGATATAGTGAGCACCTCAGCCAGGGGCATTGCCTTGGTTGTGGCAGCCAGAAGACAACTATGGCTACGAAATCAGTCTGCAGATGCGACATCTAAAGCGAATCTCACGAGAATGCCTTTTAAAGGATCTCTCTTATTCGGAAGCGAATTGGAGAAGTTAGCCAACAAATGGGGCGAATCTCCAGTGCCTGGACTACGTGAAGATAGGAATAAAAGATCTCGTCGCCCCTCTCCCAGAAGACCTAAGGGCAGAGGATCGCAGCGCTTTAGACCGTACAGGAACACGCAGTTCCAGAGACCTCACCCCTCCAGAAGGTCCCAGTACTTTCGGAGCAGGCAGACCAAGAGGGGAGCAGGACCAGGGGCAGGCTCCAGCCGTGCCCCACAATGAGAAGAGGCCGACCCATCCACAGGAGGAAAACATAGGGGGGTGACTAAACCTCTTCTACCAAACTTGGGTCGAGATAACGTTGGACAAATGGATCCTAAACATCATTCGAGAAGGGTATTCTCTAGAATTCCGCAGCATCCCTCGAGACAAATTCATGAGATCACCCTGCCATTCCCACTCCAAGAGACTGGCAGTAGAAACCACACTAACACGACTACTCAGTCTGAAGGCAATAATTCTGGTGCCCACGCTTCAGCAAAATACTGGGCACTATTCCATCTATTTTATCGTTCCCAAGAAGGAAAGGTCATTCCGGCCCATCCTGGATCTGAAGAACGTCAACCGATATCTGCGGCATGGAAACTCTGTGCTTCGTTATAATGGCAGTACAACTGGGAGAATTCCTAACCTCCCTGGACCTTTCCAAAGCCTATCTTCACATCCCAGTGCATCAAGATCACCACCGCTTCCTGCGCTTTTTGATACTGGGTCACCATTACCAGTTCTGGGCGCTTCCCTTTGGCCTGACAACCGCCCCCAGGACCTTCACCACAATTATGGTGGTCATGGTGGCAACGCTGAGAAAGGAAGGGATACTGGTACACCCTTACCTGGGTGACTGGCTGATTAGGGCGAAATCTCCAGAGCAGAGCCGACAGATGACCAGCAGAGTCAAGAGCAGTCTACAACCCTCTCAGACGCTGGAGTACCTGGGAGCCCGGTTCAACACAACAGAACAGAGTTTTCCTCCCCCCTCCGAGAAGAAAGCTGATGGCACAATTGCGACGCTTGATGACCAATGCACATCCCAAAGTGTGGGACTACCTTCAAGTCCTCTGCCTCATGTCATCAACCCTGGAGGTCGTCCCGTGGGCGAGGGCCCATATGTGACCACTTTAGCGGTCCTTACTGTCACGATGGAACCCACTGTCCTAGGATTACTCAGTTCATCTCCAACTACCAGCAGAGGTTCGGACTCAGCTCCAATGGTGGCTACAGGAAGACCACCTAAGCAGAGGGGCAAGCCTGTCCCCACCAAACTGGATATTGCTCCCCATGGATGCAAGCCTAAGAGGGTGGGGAGCCCACTGTCAGGAACTGACCGCCCAGGAACAATGGAACAGAAAGAGGCGGAATGGAACATAAACCGCCTGGTGGAAGCACGAGCAATCAGACTAGCGTGCCTGCGATTCAGCCACAGACTCCATGGCAAATCAATCAGGATAATGTTGGACAATGTGACAACAGTTGCCTACATCAATCGCCAGGGTGGAACCAAGAGCCAGCAGGTGTCTCTGGAAATAGACCCACTCGTGGCATGGGCAGAGATAAACATACAAGGGATCTCGGCCTCCCACATCATGGGAAAAGACAACGCCTCAGTAAACTACCTCAGCAGAGAGAGCCTAGACCTGGGGGAATGGATGCTGTCGACCACAGCCTTCCAACTGATAGTAAATCACTGGGGCCTCCCAGCCATGGATCTACTGGCAACCTGTCTCAATGCCCAAGTTCCCAGGTTCTTCAGCCGCAGACAATAACCACAATCCCAGGGAATCGACGCTCTCGTCCAGACCACAGGATATTATTCTATTTGTATCTTTTGTAATTCCCTGACCCCTGTAGCGTCTGATAAGAAATATGTTTATAGCAGTAAAAATATTTAGCTCTAAAGAAATTCCTAATAAAATGTCCACAATCTAAAAATAACAGTATGGTTTGCCTGAGTTTATCAGAAAATAAGTTATAAAGATATAGTCATATATCATATATATGTTGTTAATATATAGGCATCACACCATTCAGGGGGCTGCTGATGCAGCGAGGCAACTTAGAGATCAATTTAAACCAAGATTTGTAGAGAAAAATTGAGATGTACACATCCATGCTGGTGCTCATACAAAAACAGACTGACAGGACTCATGAGAAAATGCCTGTGTGGGAATTCCCACACATGCTCAGTAGAGAAAAAAACTCTACTACCTAAGAGACAGAGGTCTGCTTTGTGCCACTGGGTAAATGTCACTCACATGTCTTGACAAATTCAGTTCTGCTTATGGACATCAAAAGAAATGTGGAGACAAAAGCTAAACTAGAACCTGCAAAAAGCCAGACTCTGCATACAGTGCAACAGTGGAAAAAAAAAAAAGAAACATCACCATTCCTCATAATTAAAATAAATAAATAAATAAATAAATAAAAAAAAGATGATGAACTGAATATCCTATTACAGATTCAGAAACAATTTTTAACATTTTCCAAACACCAACAAAATAATGCAATACAGCAGACATGTCAAACACCCAATAATTAAAACAAATAAGGATAAAAATTTCTCCCCTCCCCATACCCAATAATGTTTGATCATTTCCAGTCACCTTGAACCTTACTCTCAGCTCCTCTTCCCCCTACCAAGCCCCTAGCATTCTTACTTTCAGCTCCCTCTCTACCCTTAAATCCCCAACAATTTCATTCTCTGCCCCTCTCTCCCCCTAAATCCCAGGAGTTTCACTCTCAGCCATGTCCCCTGACTTTCAAGTTGTGAGTGAGACTGCAGGGGACTTGGTGAGGGAGATAAGAGGCAGAGAGAGACTGCTGAGGACATGGTGGGGGGGAGAAGAAGGTTGTGTTGAGCTCTTCATTCCCTGTCCCCTCCTGTCCCTCTCCAAATTGGAGCCCCCCTTCTCCCACCAGTTCTTCAGTAGCAGGTGCGGCTATACCTTCTGCTTGAAGATTCCAGTCTTGCTGAGCACTGCCGAACCTGCCTAACAGCCTGTGAGGATCAATGCTGATCCTTTGACTGCCATGCCACTGTCACCAATCCTCCTAATGGCCCTAGAAGACCTGAGATTGGTTCTTCCTGCTGCTGCCATCTTTTTGCCTTCTTGTTCCGCATGTTATGAATGATTCCCTGATGCAGAGATAAGTAGATCTCTAAACGTAGTACTGTGTCAGTGTTATCAATTCAATTTGGTTCACCAACTGTAACCCTTTGTCGGGGGGGGGGGGGGGGGGTTGCTGTTTCTCCTAGGGCCGTAAAAGTATTTGTTAGTGGGGGGTTACTCTTGCCATCCTTCCCCCTTCTTTCTGCACCTCCCAGGGGGTGAGTGCTTTCTGTGGGGGAAAGGAAATCCTTTGTGGCCCATTGATGGAGTGTGTCTCCTGATGTGAGTATACTTTTCTGAAGATGTAATTTCTTCAGGGGCAAACAGGCTGGACTCAACTGGGTGTTCAGCTTAAGTTTACTGATTGTTTCCAAAAGATCAATCACCATCCCACAAACATTCCACAAATGAAACTGTACATCTCAACTATTTACATTGTGTCTCTGTTGTGGTGCTTGTGTCCATCTAACTCCGGGGAGGAAGCTTGCCACTTCTCATCTGTGCAAACAGCTCAGTATATTGGGGATTCCTAGGGAGGAACTCCATGCCACCAAAAGATCCTACCTGAGTCCAATGTTCAGCCTGATGCTCACAGCCTATGTCCTTATCCCGTTGGGGTGGAAATTTGGTTGGGAATCTCCCAAGGCTTGATGTACAACCTCTGTCGACCTTTCTGGGAGAGAATACTGATGTTCCAGTTCTGCTTAAAGCACTCTATCTCTTTCCACAAGTATGCAGAAGAGTGGGGAAAAAAACCCTCCATACTAACAAAAAGGGGAAAATCCAAATGTCTATATTCAAATTTTTCACACTGGGTAGTGCTGTCACTGGTCTTGTTTTTTCTAGGGAGTTAGAGGGATTGCTCACAGGTCTCCAGCCCCTGCTCTCAGGATTGGGGGGGGGGGGGGATTGTCTCTTTCCAAAGCACAAGCTGTTCCCCAGAACCAGAAAATTATTCCAAAACTTGACCAAAATGTACAAAACTTCTCTCTTAAAAGGGGAGGCAGACCCACTCAGATAGTGAGTACACTGATAAGGAATCTCTAAATGCAAGAAAACACCAAGCTGGGTTAGTGGGCCTTACTCAGCAAGGGAAAATGAAAACAACTCTTTACTTCTCAAAACCTAACTCAATATGACTACACACTCTCGACCTTTTGTTCTGCCTTATGTCCCTAGGATAATCAGTCAGCTCAATGGAGAGGCTTAAAGAGAATAGAAAATCTCATTGCTGTTACTAGTCCTGCTGGTAAGGGATCTAGGGCCATCTAGTGGCGAATTGAAGGGTCGACCACACAAGTTATTTGCATTATCAGGTTGCTTTGGTTTTGTTTAATTCACAAGCTTTGCAATTTTTTTTTGTCATAAGATTTATTTTTAAATATTTAACAGCGTGCTTGTTCAAGCCTATACAAATTAAGTTATTTTCTGCCATTTAAGAATATTTTTAAATGCCAAGTTTAATAAGATTTTAAATGCACAAAAAAGGTTACAGAAATGTAGCTCTGTGGACCTATGATTATATTATGCACAGATGCTTCAATATACCGTGTGGTATAAATGCTTAAAGGTGAATTTTAAAAGCCAGATGCGCACCAAAATCAGGATGTAGGCATGCATCTAGCACTTGTGTATATCCACCCAATTTTATAAGCTGCCCACATACACATACAAGTACCAATGTGTGAATATCTTGCATCGTAATAAAAGGGATGGAATGTGGGCAGGGCATGAATGTTCTGGCAGGGCCAAGAGATATGTGCGCATGTAGCTATGCACCTGGGCATGCATCCAGGTATATTGCAATGCAACTTTACTTCTGCTATAGATAAGGTGTAAGTTAGAATAAAACAATTTCTAGCTACATATGAACTGCTTGAGGGGTCTGAGTTAAGTGAGGGGAGTGCAGGCTAAAGAACCAGGGGGATCTTGAGGACTTAGCTTTAGACTGGGCAAACTGGTGACGAACTGGTGAAACTGGTCATGGCCTGGGTATGCGCCTATTAAAAACAATTCCCTAACTTGTGCATGTCAAATCTGACATTGCCCTGATGTGCGTACACATTCTTAAAATTAGGAGCACACATAAACACCCCTGGCTTATTTTATAACATGCACAATATTAAATTTCAGCACATTTGACTGCACATCCTTATACCTAGGTATATGGGTACTTGCACGCCCGTTTTAAAGTTGCTGTCTTAATGTGCAATTAATATGAAGGTCCTTTATTCAACATCCTAGTTGCACATGGTATTGCTGCTAATTGTTGCAAATATTACAGTAATAATAAAAGTTTATTTAGTGTGTTGTATTTATAATACAGAGGAAATGATAACAAAATGAAGTAATTAAATGAATAACATATGTTCTAAAGGGTTTTGATAAAATATCTTAGTGTAACGCTTAATTGGATGATTTAATCCCAAGGGCACAGAAACTTATTTTTACTCTTTGGGGCTGCTCTGGCTATCAATTTACATCCCATGCTCAAATCTTAATCCTGGGGGATTCCTTTTATGGGGGGAAGCTCTCGCTTATGGCCATGGTGTCTTGCTTTCAGTGTGTGAAGACTGTAGGTGCATTCCATGAGGTGAGATGCTGGAGTAAATCAGACAGGATCAGGATCTGGGTGTTAAAATATAGTTTACTGATTGATGATAATTAAATTAAAGTCCATTTGTCCATAATGTTGAAGTTGCATCTGAATGCTGGTATAAGAGTGTATTTCTCTGTAGGTAGGTGCCCTTTTATTTCAGGCATCTGGGAAGTGCTACCATGGTGATTTTACTTGTACAAAGCTCACCCATCGGCTAACTGGAACCCTATTGGAGGAGGTCCCCTACTCCACAGCAAAAACAGTCCTACCTTGATTCCCATATCCTTCCTGGACACCCAGCCTATCCTAGTCCCATAAGTGGAGATCCAATTGTGGTCTCCCAGTCTTGTTTGTTCATCCCTAGTTGTTGTTACTGGGGACTTCTCTTGTAGAAAGTCAAAGGGGATAAGGCTATGCCAGCACTGCATCCTTGTGGGGAGGGGTGAGTCAAACCCCCACTCCCAATACACATACAAAACAATATCCAAATTCTTACTCACTGAAAATACCTCGGTGATTGCTACTTTACTATCACTGGTGCTTGCCCCATCTAGGGTGTAGATTAAGGCTCATAGGTCTTTAGTCCTTGTCCTTTTGTGTACAGGGGGAGTCTTCTCCAAAGGGTGCAAGATATAAGTAGGAGTCCCTTCTCGGAAAAAGTCAGTATACATCTTGGCCATCAAAAATCTCACACAGAAGATCTGTCATTGGTGCTTGTCCATCTAGGGAGTAAAAATACTCTTCAGGTCTTTGGGTTGAGAGCCCTTTTGTCCCAAAGGGAATCAGGAAGAAATCTGTCTCACTGCAACTAAATGACATCCCTCTGGCAGGGTGTGCACAGAGAGGAACCACTTAAAATATAAAGTGCCTGATGAGGCAGGTAGGCCTCATCAGAGAGTAGAAAAATTACATCCTCACTGCTCTGAATCTAAATCAAAATGACTCCAATGAGCACTAAAATGGGTGCGCTAAATAGGGTTGAGGTATCCAACCACAGCCCTCCAGATGGGAGGGACTGAGAGGGATGGAAGGCTCATGATATTAAAGTTTTATACATGGATCTAGTGACATCTAGGGACCAATCCGTGGGGGTGACATACACGTTTTGTATATTTATAATACAATTGTTAATTTAGTTATTCCCTTTTGTTGTTGTAATGTTAATTTAGAATTTTAGGGAATTTTGTTACATTGTACCTTCTGTCTTGTGTTTATATTGCATTCACTTTTTGGCTTTATGTTTGTGATATAAAATTATTTTACATACATGTATCCAATGGTGTTCTAGGTCACTGCTGGGCTCATCACCGCTGTGCAGAGTGGTCGCAAGAAGTATGCCAGACTGAGGATCAGGGACTGGTGAACGTGGACAAAGCTGTTGTCTCAGGGAGCACAGAAGTGAGTTTATATTATACAAAAGATATATATTAAAGTTTAGCAATCCTACAAATACAAGGGTAATTGTTTTTAAGCCATAACTTTTTTTTATAGTTTGGAGTACTGATGTGCAGACATTAAGGAAAACAAAGGCAGGACTGCTTCTACAGCCAAGTTCATAAGCAAAGCACATCAAGCATTACTGACTGATACATGGGGGTAACTTGCACAGCATAGCAGATACTACCATGGAAAGCTTGCTGGGCAGACCAAATGGACCATTGGTCCTTTCCTGCTTTCATTTGTGTTACTATGTTTAAGGTTGTTTTTCACTTAAATTATGAATCATACAGTGCCTTGTAAAAGTCTTTACATCCTTATAAATTTTAACATTCTGCTGTCTAAAAATCTGATGAGACCAAAGTGAAACTTTATTTTATTGCTAAGTGACGTGCGGTTAAAACAAACACATCCTATAGTACAACATGGTTTTGGAAGCATTAGGGATGTTTTGCACAGCAGAGACAAGGAAGTTTGTGAAGATTTAGGGAAAGGTGGATGATGCAAACTACAGGCAGATCCCAGAGGAAAATCTGTTTCAGTCTGGCATAGACCTGGGGCTGGGGAGAAGAATCACCTTTCAGGAGGACAGTAATCCTAAGCACAAAGCAAAGGCAACAATAGAGTGGTTCAATAAGAAGAAAGTGAATGTTCTTGAGTAGCCCAACTTTGAATGAGTCAAAGACCGAATCCAATAAAACATATGTGGCAAGACTAGAAGACTGTATTCCAGACAGTCTTAACAAACTTGAACTCTTTTGCCAATAAGAATGGGTAAAATCTGTTCCATCCTGCTGTGCAGAGTTGATAGACACTTACCCTGTATAAGAAATACTATTTTGGGTCAAACAGAAGGTCTATCAAGCCCAGTATTCAGTTTCCTAAGTGGCAAACCCCAGCCACAAATACCTGGCAGAATCTCAAATAGTAGGTAGATTCCATGCTACTTATGCCCAGGGATAAGTAGTGGCTTTTCCCAAAGTTTACCTGGCTTTATTTATTTATTTATGACCCTCCTTATCAGTTGTTCAAAATGAGGTATATTAAAAAAAAAATTGAATAAATATACATATATAACAATACAGAGTAATCATCCACTAGCATGCATCCTTCAAAAAGGGAAAGAAGAATAGATGGGGCGGTCAGAGGGGTTTACAAGATGCTGTTCTTTTGTTTCAAATCATTTCTGAATAAATGTATCTATAGCTGTTTTTGAGATGTTTGGGTGCTGTTGATAGAACATAGACATTCTGGTAGGATGTTCCATAATATAGGGTCTGCTACTGAAACCTTCTCCCAAATTTCTCACAGGTTAGCAAGGCATGTCAAGGGAGCTTCACAGAGATTGCAGTGTGCTCATCTTAGAGTATGACATGGATTATAAATGCACAATATAGTGCAGATCCAAGACAAAGTGTTATGTAATATCTTGTGTATTAATGTTACAATTTTGTATCTAATATGCCATTGAACAGGAAGCCAATAGAATGTAAATAAGTGTAATATGTTGTCTGATATTGGTGTTAACACAGAAATTTGCTGCACATGTTCTGACTGTCTGGGGTGTTCTCTCAGAATGTTTGCAGGTTCTCAAAGATAGACAGAATTTTCTTTCTTTTTTTTTTTCTGGCAATATCTTTTCCTGTCGATAGCAGGGCTGAATTAGCCATGCTGTCATGGGATCTGTCAATCAGATCCAGGAGGCGGAGCTTTACCAAGCAGAAATTTAGATTTTAGCTCTCTGTGGCTGCGCGTGTGTTCCCGCGCAGGAAAATAACAGATTCTCCTCAGTCTGTTTTTTCCGCGAGCAGGATCGCACGCGGGGCTGATTTCTCCTCAGCGTTTATTATTTTTCTTACAATGTCAAAAAAGTCGGGGTTTAAACCCTGTACCTGTGGCAAGGTAATGTTGGTCACGGATGGCCACGACCAATGTTACCGATGCCTGGGGCCAGAGAAAAATTTAAAAAATTGTGAATTTTGTTCCCAGAGCCCAAAAACAGCAGGCATATAGGACACGGGAACTTTTCAGTTTTTCAGAGCCATTGGAGGCTCATTCTTCGCCTGGCTCCTTGACAACCATGGCTTCATCTCAAAAACGAGTGTAGTCATGGGATCCTTAACCCTCCCTCCAGGCTTGGAGGTAAGGACTTGCCGAGTCGACATAGGCCATCGGATCCGATAGGACCGAAAGAGCCTCAGACCGGAGCCTGAAACTTCGGCGCCTATGACTTATGTGCCCAAAGTACCTTCTGTGCCCAAATCACCATCGGCGCATAAAAGTTCTGCGCCCAAAATGACTTCGGCGCACAAGACATCGCCGCGCAGGGAGCCGGAACCGTCGGCATGCACATCGCCGGACACTTCTGCATGCTCGGCGCTGGAAACAAGCACAGCTTACAGAAAACATCAGCGCACATGGCGCCAAAGACATCGGCGCACACGGCAGTAAAGGAATCGACGCATAGTGGACTACAACAGTCCACTCACTCATCTCACTCATCTCATTCAATACCACATCATTTAAAATGAAGACATCAGTCTCCAGATATACCTAATTCCACCTCTTCAGATTCCAATTCTATAGAGGTGAAATCAAAACGTACACGACGATCGCCGTCGGGACATGGAATCCACACAGGATCATCGTCATGCCATCACCATAGGCGATCATGTTGCTCACATCAAAAGGCAGTGAAGACGAGGGACACATGGGAAGTGAGCCCTTCTACTTCTAGGTCATCTCACCCATGAAGTACAGACAACTTATCTCGTAGAGACATAATACAAATCACTTCCTCTGCTGCATCTACATCCTCAGATAATTCTGTTAGGATAGCAAAGCATAAGGTGGGGAAGAAGTATGATGTGCCAAATGCTTCTCCTCACATTCCTCCAGTGCAACCTGGGGCATGTGATTTACTGAAACAGTCTGGTCGTTCAACAATGCCTCCTCAAACAAAAGAGGCATTTTTTCAATTATCCCAATCATTGGCAGGGTTTTACAAAATCCTTCAATCGTCCTTTAAGATGTCTAACGAACTATTGGGGAGTTCCCCGGAACACAACATACACACCTCTAGAGAACCGTTGGTGGCGCCTCCGGCATCCCCAATAGCAAAACGACCAAGTTCACCAATTCAACAGCAAAATACACCTATCGATTCTCTGTCTCTGCAAACATCCCCATCATCTTCTACTGGATTCCCATCTGATCCACAGGAGCAACCGCACGAACTATATTCCCCTCCTGAGGTCCTGACATACCCAAAAGTTTTAGAAAAATTGGGCACGATATTGCATCTGGAGGTCCAAAAGGAGACAGACCCTAGATCAGAAACGTTTGGCCTCCTAAAGATTTTCGATGCTCCAGGAGATCCAACATCTCTTCCACCACATGAACTATTACATACCGTCTTAAAGAAATCTTGGGAAACACCTTACTCTCTGTCAGCGGTTTCAAAGAAAACTGATATAAAGTTTCGTATGTGGAAAGCATCGCCTTACTCTATGCCACAACTACCACATGCTTCAATTGTGGTAGAGTCTGCAATGCAAAGATTCAAAAAAGGAACGTGCCATACCTCATATCCACCAGGCAAAGACAACCGATATTTAGATGAGTTTGGCAGGAAGATGTACCACAACTCAATGTTGAATGCCCGCATTATGCACCATCAATTCTATATGGTACAATACCTATATGAGTGCATACAAGCCACAAAAGGTATGCTTTCCTCGATGGCTGATCAGGTACCTCCACCTCTTCATGACATGGAGGAGTGTTCTCGACACCTTCTGCGATCTATATATGAGGGATTTGAAACATCATCTAGGGCATCTGCAACAGCTATCGCAGCCCATAGGATAGCATGGTTACGTTCTAGTACGATATGAGACGATTTACACGAGAAACTAACGAACCTCCTGTGTACAGGAGGCAACCTGTTCGGAGAACGGTTTCAAGACACAATCAGCAAATTAAGAGGAGGCTCTAGCAGTCCAATCCTTAACATCACAATCTCACTACTCAACCACGCGTCGTTATGTGGAATCTACTTGTAGACAATCCTATACCTGTAGGCCTTACAGGTCTTATCAATCCTTTCATACACAGACATATCCATCTTACCAGTGTCCTCTGCCGCAACAAAACAACCCGACTCAACATAGGGGTAAGCCATGTAACCAGAGACAGCAGACACAACAACCGGCTACTGAAGTAAAAGCAATGCCATCTTTTTAATAACCCAGCCACCACCACTACATCAAGCTCCACCTGGCAGAATTCATTCTTGCCTGGCAGCCTGGGAGAGAATATCAACCGATCAATGGGTTTTAGAGAGAGTACGACATGACTACCAACTTCAATTTACCACAAAACCCATACTACCTCAAGCTTCCAACCACAACTGGGGGAGAAAATTGCTTTGCCTCGCAAACAGCAGGCCATTTGATGAATTTTCCCGAAGACCCGACAAACAGGGTTTTATTCCCCATACTTCCTCATACCCAAGAAGTCGGGTGGCCTTCGCCCCATATTAGATCTACGGGAATTGAACAAATTCCTGACCAAAGAGAAATTCAAGATGGTGTTGTTGAAATTGATCCTATCTCTGATTCAACCCAACAACTGGATGTGGTCCATCGATCTGAAGGATGCTTACACACATATCCCAATCCATCCATCATCTTGGCATTACCTATGCTTTCGCTATGGTCATCAACACTACCAATACAAAGTTCTCCCCTTTGGACTATCGGCTGCACCCAGGGTTTTCACCAAATGCATGGTTGTGGTGGGGGCTCATCTCAGACAACAGGGTATAACCATCTTTCCATATCTGGACGATTGGCTAATAAAAGCCTCAACCCCAGAGATCTTACTCGATCACCTCCGACGGGTGATACAGTGCTTACAGGAATTGGGGCTAGTGATCAATTTTCAGAAATCACATCTCCAACTAACACAACGACTACAGTTTATAGGAGCAGGCCTGGATACTGTTTGCAACCGGGCATATCTCCCAACAGAAAGAATAACTCAACTAAGTCAACTTCTCTACTCATTGAACAACACTCAAAGGCCATCAGCGAGACAAAATTTTGTAGTCCTCGGCCACTATTTTCACGGTGCCCAACACCAGGCTACACATGAGATGCCTGCAATGGGGGGACTAAAACGTCAATGGAAACAATACTCTCAACCATTGACACAGAAGGTATTGTTGACATCCGAGATGAAACAGGACATAACATGTTGGCTTCTAGACTCCACCCTGTCCAAAGGAGCATTATTCAGTCCTCCTCCTCACAACACAGTCTTAACCACAAATGCGTCTCGCAAGGGATGGGGAGCACATCTCGAGATTTACGAAAACTAAGGGTTATGGACAATCTCCAAGCAGACTCTGCAGATAAATTTATTGGAGCTCAGAGCAATTCGCAATGCGTTACAAGTATTTCAAGATCACTTAAAGGGCCGCAGGGTCATGATCTACACAGACGATCAAGTGGCAAAGGAGGGTCCAGTTCATGGTCCCTTTGCAAGGAGACCCTGACAATCTTCAAACATGCTCACCAATATTGCATACTTCTGCAAGCAACTTACCTACCAGGAGTAGCAAATACAAGAGCGGACAGGCTAAGTCGCATCTTTCATCCTCACGAATGGACACTCAATGCGGACGTAGCCCAAGACATATTCATACAGTAGGGGACGCCTGTGATAGATCTCTTTGCAACAGAGATCAACACTCAGGTTCCCAAATTCTGCTTGATAAAACTGTCAGTTCAGGATTGCCCAAGACGCCTTCCTCATTCCGTGGACGACAGGCCTCCTGTATGCCTTTCCTCCCATACCACTCAAAGACAACGACAAACCTTTTCCGTAGGAAAAAAATCAGCAGAACCAGGGGTCATGATTTGAAGCTCCAGGGAGGAAGATTCAGAACCAATGTTAGGAAGTATTTCTTCACGGAGAGGGTGGTGGATGCCTGGAATGCCCTTCCGGAGGATGTGGTGAAGACCAGAACTGTGAAGGACTTCAAAGGGGCGTGGGATAAACACTGTGGATCCATAAAGTCAAAAGGCCGCCAATGAAGAGTGGGTGACTCGCCAGAATGATGGCTACTGCCTGGAGACAATACCCTTATTCAATAAACGTACACATGCTTACTGTGACTCCAACATCGTTCTAGCTTCAACAGCAAGAGGAAATGTGGAATAAAGGATCTGCACTCACAAAGGGGGGAGTAGCTGGCTTGTTACGGCGGTTACTACCCCAAACCAATAAGCCTTTTACTTCTATTTCTATGCATATACAGCATAGTTCTCTGCTTCAACAGCAGGGGAGAAGAAAAAACTGATACTTCACGCACATCCAGCATAGCTCCCTGCTTCAACGGCAGGGGAGAAGAAAAAAGGGTTCACACTCACAAAGCGGGGAGTAGCTGGCTTGTTACGGCGGTTACTACCCCAAACCAAATGTGCCTGATACTTCACTTTCGATGCATATCCAACATGGCTCTCTGCTTCAACAGCATGGGAGAAGAATAAACTGATACCTCAAGCATATCCAGCATAGCTCCCTGCTTCAACGGCAGGGGAGAAGATAAACAACCAATAAGGGCTGTATAACATAGTCTGAGTAAAACAAATAAGCATGGGTGTAGCTTGCTTATTGCGGCGGTTACTACCCCTACTACCCCTAACTTATCAGCTAGATATTCACTTGGATGCAGCTCCATCACTGCTTTCTACATTAATGGTGGGGGTGGAAAGGAAATAGAACCAAGAGCTAAGAGAAACAGATAAGTATGAGAGAAAAAGTGTGTGAAGCTTGCTGGGCAGACTGGATGGGCCATTTGGTCTTCTTCTGCCGTCATTTCTATGTTTCTATGTTTCTATAACAAGGAGACTTCAAAAGTGCATAGCAGACAAGGCTCAACTGATACTCATAGCTCCAGCCTGGCCAAGGCAACCATGGTACAGTTTCCTTCTCAGACTGTCCATCACGGACCCAATTCAGTTACCGAATTGCCCAGATCTTCTCCTCCAAGATCAGGGAACGCTTCTACACCCATTACACTCATCTCTCCATTTGACAGCATGGAGATTGAGAGGCTCCTTTTAACGGAACAGGGAGTTTCTGCTTCGGCACAATCCATTTTGGTTAGAATCCAGAAAACTCTCAACAAGGAAAAACTATAGCTACAAATGGAAAAGATACTCGACCTGGTGCATTTCTAATGGTGTACCACCATTAGACTGTTCACCTGAGTTACTCATGGATTATCTGCATACACTGTATACAGCTGGTCTTGCAACGTCATCCATTCGGGTTCATCTCAGTGCCATAGCGGCATATCACAGACCACTTAACGATATTCCTATTTCCAATCACCCTTTACTATCTCGTTTCCTCAAGGTGTTAACTCAACTTCGTCCTCTGATCTCCAGACCTCCAGTTCCGTGGAACCTTAACATAGTTCTTGAACAGCTTATACTTTCCCCGTTTGAGCCCATGGACTCAGCAAATTTTAAATACCTCACATGGAAAGTAGTGTTACTGATTGCTGTAACAACAGCACGATGAGTCGGTGAACTACAGGCCTTGGTCCATTATTCTCCATATTTACAGTTTCGTCACCAAAAAGTGGTTCTTCGAACTCACCCGTCTTTCCTACCAAAAGTGGTTTCTCAATTCCATCTCAATCAGACCATAGAATTACCCATCTTTTTCCCTAAACCTCATGCAAATGACAGGGAAAAATTATTGCATACACTAGATTGCAAAAGAGCTTTAGCATACTACAAAGAACAAACTGGGACTCCCGTGTTTCTCAACTCTTTGTCTCTTTTGACCCAAAGATGCCTGGACTACCGGTAGCTAATCGCACCATCTCCAGCTGGATAGCACAGTGCATGAACTTCTGCTACGACAAACAGAACTTACAGCCACATTCTGTTCCCAAAGCTCACCAAGTTAGAGCAGTGGCGGCCTCCTTGTCACACCTTCAACATGTACAACCCATAGACATTTGTAAGGCAGCTACATGGTCATTGCTCCATACCTTCACATCGCACTACTGCCTTGATCAACAAGCAGCCGCTGATGCGAAGATTGGGCCCGCAATCTTCCACTCTCTATCCTCTTGAACACAGTGACTGCCACACTGTTCATGATCACGTGCAAACATACATAGCATAAACAATGTGATTGGGAGCTTGGGACTCCCATGACAGCATGGCTAATTCAGCCCTGCTATCGACGGGAAAAAGAAAGTTTGCTTACCGTAAACGGTGTTTCCGTAGATAGGATGAATTAGCCATGCTGACCCACCCTCCTCCCTGGCAGTCACCTTCTTTTGACTACAATACAGCTTAATCACAGACTGAGGAGAATCTGTTACTTTCCTGCTCGGGAACACATGTGCAGCCGCAGAGAGCTAAAATCGAAATCTCTGCTTGGTAAAGCTCCGCCTCCTGGACCTGATTGACAGATCCCATGACAGCATGGCTAATTCATCCTGCTAGCTACGGAAACACCATTTACGGTAAGCAAACTTGCTTTTATTACAATAATGCACAATTACAAAATACACCATGGTGAACATTAAGAATTACATTTTTTCTCACAGGACAAGCAGGATGGTAGTCCTCACATATTGGTGACATCACAGGATGGAGCCCAATCACGGAACACTTTTGTTAAAGTTTCTAGAACTTTGACTGGTACCTACTGGGCATGCCCAGCATGGCACTAACCCTGCAGCCAGCAGGGTCCCCCTTCAGTCTTCTCTTTTCCATGCAGCATTAGCCACGCGGTTAAGGAGCTCTGCAGAGATTCCTGACAGGAATTTTCCTCACGGAATTACTGAAAACTTTCTTACCCCACAGGGGTCCCTCCTTCAACTTTTTGAAGCCGTGGTACTCCGGTAAGTTTTTATACCTGTTTTCGGTTGATTTCCGTCGAGTTTGGCCCTCGTGGCCTACTGGCCGTCGACCGTGCCGCGGCTCAAATTTTTCAAGGCCATGGCGTCGGGGTTCCATCTGTGCCCGGACTGTAGCCGTACCATGTCCATAACAGACCCTCAGAAAGGTCTGTGTAATGTGTCTTGGATGTGAGCAGGATGTCCTGACCTGCACCAAATGTGCCCTAATGATACCAAAGGTCTCCGTGAAGAACTGCACCGGATGGTTCAGGAGGCCATCGACAAGGCGATGCATCGATTCCAAGTTCCTCCGGAACCGACCACCGACCCAATTCCAGCAGCGTTGGCACCGCTGCTCTCGAAGTTGGAAGCGCTTATTGCCGCTTTTCCACCAATGAATCCCGGGTCACTGATGGCTCCGGTGCCCTTTCCGCTTACTTTGTCATCAGGCGGAGAAACACTGTTCCGCATCCCTCCATCAGGGGTCCTACCGATGCTTCAGCCATCGATGCCGATGCGTCCATCGGCGCCACCGATCCATTCATCGATGCCTTTGATGCTTGCACCGGTGCCTTCGATGCCTGCATCGGTGCCTTCAGTTCTTCCTTCGGAGCCTAGACCTGGCCCTTCAGGAATTCCACTGCCCCATCCCCAGTTGGTTCCTAGAGGGGTAGCTGCTGATCCCCATGATACCTGGACTGATGATTCTTCACCAGACACCGATGACTTGCCTCCACCACCTTCTCCTACTGAAAGCAGGAAGCGTTCTCCGGAGGAGGACCTTTCCTTCATAAATTTTGTGAAGGAGATGTCTGAATTGGTTCCCTTCCAATTACAGACCAAACAAGATGATAGGCATCAAATAATGGAGCTGTTGCAATTCCTGGATGCTCCCAAGGAATTAACCTCCATCCCTATTCACCAGGTTCTTCTGGATCTCCTCAAAAAGAACTGGGAACATCCTGGCTCTGTTACTCTAGTCAACAGGAAGGCTGACACTACTTATTTGGTACAGACAGCCCCAGGTTTTCAAAAACCTCAGTTGTATCACCAATCTGTGGTTGTAGAATCGGCCCAAAAGAGGGCAAGGAGATCAAAACCCCACTCTTCCTTTCTCTCAGGCAAAGAGCAGAAATTTCTAGATGCCATTGGTCGCCGTGTCTTCCAGAGCTCAGTGCTCATTTCCCGAATTGCCTCTTATCAGCTCTATATGACCCAATACAAAAGGGTCTTATTTCAGCAGATACAAGAATTGACAGACTCCCTGCCTTAACAATTCCAAGAACAACTTCAAACCCTAGTGAACAAGAGCTTTGAGGCAGGCAAGCATGAGATAAGATCATGTTACGATATCTTTGACACTACTACCAGGGTATCTGCAGCTGTTATTTTGGCAAGAAGATGGGCCTGGCTCAAGTCTTCAGACCTTCGCCCTGAATACAGGACAGATTGTCTGACCTGCCCTGTGCAAGAGACAATCTGTTTGGTGAGCAGATTCAACGGACGGTGGCAGAACTCAAGGACCATCATGAGACCCTGAGACAGCTCTCTCTGGTGCCTTCTGAGTATTCCTCAAAACAACCTCTCCGAAAGGACACTAAGAAGTTATTCTTCCGTCTGAAGAAATCCTACTCGCCACAGTCCAGAGCTCGTTCTTCGAGACCTTTCCAAAAAACCCAGTCTCATCAACTATGAAAACAAAAGCCTCAAGCAGCTCCTTAGCCGGGCCCTGCTTCCGGTTTTTGACTCCTGCATAGAGAGCAGCAACCAGCTTCCACTGCCTCATATACCAGTGGGAGGTCGATTATGCCATTTTAATAACAGGTGGCACTCAATCACCTCATACCAGTGGGTCCTAGCGATAATCGCTCAAGGTTATCATCTGAACTTTCTCTCCATCCCACTGGACTCCCCACCTCTACTGACGTGGAGATCATCCGACCACTCTATCCTCCTGGAACAGGAGATTTCCCTCCTCCTTCAGTTCAAAGCAATAGAACCAGTGCCCTACTCTCAGCACGGCCTAGGGTTCTATTTCTGGTACTTTGTAATCCCCAAAAAATTGGGAGGCGTTCGCCCAATTCTGGACCTCCATGCCCTGAACAAGTACCTCCATCGAGAAAAGTTCAAAATGGTAACCGTGGGTTCTCGTCTTCCTCTTTTGCAAAGAGGAGACTGGCTCTGCTCTCTAGACCTCCAGGACGCATATTGCGATAACTCCATCTCATCGCAGATTCCTGAGATTTCTGGTAGGCCCCAAGCACTATCAGTACCGAGTGCTTGCATTTGCCCTCCCATCTGCTGCACCACGAGTCTTCACAAAATGTCTCGTAGTAGTTGCAGCCTTCCTCAGGACTCAAGGTGTTCATGTCTACCCCTATCTAGATGATTGGTTGATCAGGGCTCCCACTCAGTAAACTGCTCTGTCGTCCCTACATCTTTCCTTACACACTGATTTCACTAGGATTTCTTGTCAACTACGACAAATCCTACTTAGTCCCATCTCAAGCTTTATCATTCATAGGGGCAGATTTGGATACCTTGCAGGCAAAAGCTTTTCTGCCTCGTCAGTGAGCTCTCACTCTCATTTCCCTTGCTCATCCGCTGCAGTCTCAACACCACATGACTGCATGCCACTTCCTCACCCTGCTGGGACACATAGCGTCCTCAATTCAGGTTACCCCAATGGCCCGCTTGGCCATGAGTCATGCAGTGGACTCTGTCACAATTGATTCAATCCATTCAGCCCCTGTCGACCATTGTCCATGTCACCAACTCACTCTGTCAGTCTCTAGCCTGGTGGAAAAATCAAGGCTTTCCCTTCCAGGCTCCAGATCCTCAAATAGTTCTCACCACCGATGCTTCCAACCTCGGCTGGGGAGCCCATGTGGCCGAACTGCAGACACAAGGATCTTGGTCTCCAGAGGAAGCCAAACACCAAACCAATTTCCTGGAGCTTCAAGCAATCAGATATGCTCTCAGAGTATTTCAGGACCACCTGTCCAATCAAGTCATCCTGATTCAGACAGAGAACCAGGTGGCCATGTAGTACATCAACAAACCTGGAGGGACGGGCTCCTACCTTCTGTGTCAGGAAGCTGCGCAGATATGGGCGGAGGCCCTCTCCCACTTGATGTACCTCAGGGCCACCTACTTGCCGGGAGTGGACAATGTGTTGGCAGATAAACTAAGTCGCAGCTTTCAGCTGCACGAGTGGTCTCTCAACCCCTCAGTGGTGGACTTGATCTTCCAACAATGGGGTTACCCTCATATTGATCTCTTTGCGTCACTTCAAAACCGCAAAGTAGAGAATTTTTGCTCTCTCACTCGCAGTTAACACTATCAGCCATGAGATGCATTCTCCCTCTCATGAGCGACCGGTCTCCTATATGCATTCTCTCCACTTCCACTTCTCTCAAAGACTCTCGTGAAGTTACGTCAGGACAAGGGAACCATGATTCTGATAGCACCTCACTGGCCACGCCAAATGTGGTTTCCAATACTTCAGGATCTCTCCATTCGCAGGCACATTCCCTTGAGAAAGGACCTGCTTCTGATCACTCAAAACGAAGGGTGCCTACGCCACCCCAATCTTCAAGCCTTGACCCTGACAGCCTGGATGTTGAAAGGTTAATTCTTCAGCCACTTAACCTTTCGGAACCGGTTTCCCGTGTCCTGATTGCTTTACGGAAGCCTTCCATGAGAAAATCCTACCTTCACACCGAGAGAGGAACTAAGATGGCCGCGGGTGTGGTCGCATATTGAGCAGCTCCGTGCCCTCGTTCCCTAAAAATTTCCTTTAAGCCTTTTTTCTTCGATTTTTTACAATGCCACATAAGAGAAAAGGGAAAATCCGGATATATCCTCCCTTACCGGATAATTTGGAAGGGCAGCGGCTGATTTATCAGTATGCAACCCCGACATCAGTAACGAGGACGTCTACCCCCATTGGTGAGTCAGGGGAAGGAGCCCAGTACTCACCCGGGGAACTATCGCTGACGCCTCCGGATCCTAAAACGCTGATTCAAGCAGCTCTACTGCTCGACTCTGTGCCTGCTGAGACGCCGGCAGGAACTTCCTTCGAGCATGCTCAGTTGGGAGGCAAGCCCAGGGACGAAGCAGACGTGGGGGGTGCAGCCAGTGCTCGTGTCTCCGCTGAGGCTACAGGAGGGGAGGAGTATGAAGCCAGCGGAGAAGGAACAGCAGAGCCGGTTTCTCCACTTATCCCACAGAGATTAACAAAACCAGCGATTGTAACGCTCGACGCCCTTTGGGATCTGGTAGCAGGGAACGCTGCGAAGCTCGACAGACAGGCTTGTAAACTAGAGGAAGTTTCCAAGAGAATGACTAAGATCGAAACTGACCACACGAATCTGGAAAAGGCTTTGACAAAGGTAACTGTGGATGTAAAAAAATTGCAAGATTTAAGTGCAGTTTCTGTTAATGAAAGACTATCGTCTTTGAGAAGATTGGAGTCAGTAGAGAATTACTTAAGGCACTTAAATATAAGACTCTTGAATTTCCCCAAAGTTATGGGTGAGTTGCCTTTGCAGACTTTCAAGAAATTTGCTATTGAAATTCTAAAGATACCACCAGAGAATGTTCCGCCTGTTAAAAAAATATTCTTTTTAAGACAGAGAGGAGCCTTAATATCGCCTGGTATGGGGATAGATATGGAAAATCTAACCAATTTTCTGGAAACAACAACGGAAGAAATTACAGAAAGGTCTGCCTTGTTTGTGACTCTTTATTCAGAAATTGATGTTGGAATAATTATGAAGAATTATTTCAAAAATTTAAATGTTTCTTTTATGGGCGGTCAAGTTCGTATCTTTCCAGATTTGGCAAAACCAACGCAAATGCGAAGGAAAAAGTTTATTTCATTGCGCCCAAAAGTGCTTGCACTAGGAGGTACCTATATTTTAAGGTACCCCTGTAGGTGCATAGTCAAACTTTTGGGGAATACTTATGTGTTCTTTAGTCCGGAACAACTTCAAGCCTTTCTAGAGGCACGAGAGCAGACCCCGCAGCCCATAGAGCTGGATCCAGTAAATGAATCTGATGTTTAAACCCAGCCTTACTTCTAAATTGTTTCTTATGTTCTCCTTTTATTCTTTTCCTCCTCAGTTACCTACGAAAGGTAGAGATTGTGAAATTTTGTCATGTTTCAATATTTAATTTTTAAATTTCAAATAAGAATTTCATGTAAAGAACAATTTCTCAATCTCTTGTGATTCTATGCAAATTACTTTGTATTTTGTTTTGAAAAGTTGATAAATAAAGAATAAAAAAAAATCCTACCTTCACAAATGGAACAGGTTTAAGTCATGGTGCTCTTCTCAATCCCTTGACCCCTTTACCTGTCCTACCACGAAGTTTCTAGACTATCTCTGGCACTTGTCAGAATCCGTTCTAAAATCTTTCTCCATCAGAATGCATGTCAGTGCGGTAGCCGCCTTCCATAAAGGTATTGGGGACATTCCTATTTCAGTACAGCCCCTTGTAACAAGTTTTCTGAAGGGCTTTCTTCACCTCAAGCCTCTGCTGCGTCCTCCGGCCCCTTCTTGGGACCTCAACCTGGTTTTGGGTCGGCTCATGAAACCACCATTCGAGTCTCTCCAATCCTGTGATCTTCGCTATCTCACATGGAAAGTGATCTTCCTTTTGTTTATCACTTCGGCTCGCAGAGTTAGTGAGTTACAGGCTCTAGTCACCTATCCGCCTTACACTAAACTTCTGCAGGACCGGGCAGTACTCTGCACTCACCCTAAGTTCTTACCTAAGGTAGTATCGGAGTTTCATCTCAATCAATCCATTATACTACCTACCTTTTTTCCCAGGCCCCATTCCAGTCTAGGAGAACAGTCTCTGCATACCCTTGACTGTAAATGGGCTATAGCGGTCTACATAGACAGTACAGCTGCCCACAGGAAGAGCACTCATTTGTTTGTCTCTTTCCACTCCATCAAATTGGGGTAGCCTGTGGGTAAGCAGACACTGTCCTCCTGGTTAGCGGACTGCATATCCTTTTGTTATCAGCAAGCGGGCATTCCACTTCAAGACCATGTTAAAGCACACTCTGTGAGGGCTATGGCGACTTCAGTAGCACACCTACACTCGGTGTCACTTCCTGACATTTGCAAGGCTGCCACCTGGAGTTCTCTCCATTCCTTTACAGCCCATTATTGCTTAGACAAAGCTGGAAGACAAGATTCTATCTTCGGCCAGTCTGTCTTACGCAACCTATTTACAACTTGACGTACCAACACCCTTCCGCCTGCCCGGTAGGGTTCAGGATGCCCTTCGCCAAATTCCACCCCAGTCCTAGTGCCTTTGCACCCCTGGATACATTTGGTGCATATTCGGACATCCTCAGCTCCATACTCACCCATATGTGAGGACTACCATCCTGCTTGTCCTGTGAGAAAGCAAATGTTGCTTACCTGTAACAGGTGTTATCCCAGGACAAGCAGGATGCTAGTCCTCACATATGGGTGACATCAGTAATGGAGCCCTATGTACGGAAAAACTTCTTTCAAAGTTTCTATGAAACTTTTGACTGGCACCAGAGTGCCTACTGAGCATGCCCAGCATGCCATGATATTCCCTGCCACAGGGGTCTCCCTTCAGTCTTCTTTTTTCCGCGGAGCCATTAGCCTCATGGTTACTAGGAGTCCTGTGGAGAATTCTCCACAACTTTAAACTTTAGAAAAGTTTGGAAAAACTTCAGCCGCAAGGGTCTCCCTTTTAGTATACCATCGCGGTAAGTTTTTTCCTTATTTTGCGGTTCTGTACCATTCTTTTTGACCGCTTTTTTCCTGGTCATCGGTCGTCGACAGCTGTCCGACCTGAGAATTGCGTCCGGATTCAAAAAGTGCCCTAAGTGCACCAGAAATATGTCTTACAGACCCCCACCAAGACTGTGTTCTTTGCCTTGGTGAGAACCATGATGTTAGGGCCTGCCCCTTATGTGCCGCCATGACATCGAAGGGACGTCGACTCCGGATGGAGAAGATGGAACAGCTGTTCAAAATTCAGCTTTTACCTGCAGCATCATCCTCAATGCAATCGTCTCTGGCTGGATCGATTCGTAAGGTGGTGTTAAAGAAGCGAATCCCAGGTGAGTCAGGAGATGCTTTTCTTTCCTCCCCCTCTCCATCGTCAAGGGAATTGACATCAGGAAGCAAAAAGGCAAAAGAAAAAGAAAAGCATCGCCATCGGCATCGAAGGCTGCACACGTCGACCACTGACCCGATACCCATAGTGCCATCGACAGAGACGGAATCGACGGCTAAGAAACCTCGGTTGGACGTACAGGCTCCGGAGCCATCGATACCAAGGCGATCCCCGCCGATACCGGTGTAGGGAACCGTACCTTCTCAGGGCTCTGAGGAGGTACCGGCATCGCCACTACCGTCTCCCCCCATGGCTGCTCTGATCTCACCAGCCATGCGGGCAGAACTTGATGTTTACATACGTCAAGCGGTACTGGACGCATTCCTCGAAGCGATACCGAGGCCACAACCTTCGACACCAGTGATGCCATCGATCCGATTCCGGTATCGATAGATATTCCATCCTCGATACCGATGTCACCGGCCATTCTGGCACCGATGCCGTCAATGCCTATTCTGGTTCCGACACCGATACCCTCGATGCCGATTCCACTGCCAGCACTGATGAAACCATCGATGCCGATTCCAGAGGTCTCTATTCTTCAGCCTCTGATGGAGAAGTTGGACACCCTAATCCAGGCTGTAGCCAAGAAGCCTCAAGATGTGGATGAGGGCTCCATGCCAGAACCATTACCAGGTCCTTCTGGCATTGTACCACGTAGGAGACCACAATCTCCAGGATTTCCTTCCATTCTATCGATGCCTTTTAGACCATCAGGTCATCCAAAAGACACTGCAACTGATTCTGACTCAGATGTCTCTACAGACTAGGACATCTTATCTCAGCCTTCACCTCCAGAAGATAGGAGAAAGTCACCGCCGGAAGATCTTTCTTTCTCCAATTTTGTAAAAGACATGTCAGAGACTATACCTTTTCAGCTTCTGTCTGAAATTGACTCCAGACAGAAGACATTAGAGGTGCTACAGTTTGTAGATCCACCCAAGGAAATACTGGCTATACCAGTACATGAGGTGCTGCAAGAGCTCATGTACACAGATTGTGGGAGCACCCTGGATCAGTAGCGTCTGTCAATAAGCGAGCAGATGCTACATACTTAGTCCAGCCAATTCCTGGATTTCAAAAATCTCAACTATCACACCAGTCGGTGGTAGTTGAGTCAGCCCAGAAAAAGGCTAAAAGGCTCAAAACACATGCTTCCACACCACCAGGAAAAGAAAGTCGATTCCTGGATAGTCTAGGCAGAAAGGTCTTTCAAGGTGCTATGTTGGTCTCAAGAATAAATTCATACCAGTTATTCATGAACCAATATCAACGCAACCTTTGGAAGCAAGTAGACGGCCTTACCCAGGATCTTCCAGAGCAGTTTCAAGAACCTTTCTCACAACTCGTGCATAAGGGCCTAGAAGCAAGCAAGCACGAAGTCAGAGCTACATATGACAGGTTTGAGACCGCTTCTCGATTCTCAGCCTCAGGAATCACGGCTCGTAGATGGGCTTGGCTGAAAGCTTCTGAGTTACGGCCAGAAGTTCAAGAGAGATTAGCCGACCTTCCTTGTTTGGGTGAGAACCTATTCGGAGACAAGGTTAGTGGCCACCATAAAGGACCACACGGAAACTCTCAAGCAATTATCACTGATTCCTCAAGAGTCACAACCACCTTCTAGAAGACTTCCTAGAAGAGATGTCAGAAGGCCTTACTACCGCCAACGACGCTACTACCCACCAACAAGCCGGGCAAGACAAGCTTGTTCAGGCTTTTGAAATTCAACCAGAGAGCAGAAGCCCCTTTCACAATCCACTTCCAGAATTACCAGTGGGAGGTCGCATAACCTATTACCATCATACATGGACCTCCATAACAACAGACCAATGGGTACTTTCAATTACAGCTCAAGGGTACCGATTGGATTTTCTCACTGTACCAAAAGAAACTCCACCAATCAAATCTTGGACAGTGAACCACCACTCCAAAATCCTAAAAACAGAATTATCCACCCTTCTGAGAGCCAGGGCCATAGAACCAGTTCCCAGACCTCAGCAGGGCAGAGGATTCTACTCCCACTATTTCCTCATTCCAAAGAAAACCGGAGGCCTACGTCCAATCCTGGATCTCAGAAATCTCAACAAATTTCTCAAAAAAGAAAAATTCAGGATGGTATCGTTAGGCACCATGCTACTTCTTCTTCAAGAAGGGGATTGGCTCTGCTCTCTGGATCTTCAAGACGCCTACGCTCACATTACCATCTTTCCTCCTCATCGCCAGTACTTGCGATTTCTGGTCGAAGGACAACACTTTCAATACTGAGTGCTCCCATTCGGCCTAGCTTCAGCACCTCGAGTATTCACAAAGTGTCTAGCAGTAGCGGTGGCACATCTTCACAAACAAAAGGTGCATGTATTCCCTTATTTGGACGATTGGCTCATCAGGAGTCGAACAAAGGAAGGAGCTCTCAGTTCCCTCAAGCTCACAGTCAACTTACTTCACTCCTTGGGATTTCTCATCAACTACCAGAAATCCCATTTCACACCATCTCACCTGTTACAATTCATAGGTGCAGATCTAAACACCATCATAGCAAAAGCTTTTCTTCCAAGAGACCGTGCTCAAACACTCGTTCTCCTGGCACACTCACTCTCTAGCTACAGCTCATCAGTGCCTCATCCTACTCGGTCACATGGCCTCCACAGTACACGTCACTCCCATGGCCAGACTGACCATGCGACTAATGCAATGGACACTCAAATCTCAGTGGATTCAAGCCATTCAACCATTGTCCACTCCCATTCAGTTAACACAGGAACTACGTGCCTCCCTCCTCTGGTGGACTTCAATGGACAATTTGCTCAAAGGTCTGCCTTTTCAGCAACCAGTTCCACAAGTGACCTTAACTACAGATGCGTCCACCTAGGATGGGGTGCACACATTGGTCATCTCAAGACTCAAGGGATGTGGACAAAAGCCGAAGCCACTTTTCAAATAAACTTCCTGGAGCTTCGAGCTATACGTTATGCGCTACATGCGTTCAAGGACTGCCTTTCACACAAGATTGTTCTGATCCAAACGGACAACACAGTAGCCATGTGGTACATCAACAAACACGGGGGAACAGCTTCCTACCTCCTTTGTCAAGAAACAGCTCAGATTTGGGACTGGGCCCTAGCACATTCCATTCTTCTACGAGCCACTTACCTAGCAGGCATCCACAACATAGTGGCAGATCGCCTAAGTCGTCAGTTCCAACCACACGAGTGGTCCTTGGATCCAGCGATAGCAACCAAGATCTTCCAACGCTGGGGTCAACCAACAATAGACCTCTTTGCATCTCACCTGAACTACAAAGTGAACAATTACTGCTCTCTGCTCCGGCAAGAGAACAGCCTACCAAAGGACGCATTTGCTCGCCATTGGAACTCAGGCCTGTTATATGCGTATCCACCGATACCACTCATAACCAAAACTCTAGTGAAGCTACAACAAGACAAAGGGACCATGATACTCATAGCCCCACTCTGGCCTCGACAAGTATGGTTTCCCACACTCCTAGACCTTTCAGTCAGGTATCCAATTCGCCTGGGAGTAGCTCCCAATCTCATAACTCAGGATCAGGGTCAGTTGCGCCATCCCAACCTTCAATCACTGTCCCTGACAGCATCGATGTTGAAAGCTTGATCTTACAACCACTCAACCTTCCAACCACTTTATCTCAGGTGCTTATAGCTTCACGTAAACCTTCCACTAGAAAGAATTATTCCTACAAATGGAAACAGTTTACTTTGTGGTGCACTCAAAAATCTATAGATCCTTTCACTTGCCCCACTACCTCACTACTAGATTACCTATACCATCTTTCAGACTCTGTTCTTCAGACTTCATCTGTAAGAGTACATTTGAGTGCAATCTCAGCTTATCATGACAAGCTAGGAGACACACCTATCTCTACACAGCCTCTCGTCAGTAAGTTTATGAAAGGTTTAACTCACCTTAAACCTCCACTTCATTCCCCAAGCATTCAGTGGGACCTGAACGTAGAAAGCAAGTATGTAGATCTCGAACTACCCTGATTTCTTTAGCATTTCATTCTCTGTTAGTTCATTCTGGCCAGGTGGACGGTAATACACACCCATTACTATTTTATTCCCTTTTTCACCTGGAGTTTCTATGCATAAAAATTCAACATTGCATTTTGTTTCCTGCAGAACTTTTATCCTGTTTGACTCAATGTTCTCTTTAACATATAGAGCCACCCCTCCACCAATTTGATCCATCCTATCATTTCAGTATAATTTGTTTCCTGGTATCAAGGGGTCCCACTGGTTATCCTTCTTTCACCAGGTCTTTGAGATGCCAATTATTATCTACCTCTTCATCCAGTGCTTTACACTCTAATTCTCCCATCTTTTTTATTAGACTTCTAGCATTTGTATGCAGACATTTCAAAGTATGTTTCTTGTTTGTATTAACAATCTGCTCATCAGTTGACAGGGTTAATTTGGAATCTTTCTGCACTTTACTTAAAGGTACCTGATACCCTTTGGTATTTATTGCAACCTCTCTACTGCCATGCTCTGTTTTCCAGGTTCTCTTAGTATCCTTCAGATACATCATTCCGAACCAAACACTTTTGAGCGACTATCTGCTTTCTCCCATCATCTAGTTTAAAAGCTGTGCTATCTCTTTTTTAAAGATTAGTGCCAGCAGCCTGGTTCCACACTAGTTAAGGTAGAGCCCATCCTTTTGGAAAAGGCCTCCCTCCTTACCCAAAATGAAGCCCAGTTCCTAACAGATCTAAAACCCTCTTCCTTGCACCATCGTCTCATCCTTGTATTGAGACTTTGGAGCTCTGCCTGCCTCTGGGAATCCTGCACATGGAACAGGGAGGATTTCAGAGAATGCTACCCTGGAGGATCTGGATTTCAGTTTTCTACCCAAAACCCTAAATTTGGCTTCCAGAATCTCCCTCCTGCACTTTCCTATTTCATTGGTACCCATATGTACCAAGACAGCTGGCTCCTCCCCAGCACTTTCTGAATTCCTATCTATGTGATGCTTGAGGACTACCACCTAAGTCCCAGGCAGGCAAGTTACCAAGTGATCCAGCCACCCAGCTATCAGCTTTCCTAATAACTGAATCACCAACTATAATGGCTGTCCTAACCCTTCTCTCCTGGGCACGTGCCCCTGGAGACATAGCCTCAGTGCGAGAAGATGCTACATCATATTGAGGGCAGGTCCTAGCTACAGGATTGCTTCCTGCCTCATGAAGGTGATGCTCTCCTTCCAGGTGAACTTCTTCCTGCAAAGTAGCACAGGGACTACCAGATTGGAAGTGGGATTTTTCTACTATGTCCCTGAAGGTCTCCTCTATATTTATTTATTTATTTAAATAATTTATATACCGGAGGTTCCTGTATAATATACATATCACCCCGGTTTACAAGGAACAGTAACTATCGCTACATTTAGCGGTTTACATAGAACAGAATATAAAATGAAGTTTTTACATTGAACAAATGAAGTAAACAAGTTTTTACATTGAACAAACTAAGTAAACAAGTTTAACATTGAGCAAATTAAGCAAATTAAACTAAGTAAGCAAAAAGAGAATTATATTAAACCGTTAATAAACATGTAGTTAATAAATCCATAAATTAAAACCGTTAATAAACATGTGGTTAATAAGTCAATGAATAACATGAGTATGTGTGTGTAGTATGTATGTGGTCAGCATGAATATTTAAATTTCTGAATTTATTTTATTTATTTTATTTAGTTATTTTCTATACCGGCTTTCATGACCAGGGGTCACATCAAACCGGTTTACATTGAACAGTTTGTGCATTAAAACATAGAACTGGAACAACTAACTGGTGCAGAAAATACAGTTACAATGAACAAGGAATTATACAACTGGGAGAGTGGGAAGAAGAAGAAGAAGAGAGTATAAGAATTGATAGAAATGCATTTACAATGGATCTTTACAAAATATGTAACTTAAAGACCCAGACTGAGAGCAGTCCTGGTCTGGAGTAGGTGGTGGAAGATTAAGACTTTATAGTGGAGTTATGAGATGATGCGAACTCTGAAAAAGTAATTAAGGGATAATATTAACATGGGTTAATCTAAGATCGGAAAGGCTTTTCTGAAGAGCCAGGTTTTTAGTCTTTTTCTAAAAGTTAGTAAGCATGTTTCCTGGCGCAGCTCTACTGGGATAGCGTTCCATAGGCGTGGTCCTGCTGTTGATGGTGCTCTGTCTTCAAGTGATTTGTGTTTGAATGCTTTGGCGTGTGGAACCTGTAATGTTTCTTTATAGCAATTCCTGGATGGTCTGACTGTGGAGTGTTTTTCCAGGGGGATTTGTAGATTTAATGGTGCGAGATGATGGATGACTTTGAAGATGGAAGTTATGGACTTATACATTGAATAAAGGAAGAATATAAAAGATCTGAATATATCGTTGTGGGAGTGAAAAGAATTTTTCTTCCTGTTCTTGGCTCTAGGGGAAGGCTTGTTTGAACAGCCAAGTCTTAAGTTTCTTTTTAAATGTAGTGTGGCATGGTTCCAGCCGTAGGTCTGGAGGGAGCGAGTTCCAGAGTGAAGGGCCCGCTGTAGATAGTGCATGTTTCCTCAGAACGGATTTCGCCGGTTGTGTGATTAGTCTGTTCTGATAAGCGCTTCTGGTTGGTTTCACAGATGTGTGTAGTTGAATTTGAAATGTTAGGTTGAGAGGTGCAATGTTGTATAAGGCCTTGTTTATCATCATTAAAGACTTGAACTGGATCCTGTATTTAATCGGAAGCCAGTGGAGGTGGTGGAGGATTGGGGTGATATGATCTCTTTTTTTGGCATTTGAGAGAATTCTTGCAGAGGCGTTCAGGACCATCTGAAGTGGTTTTATGGTGCATGCTGGTAGGCCTAGGAGGAGAGAGTTGCAGTAGTCCAGCTTTGGGAGTATGATGGCTTGTAAAACCATGCGGAAGTCTCTGTATAGGAGGAGTGGTTTAAGTTTCTTTATTGTTTGAAGTTTAAAGAAACATTCTTTTGTTGTGGTGTTGACGAATTTGTTGAGACTGAGTCTGTTGTCTATGATAACTCCCAGGTCTTTAACTTGTTGCGTGGTGGAGAGCCCGGCGTTGTCCGGATGTTGATTAGTGTTAGGATGTGAGGGAGGGGTATAGTTTTCCGGTGCTATAATGAGGATTTCAGTTTTGTTTTTGTTTAGAACCAAGTTGAGGCTGGTGAGTAGATTGTTGATAGCTGACAGACATTTATTCCAGTATGATATGGCTTTATGTAGGGAGTCTTCTATAGGGATGAGGATTTGAATATCATCCGCGTATAGGTAATGTCTTAACTTAAGGTTAGTGAGAAGTTGACAGAGTGGGAGCAGATAAATATTGAAAAGAGTCGGAGATAGGGATGATCCTTGCGGTACCCCCTTCTTGGATTCGATGGTGTGGGACTCTTTGTTATTTATCTTGACCTTGTATGATCTGTTCTCCAAAAACGATTTGAACCAGTTAAAAGCTGCTCCTGTAATGCCGATGTCTATTAGGCGTTGCAGGAGGCACGTGTGGTCTACGGTATCAAATGCTGATGAGAGATCCAGGAGAGCGAGGAGGCAAGGTTGGCCCTTTTCTAGGTTGAAGATGATAGTGTCTGATAATGATGTTAATAACGATTCGGTATTCATAGTCTTACAAAAGTCAAATTGGTTTGAGGTGAGGATATTGTTTTCGTCAAGAAATTCTGTAAGTTGTTTGTTGACCACTTTCTCCATAACTTTGGCAATCATAGGGAGGTTTGCTATGGGTCTAAAGTTAGCTGGGTCTGAGGTGGGTAAGTTGGGTTTTTTGAGGAGCGGTTTGAGCATGGCTAACTTGAGTTGTTTCGGGACAAGTCCTTGGGTGAGAGAGCAGTTAATGATGTCTGCTAAAGGTTTGGCTATGGTGTTGGTGATCAGACTCAGTTTGTTGGATGGAATATGGTCTGATGGATGGGAGGATGGTTTAATCTTCTTGAGAATATTCTCTATTTCTAATGTGGATGTGAGCTCAAAAGTGTTGAGCACTGTTGGTGAGGTGTTAGGTTGTTTGACAGTTGGGTGCGATGTTTGTTGATCTGTTGGGAGTGGTGGTTGTTGAGCAGTTGAGTGTGGTGTTTGTTGAGCGGTTGGTTGAGATGATTGGGGGCTGAGGTTGATTACGAGGTTTGGATGTGTAGATGGTCCCTTGAGGGGGGCTAGGAGTGAGGTGATTTTGTTGTCAAAAAAATCTGCCAGCTCGTTCGCTTTATTGAGTGCTTGATCGTCTGGAATGGTAGGCGCTGGGGGTTTTGTGAGGTTTGATACATAGGAGAAAAGAGCTCTTGAATCAAAAATGTCTGTCTCCCTTAGCTCCTTCAGGTCTGCCATTCTAGCCTCTAGAGATTGGATATGTTCTCTGAGGGCTTGGAGCTCTTTGTACTTAGCGCATATATATGACCTCTCACCAGCTGGGAGATAATCATACATGTGGCACTCATTGTAAAAGACTGGAAACTCTCCATCTCGCTGCTGGACTACTTCCTGCAGCATAATTTTGTTGATTTGTTATTGATTTAAAAATTCCAAGGGAACAGGAATGTATACCTAACCTAAAGTACTTTTAGTCTCGATTTATTTTATGTGTCTGGCGATGACCTTCAAAACACTACAATTAATCTACCTATTTCTTCCTAGTTACCCAACTCTTGTTGTGAATTAGATTCCTTATGAATAATATCTGCAACAAATTTCTCTTACCAAACACAATTACCATGTAAAATCAAAACATATAAAGCCAAATAAAAACAGATAAGATGTAGCAAGGTAAATGGATAGAGTATAGTATAGAAGTTTGCTTCTGGTCCTCTTCTGCTGCAAGGGGTGCGGGGCCTCTGGAAGCTGGGATTGTGGATTTTGAAGCCTGGACCACTGTTTGTGACCTCTGGAGCCCTCTCTTGGGGGTTCCTGGTAGAATATGCAGATGACTCTTCCAATCCTCTTCTGCCATCCTCTAACCTTTTTCCTAAATATTCTAATGCAAACTTCAGAATATAGTAAGTTCCATTATAGAGGACCATTATAGAGGACCAGCAACAGTGAATATCTGGTTTTGCACAGATGCAATTGCTTAATAGATGGGACTTCTAGCAAATTTTTTTTCCTTGAGATTGTAGCAACTGTGTAGGAAAATACATTAACATGCATGCACAATACCTTGAAAACTAAACTTTTTATTCTGTTGTCTTTTGCTGTCAGTGTGTCTTGCTTTTTCTTTTCTTTTTTTTGTTAGCAAAGAATTTATAAATCTCTTGAATTTTCTTTGCCTTATCCTGTGACAGCAAGTTTACTGTTACTCAGAACTAGAACTGCTTTTGCCTTGACCAACCTTCTTTTAGAACATGGGTTGTTTTGTTTCTCTTATGTATCACAATACCACCAATATGGGACTAAGTTTAGTAACCAACTTCTGTCCATTCTGAGCTATAAATTTGGCTGATCTTTGTAAAATGCATGAATTAGTCTGCTGTGTTTGTGGGTAGCTCATGTATTTGTCCAGTTTTAATACAGCTTCGGTATATTAGAAGGAAGTCTACCAATTGACTCAAACATTTTCCAAGTAGACTAATATAGTTTTTTAAAAGGTTCTTATGGATGTGGTTGGGCTACTGAGTTTTGTCACACTTCCATTCAAGCTGTCATAAGATGTTGTACTTGGTTCTTTTGGCTTTATGAAATGAATTGACATTTTCCAGTTCATTTCTAGTAGATGCAGTAAGTAATTCTGAGAAAAATGAGATGGATTATACAATACATTCCACTTCAAACATGGCACTAGTTTAATGCAAGAATGAAGCCTGCTCTGGTCATTTTACATATTGCCCTTGTATCACAATGTTGTTTTTGTCCAGCATTGCGCTGAAATTAGATGGACTTCATGATGAATGCAGCTTTTATGTATATATAATTTAACTTTCTATACACTAGATTCATGCTGTTGCTGACCACTGTTGGAGAAAATGATGGGGATGCTTGTATAATGTGGTAAAACAGCGCAAACTTTGGTATCTTAGAATAAACTCCCCCAGAAATATATAGATTTTTTCCTAACGTGTATTTTTTTCCTAATCAACATGCTGTTTTTAGACATCCTTACATCTGTACAGCTTTTCTTCATCTGGAATGCAAACATTAAGTCAAGTATTTATTTTGCCTCTTTATTATTATTATTACCTTCCTAGCATTCCTGCTAATTTCTATATATAAGCAATAGAGCTTTTGCTGAATAAATGCATAGCTGTAGTCTTTAGTTGAGATGATGTATTGCATTTGGTTATTTTCCTTCTTTGCACCATGCAGTAATTGTCAACCTTAGCAAGTAATTAATGTGGTAAAATTTTGCTTATATTTATGCAGATCCTGAAGTATGCCAAAATGTATGATGCAGCCCGGCATTTATAATTCTACTTAATGAATCATCATCTTTTCAGACCAAGTGTGACAACGTGTTTTCTCACACTTATAATCATTTTCTGTTTGTGTCACTGCAGAACGCTGCTGATTTTAAAGTTACTCTGTTGTAATTTTAAACAGTTTTTGTTACAAAATATAAACAGAGGAGAAAATGAAGCTAATTTTCTCCTCTGAGCATTCTTCCAAGCCTCAGGAGACAGGAAGACCCTGCTTATGTTGTGTTTTAAGTACAACGCTGAACCTTTTGGTGCACTTCCAGTAATTTAAAAGAAAGCAAGTGTTTTCTAAGCTTTCATTTAGGGAGAAAATAACAGTTTTGTGTTTCTCCACCATCGACACTGCTTCTGGTTTCCTGCCACACTGCCAAGAGAAGGCTTTCTAAGAAGCAAACTGTGAGCACACTTGGCATGAAAGTAAGGAAGCAAGTACAGCACTGCGAGAAGTTTCAGCTGGTTTTCTAAGCAAGAGTGCCTTGAAAAATGCCTTTTTGTTGCATTCAAAAATTAAACCATCTCTTTATTAGAATGAAGAGAAAGGGTTGTATGTACAAACATAGTTGCAAATGAGATTTTCAGATGAATAGATGTAAAGAACAGCTGTTTGGGAGACCATAAAGAAATGAGGTAAATAGAATAAACAAGGAACCTCGAGACAGAGCACAAAATTAGCAACTGAAAAAGCCTATCTCTACTAACATGAAAAGATTTATATTCCGGGAGGAAAAGTGTATCGCCTTCCTGTCAGAAGGAGGTTAAAATAATTTATCATCTGAGTAGTTCTTTAATTATGGTATTTACTGAATTAGTAGAGTTTGTGGGGCTTTTTTTTTTTGCTAACTCTTTGATTGTATCTTTAATTTATTGCGATACAGTATGGTTTAGTAAATATGGCATTGAAACTATACATATTGTGAAGGCTCACCGCCCGTGCTGCCCTGGGTGCCGCTCCGCTGCCTCCGGTTCAGGCCCCTCGCGAGTCCTGGATATCCCTGGAGTCCCTCAGTCTCACAGGACTCCCTGGGTTCAGGTCTCCGCCGGCCCTGGTTTTGCTGGGCTTCTGGGTTCTCTTTGTATGGCGTGGGGTTGAAGCAGTCCCCCAACCCCCAAAGATAACACAGAGAGAAAGAGGTTCCTCAAAGCAATTTTATAAAGCAGAGTAGCTGAATCTGTTACATTGGCTCCATCCCCTCAGGAGCTAAACAAATGACCCTGCCCCCGCTCTCCAGCAGTCTAACCCCTTAACACAGGTGCTGGAGCAAAGGCACTGTTTGAGCCCCCCGGCTCTCCAGTTCACCAGCAAACCCCCTTAACACATGTGCTGGATTAAAGGTACTGTTTGAGCCCCCCTGGCTCTCCAGTCCACCCGCAAACACACCTGCCCTAACTTCCCTTAGGGTACAGGTTCTCTGTTTCCCTTTTCAGGCTAGGCTGTGCCCCTGAGACAGCTGGAGGATTCCTCTCCCCTGGAACCTACCTCCATTTCCTTCCTCCCTGTTGCTTCTTGGCACTGGCTTTTTCTGGCCACTGCCGCTACCTAGGCACGCCCCCTTCCTCTAGCTCCCTAGGCTCACCTGTGTGACTCATTAGTCCAAGTCTGCCACCTGCTCTCCTCCAGGCTCTCCCCACAGATCAGGTGGTGGTTCTAGGAACCTGGGATTTGTAGTTTCTCGCCCTCACCTGCGCCCCCTGCTGGCTGGCTCTAGTATTACCAGCCGCCTTATGGTATCTTATCCATTCCTGCCCCCGGCAGCGCTGCACTCCATCACACAATTCAAAAACGTCTTGTTTCATAAATACATAAAATATATTTTTCTATTCACATACACAGTATATCTTCTTGATCTTTATACAGCACCCTGCCTAGGGCTCCTTATAAAAATCTGAACATTAACTTACAGTATAAAGTCATGTGATCAATGAATTAAGATAAAAGTAGCCCACAGAGTGAAACATTTGGATAAATACAGTTTGGGGAGAAATTTTGAGCTTTCACAGGATTGCCAAAGACGACATGATTTCTTGGATATTTAGTGGATGACCATTCCAGTGAAAAGTGCAAGGAAAACAATTCATAAATAAATATATAAATTCAAAAAGGTATGGAACAGGCACAGAGAATCATTAGTTGTTAACAAGTAATGGAAGGAAAGCCAGAGATTAACTAGGATGTATGGCTTTGCAACACTGAAGGAAACTGTGAGCTTCGTCCAAGAGTCCTTTTCTTGTTTACATCTCTAAACTTTTGTTGCGACCGTCGCTGCCAGACATCTCCACTACGCCCACCTTACCTCTTTGGCAACTCCCTCTTTGCCTGTTGGAAGTTTGGCTGCCGCGGTGTCCTTTTGCCGCTCCCCTCCGGCATCCCTGGACCGGCTAGACGCTGTACACCGCCATGTTTCCCAGCAGTCTAAGGGTGCGCGTGTGGCGCGGTCCCGACTCAAGTACCAGCAATGGCGGAACCTCAAGGGCGTCCCCCTGAGGTGACGTCATCCGCTCTGGATATTTAAGGTCTCAGAAATCGCTAACGAATCGAGTTAGCAAGGGAAGTTACTAAGGATTTGGACAAGGTTACTTTCCTAGCTACTCTGCCTCCTCGGACTTACCAGGGGTACCCGCTCCTCGGGGGTCTCGCTTTCTCTTTTGCTTTTTAGATCGCAGTCTGGAACCAGTACTCGCTCCTCGAGGGCCTACGTTCCCTGACTTGCTCCTGAATACCACTTCTGCCAGGAAGTCATCGCTGCCTACTACTCCAGTTAGTTACCATTTCTCTCTCAGAGCTTTCCCTGGAACCAGGTACTCATTCCTCGAGGGCCTTTCATTCGAGCTCCTGGGCTGCTTCTAAGACACCATTGTGTGAGTGTTACCATCAAGGTTCTGTTCCTGAACTCTGCTTATCCTGCCTACTCACTAAATTCAGTTTCTCTACAGCTCAGTTATCCAGGATCGCTGTTCCAGTATCTGAGGGACTACAGCCCTGCCAGGCACTTCCAGCTCACTACTGCCACCTCTGGTGGTTCAATATACTGTTTAATAAAAGAACTAGTGTGTGTCTGTCTCCATACTCCGAGCCTGACCGGTGGTCCCTCTCGGGATCTTCTCCCGGGGGCGTGGTCATCTGCCACTGGCCTAAGGATCCACCTACAACTACCACGAACACTAACAACTTTTTCCTGAATTCCAGAAGGTTTTAGACCCACTGTTGTTGTCAGGGTTCACTGAACCAAAATCCTCCTTGTAATGTTTTCCATGACAGCCTATAGCTTGGGAATCACCCATGTGTGAGGACTACCATCTTGCTTGCCCTCTGAGAAAGCAGAGTTGCTTACCTGGTGCTTTCCGAGAACAACAGGATGTTAGATCTCATGAAACTCTCCTGCCTCCCCTGGGAGTTGGTTTCTCCTTGTATGAGATATATCATAGAGTCAGGGACTCTGCCTTAGGGGGGTAGGGTGATAACTACAGCTGTACATGCTCAGTAGGGCATGTTTGAAAGTTCTGGAATCTTTGAGATCAAAGTTTCAGACTGGGGCTGCATCCGATGATGTCACCCATGTGTGAGGACTGTCATCCTGCTGCCTCGGTGAACACCTGTTACAAATAAGCAAGTGTGCTGATCCCTGAGGCTGTTCACTGTTTACCTCTCTGCACAGAGAAAACTGACCATTTAATCCTACTCCCTGTTTTCTGTCTTTTAACCAGTTTGCAGTTCACAAAAGTACATTTCCTCCTATCCCATGACTTTCTAATTTTCATAGAAGCCTCTCATGGAGGACTTTGTTAGATGCCTTCTGAAAATCCAAATACCCCACATCTACCAACTCAACTTTATCCACATGTTTATTAACCCCTTCAAAAAAATGTAGCAGATTTGTGAGGCAAGACATTCCTTGAGTAAATCCTTGTTGGCTGTATCCATTAAACCAGCGGTTCTCAACCGGTGTGTCGAGACACACTAGTGTGTTGCCAAGCACCGGCTGGTGTGTCGCGTGCTCCCGGTCTCTCCCGCTGCTCTTTCTTCCCTGCTGCCGTTGCCACTGGGCTATCAGCACGTTCAAGCCCAGTGGGAACGGCAGCGGTGCTAGAAGAAGCTGTGGCACCCGTGGCTGGCCTTTTCTTCTTCCCGCGCCTGCCCCCCCCCCCCCCCCCGTGACCCGGAACAGGAAGTGATACGCGGTGCGCAGGAAGAAGGAAGAGCCATGCCGCGTGATAAAGTAGCAGCGGCTGCAGCATCGGCCCCCGAGCAATTGAAGCAGCCGGTAATCGAGAAAGGAGACAGCAGTATGAGCCTCCTGCGGCTGATGGGATTCTTCCTTCTTGGCCTGTGGGGGCTGGAGGAGGAGGCTGCTGCAGCTACCATTTGTGCTCGGGGAGGAGGAAGTGCGTGAGAGAGAGAAGCAGCCAGCCAGCCAGCCTGTGTGTAAGTGAGAGAATGTGTGTGTGATTGAGAGCCTGTGTGTAAGTGAGAGCGTGTGTGTGATTGAGAGAAACTGGTCAGAGAGCTGATGTGTGTGTGCATATGTGAGAGACAATGAAAGTGATTGTTCAAGGAGATGACTGATGTGTATGTGAGAGTGTGAGACAGTCAGGGATGTGACTGATGTGTGTGTGTGTGTGAGAAAGTGAGAAATCTGGGTATGTGAGAAAGCATGAGAGTAAGAAGCCTGGTGTTGTGGGGGTGTGTGTGAAAGAAAGCATGGGAGTGGGAAGCCTATGTGTGTGTGCATGTATGAGAGAGAGACTGGTTGGTAAGGTGACGGTGTGACTGGTGTGTATGTGAATGTGAGAGAAAGAGAATGTGATTCAGGGAATGAGAAGCCTGTGCACGTGGAGAGCGAACATGGAAATGAGAGAGAGAGACTGGTGTGGGGGTGTGTGTGTGTGTGTAACAGAGAGAAAGTGATTATGGGAATGAGAAGCCTGTGCATGTGAAGAGAGTGAGCATGGGAGTGAGAACCTGGGTGTGTGTGAGACACAGCATGGGAGGGAGAAGCCTGTATATGTAAGACAGAACATGGAAGTGGGAAGCCTGTGTGTGTGTGTGTGTGTGTGTGTGTATGCTTGAGAGAGATCAGATGACTGGTGTGTGTGTGTGTGTGTGTGTGAGAGAGAGAGAGAGAGAGAAAGTGATTATGGGAATGAGAAGCCTGTGCATGAGAAGAGTGAGCATGGGAGTGAGAAACCTGGGTGTGTGTGAGACACAGCATGGGAGTGAGAAGCCTGTATATCTGAAAGAGAACATGGGAGTGGGAAGCCTGTGTGTGTGTGTGTATGCATGAGAGAGATCAGGTGACTGGTGTGTGTATGTCAGAGAAAGAAAGTGATTATGGGAATGAGAAGCCTGTGCATGTGAAGAGTGAGCATGGGAGAGAACCTGGGTGTGTGTGAGACACAACATGGGAGGGAGAAGCCTGTATATCTGAAAGAGAACATGGGAGTGGGAAGCCTGTGTGTGTGTGTGTATGCAAGAGAGAGATCAGGTGACTGGTGTGTGTGTTTGTGTATGTGTGTGAGAGAAAGAAAGTGATTATGGGAATGAGAAGCCTGTGCATGTGGAGAGAACAAGCATGGGAGTGAGAGACTGGTGTGTGTGAGAAAGAGAAAGTGATTATGAGAGTGAGAAGCCCGTATATGTAAGTGGAACACGGGAGTGGGAAGCCTGTGTGTGTGTATGGCATGAGAGAAACTGTTCAGGAAGGTGACTGATGTGTTTGTCAAAGACTGTTTGGGAGATGATTGGTGTGTGAGAGACAGAAACTGGTCATGGGGGCATGACTGATATGGTGTGTGTGTGAGAGACATGGGCTCTAAGGAAGAGGACCATGAGTATAGAGCTTAGCTTCTACTGCTGCTTCTGGTGTGTGCTACGGCCTGCATGGAAGAGGAGTAGGAGAGCTGCTGGAGGGGGTAAGTAAAGGTGGCTTTTTAAGTTTATTTTTCTTGATTGACTGCCATTTTAATTATTTAATATTATGTGATGTGTCTGCTTTTTTTTGAAATATTTTATTGGTGTTTGGAGAATTTTTAATAGTTTTTATGAGTTTTTAATTGTTGGATGTTATTCTGTTCATAGCTGTTTAGAAACATTTATTCTGCTTATTAGTATAGTTTTACAATTATTTCTGTGTGGGGACCTATAGCTGCTTGCTAGTTCTGTTTTCCTAATAAGAGGTGTATTGGTTTTTAGGGCCTGTTTTAATATTTGTAGTTTTGCCTTTTCATAGATAGGGTTGCTCCTGTTTGAGTGTATTCCATAATACAGGTGTAACTGTGTGCGGATTAGTTTATGTGCATTACTACAGATCCTGGGAGTATGTTAGGTCGATTCTCTGTCTGTTACCAAGATGAGATATTTTACTAGCATGTAAACGTTTGTATCAGTCTTATTTGTTGTGTTTTCTCAAGAGGACATTTGTGGTAAACTGCTGTCTTTTCATAAGTAGGGCTATTGAGCCTGGAAGTAGAAGGAGTTTGAGTTGCTGTTACTGAGATGACACCAGAACCAGAATATCTTTTTTGTAGGGTGAGTTGTAGGGGAATGTCATAATTCTGCTTTACATCCATTATTGAGGTCAGGGGGGTTCCCGTGGATGCAAACTGTACTTTTACATCTAGCCCCGTGACGATCATGGGTCAGTGTGTCACGCATGTGAGAACCATCTGTCAGGTGTGTCCCGACAGAAAAAAGGTTGAGAACCACTGCATTAAACCATGTCTATTTATATGTTCTGTGACTTTGTTTTTTAGAATAGTTTCCATGATTTTTCCCATAACTGAAGTCAGGCTCACTGGTTTGTAGTTTCTCTGATTACCCCTGGAACAAATATCGGGGTTACATTAGCTGCCTTCTAGTCTTCAGGTACAATGGTCGATTTTAATGATAGGTTATAAATTACTAGTAATAGATCTGAAATTTCATTTTTCAGTTCTTTCTGAATCCTGGGCTATATACCATCCTGTCCGGGTGATTTGCTACTCTTCAATTTGTCAATCAGACCTAATATATCTTCCAGGTTCACCGTGATTTGGTTCAATTCATTTGAATCATCACCCTGAAAAAAGTCTATGGAACGGGTATTTCCCCAACATCTTTATTAGTAAACACCGAAGCAAATAATTGTAGGGAGGAGGAATAGTCTAGTGGTTAGAACAGTGGGCTATGAACCAGGAGAGCAGGGTTCAAGTCCCACTGGCACTCCTTGTGACCTTGGGCAAGTCACTTTACCCTCCATTGCCTCAGGTACAAAAACTTAGATTGTAAGTCCTCTGGGGATAGGGAAATACCTACAGTACCTGAATGTAAACCGGTGTGATATCTCAATTGATCAAATGTCGGTATATAAAAACTAATAAATAAATAAAATAAATTTAGTCTTTCTGCAATGCCCCTTTAACTCCTCGATCATCTAATGGTCCAACTGCTTCCCTCGCAGGCTTCCTGCTTTGGATATGTTTTAAAAGGTTTTTATTATGAGAATTTGCCTTTACGGCCAAATTCTTTTTGAAATATCTCTTAACCTATCTCATCAATGTTTTAAATTTAACTTGCTAATGCTTATGCTTTTTCCTGTATTCTTCAGATGGATCCTTCCTCCAATTTTTGAAGGAAGATTTTTTTGGCTAAAATTAGCCTCTTTCCCTTTACCTTTTAACCAAGCCGGCAGGTATTTGACCTTCCTTCCACCTTTCTTAATACATGGAATATATCTGGACTGCGTTTCTAAGATGGCATTTTTAAACAATGTCTATGCCTGTTGTACACTCTTAACCTTTGTAGCTGCACTTGTCTGGTTTTTTTTGGTTTTTTTTTTTTGTTTGTTTTTCTTCCTCATTTTATCAGTCTCCCTTTTGAAAATTTAGTGCTAGAGTTGTAGATTTTACCTATTGTCCCCCTTCCATTCATTAATTGAAATTGGATCATGTTATCCAATGGTAATGTGCTGGTTTTCAAAGCTGTATGGAGTCATAACATAAAAAGAAATGGAATGCTTGTGCTGTGGAAGACAAAGCTAAAAAAAATCTAAGGTGATTTTATTGGACTGATTTAATATATATATATTTTTTAAACTAGTTTTGGGAAGCTAATGCTCCCTGAGTGTTAGCTTCCCAAATGTTGTTTGCCTTGAATAGATTGAGAAGGGCTGTCTCTTATATGTACTGCAGTCATTTGGTAACGTTATAAAAATATGTAGTAGTAGTGATGTATTAGAGTGATAAGGAGGTTACAGAGACACAATTTCACTAGCATTGAGTTTAAATGAGGTCTCTGTTCTTTCCTTTTATGTTACTATTGGTTTGATCATTTTAGTTTAACATGTTATGTTCCTAGATTGTTCTGATCATAAGCTAATTGATGTAGTGGTCAGGCCTCCAAAAGTGTTCCCCCATGGAGGTGTTCCTTATTCTTTGTGATGTATAACTTAATGGATGATCAAAGCAATGTCCCTATGAAGCTTTGTTTAAAGTGTTTTTAATTATGAATGCCATAAACTCTTGAGTAGTTTTGATATTCCCTTTTAGTCAGGGCTGATGCAAGGAGGGTGTAGGGATGGTTGCAAATGGACCTATGTAGCTCCCTCCATCCCTGCATCTTGTTGGAGAAATCCCATCCAATTCCTCTTCCCCTTCCTCTACTGGCAGGCAGAAATAGAAAGTAGGGATTTGTTTTTATTTTGAAATTAAATTTCATTTTCACAATTAAAAGCAAATGCAATTTTGTTTCTGTTTTGAAGCCATCTTAAAAAAAAAAACCAAAACAAAAAACTGCCAGTTTGGTCCCTCCTCCAGCTACCAGGCCCACTCTGACCCACTGTGTCCCTCCATTTCTGCTGTACAAAATAATGGTGCTGGTCTCTGTTTTGCTGGCAGCCATTTAGAAAATCTTGAGCTTCAGGTTGGAGCAACTGGGATTCACTTTTGACCATGAAAAGAGCCGCAGAGGGAGTAGGATAGGGTTGGAGTGATGGGGAGAGGTTGGAGGTCTTGAGATTGGAGGGGTGATGCCAGATGGGACCTTTTACTTTTGTGGCTGCTTTGGGTGGAAGAAGAGGACAGTTTTTCTAGTTGGTTATTTTTTTCCTAATTTTGTTTTTTGTATCTTGTTTTGGATAACATAACAAAGTATTGATGCAGTGGTGCAGCCTGGCATATAATAATGATGCAGATGAGAATAATCTTGCTCTTTTCTGGTTACCTTGTGTTTGTGAATGTTTATTCTTGTCTGTAAGGTCTATCTCATTTCATTGATTTAGCATTGACCTTCAGTTCTACATATCCAAGTGGACTAATATAGCAACTACATTACTTTATTCAAAATGGATTATATATAAAGGTAAACATGTAGCCAGTGGGATGGTACATAGTGTAAACATTACTTGGCAGGATACATCCTAAGATATACTTGAGGTCAGCATGGGAATGGCAGGTTCACTGAAGGATTTGTTCAATAGATCTTTGGAGACTGGAGTAGTTCTGCCCAGTTGAAGAAGAGCAGATGTAGCCCCCCTTTATAAAAGTTATTATATGAAGGAGGTTGGAAATTTCAGACCAGTTAGTCTGACTTAAGTGTTGGGAAAATTAATGAAGACTCTTCTGAAGTATAGGAAAGTAAAACATCTTGAATGAGCCAAGGCAGCATGGTTTTTCCAGAAGGAGATTGTGTCAGATGAATCTGATTAATTTTATGGATTGGGTGACCAGCGGACTAGATCGGTGGGGGGAGGGGGGCACTGAATATGGAGAACTTGGTTTTTAGCAAGACTTTGTTACTGTTAGGGCAGATGCAATGAATAGACATGAGGGCTACTCATCTGGAGTGCGAAGCCAGGAGGGAATTCCATATACTATTTCCCCTTCCTATATATAAATATATATATATATATATATATATATATATATAAATATATATATAGAGAGAGAAAAAAAAACATATATTGTGTGCTTTAGGGTTTGGCCTATAGCGAATCAACCTGCCACGATATGGGTCCAGTGCCGCATGGCCATCTGGATGGTTGGGAGAGATGGTTGCCAATGATATCCTTTGTCTGGGGCTTCCTGCTTCCAAAAGTGTACCATACCACATAGGAGACTCATGAATATGCTGAGCTGTCTAGTAGGGACCTAAGATGGTTGATTGAATTGGAAACTGATTGAGGAAAAGATATAAGTATGTGGTCATAAATAGTTTTCATTCTGAAAAAAAAAATGGAGTGGTGTGCTTCAGGGATCACTCTTGAATATGTTTGTGAGCAATATTTTGGAGAGGTTATGAGGAAAAGCTTCTATTTTTGAAGATGACACACAGATCTGTAACATAGTGGACACACCTGAGGGGAGTGGATGGTATGAGAAGTATTCTTTAAAAAAAAAAAAAAAAAAGCTTGAGAAGTGATTGGCTTCTTGGCAGCTAAACTTATTACTGAGAAATGCAGGGTTATGCATTTGAGGAATCCAAGAGAGCAGTACACTCTTCGGCAGGTGTGAGATACTGATCACAAAGCAGGAAAGGGACCACAGGGAGATCATATCTGATGATTTCAAGATAGGGAACATAAGAACATAATAACTTGCCATGCTGGGTCAGACCCAAGGGTCCATCAAACCCAGCATCCTGTTTCCAACGGAGGCCAAACCAGGCCACAAGAACCTGGCAATTACCCAAACACTAAGAAGATCCCATGCTACTGATGCAATTAATAGCAGTGGCTATTCCCCAAGTAAACTTGATTAATAGTCGTTAATGGACTTCTCCTCCAAGAACTTATCCAAACCATTTTGAACCCTGCTACACTAACTGCACTAACCACATCCTCTGGCAACAAATTCCAGAGCTTTATTATGCATTGAGTGAAAAATAATTTTCTCCGATTAGTCTTAAATGTGCTACTTGCTAACTTCATGGAATGTCCCCTAGTCCTTCTATTATTCGAAAGTGTAAATAACCGATTCACATCTACTCATTCAAGTCCTCTCATGATCTTAAAGACCTCTATCATATCCCCCCCTCAGCAGTCTCTTCTCCAAGCTGAACAGCCCTAACCTCTTCAGCCTTTTCTCATAGGGGAGCTGTTCCATCCCCTTTATCATTTTGATTGCCCTTCTCTGTACCTTCTCCATCGCAACTATATCTTTTTTGAGATGCAGCGACCAGAATTGTACACAGTATTCAAGGTACGGTCTCGCCATGGAGGAATTATGACATTTTCTGTTTTATTAACCATTCCCTTCCTAATAATTCCTAACATTCTGATTGCTTTTTTGACTGCTGCAGTACACTGAACCAACGATTTTAAAGTATTATCCATTATGATGCCTAGATCTTTTTCCTGGGTGGTAGCTCCTAATATGGAAACTAACATCGTGTAACTACAGCAAGGGTTATTTTTCCCTATTTGCAACACCTTGCACTTGTCCACATTAAATTCCATCTGCCATTGTATGCCCAATCTTCCAGTTTTGCAAGGTCCTCCTGTAATGTATCACAATCCACTTGTGATTTAACTACTCTGAATAATTTTGTATCATCTGCAAATTTGATAACCTCACTCGTTGTATTCCTTTCCAGATCATTTATATATATATTGAAAAACACCGGTCCAAGTACAGATCCCTAAGGCACTCCACTGTTTACCCTTTTCCAATGCAACAAAGTGGTGGCTAGAGCTGGAAGGATAATGTGTAGGAAGAGGCAAAACTGATATATAAAAAAGATTGATATTGTGTAGGTTGGCGAAACCTCATCTAGCGTATAATTCTGGGGGCCATATCTCAGGAAAAACATAAACAGAATGACATAGTCCAGAAAAGGATCACCAAAATGGTGAGGAGTTTGTTACAGAAGCCCTATGACAGGGATGGCTAACTCTTGTCCTCAAGAACCACAACAGGCCTGGTTTTCAGGATATGCACAATAAATACGCGTGAGAAAGATTTGCATGCACTACCTGCATTTTATGAAAATGTATCTCACTTATACTTATTGTAGAAATGCATGTGCTTCCATTTCAAGGCCTAACTGTCAGGCTCCACAAAAGACCGAGGAGACTGAATGTTTGGGCAATAGTCATGCTGGTATTGGTACATACTTACATTATTTCAAAGTTTTATGGTTAGACATAGGAAGGGAGCAGCGCTGGATGGGAACTGAATGGGGGATCTTGAATGAAGGCAACTGATATTTTTAAGTTTTCTGAAAACCTTTTTTATTTTCTGGTGTTTGGTGTTCATTGATATATTTAATTTTATATCTTGGGTGTTTACTTCTATTAAATGTAGTCTGTTTTATGTTTTATTGTAACCTACCCTCAGTGTTCTTGGAAGGATGCGATAAATATCAAAACAACTATTCAAAGCTTTTTAAGCAGCTAAACAGGTTTACCTTTGTAAAAACATGTTTTGATTATTGTCCTGCCCCAAACAGTGTAAAAGCATTTGCTCTGTTCATTTTACAAGGAGTTTCCCTTTCAAAATGAGCTTGTACTCCCATGGAAAGTTTCAAAATTACCATCCACAAGGTATCTTTGCCGACAGAGTATACTGTTCAGATGCAAAAAATACCTTTCCATTTTTAGAATTTTGATATGCAAGGGGGGAGTAAATTCTGATTTTGGGAGCAGACTAAGTGAAAAACAGTCGCTACCAGGCTGATCAGTGACATGATTTTTAACAGTTTTTGTTTTGATTGATTGATAATAATCTCTGCAAATTAAAGTGGTAGTGATATTTATTATTTTTATACACTTTAAGCAATAAAATCCTCGAGGATTGAAATAAATAAAATGCAATATAAAACAGTAAGGGGTAGATTTTCAGAGCCCTGCTCGCCTAAATCCGCCCAAAACCGGGCGGATTTAGGCGAGCAGGGCCCTGCGCGCCGGGAAGCCTATTTTACATAGGCCTCCCGGCGCGCGCAGAGCCCCGGGACTCGCGTAAGTCCCGGGGTTCTCGGAGGGGGGCGTGTCGGGGGCGTGTCGGGGGGCGGGCCCGGTCGTCGCGGCGTTCCGGGGGCGTGTCGGCAGCGTTTTGGGGGCGGGTACGGGGCGTGGCTACGGCCCGGGGGCGTGGCCGCGCCCTCCGTACCCGCCCCCAGGTCGCGGCCCGGCGCGCAGCAGGCCCGCTGGCGCGCGGGGATTTACGTCTCCCTCCGGGAGGCGTAAATCCCCCGACAAAGGTAAGGGGGGGGTGTAGACAGGGCCGGGCGGGTGGGTTAGGTAGGGGAAGGGAGGGGAAGGTGAGGGGAGGGCAAAGGAAAGTTCCCTCCAAGGCCGCTCCGATTTCGGAGCGGCCTTGGAGGGAACGGGGGGAGGCAGCGCGGCTCGGCGCGCGCAGGCTATACAAAATCGATAGCCTTGCGCGCGCCGATCCAGGATTTTAGTGGATACGCGCGGCTCCGCGCGTATCTACTAAAATCCAGCGTACTTTTGCTTGAGTCTGATGCGCAAGCAAAAGTAGGCTGTTCGCGCGCCTCTTAAAATCTACCCCTAAGTTAAATAATCAGTAAGCAGTAAAATAGAAAAAGCTGATAAAGCATGAAACAATCAAAGTACAAATGTTGATCAATATGCAAAATATAAAAAAAGAACAGGTTTTAGTGGTTGAGCTTCCCACATTGGTTTTGTCTCCCTCTTCTCTGAGTTGTATGGTATGTAGAAAGTCCCCATCAGTGCACATTCGCTGAGAGTCTGGAGGCAGGTGCAGAGGTTTGTGAATCTTCCAACTGAGCCTCATTCTCCAGTTTCCCCTGTATACAAGAACCCTCTTACAGCTAGTTGTACTTTCTACCCAATCTATAAGGCTTGGAGGCACAGTTTTAGGATGAATCAAAGTTTAAAACTTTCCAGGAGCTTTAGCTAGAATTTGAATTACCTACAGGTTTTCATGGTCCATACCTGCTCATGAGGAAAGTGTTGGGGAAGTACTTTGATTATCAAAGACTCCTGTGGTAATTGAATGGGCTAGAGGAAATTCTGCGTGAGTCTGAATTTTCAGCTAAGAGTATTTCAATATTTTATTGGGTATAGTGCATGTTAAATATGGTAAAGTCACCTGGAGCACCTTAATAATAAACGGAATGCAGACTTGGCCCCTAACCTAGACAAGGCAATCTGGAAAAGTATTTGGAAGGATTTTCATCATATTTCTATATGCATCAGATGAGTAGAATTGATGATTAAACTGCTACACAGGACTTATAGCCCCATTTAGTTTTCAAAACTTTTTTTCCATAGTGGATAAATCCAGAAGTTCTAATCAAATCAAATGACTGTCTACAGATGCTGCCTTGATGCCTCCACTAAGGAGTGGGGGGGGGGGGGGGGGGGGAGCACACCAGTGAGGTATAAACTCAAGGATCATGGCACCTGGTGGAGAATTACCTGCAAATCAATGACCTATATCTGCAAACTATCCACTATGCTCTAAGGACTTCTCTCTCACCAAATTTTGGAAAAGAGTTTCGATTTAGATGGCTGTTTTCTACATAAACAAGCAGGGATGTAGAGGTTCTTACACTCTCTGTGAGGAGGCCCTTCAAATCTGGTTATGGACAGGATATCACAATGCCTATCTCCAAGTGACCTACTTTCTGGAAATTCAGAACATCTTGGTGGGCTGCCTCAGTAAAGTATTAAAAATGCACAAGTGGTCCCTGGATCAAAGGGCCACAAATGATTTGTTCATGGGGGGAAAACCAGCAGCAAACCTGTTTGTCTCAGAAGACAACAGGAAGGTCAAAGTTCTGCTTCATGCATCCAAGTAGCTACCATCATCAGCTTCCAACACCTTTGAACTAGATTGGAGCATTAGTGTACCCACTGATTTTTCTACTCACCAGGACCATCTAGAATGTCTCTTGAAACAAAGCGAGGGATAATCCTTGTAGCACCACCCTGACCACAGCAAGTGCAGCATCTATATCTAGTTTGTCTGTCAATTTAGTCTTCAGTTCTATTGGTAACATCTCTGACTGTCATCACACAGTAGGAAAGTGAGCAAACCAAACTTGCTATCGCTGATCCTTTTGATATGAATGATAAATGTGTAGCAGTGTCTTCTCCTTATTCCTTCCCAAAAGGTGGACAACATTCTGATTTCGCCAGGAAACGTTCAGCCAAAAGATATTAGTTTCAAATGTAAGAGGTTTTTGACTAGGTGTAGGACAAGCCAGCTAGATTCCTTCTCTAGTGCTCTGAGCAATTTGCTTCAGTGTTTATTCTGCCTCTCATCCTCAGACCTTAGCACCTCTTAGTCAAAGTTCATGTCAGTGTCATCACAGTATATCAGCAGGTGGATGGAGCTCCTATCTCTCTCCACTAATTGATGTCGATTCTTGAAAGGACTTTGGCATTCCAAATCTTAGATCAATAAAACTACAGTACCTTGGAATCCCAGTGTTATCTTAGCTCAACTTATGAAACCTTCTTTCGAATCTGGAAAGTGTTTTTTCTCATGGTTATCACTTTAGCACTAAAAGGAAGTGAGCTACAGACTCTGGTTTCATATTCACTGTACCTTCAGTTTTTACTCAATAGGGTGGTTCTATGAACTCACCCCATGTTTCTTCTGAAGGTGGTGTCTGCGTTGCATGTTAATTAAGCTATTGTGCTGTCTGCATTCTTTTCAAGACCATATGCGCATGAAGAAGAATAGGCTCTTCACTTTTTGAACTGTAAGAGAGTCCTGGATTATTAACTAAAGAAGGTTCAACTTCATTATCAAGCTTCATGTCCTTTGATCCCAATAGATTGGAAGGTCAGTGGCCAAATGAACTCTAGCCAGTTGGCTAGCAGACTGTATAGTGCACTATTATGCACTGTGAAACGCTCACAGATTACAGACTTTATCAAGGCTAATCATGTGAAAACCATGGAGACTTTAGTGTTTCTTCTCACAGCTACATCTATTCAGGACATTTGCAAAGCTGCTATTTGGTTGTCTGTTAATACCTTCACATCCCTGTGCTATTTGGACAGCGTGCCTTGAGGAGACAGTAACCTCTGGCAAGTATTTCTCTGTAGCCTATTCACCCAGTCATCTGTTCTTCAACTAGTGGGTCTGAGTTATCACAAAATGCTCCTATATAACCCTCAGCTTGCGACTTCCAATATGTAATGACTAATTCATAAGAATATAAGTGCTATGCTGGTTAGATCAAGGTCCATTGACAGTAGCCAGTCCAGGTCACAGGTATATGACAGGTTCCCAATATTTGATTTATTTCTTCTATTTCACTCCCAAGAATATGTGCTGGCTTTCTCAAGTAGCTGTTTATGGACTTTTCCTTCAAGAATTTGTCCAGTCCTCATTTGAACTCTACTATGTTAGTGGCTTGATCACATCCTTTGGCAGCAGATTTCATGGCTTTGTGTGTTGAGTGAAACATTTTCTTCCTACTGTTTGTTTCTGCCAGCTGCTAGTTGCATGCCTCCATGTTGATGGAGAAGGCAGGGATCACTGTAGACAGCAGAATGATGTAGTCATTCTCAATACCCACTTGCCTTCCCTGAGAATCAACTACCTACCTAACACTTAAGCTCTGGAAGAGACTGAAGGATTCATGAGGCAGAGAGAACTGAGCTCTGAGAGCTGGGTGTGCATGTTGTCTTAAGGAGAGTATAGATAAGGGACTTCTACAACCCTTAACTTGGGAGACCCCACAGGTGTGGCTAAGTCATTCTATTTGTCCATGGAGAAAGCAAAGTTGCTTACCTGTAAATAATTTATCCTGTTGTTCAGAGAATACCTGTTAGAGAAAAGCAACATTGCTTTCTCCATGGGCAAGCAGGATGAATCAGTTACTCCTGCCCTCCCACCTCTCCTTGTAGTTCAATTTTTTTCCCTTAAATATATCTTATATGATTGAGGTTGTGCCATTTATTTATTTATAACTTTTTTTATACCGAAGTTCAAATAACAGAGTTAATTATCAATTTGGTTTACATTACAACCAAAAAACAGACAGTGACAAAAGTTGTCTTACATAGAACAAGGGAGGAGATAACTTGGGAGCAACTTAAGCAAGGGGAGATGTAAAGTGTCAACTGAAAGAACTGGGGAAGAAGGGTTATAACAGATTTAATGGGGATCAGATGCAAAGAATAGCAAGCTAAGGCGGTGAAGAAGATGGACTTAGGAACCTAAGCTTGGGATGAGAAAGTTCCGAGGGGTAGTAGTGAATGGCGAGTGGTTAAGGGAAAGCTTGCCGAACAGTAGAGTCTTAAGTCTCTTCTTGAAAGTGAGTGGGCATTGTTCCAGCCTGAAGTCGGGTGGGAGCAAATTCCACTGTTTGGGACCTGCAGAGGAGATAGCTCTTTTACTTAGGGAGGTTTTGATTGTAGGTACTTGAAGAGTGCCTCTCTGTGCTAATCTAAGAGGATGGGCTGAGGTATGAAGTTGCAGGGGGGTAGAAAGGTCTGGCGGTGAGATGTTAAGAATAGCTTTGTGAGTGATTGATAAAAGCTTGTAGAGGATTCTGTGTTTGACTGGGAGCCAATGGAGCTTCTTTAGGATTGGTGTTATATGGTCCCTTTTGTTTGTCTGAGTAAGAATCCTTGCAGTTGCATTTTGAAGCAGCTGGAGGGGCTTAATGGAGTTGTCTGGCAGGCCGTGAAGAAGAGCATTGCAATAATCGATTTTTGAAAAGATAATCGCTTGCAAGACTGACCTGAAATCCTGAAAATGAAGGAGTGGCTTAGTCTTTTTAAAACTTGGAGTTTGAAGTAGCACTCCTTCACCGTGTTATTGATGAAACCTGAGTAGTTCATTTGGTTGTCCATGACTACCCCGAAGTTTCTGACTTTAGGAGAGATGGTTGGGAGCGCTGTAAGGGGCGAGCTGCTTAGAGGAAAATTACCATCTTGAGTGATTAGTAGGAACTCTGTCTTGTCTGTGTTGACATAGCAGACTGGTGCTGGCTGTGCATGAGCAGAAGGGTCTTCAAGTCCTTCCTAGCTCTAATAATGTTATATTCTTGGCACTAGTAGATGGCTTTTTTTTTTTTTTACATGTGACTGATGTATTCTGCTGTCCATGGAAAACATCAGTTACAGGTAAGCAATTTTATTTTCACTACAAATAAAATATATATATATGTAATTCTATTGCTGATAAATGAGCAATCATTTTTTTCTAACAAAGCATTAAAGGTTAGTTACAAATAGAGCTTGGCCCAGATGATTGATTTGTTTCTGGTGCTCCTGGCCTAGTGAGGCATTTTCCTGCAAAATTTTGTTCGTTTATTTAACTGTCAAGCTTATGTTATGTTATAATTGTATTCATATTTCCCTATTGGAGTCAAAAGAATTATTTATATTAAGTTATATTTTGTGTATCCTAACATAGGAACTAGATTAAGCTTCAATAATAATGGATACTTGTGACTTCATTTAGGTAAGGCTTGTTTTGTGCATTGCTACTGAAAGCTTGATATTTCTAAGCAATACAGTGTTAAACAGGTATCATATATTAGGTATGCATCCAGAAAAAGGAGCACTTATATAGCTCTGTGTCTGTTATGTTTTAATGATCTAGTGTCAGCGATAGACAATCATTTATGCCCCATAATTCCATAGCCTGTCTGGGGTAAAAAGTGCTGGCATTTGATTAGTTTACTGTTCTCAAACAATTTTTTCACTTATCTTTTCAAGTGGTTGTATATTTTTATTGATGCGTGGACTGATGCCATTTTAAAAACACAATACTAAGTAATTAGCTAAATCAGATCCTCTTTGTACAGCTTTAAAGATGGTCTAAAAGTTTTATACTGTACAGTATCTAAAGCAGCAAAATATGCTATGTTGAACTACTCAATTACAAGTCTGTAGTGATATGTCGCACAATAAATTTTTGAGGAAAATTAACATGTAAGAATAAGTTTTATTATCTTTTTGTAAATTTTTAGCTATATGCTAGAATATTTTTTTCCTTCCCTGGAAAATCTGAAATCTGAGTCCAGTTCTGGAACTAGTTGGGGATTCTGGGGTTTGGGGAACATACCCAGAGAGCAGCACAGGACTGCAAGGCAGGATGCTGGACAAGACAAGGGCTGGTCTTTCACTTAGCGAGCCTCCTCACCCACAGGTTCAGCCCTTATGTTCTGGGTGTCAGTAGGTTTCTGCAACGGCAGTACATTATGGTGAGTCCTACAGGCTGGAACCAGACTAGGCAAAGTGCATCTGAGTAGGCAGGGCTGAAAGCAAGGCTGAAGACAAGACTTGGATGAGGCAGGCAGGACTTGACAGGCTGGACAAGGCACGGCTAGACTGGAAACTGGGCAGAACCTGGAACTAGGCAAGATAAGGACAGGACTTGGGTACAGGCAGAATTGGACAGGATACTGGAAGAGAAAGGACTGGCAGGGCATGACAAGACTAGCCAAGACCAAAAAAGGCAGACAAGGGCAGGAATATTAGACAAGGCAGAGCTAACAGAGAACATAGAAGCCCGAAGGCAACAAGGCAGGGGGCGCATAAGCTGCTAGGCAATAAAGAAGGCCCAGAGAGGCCTCAAAGCAGAGTTATTAGAGTAGGCCCAAAGGCCTCAAGACAGGATACAAGGCTGAACAGGCCCAAAGGCCACAAGGCAGGAAGTCCCAAAGCTTCAAGGCAAGACAAGAAACAAGGGCCAGGACACGGAGCGAAGAGTGCCACCATGTGATAGCAAGGATACAATGGCAAGGCAGGTTTACTTAAGGCTGGGACTTGGCTACAGCACAGGCAGAGAAGAGGAGCTTGGCAATGCTGGAAGCTAAGCTTGGAGGTCTCTGCTGGTGGGGAGGCAGCATTGCATGTGGCAGTAGGATAGGATGAGGCAGTGTAGCAGGCAAAATTCTTACACTAATACTTTGTGAGTTGGTGTACTAGGATAAGTATGGGAGGGTGAAATCAGATCCCTGGCTTTTCTTTTTTTTTTTTGAGTGGTAATTTTTTTATTTTTTATTTTTGGGTGGGGAATGTGATCTCGGGTATCAATGCAGGGGAAAGTTGGGGTATGGGCTTGAGAGGAGGGGAAGGATCTTGGAGATGAAGGGGAGAAGAAGAATGATTGATCTCATGATAGGAAGAGGGAGATCTTGGAAACAGCGAAAAAGAACCAGGGTTTAGGGGAAGAGTTATTTAAACTATCTTGAGTTATCAAACACTTTTGGCCATTTACCTTGTGAAAAACAGGAAAGTACATTCAGGTATAGTAGGTAACTCATCTTGAACTACCAATGAAAAGGTGTGAACTAAATATAAAATTAAAATGAGAGTAGACATAAATTACATTCATCTTCTCATTTATCTCTGTTCTTTGAGTTGTGAGGGTTTGAGATTTGAAACTCATAAAATATACTTTAAGGATCTCTTCTTTTATTTGGTATTAATTTATGAAATAAATTATTGAATCTGCTAAAATAGTTTGCACTGTTTGAATTGTTTCAAGTGTAACCTTGGATGGTAAAAGGAGACCTGACTGTCATTGCTTTTGTAAGATACCACTATACAAGGACCGAGAGAGAGAGGACTGTCTCAACTATTTGGCTGAATTCTCTTTTCTAGTTTGTCAATGGTATATCGGTATATAAAAGTGTCAATGGTATATCGGTATATAAAAGCGCTAAATAAATAAATAAATTATCCCAGTTCTTAGTATCCCTTGTTCGATGTAATGCATTCTTACATGCTTGTTTTCGTTTTGCTGTAAACCGAAGTGATATGTAAATTTTTTACATGAATATCGGTATATAAAAGTGCTAAATAAATAAATGGACTATGTGAACAGCCAGATTTATTTTTGAAACTGCTATGGGATGGGTAGGAACTTCAAAATTTAAGAAATAATTTGAGAGCTTTTATGTATGAATGATGATTTTAAAAGCATCTTTTACTAGTTCAAATGCAAGATGAAGTTTATATTGTTCACGAGTGAGAATGATTCCAGTGCAAGGAATTTCTCTTGAGAACAAAATGATCTGCACAAAACTCTTTAAATAACTGAATTAGATTCCGGAACAAAAAATAATCCATCATCTTGATAGTATTTTGTTGAATTCTAAGGATCTTGAAATCTAGTGATATTTGTTATTTCAGATGATATTTTGGTTTTCTTTTAGCGATGTGCATATTGTAAGCACCTTGGAGCCACTATCAAATGCTGTGAAGAGAAATGCATGCAGATGTACCATTATCCTTGTGCTGCTGGAGCAGGCACATTTCAAGATTTCTCTCATTTATCCCTCCTTTGTCCAGAACACATTGATCAGGCTCCTGAAAGATGTAAGTATGGTATACATAGATAAGAAAAGTAGATGTGTAAACACTAAAGCTTATCCTCAAAAAATATGATCATAAAACATGCTGGGACATATATGCTAGCTAGTCCTATCAGACTTGCATATATTTTTTATTAGCAGCCCTATGAAGAATTTGAGTAGTTTTGAAGCACAAAAGTAAAACTTGAATTTCATTTAAAAAATGGAAGGGTTTGCTTATATAAAAATATTTCATCCAGTATTGTTGCAAATTCGATTGGGAAATGCACAAAAACGTTTGGGCTGGTTTTTTTTGTTTTTCCGTTGTAGGTCCAAGTAGCAAGCATTTGAAGGCTAAAAATACAGGCCCAATGAACTGCAAATTCTACAAAATTCTGGTCTTGCTAGAATTCTTGTGAAAATTCTGATCTTGCTAGAATTCATGTGTCCATGAGACATATGTTTCAGTGGACATGTATGTCTAAATTCTGGTACTGCTTCAGGAAGATAGATGATATTGCTAGTAACCTTTCTGTGCTTCAAAGGGTAGTTTGTATGTATTGGTGGAGGCATCTAAAACGTTTTGCTCTGTAGGAAATATAAATGTTGTTCAGCATAATTAAATGTGCATTTTTCTTCTCAAAATATATGTATCTTAACGATGCTACTTCTCTCTTAAATTATAGCCAAGGAAGAAGCAAACTGTGCAGTATGCGATAGCTGTGGAGATCTCTTAGACCAACTATTTTGTACTACTTGTGGCCAGCATTACCATGGAATGTGCCTAGATATTGCAGTTACACCTTTAAAGCGTGCAGGTTGGCAGTGCCCAGACTGCAAAGTCTGCCAGAACTGCAAGTAAGTAGGAAAGGAGTTTCTTTATGCAAGAACGAATATCTGATGAAACAGTTGTTACTAAAACTCATATTTACCATATTAAAAAAAAAAAGTGTGCTTCTGAATTTAAGGCTCAATAACATTTGTATAACCTGTTCAGTCTTCTTTAGAGTGTTATGCAAAGAAGCTGGTCATTCTCATTATTCAAGAATATAAGAAATGCTGTGCTGGGTCAGACCAAGCTCAATTGAGCCCAGCATCCTGTCTCTAACAGTAACCATTCTGGGTCCAGAAGTATTTGGCAGATCCCAAAAAGTAGATTTATTTCTTGTTGCTCATTTCCAGGGATAGCAATAACTTTGTCTACCTGGCTAATAATATTCTATGGACTTTTCCACCAAATCTCTTTTAAATCCCACTATGCTACTTGCCTTGACCATATCATGTCGTAATAGGTTCTACAGCTTAATTTTTCAATTGAATAAAAGCATACTTTCTACGATTTGTGTTAAATCTGCTGGTCGCTAGTTTCATGGAATGTCCCTTTGTTTTATTATTATTTGAAAGGCTAAATAACTGTTCATTATTTACTCATTCCACTCCACTGATGATTTTATAGACTTTGGTCATGTCCCCTCTCACCCTAATGTGACTACCAGGAAGCATGTGTGGGATATAGAAATAGGAGAGACCAACTATTTGTAGTATAATATTTATTATAACCCTGGTTATAGACAAAATTAGAATGCATGGTAAGACAGATATTTCCACATAGAAACATATTTATGTCTATCTTCTAGTTGAATAGGATTTCTTTCTCACAAAACTTATCTCATTCCATACATTGGTCAAATGTTCAGAAACCAGTAAAAACTGTATCTCAGGTCCTGTTTGTTGCTGTTGTAGATGCTGTTACTATTCTGCTTTGTTTGATGCTGGTGATGAGAAATTCTTGGCTTTGCTAGTTTGTTATTCTACATAGATGAAAGCAATTCCATATATGGTCTCTGTACTTGCAGATCCTGATGTTTTGTTTCTTCCCAATTATTATTGAACTGTTGGCTACTTATCTCTTTGCAGTAAAGGGGGCAGAGTTGTCTCTGCTGGCATATGTGGGTGAACCATCACTTGCTTGAGAATGCACTGTCCTTGCGTTAGTCATATAGGGCCTCATTTTCCAAGGAGTTACCGCATGTGATAATTCCGCAAATCGCGCTAACAGCAGTTAACGCGATTTGTGAATGCAAATTTTTAATTTCGTATTCAGGGGGTGGAGTTAGGGTGGAGCATATGTAAAGTAGGGAGGATTTATCGTGTGCCGCGAAACAGCCGCACTGTTAGCGCGGCTCCTAACGCGGCCAATAACTACACCTCTTTCATTTGCGTTACGTTGTGCGCTACAGGCCGGTAAAGGTTTATCGCAGTTCACAATGTCTCCAACAGGCCTGTTTCAGTATGAGAGAGAGAGAGCGCCTTGCTATAGTGTCTCTTCCCTAGACATGTATTTGTATCCCTATGGGAGGCCCACCTAGTAACTCGAGGTGAGGTTTAGGTATTAGTGTAGGGGGTTAGGGGCCACTTTCACATTCAACGTGAGACGTACGAACAGAACAGTGGTCTCCTGTGAAGATTTGATGACCTATGGAGTGAGGAAACTCACTCCAAGATGAGATTTGTGCAATGTTCTCTCCACCTACCTTGTTGTTACCCAGGTAGAGAGTCCATCAAGCTAGGTGGAGAGAACATTGCACAAATCTCATCTTGGAGTGAGTTTCCTCACTCTGTAGGTCATCAAATCTTCACAAGAGACCACTGTTCTGTTCGTACGTCTCACGTTGAATGTGAAAGTGACCCCTAACCCCCTACACTAATACCTAAACCTCACCTCTAGTTACTAGGTGGGCCTCCCATAGGGATACAAATACCTGTCTAGGGAGGAGACACTATAGCAAGTCTCTCTCTCTCTCTCTCTCTCTCTCTCTCTCTCTCTCCCCTGAAACAGGCTTGTCAGAGACATCATGATCTGCGATATACTGGCAATGTAGCCCAAAGTTGCGATAACAGCCTTTCGCATAGCTGATAGTGCAATTTGCGATACAGATGCTTATTAGCATAAGTTACACCCCTTTTTGGTATCGCATTCGATACCAATGTGATATTGGAAAATGAGGCCCATAGTTTGTTAACATGCTGAAAGGAGTATCTTTTTGCAGGTGATTGGTGGATTGCCATGTTAAGAACATAAGAATTTCCATATTGGGTCACACCAGGGGCCTATCAAACCTAGTATCTTGTTTCCAATAGTGACCAATCTAGATCGAACATACCTAGCAAGATCCCAAATAGTAGATCGATCCCATGCTGCTAATGCCTAGGGATAAGTAGTGAAATACCAAATAACGATGCACTATTTATGTTCTCTGAGGGATATAATACTGATGTCACTCACACACACGATATCACCTCATATATTGATCTCAGCTAATCTATTACGTCTAAATCGACTCATGTGACAACCGTGTCAAATTAAAGTTTCTATATCTTTGTCTAAGTTAAGCATAAAAAGATTGTTTAAAGAGACAAAAAAAATTTTTGAGAGGAAGGTTTCATATAATTTCATATATCACCACATCCAGCAGTGTTTATAATTTTAATCATCAACCAACCTCTTCCCACCTGTGATTATTTTGTATTTATGCTTAGCGTGTGGTATTAATATGATATGCTTTAATGTGTGCTTACGCTATTTAAATTTAAAGACATATGTATTGTCAAGCAAGAAAGTTGTCAAGCAAGCCTACAAACGGGCGAAATATTCTGATAGGCAGGCTCTCCTCAATTATAAGCCGAAAAAACAAGAACCTAATTTGGTTTGCGTGTTGAAACAATCTACAGCATTTCTGACTTTATTGGCAGCGATCAGAAGGCATTGGCACATATTGGGGATTCATAACCTATTCCAAGAGCCACCTCTGATAGTGACATCTAGAGGCAGTAATATCAGGGATCGTCTCGTACATGCACAAGCACCACAACAGATTGTTCAGGGTGACACTGGTCACTTTAAATGCCGGCCAATGTACTCATTGCATAAATTGTATTGAGGGCCAGACATGGACAGATCCAGTGTCTGAATATATGGTGACACACAAGTCACGTACGACGTGTAATTCAGATCACATTGTATACGCTTTAGTTTGCAGTTGCCCTAAGATTTATATAGGGAGGACAACCCGGAATATGAGAACGAGACTAAATGAACACAAATCTCGTTTACATTCTCAGACACTAACTGCACCTATAGTGACCCACTGTATGCAATGTCAACATTCTTTTACCCAAATAAAATGGACAATTATTGGTCATGTACGAGCAACCCCACGCGGAGGTGATCGCATACATTTATTGAATTTGAGGGAAGCTTATTGGATTTTCACATTAGCCACACAATCTCCACAGGAATTAAATAAAGAGCTCGAATGGAATACACTACTTTAGATGAATGACAGATTGATATTGTTGAAACAACTTGACAGCTGGAGCATAATGATATCATCTAACGTCCATTGGGATTGGTTATGATTCCAGGAAGGGCGAATAGATATGTCAGCAGTAACCTGGGCATTTAAACCAACATGGCGATCGTACAGCCAGTAAAGTTTAGCAAAACGCCGGACGACATTAACGACCAGGATATAATAGTACAGACCCTGATGAAGGATCTTGGATTCAAAACAAGGCCCTGTTGGGACATAGACATATAAGAAGATATGTTTTGGGAATTGATTTTGTATCTTCAGCCTTCGGCTAATATTTGAAAAGTGTCGGTGTTTTTGGGAGAGGTTCAGTGTTTCGAAAGAAATTTAGAGCTATGGTCAAAAGTAGTTAGTGGCTCATACCACAATTTGCAAGATAGTCCTGACTTAATACATATGTCTTTAAATTTAAATATCGTAAGCACACACTAAAGCATATCATATTAATACTATACGCTAAGCATAAATACAAAATAATCACGGGTGGGAGGAGGGTTGATGATTAAAATTATAAACACTGCTGGATGCGGTGATATATGAAATTATATGAAACCTTCCTCTTCTCTCCTCCAAAATTTTTTTTGTCTCTTTAAACAACCTTTTTATGCTTAACTTACACAAAGACATAGAAACTTTGATTTGACATGCTTGTCACATGAGTCGATTTAGACGTAATAGATTAGTTGAGATCAATATATAGGGATAAGTAGTGGCTTTCCCCAAACTCACTTTGTTAATGACGGTTTATGGACTTTTCCTTCAGGAACCTGTCCAAACCTTTTTTTTAAATCCATCTTTACCATATCCTCTGGCAGTGAATTCCAGAGCTTAATTGTGTGTTGAGTGAAAAGTAGTTTCTATGATTTTTTTTAAATGTGCTACTTACTAACTTCATGGTGTGCATCTTAGTCTTTGTATTTTAAAGACTTAAAAAAAAAAAGTAAACAATTGATTCTTATTTACCCATTTTACTCTACTTAAGATTTTTGTAGATGCATATTATATCCATCCTCAACTGTCTCTTTTCTAAACTGAAGGAGCTCTTACCCCTCTAGCTTTTCTTCATAGGGGAGTTGTACCATCCCCTGTATCATTTTGGTTGCCCTTTTCTGTACCTTTCCAGTTCAGCTCTTTTTTCTTTTTTTTTTTTTTTTTTTTTTTTTTGAGGTGACCAGAATTGTATACAATACTCTAGGAGCAGTCTCACTATGAAGTGATACAGAGGTATTATGACATTCTCATTTTATTCTCTTCATTCCTTTCCTAATTCCTAACATTGTACCTGATTCATTAAGGGTTTGTCACATAGAATCTGGCCCATTGTTTGCTTTTTGAGCATGGTTTTATTCCACATCTGAGGTCCTTGAATTAATTAGCTCTGTTTAGTTCTGTTAGGTTTTACATTTTTTGTTTTCTGTTTTTAAAATTGTGTATCTTTGAATTGTAATCCGCTGCAAACAAAGGATGTATGCGGAATATGAGAACTTTTAAATAAGCTTTTCTTCTTTGTGTTCATTCAGAAAGTGTCTGCATACTGGTATAAAGCAGGGAAGAGGCTGAAAACCTTTTGCCTGACTGACTTGGCCTCACTATTAATGCTAAATTAATGCTCATGGCCACGCCACCTCTATACTAACCCTAATAAACTGTGTCGTATCTGCAGCACCTAACTTGTGTAGCTTCTCTTTATAAGGGAGCAATTCCATTCTCCTGCTAACATTTTTATTGCCTTTCTCTGAAATTTTTCTAGGTCTTTTTTTTTTTTTTTTTTAAGATGAATTGGGCAACCAGAACTGCACACAACACTCAAGGTCTTTTCATACCATGGATCAATACAGAGGCAATATATTTCAGGATTTCAGTGTGTTCTCCATAAGGACATCAAGGTCCCGCTTCTTGGATGTTGATTCCTAATACAGAACCCAGCATTGTGCCTGTAGTAGGGATTTTTTTCTCTATGTACATCAATTTGCACTTTCCATAATAAATTTCATCTGCCAATCAAATGCCCAGTCTCCTCTGTGCACAAGGTCCTTCAACAGTTCCTCACAATCTGCTGCTGTATCATCTGTAAATTTGATCACCTCACTTACTGTTCCCTTTTCCAGATCATTTATTATTTTTAAATGGCACCGGTCCCAGTACAAGTCCCTGGGGCTCTCAATCGTTTAACCTTTGTCACTGAGAAAACTGATCATTTAGTCATACTCTGTTTCTTGTCTTTAACCAGTTACTAATCTACAATAAGACATTGCCTCTTATCATATGAATTTTTAATATCATGAGATTCCCTCATGAGGGACTTTGTCAAATGCCTTCTGAAAATTCAGGTACATTATGTTGACCAGCTCATCCTTACCTATGTGGTTTTTTTTACACCTTTAAAGCAGTCAGATAAGTAAGGCAAACATCCCTTTGCTAAATCCATGTTGCTCTTTCCCATTAGGCCATATCTATCCATATAGCTAGTAATTTTGTCTTTCAGAATAAATTCTACCATTTTGCCTGATACCAAGATCAGGCTCCCCAGTCTATAGTTTCAAGAATCTCTCCTGGAGTCTTTTTTAAAAATGGACGTTACATTGGTCACCTTCTAGTCTTCAAATACTGTGGCTGTTTTTAATAATAAGTAACACATTGCTAATAACATATCAGCAATTTCACATTTCAGTTCTTTCAGAATGCTGGAGGGAATACCATCTAGTCCTGGTGATTTATTACTCTTTATTTTGTCAGTTTGTTCTTTTACATTTTCCAATGTAACAGTGATTTCCTTCAGTTGTTCTGAATCATCAAAGAATATTTATGGTCTGGATGTGTTCCTCAACATCGTCCTCAGTAAAGAACAAAGCAAATAATTCATTTAATTTGTTAGCTATAGTCTCTTCATCCCTGGGTCATCTAGCAGTCCAAAGACTCCATCACAGGATTCTTGCTTTGAATGTATTTGAAAAACTTATTAGCTTTTTGACTCCTTGGCAAGTTTCTTCTTTAATTTTCTTTTGGCATGCCTTATTAATGTTTTACATCAGACTTATTAGTGGTCATGTTCTTTCCTATTTTCCATTTGGATCTGCTTTCCATTTTCTGAAAGATTTCCTTTTTGAATTTAAATGCCTCTTGCATCTCACCGTTTAACCAGGTTGGCAATCATTGGTCTTCCTTTGCCTTTTTAATGTATGGAATTTATTTTAGCTGGGATTCCAGTATGTTTTTTTTTAAAGCAATTTTCATATAAGATACAAACTTTTAATCTTTATAACCACTTTTTAGTTTTTTTCTAATACATTTTCTCATTTTATTATAGTCTCCTTTTTTTTTTTTTTTAAAGTTAAATGCTTCTTCAGTAATTTTAGTTAATGTCCTCCCTCCAGTGATTGTCAAATTTGATTGCATTATAATCCCTATTGATTTACTGCTGTTACCCCTTGCACCTGGTCCTGCATTGTATTGAGGACTAGATCTAAAATAATTCCCCCTTTCATTGGTTCTAAGGTTAGCCTCTCCACGAAGCTACCATTTATAGTATGTAGAAACTTTCTCTCTTTAGCATTTCAAGACGTTTACCCAGTTAATACAGCAGTAATTGAAATGTCACATTTCCTAATGTGTAGACCAGAGCTTTCCAAAGTGTGTGTCGTGACACTTTAGTGTGTCGCCAGCAGTGTGCTGGTGTGTCGCGCAAGCCCGGTGCACATGACACACCGGCAAGTGGGAGCCAATGCGGCCGCTGGTGGACCTCATTCCACTGGTGGCTGAGCAGTGAAGTTTCGCTAGGCTGTGCCGAAGAAGCACAGCAGGAAGATCAGCAGGGCCGTGGTGGAGCGCCGTCACCACGGCCCGAAGAAAAAGGTTGCGTGTAAACGTGCAGATGCTCCTCCTCCTTCCTGCCCACGCGGTCCCGGAAGAAAAATGTTGCCGGAGCCACACGGGCAGGAAGGAGGAGGAGCATCAGCCGCATGCAGAAGAGGAGCAGCGGGCTGAGAAGAGGAGGAGGCCCGGTAGCAGGGTCCCCACCGTGGATTGGCCCGAGAAGATCAGGGCCGTCGCTGCCGCGGATCGGCCCGCGAAGATCAGGGCCGCTGCAGAGCCCATCCTGCAGCGACCCGTGAAGAGGAGGCCCAGAGGTAAGAGAGAGGCTGAGGGCCTGTAGAGTGTGTGTATGAAATGAGTTGAGAGATTGTGTGTGGGAGTGAGGACCTGAATGTTTGCAGAGACAGCATGTGAGAGCCTGTGTGTGTGTGTGAGAGAGACAGCATGTGACAGTGAGAGCCTGTGTGTATGAATGATTGTATATGAGAGAGCATGTGACAGTGAGAGCCTGTGCTTGAGCAAGACAGCATGTGGGAGTGAGAGAGAGCCTGGGTGTGTGAGAGTCAGACAGTATGTGCCAGTGAAAGACTGTGTATGAATGATTGTATGAGAGAGAGCATGTGACAGTGAGAGCCTGTGCTTGAGCAAGACAGCATGCGGGAGTGAGAGAGAGCCTGGGTGTGTGAGAGTCAGACAGCATGTGCAAGAGAGAGACTGTGTATGAATGATTGTATGAGAGAGAGCATGTGAGAGTGAGAGCGTGTGTGTGTGTGTGTGTGTGTGTGTGAGAGAGAGAAAGCATGTGAGAATGAGAACCTGACTCTGTTTGAGGGAAGAAGATGGAGAGAAAAGAAATAGAAAAAAAAGACAATATGAAAGGAATTGGAAAAAAAATAAGAAAGGGGAGGTGGAACAAAAAAAGCCTGTGACCAACAGATTAGAAAACTAAGATCAGACAGCAAAGGTAAAAAAAAAAATAAAAATTACTTTTTATCCCAGGACAAGCAGGATGCTAGTCCTCACATATGGGTGACATCAGTAATGGAGCCCTATGTACGGAAAACTTCTTTAAAAGTTTCTATGAAACTTTTGACTGGCACCAGAGTGCCTACTGAGCATGCCCAGCATGCCATGATATTCCCTGCCACAGGGGTCTCCCTTCAGTCTTCTTTTTTCCGCGAAGCAGTTAGCCTCGCAGTCCCTAGGAGTCCTGTGGAAAATCTCCACAACTTTAACTTTCACAAAAAGTTTAGAAAACTTCAGCCGCAAGGGTCTCCCCTTAGTATACCGTCGCGGTAAGTTTTTCTACTTTTCTCGCGGTTCCGTTCCATTTTTGACAACTTTGTTGTCCCTAGTCATTGGTCGTCGACGGCTGTCCGGCCCAAAATGGCTTCAGGTTTCAAAAAGTGCCCTAAGTGCACCAGGAACATGTCCAGTACTGACCCTCACCAGGATTGTGTCCTCTGTCTTGGTGAGACCCACGATGTTAGGGCTTGTCCCTTATGTGCCACCATGACATCGAAGGGCCGTCGTCTCCGGCTGGAGAAAATAGAACAATTGTTCAAAATACAGCTTTTGTCAGCACCATCTACTTCAACACAATCGTCTCTGGCTGGGTCAATTCGAAAAGTCATGTTGAAAAAGCGTCTACCAGGTGAGTCGGGAGATGCTCCTCTTTCCTCCCCCTCTCCATCGTCAAGGGCATCGACATCAGGTAGTGAAAAAGCCCGCAAAAAAGAGAAGCATCGCCATCGCAGGCCGCATGCGGCGTCTATTGTCTCGATTCCCGGCAAGCCATTGACTGAAATCGGCGTAACATCTAAGAAACCTCGGCTTCAGGATCAGGCTTCGGAGCCATCGACAGGGCGATCCCCACCGATTCCGGCGCAGGGAACCGTACCTCCTCAGGGCTCTGAGGAGGTACCGGCATCGCCACTACCGCCTCCCCCCATGGGTGCTCTGTTTTCACCATCCATGCGGGCGAAACTTGATGTGTATATACGTCAAGCGGTCAGAGACGCATTCATCGAGGTGATGCCGCGACCTCAGCCTTCTACGCCAGCGATGCCATCGACACCGATTCCGGTATCAACAGGGATATTGCCCCCGTTACCGATGATATCGCCCGTTCCGGCACCGGTGCCCTCGATGCCGATTCCGACTGTTCCACCGCCAGCGATTCCATCGATTCCGATTCCGACTATTCCTGCACTGAGGTAAGGTGGGGATGGGCATCCCCTCTGGCAAGGGCCATGTTAAGGGGGCCCTCCCCGCAGGTGCTTGTTGGTCTCTTTTTTTTGAGATGTAGTGACCAGAACTGCACACAATACTCAAGATGAGGTCGCACCATGGAACTATATAGAAGCATTATGATATTCTCTGTTTTATTCTCCATACCTTTCTTAACAATTCCTAGTATTCTATTTGCTTTCTTGGCTGCTGCTACTTATTGGGCAGAATATTTCAATGTATTTCAATGATGAAACCTAGGTACTTTTCCTGAATGGTGACGCCTAATGTGGAACCTTGCATTGTGTAACTATAATTTGGGTTACTCTTACCTAAGTTCATCACTTTGCACTTATCCACATTAAACTGAATTTTCCATTTGCATGCCCATTTCTTCCAGTTTTGCACGGTCCTCTTACAATTTCTTACAATCCTCTTGTGATTTAACAACTTTGAATAATTTTGTGTCATCAGTAAATTTGATCACTGCACTCATTGTTCCCATTTCAGATCATTTATAAATATATTAAAAAGCAGTGGTCCCAGAACAGATCCCTGGGGCACTCCACTATTCACCTTTCTCCATTGGAAAAATTTACCATTTAGCCATACTCTGTTTTCTGTCTTTAAACAGTTCTCAATCCATAATAGGACACTACCCCTGTCACATGACTTTTTAATTTCCTAAGAAGTCTCTAATGCGGGACTTCATGAAATGCTTTCTGGAAATCCAGATAGTCTGTCTACTGGCTCACCTTTATCCACATGTTTGCTTATGCCCTCAAAAAATATAGCAGATTGGTGAGTCAAAACTTCCCTTGGCTAAATCTATGTTGGCTTTGTCCCAATAAATTATGCCTATCTATAAGTTAAGCAATTTTTTTTCTTTATGATAATTTCCACCATTTTGCCTTGTACAGACATCAGTAGTTTTCTGGATCACCTATTTATCCCTTTTTATAAATTGGCCTTACTTTGGCAATCCTCCAGCCTTAAAACACCATAGACTATTTTACTGATAGTTCACAAATTACTAATAGAAGGTCCACAATTTCAGTTTTTAGTTATTTCAGCATTCTTTGATGTATACCATCTGGTCCAAGTGATTTGCTATTCTTTATTTTGTCAATTTTCCCTAGTACATCTTCCAGGTTCCTTAAGATTTGTTTTAGCTCTCCTGAATCATCAACTTTGAAAATAATTTCTGATCTGGACATCTATTCTACACCTTCCTCAGTGAAGTCCGAAGCAAAGAATTAATTTAGTCTCTGTTCTATGGTTTTGTCATCCCTAAGTGCCCCTATAACCCTTTGATCATCTAATGGTCCAACTGACTCCTTTGCGGGCTTTTTACTTCAAATGTACCTGTAAAAGCTTTTATTATGAATTTTTGTTTCCACAGCAAGCTTCTTTTTAAATTATCTCTTTTCTGTCCTTATCAATGCTATGCATCTAACTTGCTAATGCTTATGTTGTTTCCTATTTTCTTCATTCAGATCCTTTTCTGTTTCTTGAAAGATAGTAACATAGTAATGACAGCAGAAAAGGCCAAACTGGTCCATCTAGTCTGCCCATATACAAACCTCTCCCATGTTTCTCTTAAGGGCAGTAACTGCCACTCCGTGCAGCTATCCCCAAGCCTTATGATAACCCATAAAAATTTCTACTAACATTTTTTACTGGGTGATGAGCTTTCTTGTAACCTCACAGTGCTGCTTGATATACTTTGTTTATGGACTTGGCTGTAGAAGCAGTCCTGTGCTTTTTCTCTTATGTCTGGAATCAGTACACCAGACTGTAGACGTCAGGGCCCTCTTGGTTGTTGTCTGAATCCAATTCCCCTTTTCCCCCTGCTGTCGAAGTGGGGACCAATGCTCTTTTAGCTATTATAGCCTCTTTCACCTCACCTTTTAACCATGCTGGAAGTCATTTAGACTTCCTTCCACCTTTTTTAAAACATGGAATACGTCTGGGCTTACAAGATGGTATTTTTAAACAACGTCCAAGAAAACAAACTGGTAGCCGATCCAAGATGGCTGATAGTAACAAGCACAAGGAGTTGAATCTGTGAAATCAACTCACCGAAATCAAATCGGTCGTCAACTCACAACTCATGGTTTATCTTGAAGACCATCTGATCCTCCACCCATCACAATTTGGATTCCAGAAACACTTTAACACTGAATCTTTACTTCTCTCCCTCTCTGACCATCTCCTCCGAGGCATGGGTCAAGGCCACAGCTACCTCCTTGCCCTCCTCGACATCTCTTCAGCCTTCGACACCATTAGCCACCATCATCTTCTAACCCGTCTGGAAAACATTGGCATCTCAGGTCTAGCTCTCGCCTGGTTTAATTCCTTCCTCTCTAACAGAAAGTTCTCCATTAAAATCGGGAACTCCACATCTACTCCACAACCCCTCCAGCAGGGAGTCCCCCAAGGCTCCTCACTTTCTCCCACCCTCTTCAACATTTTCATCACTCCCCTAAGCCACCTCATCTCTGACCTTAAACTTAAGTTCTACCTGTACGCTGATGACGTTCAGATCATCATCCCCATACAGAACTCTCTCGCTGACGCCCTAGAACACTGGGAGAAATGCCTCAGAGCCATTAAATCCCTTCTCATTAATCTCCATCTTGCCATCAATACGAACAAAACTGAGCTGCTACTCATCTCCCCCCACTCATCCGCTTCCCCTCCTCTGCCTAATACTACTAAACTCAACCTCCCCTCTACACAACCCTTTGTTAGAGACCTGGGAGTCATCCTTGACCACCAATTAAGTATGAAGAACTACGTAAACGCTACACTCAAAGCCTGCTTTTTCAAACTTAATGTGCTCAAAAAACTTAGACCTCTCCTACACACCCATGATTTCCGTACAGTTATCCAAGCCACCATCACATCCAAATTGGACTACTGTAATGCCTTACTCATTGGACTCCCCTACTCCACCATTAAACCTCTACAAATGCTACAACATGCTGCAGCGAGACTCATTGCAAACTCCCGCAAATATGACCACATCACCCCCATCCTCAGAGACTTACACTGGCTCCCCATAACATCACGCATTATCTACAAAACACTCACCATAATTCACAAAGCACTCCACACGCACAACTCCAACTGGTTAGACCTCCCTTTTACAACTCCTAAGTCCAGTCGACCCACCAGAACGGCAAAATCTGGCACCCAGTTGTGCCTTCCTTAAAAACAGCCCATCTCTCCTCCACACGTGACCGTGCTCTTTCGATTGCAGGTCCCACCCACTGGAACACACTACCGCCTGACATACGCCTCGAACCCTGTATGAACAACTTCAAAAAGAAATTGAAAACATGGTTGTTCAACCAAGCTTACCCAGATTAAAAAGTCATCAATCCGTGCCAATGTAGACCACAATACGTCTACTCCCTATTTCTCATATTGAGGAACTATGTTTGTTTTACTCCATCTCTTCTCCGCGAGGTACCTTGTTTGTTTACCTTGTCTTTTCTTAGCTGCCTATCGTTACCCCCCCTCCCAGTTTTGACTTCCCTGTTAAAATGTAATTTCCAAACTTAACCTGTTTACTGTAAACCGACATGATGTCCACAACGAATGCCGGTATATAAAAATGTTTAAATAAATAAATAGGACTTTATTAAATCTAGAGCAAGTGTCTCAGAGGTTGAATCATTTATAAGCATCAGATTGCTTTGCTTCAGTCCTGTATTGCATCCTGCCAGACCTATGTGCTCCAGTACTTACAAGGTATTTTGGAAAGGGCACAGGGATTCGCTGAGTACCTTACTCAAGAAGACAGTAGTGAATTCTAAAAGCATCTTATCCATTTGGCATATGATGCTTTTTGAGATGGAACTCAGAATCTCTGGAATGGCTATAGATGGTATGCAAACTTTCGTGGCTGCAGATATCTTATTTATATGAGGATATGAAGGAAAATCTCACTGATAGGCCTTTTACTCTTTCGAGATAGGGAGGCTGTGGAAGAATTCAGAGACCACCATTCAACACTTCAAGTTTACTTCACTGCCACCATTTAGCAAACATCCTCAGTAAGGGGGTTCAGGACATCAATTTTTCCACCTATGAAGGTGCTTTCAGGGTCTGACTCATCCCAAAGAGCAACAAGGCTTCAGGCCTTTCCACCCTGAAGGCAGAAGCCCTAACCCCCCACACTAACCAGTCAAAACTAGGGATAGGTTTTTGACTGGATCCAAAGTCCATAGCCAGTACTCCAGTTTCTATCCCAGAGGGAAGCTGAGGTTTAATATAAACCATTGGCCTCTAGAAACTTGCAACAAATGTATTCTTCCGATTGTATTGGAAGATTACAGATTATAAATTACATAATGCCCATGGCACATCTCCATATAAGGCCTATTCAATGGACACAAGTCGCAGTGTAACCATGGCACTCAGGACCTGGAGAAATATATCAGAGAAACTCAGAGATTCACTGTCTTAGTGGCTTTTCCATTTCAATCTGGCCAAGGCATATCTTTTATATTCAACAGCTTTCAGTTGTTCTAACCACAGATTCATCCAATCTGTGCTGGAGAGCTCAAATCCAGAAATCTTCTTCCATCCTGGTGATTTTACATATTGACCTTCTAGAGCAAAAGGCAATTTACTGTGCTTTAAAGGGTTTCACAAATCAGATGGACAATCAAGTTGTCCTTGATGGAGAATCAAGAAGGCCATATTCTACCAAAACAAGCAGGGAGGAAATCATCTCTTCTCCTTTGTCGGGAAGCCATTGCTATGGGAAAGGGTGATCTTGCATGGAGTAACCCTAAAGGTAACATATATGATGGGCAAGGAGAACATTATGGCTGAATTGCCAGTTAGTCCTACATGGTTAGTCCTTGAATCGGATAGTATGGGATGAATGAGCAGACTGAATGAGCCATATGGTCTTTTCTGCTATAATTTTCTCTGTTTCTACCTTTTTTTGGTAGGGAACTCCTGAGATAGCCCTATTTTCAGTGGATCAGAACAGAAAGTAGAGCAAAATGCAGGTTAACATCAGATACCTTTCATCTCATAGAGATTGAGACTTCTGTATGCATATATTCTGATACTTCTAATGGCACAGACCTTAATACAGGGCTTTCCAAACCTTTTCTGGGGATTCCATAGACTGTTAGGTTTTCAAGGTATCTACAATGAATATGCACTAGAAATTAGCATATACTGGGTTTTCAGCATATAGAAATTTATCTCATGTATATTCATTTTGCATATCCTGAAAACCTGACTAGTTGTAGAATCCACAGAACAGGTTTGGAGAAGCCTTGCCTTAATAAAACACAGAAGAGACTAGGGAAATATAATCTCATAGCTGTTTTTGGCTGAGACTGATTTGGTTTCTAATTCTAATATTTGTCCATCAACCCACCTATAAGGTTGGAAATTTTAACAGCAGATATTGCAGAACCAAGAGTGCCTTCTTCATCCCAACCTGCAAGCTTGTGTCCTCATTGATTGGATGTTGAGCACGGGATTTTGTTTGGTTTGGTTTCTCCAATTCAGTGTCTCAGAAACATTTGGCTTTTAGGATGGCATCCTCTAGAAGGTTTTATGATTGCAAAAGAAAATGGTTTGCTGTTGTGATGGTGAAGACCTAGATGTCTTCTCCTCTTCCACACACAGACTGCTTGAATAGCTTCTATATATCTCAGTCTGGGCATAAAATCAGCTCCAGGTACACCTTAGTACAAATGCTGCATACCATCATTATATAGAAGGAAAAATCAATTTCTGTACAACCTGCAGTTCTAAGATACATATGTGACTTGCTTCACTTGAAGCCTCCTGTCAAACCACCCACTGTCATAGGATCTTAATGTGATTTTAACACTTCTGAGCCTCTGGCATATATACTGTAGGTTAAAGTACCCGACTTGGACAAGTACAGTTTTTGTGGTGGTCGCTTCAGCTTGCAGAGTCTGAGAGCTGTATGCCCTAATCTGTAATCTTCCAATACAATCTGAAGAATACATCTGTTGCAGGTTACTTTTCTATCTTATACTAAATGTCATAGTTATACTATAATTGCAAACCTTGATAGAGGGAGTCACTAATGAAAAGTCATAAGATCCTAATCATTTGGTTAATCAAAATAAATCAGATCTCTTGGAAGTGATATGTCTTCCACAGATTGTTTTGTTCATATGACTTCATTGATATTCAAATTAAGTTCAGTGGCAGTTTTATCCAAAATGGTCTATTGATATATATTCGAAAATGTATTTGATAAATGTTTTCTTTAAAGGATTTTTTAGGGAAAAATTAGACTTGTTAAAGAAAACCGTGGACAACAAAAGTGTTTTTACATTGCCTCAGGATGAGAAACCAAGAAGGCAGTTATGTTTTCAGCAGAAGATATCAAAGCAATATTTATAGATATGTAAAGCAAATAGAGAGAGAGCTTTGTGAGAAATAAATGTCACTATAGTAGAGGGTCATCTGCAGTAAATAAGATGAACTCAAAAGCATGGTTTTTTCTGGATGAGCCACAAAATACAATTTCTGACTATAAGCGTTTCTGTTCCAAAAATATACATTGGTTGATGAATAATCATTTATCTAGAAGTGTGGCTTTATATAACTTCAGACATGGATACAGCATATAATAAAGGAAAGTTATGTCTCAGAATTTCTAAACAAAAAGACAGATTTCTTCATTTTCCAATATCAGAAGGGGAAAAAGAGGGCGACATGAGAATTTATCATAGACCTTTTGTCTGAAGGCACAATAATGCTTGCACTATAGGAAGAAAAGGAGAGGAATATATTAAATTCTTTGTCTGGTACCCAGTGCATCAGGAGATTCCAGAGCAGTATTAGATCTGAAGTATATACAACAATTCTCCCTTCAAGAGGGAGCCTCTAAAACCTGAAAATAAATGTAGAAGAGAGATTATTTTATTGCAGTAGATTTTAGATTTTACACATACCAATAAGACCAGATCCAAACACTCTGGAGATTCAACTTTCAAGGTCAGCATTTTCAATACAGAGCAGTCTCATTTGGTATACCTACAGCATCAATGACATTTACAAATGTGTCAGTAGTGCTGGAAGCATTTTTTTTTTTTAAGGAAGGTGGGCATCAAAGCCATTCCCTGGTTGAATATTTGGTTGCCCAGGACCAATCACAGAAGAATATGTATGAAAGGTAATTGAATTACTAGGAGACCACATTTGAGTTCTATATCAGAAAAAATTATTCCCAAAATAGATTTGATATCCCCACTTGATTTATTAAGACAATTCTTTCAGGAAATAAAATGCCAAAATTTCCAGCTATTTCCAAAGTATTTTACCTTCTTGAGAAAGAGTTAACAAGGAAGGGAAGGTGTATTTCTGCAGTGGGGAATCCAATAGATGATATAGATTTAACCACCTTCTTGTTGAACTCCCAGCTAGATACTAAATCTTGTTAGTGATTTTTGTTTTGGAACCTGACAAAGATATGATATTGAAAATATATTTTTATGGAGGTAGAATTTTCATATTTCCTGATGTTGCCAGAACCACTCAATATAGATGCACATTGTTTTCTTTTCCTACAAAAGAGGGTCTTGTCTTGGGCCGCTACCTTTGCATTACATTTTCCCTGTGAGTGTCATGTTAAGTTGGGAGGCAATACATTTTTGTTTTATGAATCTTGTCAGAGAAAAGGATTTTTGTTAGAGAGCTGCCACAACTGATTTGAGTTCCATGTAAATAGTTCTAGCTGTATAATTACACTTTGGCTTTGGGTTTATCATAAATTACTTCTTTAATTATTCTGTTTCCTTTTCTTGCCTCCCTATTGTGGTCTAAGGTATCCAAGACTATAGATGTGGGATTTTTTTTTTTCATATTATTTCTTGTAATTTTGGAATTTTTCTTGATGTCAGAATTTTGACTTGTAATGTTGAAATATTATATATAAAAATAAAAAATAATCCCTGATTCCACTTCATAAATACTGTTTTGGGATATGTTCAATACCATCACAGCAAGAGCCTTTTTAATAGAAGATATAGTGTGTGTGTGTGTGTCTGTGAGATGGCATTGAGTGGAAGAGTAGCCTAGTGGTTAGAGCAGTGGACTGGGAAGCAAAGGCCCAAATCTACTGCCACTCCTTGTGATCTCGGGCAAGTCACTTTACCCTTCATTGCATCAAGTACAAACTTAGATCTAGATTCATCAAGCCACGCTGTTTTTTCATGGGTGGGGTCCTACTATCGCGGAGGGTGCCATTGTAGTGGGGTCCCTACCCTGAAAAACGTTCATGGATCTATAGTGCATTCTTTTGTCTCACAGCCAAACGCCATAGGACAAAAGAACGCTGTGAGCAACCCTTTAGGTGCGATGGCAGCCCCAACAATGGAAAGGACCACTATCGCCTTAAAAGCCCACAACTTATGTAGAAAAAAAAAATAAAAAAATGCCACAGCTGAAAGATAAGTTGAGTGGAGGGCCAGGGCTGACCCCCTGCTCAACCTAGGGCTGGCACTCAAGGTGGCCCTGACTCCTCCATGCAAAAATAAAAGTTTAAATATGCAGCAATGGTTGCTCCACCCCCCCCCTTCCAAAGGTGTGAAATGTCATTGATGATTCAGGGCCCCCTGCCCCCCCAGGTAACCTACTCCCACTCCTGACCACACCTTAAACCTTAAAAAAATAAAAATAAATAAAGCTGGTGGACCCTCATTGGAGCCAGGCTGGCCAATAGCATCCTGCCTAGTCAACACTAGTTTTCAAAATGCCACTGACCAGACCTTGCCCCTTTCACCTTCCTGACCAAGGCCCTTCTCTGATTGCTCAGTATGGGCAGGCAGCCAGTTCTAGAAAGAGTCCTGGTGGTTCCAAACTTCCTCCATTTAAGAATGACTGAGGCCACTGTTCTTCGGGACCTTCAATACTACAGCAATTTTTTTGTATCCTTCTCCAGATCTGTGCTTTGACACAATCCTGTCTTGGAGGTCTACTGACAATTACTTTGACTTTATGGTTTGATTTTGTTCTGCCATGCATTTTCAAATGTCGTATGTCATATGTCGTGTAGCGCTATAGAAATGTTATGTAGTAGTATATAGACAGGTGTGTACCTTACCAAATCATGTCAAATCAATTGAATTTATCACAGGTGGGCTCCAATCAAGTTGGAGAAACATCTCAAGGAGGTCAATGGATCTGAACTTAACTTTGAATGTCATAACCAAGGGTCAGAATACTTATGTAAATGTGATATTTCAGGCTTTTTTTTTTTTTTTTAATTAATTTGCACGAATTTCTACAAATCTGATTTTGCTTTGTCATTATAGGGTATTGTGTATAGATTGAGAAGGGAAAAATGTATATTCATTTTAGAATAAGGCAATAACGTTAAAAAAAAAAGTGGAAAAAATGGAGGAGTCTGAATACTTTCTGAATATACTTTATAATAAAATACAGTCTAATGAGAGATATCTTTGTGCAGCTCAGGAGATGGAACATTTTGTATAGCATGTAAATCAAGTTTTTGACCTTCAGTCCGAAATACCTAATGATTTCACATAATTTAAGGTTCTTAAGTATTCAAGTTCTTCATTTTTCCTAGATTCCTGTTGGTGCTTTTAAAGAATATTTAGCTCAAGTACTGCATATTTCATTTCAGTTAATTCCACATATAAGCTTTCTTCCAGCTGTTGGAACAACTGTGGAAACTAGTTTAGGAGCATCTCAAGATGAAGGTTCTTTTTCTGCTAATATTTTAGAAAGATCTAGTACTATAGAGATTAAGCAAAGTAGAACATTCTTAGTTTCACTTGTTTTCCCTGAAGATAGACTTTATCTTTAAGTTTTTCTTTTGTAATAGTACTACATTATTTTATGATCAAAAAGTGTAGCTATTTCCAGATGTTTCCAAAAGTATTCAAGTTCGTAGGAAAACATTTCTGGCACTATGCCAAGAGTCTGTGGATCTTGGTGTAGTGTTTGTAATACATTTTTCTTGCAAATGTATTTTATACTTAAATAATGTGAAATATGAGTGTTTTGAGCTTGCACAGTTCTGGACATTTTTCGATGCCAGGAAACTTCAGGGTTCCTGATGTGTGACATCTGTGGTAATGTCTCAGAATGAAAATACCAAGGTCCTTCCTATTTGAGGTTTCTCTATTTAAATGTCTTATCTGGTTTTCTTAGAACCTGCTTTTTCTCTAGAATGTGGACTCTGTAGAGCATAATGTTAAAGGTTTTGTTTCTATTTCTTGCTTTCTGTGTAGCTAATTCTTATTAACATTTATGTTTAGATTTCTAACCAAGCTCATTCTTGTGTTATAACTAAAAATTAATTAAATAAAGTGTAAAAAAAAAAAATTGCTCCTGGCCTTCACTGAAACTGTATCTGTTAACCTACTTTTTAAAACCTTTAAACTTTTCCCTGATTCACCTCAAAGACTTTTGACTGAATTATAAACTCTAAAAAGTAGGGACAGTTTATTATGTGTATCTGTGCCAATGTATGCACATCCTGTAGCACTATATAAATGTTTAATAATAGTAGTAGCAAGATTGATCCTATAAGAGGAAGAACCATGGGATCTTTTTTTGTTAAATGTTGGTGTTTGTTGAGCCAGCCTCAGACTGATTAGAGACTAACAGATAATGAATTAGCAGGTATTGTTGCTTTAAAACTGCATTATACAGATATATCTACAATCAAATTTAACTATAAAAAATCTTTTTTCAGGCATTCTGGGGAAGACAACAAAATGCTAGTGTGCGATACATGTGATAAGGGATACCATACTTTTTGTCTACAACCAGTTATGGACTCAGTACCAATAAATGGCTGGAAATGTAAAGTAAGTGGGTGTTTAAAATGTAAAGGATGTTTATCTAATGAGAGCAAATTGTTTTCATTTTTATTTCAGGTTTAAAAAATGAAATTATGCTCTGTAGTTCTATATATTTCAAATTTTCAGTGAGGGGTTTTGCCTTATTTCTTCTCCCTCAAATACATGCTAATGATACTAACCAATATTTACATTTTTACATTTATTAAAATGTATTAAGTGTTTAACGCAGACAGCACCATCACCCACTTAGTGACTCCTAGAATTCATCATTTTCCATTGATAAGGCTGAATTACTCATTACGTGTGACTGATGTCATCCGGCAACATGGGTTAGACTTGTCTCTCCTAGGTAGTAGAGCTTTGATTTCTACTATACCTGTGCGGAAGTTGCCACCTGAGCTTCCTTGGTCATTTTTTGTCCAAGTAGAAGCATGGACTTGTACTCAGTCTCTCCAGTTATTTTTCTATAAAAAAATAAAACAAAACTTTAAACTTTGAATTTTTTCAATACTTTTTTTCAGCTTTTGTTTTTGATAGTTGCCTCACTGCCTCTGCATCACCCTCAGCAGCATTTTTCAGTGCTAAGGAAAAGAAATCTAAGAAAATGTTGCCGCCTCAGCACCTGCCAAAAAGAAAACTACTTCAAGAATTGCATTTATGGCAAGGTAATGTCCCTCATTGATAGACATGAGCTGTGCTATGGAATCCTTGGCCCGGATCACGACCAGGCAAATTGCTATGCCTGTGAATAGATGTCCCTAAGGTCTCATTATTCCGGGGCAAGTAGAATTGGAAGAACTGTGTAAATCTCTCTGGAGTCGCAGTAGGTCCTCCTGCAGTGCATCTGCCTTGTTGAGAAACAAGTTGAGCAGAATCTCTTTTAAAAACTCCCCCATTGGCCCATGCCAAAGCTGCAGGATATCATAATGCCTCTATATCGCTCAATGATTATACCACACCTTGAATACTGTGTTCCCGAGCCTCCACCATCGGTTCTCGCACCCTGCTGGAGCATCTGGACGTCCTTTTAGGTTGCCCTACTGATGCAACCGGTGCCCGAAGGACCTTCGGTTCCCCAGCGGCCACCAATGCCCTTCATTGGAGTGATCCCAATCATCGGGTCCTCCAAAGAGGAAGATATGGCCTGTGCCATGTTCCCGAGGCCTCAGGGAACTGAGCCCTCACCGGGTCCTTCTGGTTTCCCATGGCCTCCGGTCCCCTCGATGCCAGGGGAACGGTCGATTCCCACAGTGCCCTTGAAGTCTTCTGAAGCCATCAAAGCCCCAGGGCTGATGTCCCTCACAGGCCTCACCCACGTCGCACTGGCCCCAGTGAGGAGGGAAGGGCCTTATGACCCCTGGGGAGATGATAAATAATTGGATGACCCCCTCTTGGAACCGTCCCTGCCTGAGGAATGGTGCCAGTCACCCCTGAGGACTTGCCCTTCACGGGGCTTGTCAGGGCCATGTCCGAGGCCATCCCCTTCCAGTTGCTCACGGAGCAGGATGTGTGACACAAGTTGTTGGAAGTACTCCAGTCAATGCTCCTAAGGAGATCATGGCAGTTCCCATCCATGACATCTTCAAGGACCTCCTCCTCCGAATGGGGGAGCAGCCAATCTCTATTTCCTCTGTCAATAGAAAGGCTGATGCCACCTATTTGGTGCAACAAGCCGAGGGGTTTCAGAAGCGGCACCTCCCCCCCCAGCAGTGGGTAGTCGAGGAGTCCACCCTGAAAAAAGCCAGGTGCTCCCGGGGAGAGAGCATAGGGGGCTTGGTGCCTTGGGTAGGAAGGTCTTCCAGGGTGCTATGCTAATCACCCATATGCCACCTACTAGCTTTACATGACTCAGAACAACTGAAACCTTTGGAAATAGGTTCATGACCTCGCTGAGGGATTACCTCAACAACAGCAGGAGGTGCTCTCGACCATCATCCTGCTGGGTTTAGAAGATGGCAAGCATGAGGTGCGTTCTAGCTACAATGTCTTTGAGATGGTGTCCCGCATAGCTACAGTTGGCATCGGTGCCCAGAGAATGGCCTGGCTCAGAGCTTCCGACTTCTATCTGGAGGTGCAGGAGAAGCTAGCTGACCTCTCCTGCACAGGTGACCACCTCTTTGGGGATAAGGTCCGAGACACGGTAACACAATTGAAAGACCACATGGTACCCTTCAACAGGTCTCCGCTAGTGCTTCTGATGCCCTGTCCTTGGCCAGGAAAGTCCTCCAGGCTGGAATCCCGGAAGCCTTTTTTATAGGCAGAGGAGGTATTATCCTCCGGCCTCCTGAGCTTGGCCACCATGCACTAGTTCTAGGGGTCGGCCCCGCCAGCAGGCAGCACATAGGTCCCAACCAGCGGCCCAGTATGCTCCAACTATGTGCTTTTGACTGGCGGTGAGGGAGCATGAGTCAGTCGAGCGCACTCTTGATGCCGGATCACCCAGTGGGAGGCAGAATTCTCGGCTTCACCCATCGCTGGGAGGAGATCACTTCGGACCACTGGGTCTTTAACATCATCTGTCAGGGGTACCGTCTCAACTTCAGCTGGCTACCAGAGACCTCTCCCCCATGTCCATCGTGGGGTTTGTCCACCCAGCAGGTCATGCTTCAGAAGGAACTCTCCATGCTTATGTTAGCAGGTGCGGTAGAACCGGTCCCTTGCCCCTAACTGGGCCGAGGATTCTATTCGAGGTTCTTCCTCATTCCAAAAAGGAACGGCGGCTTGCACCCCATCCTCTACCTCAAGGCATGGAACAAGTTTCTCGCAAGAGAAAAGTTCAAGATGGTCTCTCTCTGGGTACGCTGATTCCCGTTCTTAAAAGAGGAGACCGGCTGTGCTCCCTCAATCTCAGGGAGGCAAGTTCAAATAGCCATCTTCCCTGTCCACAGAAAATCCCTCCACTCTGTGGTGAGGAAGGCTGACTAGCAGTGTAGGGTGCTGCCATTTGGGTTGGCCTCAGCCCCCTGCGTTTTCACCAAGTGCCTAGCAGTGTTGGTGGCCTATCTCAGGCATCGGACGGTGCATGTTTTCCCATACCTAGATGACTGGTTGGTCAAGATGTTGCAAACGCTGCAAACCTTGGGGTTTGTCATCAACTACCCCAAGTCTCATCTCTGCCCATCTCCTCAGCTGGACTTCATAGGATCCAAACAACACATGGCGCAGGCAAAGGCATTTCTGCCCGGGGATTGGGCTCTTGTCCTCGCCTCACTGGTGGCCTTTATCCGCAGTAGCTGGCAGGTGACCGCCTGCCTTCTGCTCCCGTCTGTTGGACCACATGGTGGCTTTGGTCCACATCAACCCACTCTGCCCTCCTGTGCATGCGGAGGGCTCAATGGACATTGCGGTTGCAGTGGCAACAGGCCCTCCCAGGACCTCGATATTCACTTTGCAGTCATAAAATCTCTGTGTACTTCTCTGTCCTGGTGGGAAACCCTCTCCAATTTGGAGCAGGGGATTCCCTTCCAAACTGCCCCGCCTCAAGTGATCCTCACTACTGATGCCTCTCCCCTGGGCTGGGGAGCCCATGTGGATGGCATCCACACTCAGGGTCTCTGGACCATTCATGAAGTCCATTGTCAAATAAACTTTCTGGAGCTTTGGGTGATCCGGTACGCCTTATGTGCGTTCAGAAACCAGTTGTCATATAGGGCAGTCCTCATTTGGACAGACAACCAGGTAGCTATGTGGTATATCAACAAACAGGGAGGCATGGGCTCATTCCTCTTCTGGTTGTCTGTCCAAATGAGGACTGCCCTATATGACAACTGGTTTCTGAACGCACATAAGGCGTACCGGATCACCCAAAGCTCCAGAAAGTTTATTTGACAATGGACTTCATGAATGGTCCAGAGACCCTGAGTGTGGATGCCATCCCTCACTGGGGCCAGAGGCGGTGCAAGTGTGGGCCCTGGGCCCTGTCGCATGGGATGTCGTTAAAGGCGACATACCTGCCCGGAAATCTGAACGTGCTGGCAGACTGGCTAAGTCGCTCCTTCCAGCCACACGAGTGGTCTATCAGCCTGGAGGTATTAGCCAAGCTGTTTCATTGGTGGGGTGCACCAGATGTGGACCTCTTCACCTCCCCGCACAATCACAAAGTAAGCAAGTTTTGCTCCCTGTCGCCGGGGACAGATGTCTGGCCTGCGATGCCTTCTCACTCCACTGGGGGCAGAGGCCTCCTGTATGCGTGCTCTCTACGGCTACTCCTGAAGATGTTACTGAAGCTTCAAAAGGAAAGAGGGACCATGGTCCTAGTGGTGCCCTTTTGGCCCCTACAGGTCTGGTTCTCACTCCTGCAGGACCTGTCGGTCAGGGCCCCCCCATCTGGTTGGAGACTGCACCCAATGTGATCACGCAGAATCAGGGCACCCTGCACCATCCAAACCTCTGGGCATTGGCCCTGGTGGCTTGGATGTTGAGCATGTAGTCCTTCAGCTCCTGGCTCTCTCGGCCAGTTTCTCCCAGGTGCTGGTGGCTTCTAGAAGGCCCTCCACCAGGAAGTCCTACAGCTTGAAGTGGAGAAGATTCTCTGTTTGGTGGGCAGGGCATGATTTGGACCCATTCACATGCCCCTTTCCCCAGCTCTTGGACTACTTATGGCACCTTTCCGAGTCTGGCCTTCAAAACAGCTCAGTTAGGGTTCATCTTAGTGCTGTCAGTGCGTACCATCAAGGTGTCTCTGGCACACCCGTATCGGTGCAACCTTTGGTAGGTCGCTTTATGAGGGGCTTGCTCTATCTAAAGGATCCTCTTCGGCCTCCTGTTGTGTCCTGTAACCTCAATATTGTCCTAGCGTGGCTCATGTGTGGTCCTTTTGAGCCATTGTGTTCTTGCAACCTGAAGTTCCTCACTTGGAAAGTTATTTTCCTGTTGGCATTTACTTCAGCTCGTAGAGTTCAGGCCCTGGTTTACGTACCCGTCATACATGAGGTTCTTTCATGATCATGTGGTCTTGCATACGCACCCTAAGGTTGTAGCTGTCTAAGGTTGTAACTGATTTCCACCTTAATCAGTCCATCGTTTTACCCACCTTTTTTCCTTGGCCTCATTCCCACCCAGGGGAATGGGCTCTTCATACCTTGTACTGCAAGAGGGCCTTGGCTTTCTATCTAGATTGCACAGCCGGCCATAGGTAGTCCACTCAACTCTTTGTGTCCTTCGATACCAATAGGCTGGAAAAAGGTGGTGGGTAAACAAACCTTATCGAACTGGTTGGCGGATTGCATCGCCTTCTGCTATGTGCAAGCAGTACTGGCTGGCAGAGTAAAGGTTCACGCTATGCAGGCCATGGCGACATTGGTGGCTCATTTGCGAGCGGTCCCCGTTGTCGAAATTTGCCGGGCCACAACCTGGAGCTCTCTTCATACATTTGCAGCTCATTACTGCCTGGACAAGGATGGGGATCAGGACAGGGCCTTTGGTCAATCCGTCCTGCGCAATTGTTCCAGACCTGAACTCAACTCTTTCTGTTTGTGCTTCTAGTGGTACCAGACAGTCCCCTGTCGACCTACAGTGCTGCAGTTGTTGTGCCCGATGGCACTTTGTTCGGTTGCTGTTGGTCTCCTCTGCTACGGGACCAGTCTGGAGCTTGGTATTCACTCACATGTGAGGGCTGCCATCCTGCTTATCCTAAGAGAAAACGCAGTTGCTTACCTGTACCAGGTGTTCTCCTAGGTCAGCAGGATGTTACTCCTCAGGAATCCCGCCCGCCTCTCCATAAAGTTGGGTTCTGCTTATGGTTTGTTTTATTTTTTCACTCGTATTTTTTCTGTGTTACAAGACTGAAGGGGGTCATCACATGGATGTGTGGATAGTGGCATGCTGGGCATGCTCAGTGTGCTAGTCAAAGCTTCTAGAAACTTTGACAAAAGGTTTACGTGTCAGGCTCCATTGGATGATGTCACCCACATGTGAGGACTAACATCCTCCTGTCCTAGGAGAACCCCTAGGACAGCAACTGCGCTTTCTCTCATTCTCCATCTTATTCCTTTATCTATGAGCAGAGTGCATTGTATATAATAGTGACCACCTTCCCGTTTCCCACATCAGTCAAGATGGAAGGAGACGGATTATAGAGAATAAGATAATGGCAAGAATGGGTTCATGCCATTCCAATCAAGGGAGAGACATCGGTAACTAGTGAGAGAGACTCAGCCAACCACTTGTATCAGCTGCTTCTCATTTGGACCTCTGAAATATAAATGCATACTCCATAAAATCATCCTGTGTATATTCATACATATGAGAAGTTTTAAATGCACAAGTCTAACCTTTGAAACATGAGGCTTTTGAGTTGGCTACAGATATCTTCAGTACTCCAATAGTTACTAGTGAAGATGTGCGATGAGCTTAAGACTTGACCATGGCTTCTTTACTGCAGAAAATGACATGCCAAAACTTAGCCACCGGAAAGATCTCTGTTGTCCCTGAAAGACAGATGATATATTCAGATTCTAGGAAATTAACACATACATATTGGACATCTGACAATTTCTATAATTAACCATAAATATTTTACTTTGTTTTGTTCAGAATTGCAGAGTTTGTGCAGAGTGTGGTACTCGAACCAGTTTTCAGTGGCACCATAATTGTTTAGTGTGCGATAATTGTTACCAACAGCAAGACAACTTAATTTGTCCCCTATGTGAAAAATCATACCTCCCAGATTTGCAGAAAGACATGTTACACTGTCAGATGTGCAAAAGGTAAGAACTAAAACTTCTTAATTCTCTATATAACTCTTACAATATATTGTGCAAACAAAGAATTTTTAGAAAAGCTTTGGAGAAATATTGGGGCAACATCTGACACACATTAGCTTTGCATTTGTGACCTTTACTACATAGCTTTGTCCTTGAACAAAGTTTTTGATGTTTAAATTGTCAGTTTTTATTTGCATGCTTGTACCATTTTTCCAGTCATGTGTTTTATAATGTAAGAAAAATCAAACTGACTAGAGTTTATGTACTAAATGTAAGGTTAAAGACAAAATTCATTTCAAAAAGTACAAGGGATCTCAGAAAAAGGAGAATAGGGGTGAATAGCTGGAGAAGCTGAGGGAAGCGCAGGGTATGTAGTCTGGATAGCAAAAGCATGAGCAGTGGAAATAGTTAATAAAATAAGGTGACAAGTTGTTTTTCAACTGGGTCAATGAAAAGAGGCAGTACAAAAATGGATTATAAAACAAAGGTAAAAAGAATGTCTGGAGGGCGATAAGTTTTGTTCCATTTTCACTGAAGAAGGAATTTGAGAAGGGCCACCAACTATTGACAAGAATATATATGCGGTTGAGTGGTAAATATCACTCCTTTTACAGAAGAGAAGGTTTGCATGGAACTAATTAAACTGAAAGTAAACAAGGCAGTAGGATCAGATGAGATACCTCCTAGGATATTAAGGGAGCTCAAAAGTTCTGGCATCCCCACTGTCAGTCACTCTATGGAGAAAGGAGTGATTCTACATGACTGAAGAAGGGAAGGTGTAGTCCCTCTTCATAAAAGTAGAAATAGGGAGGAAATTGGTAACTATAGGCCATTTTAGTCTGACCTTAGTAATGGTAAATTAATAGTCAATACTAAAAGGTTAGTGGAGTATCTTGAATTTAATGGGTTGCAGGAACCAGAGCAGCATGATTTTACTAGAGAGAGATCATGTCAAATTTCTTTGATTGAGCAGTCAAAGTATAAGACTGTGGGACATAGTGGATAATGGATTTTAGAAAAACTTTTGATTCATCTATAAAGTGAGCTGCCTAGGATTGGACCCCATGGTAGGTGAATGGGTGAGAAACTACCTTTCTAATAGCCTGTGATATTACTAGATTATGCTTCCTGTATCTCAAGAATAACATATAGAAACTATTTCTTCACAGAAAGTATTATAAGGCTAAATCGCTTAGTGGCAGTGTTGTGCACTGCCATGCAGAGGACCTAGATTTGATCCACTGCCTGGGCTGACTAGGTTTAAGGATGCCTCGAAGGTAGTACTCATTGCCTACTGGGGAGCTGGGGGAAGAGGGGTGGAGGAGGAGTCCTAGCCATTGTGCAATGATATCCAGTGATTGGACCCTGATTGTAGAGTTTCAAAAGGAGCCCTGGTTCATGGCCCCCTGGACAAGGACTCTCACTGCACTAACTGGGCTAGGTGAGTTGGAAGGGGATATAAAAAAAGAAAAGAATCCAAAAATAGTTGCAAATGAAGGCTCATGGTGCTACATCCCATCCTCAGTATGACTGAGCTGGAAACCTAAAGAAATAGTAGGAAACTGCCAGGCCCCCCAAAAAAGAAAGTGGATGTAAAGAACTGCCTGCCAGTGGATATGATGGAGACTAAAACAGTATTGGAATTCAAGAGAGCATAGCATAGGGAAATCTGCTCGAGATCAATTAATGTCTATCATTTTAAAGGGAAGTACATTGATCTTATCTGCCATCATATTTTGTTTCTAGATTTAGTTTCTAATCTCAATTTAATATTGATCTTTAACATATTTGTATTCATTTCCTTCATAATTATGCTAAATTAGGAGAATAAAAATATGCTATGACTAATATTTTTCATATAAGAGTGAGTTTATAACTCTCTTCTCGCTAGGTGGATTCATACAGAGTGCGACAAATGTACAGAAAATGAATTGGATTCTCAACAAAAAAGTGAATATGTCTGCACTCTTTGTATACAAGTAGATGCGGAAGGGGATCAGATGCAGCCTTTTGATAGGATGGAGATACCTGAACTGGTTCCGGAGACTGGCACAGGTAAAATATGTTTAAAAGTTATCAAAACTAAAGTGGAACAACTTGAATTATTAAATATGTATTATTCAGGAAACTTGTTTCTTTTTTATTTTGTACCTATGGCAATAATATTTAAGGCTTGATCAAACCAGTCTTCTAAAGAGAATCAAAGCATTAAGGCCTTCAAAAGATAGTAAATGTTCATCTTCATAAATCACTAATGTAGAATTCAGTAGACTGCACAGTATAATATCAGCTGAATATCTCTGAATAAATTGCTGCAGCGACCAGAGCTGCACACAGATTTCAAGGTGTAGTCATTTCAAGGTGTAGTCTCACCATGGAGCGATATACTGGCATTATGACATCCACTGTTTTATTTGCCATTCCCTTCCTAATAATCCCTAAATTTCTGTTTGCTTTTCTGACCACCACAGCACACTGACCAGACAATTTTAATGTATTATCCGCTATGACGTCTAGATCTCTTTCCTGGCTGGTAACGCCTAAGATAGAACCTAACATTGTGTAACTACAACAAGTGTTATTTTTTCCTATATACATCACCTTGCATTTGTCCACTGTGAGGCAGTACCCCTAGTGTTCCCTTATTAACCTGTGCAGGATCAGGCTAGATGCCTTGGTCTTCCTTAAATGCTTTATGGGTGGGATCCTGAGGGGCAGGTGGAGCTCATAGCCAGAGTCTGGGGACTAAGAGCTGGGATCCAGGTGGGGATAACCAGACCAAGCCTGAGGTCTTCTGGAGGAAGGCAGCTCCTGTGCATAACACTGTCCAAACCCTGAAATGCTGAGATGAAGCAGCACACTGTAAATAAAGAGAATACACTGTCTGAGGAGAAGAGAGTCTATAATTGTACATGTGTGAAATTATAATAGTTACTGTTTTAAGAACACTGGATACAGTCTAGTTTGTGTTCAGGCCTTTGGAAATCACTGCTTGTTCCCACATCCACATTAAATTTCATCTACCATTTGGAAGCCCAATCTTCCAGTCTCATAAGGTCCTCCTGCAATTTATCACAATCGGCTTGAGATTTAAATGCTCTGCATAATTTTGTGTCCTCTGCAAATTTGATCACCTCATTTGTCATATTGCTTTCCAGATCATTTATAAATATATTAAAAAGCATGGTCCAAATACATATCCTTGAGGTACACCACTATTTACATTTTTCCATTGTGAAAACAGACCATTTAATCCTACTCTGTTTCCTGTCTTTTTTTAACCAGTTTGTAATCCACAAAAGGACATCGCCTCCTATCCCATGGCTTTTTAGTTTTCTTAGAAGCCTCACATGCGGGACTTTGTTGAACATCTTCTGAAAATTCAAATACACTACATCTACCGATTCACATTTGTCCAACACCTCTTCAAAAAACAATGTAGGAGATTTGTGAGGCAAGACTTCCCTTAAATAAATCCATGCTGGCTGTGTCTCATTAAACCATGTTTCTAAATGTTTTGTGATTTTATTCGTTATAACAGTTTCCACAATTTTTCCTGGCACTAAAATCAGGTTCACCAGTCTATAGTTTCCCAGATTACCCCTGGAGCTCTTTTTAAATATCAGGGTTACACTGGACACCTTCCAATCTTCAGGTTCAACAGATGATTTTAATGATAGGTTACAAATTAATTGAAATAGGTATGAAATTTCATTCGTTAGTTCTTTCAGAAACCTGGGTGTATATATCATCTGGTCCAGGTGATTTACAACTCTTCGGTTTATCAATCACTCCTGCCACATCTTCCAGGTTCACTGTGATTTGGTTCAGTTCATTCGAATCGTCACCCTTGAAAACCATCTCCGGAATGGGCATCTCCCCAACATCCTCTTCAGTAAACACCAAAGCAAAGAATTTTTTTTGTCTTTCCGCAACGGCCTTATCTTCCCTAAGTTCCCCTTTAACCTCTTGAACATCTAACGGTCCAACAGACTCCCCTGCAGGTTATCAGCTTCAGATATATTTTAAAAAGTTTATATTACGAGTTTTTGCCACTACAGCCAACTTCTTTTCGAATTCTCGCTTAGCCTGTCTTATCAATGTCTTACATTTAACTTGCCAATTCTTATGTTTATCCTATTTTTTTTTCTGTTGGATCCTTCTTGCAATTTTTGAATGAAGATCTGTGGGCTAAAATAGCCTCTTTCACCTCACTTTTAAGCCATGCCAGCAATCGTTTGACATTCCTTCCACCTTTATTAATGAGTGGAATACATCTGGACTAAGATGGTATTTTTTTAACAATTGCCACATCTGTTGCACACCCTTAACCATTGTAGCTGCACCTTTGTTTATTTTTTTTAACTATTTTTCTCATTTTATCAAGTTTCCCTTTTGAAAGTTTAGTGCTAGTGCCATGGATTTACTTACTGTGCCCCTTCCAGTCATTTATTCAAATTTGATCATATTATGATCATTATCGCCAAGCGGCCCCACCACTGTTACCTCTCTCACGAAATCCTGCTCTCCATTGAGAATTAGATCTAATATTGCTCCCTCTTTCGTCTGTTCCTGAACCAATTGCTCCATAAAACTGTCATTTATTCTATCCAGGACCTTTATCTCTCTAGCATATCCTGATGATTCACTTACCCAGTCAATATTGGGGTAATTGAAGCCTCCAATTATTAATGCACTACCAATTTGATTAGCTTCCCTAATTTCTCTTAGCATTTCACTGTCCATCTCATCCAGGGGCAGCCCATCCTGCCGCGGCCTGACGAGAGATCCTGCAAGGCCACTGCTGCACCCCGAAGAGAGGTATGCACAGCCGTGGCAGAGGTTATCCTGCCGTGGCCCAAAAAGAGGTCTGTGTTGCTATAACCAGTCTTCCATCTCCCTTCCAGCATTTGGAAACAGTGCTGCCATCCCACAGCGGACAAGGGGGAGGCCTGAAGCCTTTATGTGTGTATGAAAGAGAGAGAGCCTGGGTGTATGTATGAGACAGCCTGCATATATGTATGAGATAGCCTGCATATGTATGAAAGTGCGACAGAGCCTGTGAATATGTGAGAGATTGCATATGTATGATAGCGTGAGAGTGCCTGTATGTGTCTTTGAGAGCCTGAGACTGTGTGTGAGAGGGTAAAAGAGCCTGTGTATGTGACAGTGTATATATGAGTGAGAGAAAGCTGTGTGTGTGACAACATGTGTAGGTGTTGAGGAGGGAGGGAGGAGTAAAGATTGTGAGGCCCCTCTCCCCCAATCCACAACAATCTGTGGGTGATTAGAAATCAAAAGATCCCAGATATGGAGAGCTGGAAATTTTTAAATCTATTAATTTAAATTTTGGGATGTTATTTCTTGTCTCTGCTGTTTGAAATATTTGATGTTTGGGAAATATTGCAAAAAACTTACTGGATGTTCGATGGCTGTTGCCTGCTTGAGATATTCCATTTTTAGTATGGTTTTAATATTATGAATGATGTTTTATATCGCTCGACTTTATTGCTTAAAGTTTTATGAGAAATGATGTTTCTGTTTTTCCATTGTTGCAGCACAAAATAGGCAGGCTTGCTGTGTTTTCCAGAGCATGTATGTGAGCAAGAATGAGTGTTTTGAAATATTTTATTGATTGGAAAATTAAAACAAAAAAAGTTATATATTTTTTTTGGAGAGGGAGTTAAGATGGCAGCTTAGCCTGTGCACCGCGCTACCCACTCGCTATTCCTTCCTGACAAATTTCCTGTTACTCTGAATTGAAATGCCTGCGAAGAGGAAAGGGAGAATCAGATCATATCCCTCTGTCCCCTCTACCTTGTCTGGACAGAAGTCAATCTTGCAGTGCACAGGAGCGGCAGCTCCTGTGCACTGCAAAACATTACAATTAATCTTCCTAGGTCTTCCTAATTACCCACTGTATTGACTCTTGTTTTGAATTAAATTCCTTTTGTATAAAACTGTAACAAATTACTCCTACCAAACACAATTACTATGTAAAATCAAAACATAAAACCAAATAAAGTTAAGACAGCCTCAACACCAGGCGTCGCGTGTGGGAAGCCAGATAACATCAAGGGGCACCCTGCAGCACTTCTCACCCCACAGTCATGGGAGGGGAAGTGAAGGAAACAGCTTGATCTTCACTGGAACTGGAAAGAAGCAGCGATGTAAGGTGCTGCGATCATTAGACCCGCCCCCCCCATGACATCACTAACATCGGACAGTTAAGACAGCCTCAACACCAGGCGTCGCGTGCCGAAGGGGCGCGGCAAAGGGGCTCTCCCCTTTGTGCACCCCTTCGTGCAAACCTTTGTGTATATGTAAAAATTTATTTTTATGTTTCCTTTGTTAACTAAGCTATGTCATTGTATTCGACTAAGGAATTTTTTCCTGCTTTTTCTGTTTCACTGTAAACCGGCATGATTTGCATTTAATGCAAGAATGTCGGTATATAAAAGTTAAAAATAAAATAAATAAATAAAAACGGTCTAGTAAACAGATAAGGTATAGCAAGGTAAACGGTTAGATTACAGTAAGGAAATTTGAGGTGCGTGCACCTAATGGCATGCTCATTCAGTCCTCTTCTGCTGCAAGGGGTGTGGGGTTTCTGAACACTGGGGCATGGAGTTTGAAGCCTGGATCGCTGGAGTCCTCTCCCTGGGGCTTCTGGGAACAGTATGCAGATTAGCTTTCTGGTGCATTGAATTCCAGATGTTACTAACTTTATTGACCTTAAACAAAATTTCATATTAACTTGGTGGTGCTTCATATACATCCTAAAGCTGTGATGGATTTCCATCTAAATCAATCTTCCGGTCTTTTTTCTGAGACCTCGTTACAATAGCAATGAAGAAGCCTTACATACTAGGATATTTGAACCAGAATAGAGATGTGAGAAGAGAAGGTGAGTGCAGGATCCAATTTCATTACCAAGGCGGTAACAATTTTCCAAGGTTAGATAGAAGAGCCATCTCTCGAAGGCGAGGAAAGGGCATTGACATTAATATTCCTGGCAAACCACATGGCTTCAGATTTTTCAAAATTGACTTTCATCTAAAGGAATGAAGCCAATTGCCAATATCAGTTATCAAATTTATCTAGAAACCAGAGACTTTAAATCCATGCCAGCCACAATCTGAATCTCATGAATATAGAAAAAGAACCAAAGCTGAGGCTTTGAATTAAACTGGGCAGAGTTGAAAGATATAAATAAAAAAGTATTGGTGATAGAATAGAGCCGTGTGGAACGTCACAAGTAAGAGGATGTGGCTGTGTGTTCCAGTCGACCTGAAAGATTCTATTTTTTTTTTTTTTTTAGAAAAGATTTAAACCAATCAAGAGGGCAGTATAATTTTGTGGCTGAAAATGTGATAGGAAATCTAGTCTTTGAGTCCTTTTTTTCTCAATTCCAAAATATATAATCATTTTAACTTAAAACATTGAGCATTCCTGAATAGTTTAAATTTTTCTTTTGATATTCTTAGCCAGCAAAATTCAGAAGTTAATGTACTTATCCTGCATTGCACCATACTGCAAGCTCTGTCAGTACATCACAGGACCCCACAATCATCCAAATGGGAAAAATATTCAACATAAAAAATTCTACTGATATTCTTCCTCTAATGTAGTACATGTTAATCAATAAAGAAAATGTAAAGATTCATGCTGTACTGGTGAGACAAATCAGTTATTAAAGGCCAGAGTCAGTTCATAGACACACAGGATCAAAAGTCTCAAGGAAGGCCAGACCAATATCTCCATTGGGGGGGGGGGGGGGGGGCGGGGGAGCACTTTTCGGAACCATGCCACTGCCTGAATGTCACTATGATCCCTGTAATCAAAGGAAAATTTAAAACAATCCAGGAATGCAAGGCTCAACCCCTGGTACCTACCTTCTCTTTATCACCCTTCCCACATCATATGCTCTCTCTCGCTCCTTTCCTCTCTCCACCCCAAATCGTTTTATTGTCCCCCATCCCTTCTGCCCATATATATATACACACACACACACACTTTCATCTAGGAATGCATCCACCCCAATCCAGAAAACAAAACTCAACAAAATATAGGTTTCCTATCCCTTCCCTCTCTCCTTCTTTCCCTTCTCTCACTCCTTTCCTGTTCTCTATCCCTGATTTTCTTCCTTCTCATCCCCATTCTGATCTCCCATCCTTCTCTTCCACCCTATCCCCAATATTCTTTCTTCCCACATATTCCTCCTTCTCTTCTCTCATTCTCTCCTTATCCTCCTTGATTCCCCCGTCCTTTCTTCTGTGCCTTCTCTCCTTATCTAAGATTTCTTCATTTCCTTCCTCTGAGATCTCCTCTTCCCATTCCCAGATCATTTTTCCTTTAATAAACTACTAAATTTAACTGGTCACAAAATGGTTGTATTTTTGTAAAGTAAAAAATAGTTCATAATTTAAAATTCAAATGCTTACAAAATTATGAAAATTTGCCACATAATTGTTTGCCAAATCTTGAAAAATCTCCACAGGAAACCAGGAAGTCTGGCTTATGCCTCTAATTGAAAAAAATGATCACTTTTGGGAGTTTTTGATAAATTTATTTAAAAAATCAGATTATCCTCATTTGATGTTAAACCTGTACTTCTGAATACTAAGGTGTCAACATGGGATTTAGCACTTTTGAATGTGGATTGTTGCCTTGGACATTGATTTCTTTGTTTCAGTATCACAATAGTGATTAATATAATTGGTGGCTTTATCAACATAGATCTTCATGATATTGCAGTATCATTAAAGAAGGATTATAGAAAATTATATAAATGCTGAAAAAGTAAAAAAAATTCAGGATACTTTGTACATCCCAAACATCACTTTTTTTCATGCTGTCCCACATTTGTGAAACATTTTGGTGGTTTTTTTCATTAAGAAATATAAAATCATAGATATTTTAAGTGTAAAAGACCTATGTTTCTTGATGTAGATAATTCCACACAGAGAAAAGGGAAACAAATCCTGTTATTGCGACCCAGGATATCACAATTGAGGGCTTTCTTGTTTTATTTTCCTTGTAAATGTATAATAAAACTTGAGAATGGCAAATATAGTTTCTTTGAATCAGCTCAGTTTACTGCATTTTTGCCACATTTTGGAAAGAGCACGAATACCTATTGTTGAGGTTTTGTCCGTCCATACAAGTACATTTGTACATGTGCAGCCATGTCCACAGCACAGGATGGGTAGGAGTCAGGAGTGTCAGGGTGACCAGTCTCCACTGTCTTCAGAAGAGAAGGACCAGCAGTGGTGATAACTGAAACTGCAGGTAGAAGGGAGCCCAGGCCCTGCCACCCAGAGTGAAGGACCAGCAGTGGCAGCAGCAGCCACAGGTAGGGGGGACCCCAGGTCCCACCATTTGAACAGGAAGACCAGCAGCAGCTGAAAGTGCAGAAAGACAGAGGTCCCTTTAGGTCTCTTCCTTCCCCCTTGCTACTTTTTCCCCTCCCCTCAGTCCTCTTAACCCATTTGAAGTCTTCATGAGGCAGGAGTAATCCTTATTTGTTTCTGCTCCTCCGATGCAATAATAGAAAATGGTATAGGTAGATGCAAATCAGTGCTATTTTGGATTACTGCCATACAACAAAATTGTGCTGGCAGCCATTTTTTTGTATTGCACTGGTGGGGCAGGAGTTAACTGTGGATTGCTCCTGCTCTGTGAAGATCACTGCTTGAGTAGTTTTTCTTTGGAAAAATAGTTAAGTGTAAAATGTTCATGTACCAAGTTCTTAGTTTTCCCCTTTCTCCTCTTTCCTTATTCTCAGGCCTCCCTTTTCTTCCTCCACATCATCCCCCACCTTCCCTGCTTCTCATATTCCCTATTTATTTTCCCCTTTCTGCCCCTTTCACTTCTCATTCAAAGTCTTCCCCTCCTTTCTCTCTATCCTCCTCAGTTTTCCTCTTTCTTCTTTTTTCTCATTTTCAGCCCCTCCCAGCTCTTCTAGTCATCCTCCTTTTCCTTCTGTCTATCCTCCTATCCCCTTCTTTCCCATGCCTTGCCCCTTCCTCAGTTCTCTCCTTTTCTTAGCCCCATATCCTCTGTTCTTCCATTTACTCCTACCCTCATCCCCAGTGCTTCCTTCATATTATCCTTCTCTTCCTCTCATTCTCCCAACCCTAAGATCCCGTTTTTTCCTACCTCTATATCCTAAAAAGAAAATATTATACGGGGGGGGGGGCGCTATTTAGTCTGAATGGTGATGGTCACTTCTTGCTAAAGATCTGTTGGTAACTCAGTTTTATCCTGTTTTATGAGTGCTACCCTATCCTCTAACTGCACTCTGAGAACTTTGTCTGAACAGTTTTTATTATGGGAACTCAAAGAGCATGGAATTTTGGAGAGAAGTTGGGTTAAATAAGACTACTACAGAGAGTCTCCCAACTCGGGAGATCAGAGGTCTGTGAATGCAGATAGCTTGGTGGGAAGCAGTCCACAGAGCCCTAAAGATTTGGAACTGCAATCTCAACCTGTTTTAAAGGAGATTTGTGCTCTGCATGAAGATCTCTCTAAGGATATGGAATATTTGAAGCACTTAATGTAGAGGTCAGTGAGAAGATCGATAAGTCCTCTCCTTGGGAGAAGAGCTGGATAATTGAGTCTTGGAGTTAGAGGACTGGGAGTCTAGTGCTGCCAACTCTATTGCAGAACTATGCAAACGAGTTTCTGTATTCCAGAACAAAGTAGCTGACTAAAGATCGGATGTGATAGAGTAATGCCCATATACATTGGATCCCAGAGGAAGGTTTTGACTTCCCTTCACTAAAAAAAATTTAGTGGAGGTGCTGCAGATGGATGACCCTGCCTCTGCTTTTTATATTGTTTGTGTGAACCAGACTGCTGGTGAGTCGCATGGGGACAGTACTAGACCCCAAGCTGTACTACTTATATTTTGCTTGTTCCAGGGAATTAGACAATTGTTCCAGGGAATTAGACAATTTCCATTATAAAAATTGGCAAGTTTACCTTTTGCAGACTACAGTTCCAAGGAGGTGTGTAAGCTAACTGGTTCGCTTAAGTTAAACAGATGTTACATTACAAACATGTAAGATTCCACTTACTTTACCTGACAAGACTTACTATGCAGATTTCAGGTGAATAAAAATGTTTTCTTCTCCTGCAGAAGCTAAGGCCTTCTTTCTTACCAAAATGGATACCCCACATACAGTGATTGAAGGTTTAGTGACACAATCACAATTGGCCTTATCTTCATCCAGGCATTCAGGTTTTAATTAAAGTGTACCTGTGGTAGACATCGGAGGCCAGAGCAGGGATGCTTTGTGGTGGGGTAGTAAAGATGATGTGAGTAAAACAATGGGATTACAGGAAGTTGGATCCCTGATTGAGGTGTAGGGTGCAACCTGAGTGATTCAGGGATTATTTATACTTTCTGCTAATGATTTGTGAAACCTGTCTTCTGCCAGTGTGGGTGGATATTTTTCGACACTATATATGACTGAATTTTCTTATGCTTTGAAGGCTACATATAAGTTGCTCTTGTTTGAAAATTAGCATTTTTGCTTTTTTGTGCTCTCTCAAATGCCTTATTTTGGTGGGGGACTGTTTTTTGCTTAATTTTTGTTATATGTATAGTTGTTATGTGTTCTTGGTTTGTTGAATATTTAATGAGTTTTTCTTATACAAGTACTTGTATAAGTACAATCCAGTGGGAGAACTGAGAGGAGGGATCACCTTGCTGGTGGCTGAAAGGAATCAGTAAGTTTTACTTGGGAAATTTTCTTTTTTAAAAGTATTGGGGTGAAGTTAACTATTCGGGAATATTATTTAGTGTGTGTTTTTGCTTTTAATACTAAGGCAGTGAATAAACAGAAGTTAGCCTGTAGCAAGGACCTGCTCTCCAGTGGTGCATTGTCCTTTCGCACCGAGGATGTGTCTCCAAGGCCTACTGCCCAGGAGGGAAGGACTAGGTCGGCCGTCATAGTTGATGATTCGATTATTAGGAATGTAGATAGCCGGGTGGCTGGTGGGCGTGAGGATCGCCTGGTAACATGCCTACCTGATGCAAAGGTGGCGGACCTCATGCATCACCTAGATAGGATTTTAGACAGTGCTGGGGAGAAACCGGCTGTCGTGGAACATGTGGGCACCAACGACATAGGAAAATGTGGGAGGGAGATTCTGGAAACCAAATTTAGGCTCTTGGGTAGAAAACTTAAATCCAGAACCTCCAGGGTAGCATTCTCTGAAATGCTCCCTGTTCTATGCGCAGATCACCAGAGGCAGGCAGAGCTCTGGAGTCTCAATGCGTGGATGAGACGATGGTGCAAGAAAGAGGGATTCAGTTTTGTTAGGAACTGGGGAACCTTTTGGGGAAGGGGGAGTCTCTTCTGAAGGGATGGGCTCCACCTTAACCAGGGTGGAACCAGACTGCTGGCGCTAACCTTTAAAAAGGAGATAGAGCAGCTTTTAAACTAGAGCAAAGGGGAAAGCCGACAGTCACTCAGCAGCTCATGGTTCGGAGGGAGGTATCTTCAAAGGATACTAATGACACATTAGAATTAGGGCATCCCGGCAGTGAGGTTCCAATAATAAGAAAAGTAGTCCAAGTGCCTGTAACTAAAAACTCACCTGAGCTAAAACATTATTTATTTATTTATTTTTAGTTTTTATATACCGATCTTTCTACATTGGAAGCAAATCAAACCGGTTTACAATGAACAAAAACTTGCCTGTAGGCATTACATGGAACCATGAACGTCTAAGAAACTTTAAGTAACCTAGTCAGAGAAATGAATAACCAAGTAAACAATTTGAAATTACATAGTAATCAAGGTAAATAAAAACAAATTGAATTACATAGTAATAAAGGTCGCAAGTAATAAATGTCAACAAATGATCGATCCAAATTAATTGTGCTTGAACTTGGATCAATTAGAGAGGAGGAAATAAGATGATGTGCAGAAAAGGAGTGGTGAATAGCGGAAAAATAAAAATAAAAAATAAAAGGAAAAGTCAAAGAGTGTCTGAGGGTCTCTTCAAAGGGAACCTGAGTAAGAAAAAGCAGAAATGAGAGAGAAATTAATAACAAACCAAACCATATTAGTGAAAGATATGAACAGGGATGTGTTGCAAAAGATGGAGAGAAAGCTTTAAGCTAAAAAGAGGGTTCAGGAAACGAAAGCTTGAATAACCAAGTTTTTAGTTTTTTCTTAAAGGAGATTGGGCAGGGGGTCCTGTCGGAGGTCTGGAGGGAGAGTGTTCCAATGAGTGGGACCTTCGGTAGAAAAGGCCCTTTTTATAACCTTTCCCTATCAATTAAAAAGCAGAATGAAAATACAAACAAAAAAACAAACTTTGAAATGTTTGTATACTAATGCCAGAAGTCTATGAAGTAAGATGGCAGAATTAGAATGTCTAGCAGTGAATGATGACATATACTTAATTGGCATCTCAGAGACATGGTGGAAGGAGGATAACCAGTGGGACAGTGCTACACCAGGGTACAAATTCTATCGCAATGATAGAGAGGAGCACCTGGGAGGCAGTGTACCGCTTTATGTTTGGGATGGCATAGAGTCCAACAGGATAAACATCCTGCATGAGACTAAATGCACAATCGAATCTTTATGGGTAGAAATCCCTTGTGTGTTGGGGAAGACTATAGTGATACGTGTTTACTACCATCCATCTGGCCAAGATGGTGAGACGGACAGTGAAATGCTAAGAGAAGTTAGGGAAGCTAACCAAATTGATAGTGCAGTAGTAATGGGAGATTTCAATTACCACAAAACAAATAATGAGCAAGGACTGCACTTCAAACGAAATCGCAATGTACATATAGTGCAGGAGGATGTGTAATCCTGACAAAACTGATTCAAACAGTCTTACAAAACAGAATGTCTTTTATTTTTTCAATATGGCAACTCCACAGGGTTATACGAGCACCGGCTTAATGGCGTCCCCCGACACGGTCCCGTGTTTCGCCGCGGGCTGCATCGGGGGGATCGCCACCGCTGGAATTCACACAAAAGCTGGAACATAAACAAATTAATAGAGAGTCAGAATAATAAAAGGGACTTACAACCGACCAAATATAAGTTCCACACAAGCATAACATACCTGACAGCAGCGTTTTGACAGTGACAGGGAGCGCAACGCCCTTCAAACTTGACAGGTATTTAAAGAGGCGCCAAAACTACAGGGAAGGGAACCACGTGAGTGAAAAAATTGATTTCATTGGTTCCCGTTCCTGTAGTGCACCCAAGCAGTGAGTCAGCCTAACCTACTAGATGAATAAAAACCATTCGATCTCCCGATTTAAACCTTTTGGGGACACGGTGTCTAACGTGAAGATCCAGCGTTGTTCAATCCTGCCCAAAATCTCAGCATAATTGCCTCCCCGCGAAGGACGTGAAACAACTTCAATGACGCAAAAAAAGAGATCAGAAAGGGAATGTGACTGTGATATCCAATGATCAACCAGGGGTTCCTTCTCTCGCTGTAAACGGATATTGGAGCAATGCTCTATAATCCGAGTCTTTACCATCCGGGATGTTTTCCCAACATACATTAAAGAACAGGGACAAGTGATTATGTAAATTACTCCAGAAGTAGTACAATCAGAATGGGACCGTAGCTGAAACATTTTACCCGTGGTGGGGTGCGTGAAACAAGTCATACCACTTGTATGAGAACAAACCGTACACCTGCCACAGGGCTGATGGCCAACATCAATGACAGGATCACGCGGCACTGGAAGATCTGAGTGAATCAATTTGTTTCACGCACCCCACCACGGGTAAAATGTTTCAGCTACGGTCCCATTCTGATTGTACTACTTCTGGAGTAATTTACATAATCACTTGTCCCTGTTCTTTAATGTATGTTGGGAAAACATCCCGGATGGTAAAGACTCGGATTATAGAGCATTGCTCCAATATCCGTTTACAGCGAGAGAAGGAACCCCTGGTTGATCATTGGATATCACAGTCACATTCCCTTTCTGATCTCTTTTTTTGCGTCATTGAAGTTGTTTCACGTCCTTCGCGGGGAGGCAATTATGCTGAGATTTTGGGCAGGATTGAACAACGCTGGATCTTCACGTTAGACACCGTGTCCCCAAAAGGTTTAAATCGGGAGATCGAATGGTTTTTATTCATCTAGTAGGTTAGGCTGACTCACTGCTTGGGTGCACTACAGGAACGGGAACCAATGAAATCAATTTTTTCACTCACGTGGTTCCCTTCCCTGTAGTTTTGGCGCCTCTTTAAACACCTGTCAAGTTTGAAGGGCGTTGCGCTCCCTGTCACTGTCAAAACGCTGCTGTCAGGTATGTTATGCTTGTGTGGAACTTATATTTGGTCGGTTGTAAGTCCCTTTTATTATTCTGACTCTCTATTAATTTGTTTATGTTCCAGCTTTTGTGTGAATTCCAGCGGTGGCGATCCCCCCCCCGATGCAGCCCGCGGCGAAACACGGGACCGTGTCGGGGGACGCCATTAAGCCGGTGCTCGTATAACCCTGTGGAGTTGCCATATTGAAAAAATAAAAGACATTCTGTTTTGTAAGACTGTTTGAATCAGTTTTGTCAGGATTACACATCCTCCTGCACTATATGTACATTGAGATTTCAATTACCCCAATATTGACTGGGTAAATGTATCATCGGGACATGCTAGAGATATAAAGTTCCTGGATGAAATAAATGACAGTTTTATGGAGCAATTTGTTCAGGAACTGACTAGAGAGGGAGCGATTTTAGATCTAATTCTCAGTGGAGCACAGGATTTGGTGTGAGAGGTAACTGTGGTAGGGCCGCTTGGCAATAGTGATCATAATATGATCAAATTTGAATTAATGACTGGAAGGGGGATAGTAACAAATCCAAGGCTCTCGTGCTAAACTTTCAAAAGGGAAACTTTGATAAAATGAGAAAAATAGGAAAAAAAATGAAAGGAGCAGCTACAAAGGTAAAAAAAAATGCAAGAGCGTGGTCATTGTTAAAAAAAACCAAAAAAAACCCACCATCCTAGAAGCACAGTCCAGATGTATTCCACACATTTAAGAAAGGTGGATTATGGCAAAACGATTACCGGCATGGTTAAATGATGATGTGAAAGAAGCTATTTTGGCCAAAAGAACTTCTTTCAAAAATTGGAAGAAGGATCCAACAGAAGAAAATAGGATAATGCATAAGCATTGGCAAGTTAAATGTAAGTCATTGATAAGACAGGCTAAGAGAGAATTTGAAAAGAAGTTGGCCGTAGAGGCAAAAACTCACAGTAAAAACTTTTAAAAATATATCCAAAGCAGAAAGCCTGTGAGGGAGTCAGTTGGACTGTTAGATTATCGAGGGGTTAAAGGAGCACTTAGAAAAGATAAGGCTATCGCGGAAAGATTAAATGATTTCTTTGCTTCTGTGTTTACTGAAGAGGATGTTGGGAAGATACCCCTACCAGAGAAGGTTTCCATGGATAATGATTCAGATGGAGTGAACAAAATCACGGTGAACCTAGGGGATGTGGTAGGCCTGATTGACAAACTGAAGAGTAGTAAATCAACTGGACTGGATGGTATACACCCCAGGGTTCTGAAGGAACTCAAAAATGAAATTTCAGACCTATTAGTAAAAATGTGTAACCTATTATTAAAATCATCCATTGTATCTGAAGACTAAGGGTGGCTAATGTAACCCCAATATTTAAAAAGAGCTCCAGGGGCGATCCGTTAAACTACAGACCAGTTAGCCTGACTTCAGTGCCAGGAAAAATAGTGGAAAGTGTTCTAAATATCAAAATCACAGAACATATAGAAAGACATGGTTTAATGGAACAAAGTCAGCATGTTAACCCAAGGCAAGTCTTGCCTCACAAATCTGCTTCACTTTTTTGAAGGAGTTAATAAACATGAGATAAAGGTGAACTGGTAGATGTATTGTATTTGGATTTTCAGAAGGTGTTTGACAAAGTTCCTCATGAGAGGCTTCTAGGAAAAGTAAAACGTCAGGGGATAGGTAGCGATGTCCTTTCATGGATTACAAACTAGCTAAAAGACAGGAAACAGAGTAGGATTAAATGGACAATTTTCTCAGTGGAAGGGAGTGGTCAGTGGAGTGCCTCAGGGATCTGTATTGGGACCAGTACTTTTCAATATATTGATAAATGATCTGGAAAGGAATAAGACGAGTAAGGTAATCAAATTTGCAGATGCTACAAAATTGTTCAGAGTAGTTAATCACAAGCAGATTGTGATAAATTGCAGGAAGACCTTGCAAGACTGGAAAATTGGGCATCCAAATGGCAGATGAAATCTAATGTGGTTAAGTGCAAGTTGAAAATTGGGCATCCAAATGGCAGATGAAATTTAATGTGGTTAAGTACAAGTTGATGCATATAGGGAAAAATAACACATGTTATAGTTACCCAATGTTAGGTTCCATATTAGGAGCTAACATCCAAGAAAGAGATCTAGGCGTCATAGTGAATTACACATTGAAATTGTTGGTTCAGTGTGGTGCGGCAGTCAAAAAAGTAAACAATGTTGGGAATTATTAGAAAGGGAATGGTGAATAAAATGGAAAATGTCATAATGCCTCCGTATTGTAAATTGTAAATTGTTTCGGTTATGACTTTCTTGTTTTCCCTATCCTTCCCACTGCCTTTCTGTTCTACCCCAGCCCAGTTACATTCTCCTTGTTGAAATGTATTTTCCAATCTTTCAGTTATTATGTGAAACGATATGATGTCCCCACAAATACCGGTATATAAAAGTTTCTAAATAAATAAATAAATATTGCTCAATGGTGAGACCACACCTGAATACTGTGTACAATTCTGCTTGCCGCATCTCAAAAAAGATATAGTTGCAATGGAGAAGGTACAGAGAAGGGTGACCAAAATGATAAAGGGGATGGAACAGCTTCCCTTTGAGGAAGACTAAAGAGGTTAGGACTTTTCAGCTTGGAGAAGAGATGGCTGAGGGTGGACATGATAGAGGGGTTTAAAATCATGAGAGGTCTAGAACGGGTCAATGTGAATCGGTTATTTACTCTTTCGAATAATAGAAGGATTAGGGGCACTCCATGAAGTTAGCATGTGGCACATTTAAAACTAATTGGAGAATGTTTTTTTTCACTCAACGCACAATTAAACTCTGGAATTTGTTGCCAGGGGATGTGGTTAGTGCAGTTAGTGTAGCTGGGTTTAAAAAAGGATTGGATAAGTTCTTGGAGGAGAAGTCCATTAACGGCTATTAATCAAGTTTACTTAGGGAATAGCCACTGCTATGAATTGCATCAGTAGCTTGGGATCTTCTTAGTGTTTGGATAATTGCCAGGTTCTTATGGCCTGGATTGGCCGCTGTTGGAGACAGGATGCTGGGCTTGATGGACCCTTGGTCTGACCTAGTATGGCATGTTCTTATTTTGTTCAGGAGGCTAGGTTGGGCTTTGGTATTGTGAGACTCTATTTTCTATACTGTTGTTCAGGGTAAGTTGGGAAGCCGAAGCAAGCCAACTGGATGGGTGGGAAGGGGTTTTCTTGGGGGTGTGGGATTAACTGTGTGTTTGGTGTAGTGTGGATCTGTAGGATTGGGAATAGATTGCAAGTGTATGGGATTAGGGAGTGAGGGTTTGGGGAAGAGGGTTTTAGTTGTACAGATGTTTTTTATTGCTTGTGTGTGCTATAATAAAATGGAAACTGTAAGGATGAAGTAATATGGTGCGGGATGCTTACTTTCTGAGATCTGGAATGGATTAATTGAAATTTGGTTCTTGGAACCTTAAGGATTTGAACCATCCGGTTAAAAGAAAAAAAGTGGCCCCTTAGGCTGAATCATTTAAAACTGGATATAGCCTTCTTGCAAGAAACTCATTGGCCTGATGTCTCTGGCACCCATAAACTATAAAGCGGAAGCCGATCCACAATAGCCATACAGCGATAAAAACGAAGAAGGATCGGTATAAAAAGGACTTTTATTAAATCTTGGGCAAGATTTAATAAAAGTCCTTTTTATACCGATCCTTCTTCATTTTTATCACACATAAACTATAGGCATCCTGGATTGCAGAGTGTTTTTAATCATCCTTTCAGGATAAGAAGAGAAAGATGTAACTATCCTTCATGCTAACCTTTGTGCTCCTTCTAATATAATTATATTTATGTTTATGTTAATAATTTAACTTTTATTAATGTTATTTAGCTTTTTGCTTTGTTTAAAATTATTTCATTATTGACGTTTAAATGTATTAGACTAAGGGATTTTACTTCCTGCTCATTCTGTTTCATTGTAAACCGGTTTGATATGCATTTTATGCAGGAAAATCGGTATAAAAAAAACTTTAAATAAATAAATAAATAAATAAGAAAAAATGTTCCGTTTCAGCATGAGTGGGTGATAGGAGTCTTTGAAGGGAGATTTCTATTGGTATGTGGGTGGTTAGGTGTGTGTTAATAATACTCCTAAATTTATATGCTTCTAATGAGTGGTCCAAACAGCTTTTCCCAACTCTTTAAATTATTCAACACTGAGGGTAAGGGGGTTTTGTTAATAGAGGGAGATTTGAATGTTCTGTTTGATATGACCTCCGATATGAGTGGTATGTGACTGGGGGGGGGAGGGGCTGTGAGAAGTAGGTTTCTAAATTTTTGCAGTCTAATCTAAAGGAGATTAAGTTATGTAATGTACGGAGGAAACTCTAGACAAAAAGCTTACTTTTTCTCTGTACTGCAAGGGTCGTCTTCTAGAATGGACATATGGCGGTTGGGGAGAGAGGACATGGGGAGTGTAAAATTGAAGCTCTGGTAATCTTAGATCAAGATTCTGTGGTCCTTAGGCTGGCTTGGAGTCCCTATGGATTGGGTCATTTGGTGGTTGGAGATTGAATAAGTCTCTATTGCAAGATGATGTTACCTGTCAGGCTGTTTGTGATAGTTGGGTTGTGTACCTCCGTTTTAATGATCTACCTGAGCTGGATATAAAAACTTTGTGGGATGCGTGAAAAGCGACTATGAGGGGGGGTGAATTATTTTGCTGGCAGCCCATGAGAAAAAGATGCAGGAAAGTAGGTTATGAGAACTGCTTCACTGAATTTAACTAAAGGAAGCTGAGTATCCGTGCTCAAGGAGGGACTCGGACTTTAGAGAGCTATGTAATCTCAAAGTGCAGTATAATAGTTGAATTGGCTATTTAATGAACTTTAATAAGGTGTGCATTTTCAGAAGGGCCCGGCCACGCGCTTAAGTCCTGATATGTGCACAAGAGCCGGGCTCTGATAAAGGGGTGGGCCAGGGGTGTGTTCTGGGCGGGCAGGGATGGAGCAGAACAGAGGCCAGCCTGGACAGCGGCCATTAGCTGCTGTTCCGAAGGAAGCATGTGCCGGCAGCTGGCCAGTGCGTGTAACTTTCTTCTGCTCCGGAGCAGCAGTAAGTAATAAAATAAAAAATTTAGGGAAAGGTATGTTAGATTTAGGAGGTGGGGATGAGAGGGGAAGGTTGAAGAAGTGTAGGTAGGGAAGTTCCCTACCAGTATGCTCCTTAGTTGGAGCAGACTGAGAGGGAACTATAGCAGACCCGATTGCGTCCCCATGTGTATTTTATGAAAATTTGCCCCCCCCCCCCCCCCCCCCCCCCCCCCCCCCGGGCGTGCCACCTGCGCAAGCGCACGCACCATCCTATTTTATAATATGCACACTTTGGTGCACGCTTGTTATAAAATCAGCACATCCATGTGCACGTGCCAGGAACCACCCGCACATGGACAGCCACAGGCTGCTTTGAAAATCTACCCCGTGTGTATAAGTAAGAGAGAAAGCATGTGTGTCTGTGTGTGATTGAGAGCTGTTGTAGGTGAGAGAGCAAGTGAATATGTGATTGAGTGCTTGTGTAAGTGAGATAAAGAGAGAGCCTGTGTGTAAGTAAGATAGAGCGAGCATGTATGTAAGTGTGTGAATGAAAGTCTGTAAGTGTGGAAAAACAGACAGCATGTGGGTAAATATGTGATTAAGAACCTGTATAAGTGAGAGAGATAAAGCATAGTGTATATGTGCATGATTGAGAACCAGTATGTGAGAGAGAGCTTGTGTGTGACAGAGGAGAAAGTTGAAAGCAAACCATCCCTCCTCCTGCGAGTTCAAAACAATCTCAGGGTACCTGGATATCAAATGTTCCCAGGTATGCAGAGCAAAGCATATTTTTTTTTATCCTTATTTTTCGTTATTGAGTCTTTGTGTCTGCTATTTTGAAATAATAATCTTTGTTCGGTGAGGGTCTGCACATGTGATTCAGGTGAGGTTTTCTGCAGACGTGTAGTTTCTGTGTAGGGCTCTATAGCAGCCTGACTTGGTCCGTTTTCCTAATAGGAGGTGTATTGGTGTCTTAAGGCCTGGTGTAATATTTTCAGTGTTGCCTTTTCTTAGGTAAGGTGGTTAATGTTTGAGTGCTGGAAATTGTTTTTTTGGTATGGGATATTTACTATTTATGCAATTTCTGTTCAGACAGTAACTGTCTTTCCCTTGTGTCATTCTTAACAATAAAAATAATACTGGACCTTTATTTTTTATTTCTGCTGTGAATTGTAATGAGCAATGTGTCAAACATGCAAGCGTTGTCTGTCAGGTATGTCATGATGGGAAAAAGGTTGAGAACCACTGCATTAAATGACTGAGTATTGGGAAGGCCTGTGGCAAAGATGGCTTTGGAATTGGCTATTATGAAAAATTGGCAGGATAACTAGATCAGATTTTAGGATATTTCAGATTGTGCAGAATGAAAGGGTTTTTGTCCCAAACTATGGGGCCGATGCAATATTTTGGCACAGGAAGCAGGTGCTGAATGGTCAGTGCCCACTTTTTTAACGTGCCCCCAGGTGTCCCTCTGGGGAGCGCCATGCAATATTTAAATTAAGGGGTCACATTAGCAAGGAGGTGCTAGTGCTGCTTGCTAGAGTCTCCTTGCTAAGGAGAGCCCGAGTGAGTCAGCCCTCCGCCGGTTAGGAAAACCGACGCTGAGTTTATCGGCGTCTGTTTCCTAAACGCCGCACAGCCAGGGGTTCAAGAAACAGACGCTTGCCAGTTGACGCTTGCACCCTTATTGCATAAGGGGATTAATTAGCGCCTATACAGCCCGCATCCAACTGTGGATTAACAGCGCGCTCAGCCCATAATTATGAGGCCAGGATTTACTTAACACAAGGAAAGAAAGCCTAGAGGGGATTTTGCCTCATACCATCCATCTCCCTGTTGAACACAGATATAAATATTTTTGATAAAATTCTGACTGAGACTCAGTAAACTAATGGGGATTCTTATCCATAGAGAGCAAACATGGGCTTCATTTCTGGGTGGCAATCCAGTAACATTATGCTGAAAACATTGGCTGTGATTGATTCTCAGTTAACTTCAGGGGATGATCAACTATATTGCTGCTGGATGTTGAAAAAGCTTTTGACAGGATGGAGTGGGATTTTTTATTTATTTATTTATTTTTTTGAAAGTAGACCCTAGTTCAGTTTGGTTTTGGGGTTAATTTTAGCAGCTAGGTGAGAGCCCTTTATTTTTTTTCCTTGAGTGGAGGTATGGGTTAATGGAGTATCTTCTGCTAGGTTTTGTTTGTTTAGGGGTAAGAGGCAGGGGTGTCCCTTTTCTCCTCATCTGTTTGTTCTAGTGATGGAGTCGCTAGCTAAATTGATCAGCAAATCCAGCAATATCAAAAGGATAATGTCAGGAACATAAGGTTGCTTTATTAGCAGATGATATGCTGTTTTATGTCTCTGATGTAAGTATTTCTATCCTGGGCTTACCTGAGGTGCTGAGGGTTTATGGTGAGGTTTTGTAGTATAAAATTAATGTGCAAAAGTCTGAACTTCTGCCCTTGGAAACACTCCTGGCTGACACCGCTCAGAGTTTCATTTCTCATTTTGGTGTGCAGCTGTTGAGCTAAAATATTTGAGGGTGCATGTTTCTACAGAAGTCGGTGATCTTTATCATTTGAATTATAAGCTGCTGCTTTCTAGATTGAAGGAAGAGGCAGTGAGGTGGTAGAGGTTACCTATGAGTTGGTTGGGTAAAGTTAATGCTATCCTTATGTACTCGCTGCCTAGGCTTTTATATTTTTGTTATGGTGCCCACATTGCTGCCTTCCACCTCTTCAAGATCCTAAACAACATAGTTGTAGGTGTGTTGTGGGCAGGTAAAGCTGCCCATATTAGCTTAAAAATTTTGCAGAGAACTAGAGCAGATGGGGGAGGGGGGATTAATTTCCCACACTACTTTGGATACTATAAGGCTGTGTTGTTTAATGTTTTAGCTCAATGGAATTCTCCCAGGCCCAGTCAGTTTTGGCTAGAGTCAGAACAAGTTGGGGTTCAGAGATGGGTGGTATCCTAGGGTGCAGATGGGATCTAGGAGGAATCTTGGATCAGGGATAGCAACTAAGATATGATAGACATATGCAAAAATGGGGAGGGGAGCAGCAGTTTCTTGGGATTACCCCCGTTTTAGAATGTAGAGAATTGTCCGCTTTGGACTTCTGCAGTCTGAGACATTATCCAGGGGTCACTTTTAAAGATCATATCTCAATTATTTAATCGGGGTGTTTTTCTCTGGAAGGATTTTAAGAACAATTTCCACTTAGATTCCTTTCCCTTGTTTGCGTTCCTTCAGTTGTAGGATGTGCTTGATAGTCATGGTCCGTGATGTCGTGACTAGAGCTCCAGCAATGGTGGGAAGATGATTTTTCTGAATAATAACCAGAAAGGTCAACTATGTAAAATTTATAGGGCATTGCAGTGGGCTAAAGATTGTAGGTCTCAAAGTTTTTAAAGCCTGGGAGAAGGATTTGGGTCAGGAATCCTTAGAAGAGGGCAGGATCTTTTGTTTGTGGACCTGTGGCAAGGCTCCCGGTCTTGGATATTATAGAGTAGTAGTATAATATTTGTACCTATTTATCTGAAAGCGATTGATAACTTTAAATCAGACCTTTGTCGGAGGACCTGTGGGCAGGTTGGCTGTCTTTCCCATATTTTGTATGCCTGCCAGACTATCAGTGCTATTGGGAACATGTTTCAAATGCTGTAGGGTTGAGTCTCAAGGAGGTCATGTTGAGTGCTCATTGCAGACTCTATGTATTATATTTCTGGCCACTTGAAGATCAGATGGGAGAAAGGCATCAGAAAACTATGACATTTTCTTATCAGAAGGAGAGTGATCCTTCAAAGCTGGGGCAAAGTTAATCCTCCTGTATGTAAAGATTGGTGTGATGAAGTGTGCAAGTGTATTGAGCTTGAACATGTCTCTGCTAAAACTAGAAGGAAGAACCGGATGGTTCAGAAATATTGGGAACCTGTTGTGCCGTATTTGACAACTCCTCAGACTACTGAATGGGGAATATTATGATCTCTCTTCTTCTTTACTATTCTATGATCTTTTTTTCCCTTGATTTGTGCGTTGAGTGTTGTGGGGGGAAGGGGTGGAGAGGACATTATAAAAACTATAAATCTGGGCAGTGGTTATACTCTGAGGGGCTCCATTTTGCATTCATTGCTGAATATTTTGCTTGTTTCTGTACCTTGACTTTCCTCTGTTGCCCACATTTAATGTTTTATGTATATTACAGTTTGCTCAATAAAAAAATGTTATACAGATACACATCATGTATGTAAATCTACTTTTTCAAAATAATGAAAGTGTCACATTATTTGACATGAAAAATAATGTAAATTTATGCAGATTTGCCACAGATTGTTGCTGAATTTCAGAAAGTTTGTTCCAGGATTTTCTAACCCTTGTTATATAATCTATCCCTGATCTTGTGTGGAGAATGGGGTGCTGAAACAATAGTTATAAATACAGGTTACATTTTCAATTACTTTATTCCTTGATCTATATTTTATGGATTTGACTACAGAGATGAGTTGCTATTTTCCGACATTAGTTACTAGAACACCAAATAAGACCATACATCTATTTAAATCAACACTGTATTATTGGTATACTGTTTACTGAATAGGTAATTTATTTTTTTTAAATGTATATTCTGCCTTTCAGCCATTTCATGTATGTAATCTGAATATTTAAAATCCTTGTTTATTTACATGTATATGGTATCCAGGGTTAAGAGTATTTCATGAACTACCTCTTCTCACACCTCTAGTGAATAGATATTTTTTAGGTCTACCCATGGCATGCTCCATCAGTTATTTTGGTATTGACAGGAAACCAGTTAAATATAAAATATGACTGAGTCATATAGCTTATTCTTTACAGAGAAAAACGGATTAATGTAATAACAATAAATGGGCCTGTTTCTCTTTAAACATGGCTAGATGAAATGGAAGTTGATGCAAGTGAGAAGATTACATTCCATGTCCAAGCACTTATTGATGATGGCCATAGTCCAGAATCAACAGTTGAAAACAGCCAAAATGGTAAGAAAATGTTATAAAACTGATGATTTTTGATGGATTGACTACATAGTGAACTGATTAGAGCACAGATTTGGAAATCTAGATGCCCAATTTGATTTTTGGATCATATCTATGGCTTTGTTAAGAAAGCTACTTAACCTTTCTGTGTGCAAACTTTGATTATAAGTGTTCTATAAAAAGGAATTTTTAACTACCATATTTTTCGCTCCATAAGACACACCTGACCATAAGACGTACCTAGGATTCAGAGGGGGGAAATTAAAAAAAAAAAATTTTTTTTGTGCTAAACCTGCTCTGTCCCCTGGAGTCTGTTCGTCTTATGGAGCAAATTAGGGGAGTTCATAACATTTTTTTTCTCCCCATTTTGTTTTCAGGTCTGGGGAGGGCCATTTCAGTCCACTCCCCAGATCAGAAAACTTTTATTTCCTAGCGTGTAGCAGATGGACTCAAAACAAGTGGGATATAGTGTGCTCGTGCTAGCAGTTGGAGATGGATCTGACGTCAGCACGGGTACATATACCCCCACAGGAAGTGTAGCAATTCAGTAATTTCCGTCTCCTATCTCGATGGAGCCCACGATCACAGAACTACACCACACACCTACCTCTACCAGCCAGAGTGCGGAATCAGATACGGTGGTGGTTGCAGCCCGGCCACATGAGCCGGGGGTCAAGAATGTCCTCCCCAAACTGGACCCTGCTTACTACGGATGCCAGCCTGAACGGATGGGGAGCACATTGCGAAGAACTCACCGCCCAAGGGTGGTGGAACAGAGAAGAGTCGGGGTGGAACATCAACCGACTAGAGGCACGGGCAGTCAGGCTAGCGTGCCTGTGATTTGCCCACAGACTTCGCAACAGAGCGGTCAGAGTGATGTCAGACAATGCCACCACGGTGGCATACATCAACCGACAGGGTGGAACCAGAAGCCAACAGGTATCCTTAGAAATAGCCCCCCTGATGACTTGGGTGGAAGCAAATCTCCAGGACATCTCCGCCGTCCACATCGCCAGGAAGGACAACGCCACGGCAGACTTCCTCAGCAGAGAAAGCCTACATCCAGGGGAATGGCAGCTGTCGCCCTCAGCTTTCCAGATGATTGTGGATCGGTGGGGGACGCCAGGCATGGACCTACTAGCGGACAGGTCCAATGCTCAACTACCCAGATATTTCAGCCGCAGGCGGGATCCTCTATCCCAGGGGATCGATGCCCTGGTACAGCCATGGCCTCAGGGGATCCTGCTATAAGCTTTTCCTCCATGGCCCCTGCTGGGTGCCATTATACACAAGATTCAGCGGCACAGAGGCCTAGTTCTTCTAGTGGCACCGGACTGGCCAAGAAGACCCTGGTACGCAGACATGAGAAGACTACTGGCAGGGACTCCACTACTCCTGCCTCCACACAGGGACCTGCTGCGGCAAGGTCCCATCCTCCACGAGGATCCAGCTCAATTCTCTCTTATGGTCTGGCCCTTGAGAGGGCTAGATTGAAGAAATGAGGATACTCGGGGCCGGTAATCGATACCCTCCTCCGAGCACGCAAGTTCTCCACATCACTAACATATATAAGGATCTGGAGAGTATTTGAAGCCTGGTGCGAAACTCACGGCACCAATCCACGTGCCGCTAAGATCCCTATCATTTTGGATTTCCTGCAAGATGGACTTCAGAAGGGTCTGTCCCTCAGTTCCATCAAAGTTCAAGTGGCAGCGCTATCCTGCTACGGTCCCCGGAGTGACGGCAACAGCATTGCCACACACCCAGACGTTTCACGTTTCCTGAAAGGAGTCAAACACATTCGCCCGCCACTGAAGTGTCCGGTGCCCCTGTGGAACCTCAACCTAGTGTTGGAATTTCTAGCGGGATCCGCCTTCAGACCCCTTCGAGGCCTGTCTCTCCGTTTGTTGACCTTGAAGATGGTGTTCCTGCTGGCTGTATGTTCAGCACGCCGCATCTCAGAGCTACAAGCACTGTCCTGCCGTGATCCATTCCTCAGAATCACTCCAGAGGCTATCCATCTTCGCACGGTTCCTTCCTTCTTACCCAAAGTAGTCTCCCAATTTCACCTCAACCAAACCATATCCTTTCCAACCACGGAAGGTTTGCTGAAGTCAGAAGAAGGTCGAATACTGCGTCATCTCGACATCGGCATAATACTGGCCAGATACTTGGAAATGTCAGAAGCAGTACGAAAGACGGACCATCTGTTCGTCCTTCACAGCGGGAAGAAGCAAGGAGAAGCGGCCTCACGCCAACCATCGCCCGTTGGATCAAAGAAGTTATCAAGGCGGCCTATGTAGAGGCAGGAAGACCACCACCTCTACAGGTTAAGGCGCATTCTACCAGAGCGCAAGCAGCCTCTTGGGCAGAAACTAGGATGCTGTCGCCTGCAGAGATATGTAAAGCGGCGACGTGGTCCTCCCTCCATACCTTCTCCAGGTTCTACCGTCTGGACGTTCAGGCCAGGGAGGACACAGCATTTGCGAGGGCAATCCTAAACGGACCTCGGGCAGCCTCCCGACCAGGCCGGGAGTAGCTTTTGTACATCCCACTTGTTTTGAGTCCATCTGCTACACGCTAGGAAATGTTGAGATTACTTACCTGATAATCTCCTTTTCCTTAGTGTGTGCAGATGGACTCAGCATCCCGCCCGGCTGCCGGTATACATGGGGATTCGCCGACTCATGGTAAGCCATGTTTGCTTATATAGGGCTTCCACCCTGCCGGGTGTCGACGCCTTCCGGTGAAGTACACTGGCGGTCTCCAGCTACCATCAATTGGTCAGGGTAATCCTGTTCATTTAAACGATCGGTCAGTCACACATATATCCATAAAAGGTTTTGCAAGGAAGATTACTGAATTGCTACACTTCCTGTGGGGGTATATGTACCCGTGCTGACGTCAGATCCGTCTCCAACTGCTAGCACGAGCACACTATATCTTACTTGTTTTGAGTCCATCTGCATACACTAAGGAAAAGGAGATTATCAGGTAAGTAATCTCAACATTTTTCTCTGGGAACCCACCCCCCCAAACCCCCCCCCCCACCCCAACCCTTTAAATTAATTAACACCCCCCCAAGACCTGCCAACTTAATTTACTACAACCCCCCCACCCTCCTGATCCCCTCCCAAGACCTGCCAACTTAATTTACCATAACCCCCCACCTCCTGACCCCCCCAAGACCTGCCAAAACTCCCTGGTGGTCCAGCGGGGGTCCAGGAGCGGTCCAGGAGCGATCTCCTGGGCTTGGTCTGTCGGCTGCCAGTAATCAAAATGGCGCCGACGGCCCTTTGCCCTTACTATTTCACTGGGGCCGACCAATGGCAGTGGTAGCCCACTGATCTGCTATCTTCACACCTTGTAGACAAGTCACTATATGATCTTTAAGACCACCAACCACACAACTATCTATGTTTTTGATAATAGAATTATTAATGACCACTGCAGTCTTAACCTTGCCCTTCTGAGCCCTACCCACTGATCTTCGAAATGAGATGATGATGCATTACTTGCACAGCTGGTCCTTGCTACAGGTTCACTTCCTGCTGTGCAAGACTGATGCTTTCCTTTCCTGTGAGCTTGCTCCTCCATAGTTGCATGGAGTGGAGTTAGGACTGTCCTACAACATCTGTGAATGACATCTGGTCCCACCACCACCTTCTACAGCAGTCCAATCTGCTGCTGATCTTGAGTGGGGAAGGATCACAGCAATAGTGACTCCCAAAAAGTGCTTCTTTTATGCTTCTAAAGGCAAAAACACTGTAGAAGCTTCCATGACTTAGCTGTGGCAACATCTTGAATCCCCGCTCAGATTACACCTACCAGTGGTAGAAGAACATACCATACGCAGCCTCCTTTTGGCCACCATTTCAGGAAGCAAGGCCCTTATGGCACGAGTTTGCAATCTATAAAATGGAAAATAAGGCCCTATGACCTAAAACTGCCTGTCTCTTGACATGTGAATCTATTATTGGACTTTTAAAACTGTAAAAAAAAATTCTAAGAAAATATTTTGTTGAGGAAAAAAGGAAAGTTGATATTGTTAAGGTGCTCTTTACTGGGGAAGCACCAAGTATCCCAATAAAAGATTTCAAGTTTCTGTTAAGAGTTGCTGAAAACTCTGTGCTTTGTATTTTGGGAATATTTTGGTGTGTTGACTGATAAATCAGTGTAGATATGAGCAGAAAGGCTGGAAAAATGGTAGAACTGTTCTGAAGAACAAAATTACCTGGATGTTAGACTAATAGGGCAGAACCAACATGGATTTAGTAAAGGGAAGTCTGGCCTTACATAAGAACATAAGAAGTTGCCATACTGGATGAGATCAAGGGTCCATCAAGCTCAGCATCCTGTTTCCAACAGTGGCCAATCCAGGATACAAGTACCTGGCAAGTACCCAAACATTAAATATATCCCATGCTACTAATGCCGGTAATATGCAGTGGCTATTCTGTAAGTAAATTTGACAAATAAGCAATTTATGGAATTCTCCAGGAACTTGTTCAAACTTTTTTAAACCCAGCTAAGCTAATTGCCTTAATCATATGCTCTGGCAATGAATTTCAGAACTTAATTATTGATACTTAGATCTTAGTTATCTCTGATTTGTTTTAAATGTGCTATTTGCTGACTTCATGAAGTGCTCTTAGTCCTTCTGTTATCTAAGAGTAAACAACTGATTCACATTTACCCGTACTAGTCCTCTCATGATTTTGTAGACCTCCATCATATTCCCCCTCAGTCATCTCTTCTCCAAGCTGAACTGCCCAAACCTCTTTGGCCTTCCCTCCTAGAGGAGCCATTCCATACCCTTTATCATTTTGGTTGCCCTTCTCTATATCTTCTCCAGTGCATCTCTGTCTATATGGAGATGCATTGACCTGCAATGAACACAGTACTCAAGGTGCGGTCTCACCATGGAGGCATTATGACATTTTCCGTTTTATTCACCATTCCCTTCCTAATAATTCCTAACATTTTTTTTTGACTGCCGCATGACACTGAACCGGCGATTACAATGTATTGTCCACTATGATGCCTAGATTTTATTCCTAATATGAAACTAATATCATGTAACTACAGCATGGATTATTTTTCCCTATATGCAACACCTTGCACTTGTCCATATTAAATTTCATCTGCCATTTGGATGCCCAATCTTCCAGTCTTGCAATTTATCACTATCCATTTGGGATTTAAAAAACTCTGAATAAGTTTGTGTCCTCTGCAAATTTGATCACCTCACTTTCCAGATCATTTATAAATATATTAAACACTGATCCAAGTACAGATCCCTGAAGCACTCTGCTGTTTACCTCTCTCCACTGAGAAAACTGACCATTTAATCCTACTCTGCTGATCTTTTAACCAGTTTGAAATCCACAAAAGTACATTTCTTAGCATCCAGTCAGATGAATCCAGAACAAGTGGGATATGCACCTCTACCAGCAGATGGAGACGGAGCAAACTGACATCACGGTATCTATACCCCTCCAGTGACAACCTGCCAGTATTCTCTGTCTCCAGCAGATGGTGGATGTGCATCTCCCTACTGGGGATTGCTTCATTTTGTAAAAAGAGAATTAAGGATATTACATTGCCATTCTGTACTGAGGTGACACCAAAAGATCCCTCCCCCCAGCTGAGAATTCCTGAGGTGATTTCTGTGGCCCCTCAGATGAGTGCCTTGGTCCGATAGGTAGTTTTTCAGCTGGCATGGACTGAGCTGCATAAACAGCTAAAAGGCAGCAGGTGGAAGAAGCCGAGTACGGTTTCTTCCTCTGCAGCCGGAGATCATCTCTGTACTGAGTCAGGTAAGGTTGAGCTCAGGTAAGTTTAAAAAAAAAAAAAAAAAAAGAAAGAAAATATATAATTTACAGAGTCGTGAAAGGAGGCTTTTGTGGCGTAGGGCTTCTGCCTTTTTTCTGGTCTCCATACTCGGTGCACCATTCCAATGTTCATCCCACTCCATGGGAGGTTGAGGGACAAGTGCAGCCCAGCGGGTTGATCAACCTCTGTAGGCTAGGCTCCGCTCTGAGGCTTTTTCGCTGCATTCCGCATGGTAGGCCGCAAGAGCATTTTGCGCATTTTTTTTAGGCTGCCCTCTACAGGATTGTCTGCTCGGCTTATGGTCTAGCTGCATGTCCAGGTTGTGGGTCCAGTTTTTGGATGCTTAGTCAACCTTGTATTCCATGCATCTAAGATGCCTTAATTGGCCGCACGCTAGCCTGAGTGCCCAAGTTTCATTGTGCACTTAAATTGTGTTTTACTGCACTTCGTTTTGGGATGCCTAGGTGTGAGACGCCGAAGTGTTGGATGGCTAATTTTTTGGACGCCTAGGTTGGATGCCTAGTGTTTTTGAACATACCAAAAACATTTTAAAAAACAGCTGGATGCATTCTTCCGGTTGCCGCTTACGCGCACTGTCGGCCATAATGGCACCCATGCCTAAGAAACCTAAGCACCTTTCTCTTTGCACTGCCTGTCATATTTGGGCATCTCAGCCAGAAGTGCCCGCTAACTTGTACCAGCGCTGCTTGGAGACTCAGGGAGAATTGTCATCTTCTGACATCACTAAGCCTGGTTCCTCCCAGCTGGATATAAGCCAGGGTACAGACAGCTCAGGTGGGGTGTCTGATTTTGGAACTCCCCTAACTGGTTCCTCAGCAGGGGATGGTAGCTCAATGTGTATGCATCAATTACCTCCTAGATTGGATGTTTCTACCTTTTCATGGGAAGAGTTTTTCCAGGGATTGCAATCCTTTCTTCAGGTGCAGTCTTCATCCCTATTTAATACTCCCAGAACAGTCACAGGTAGGAACTTTGCTGGGACCTACTGTTAAGTGCTAGAGTACTGCTAGTGCGGCAGCAGGACTTCACAATGTAGTTCCGGATCACATGGATGATGACACTGATCCAGACTCCCTTGAGGATGGTGAAATAACTCCAGAATTAGAACTGTATAGAACTATGCTACGGTTCTTTCATAAAGATGAGCTGCCAGCTCTGAGTTATTAGACCTTGAAAATGCTCAGAATTCCTAGAGCAGGTGCTGAGTCTGAGTGAAGGAAAAATCCTATTTTGGTTTCAATGCATAAAGCCTCCCCCCCCCCCCATGATGGATGCCATTCAAGAATTAATTCATCTTGAGTAGGGCGCCCCAGAGGCTAATTTCAAAGGGGGTCGGGTTTTGGAAGGCCTGTACCCTTTGGATCCAGTGTGCATGAGAGCGTTTGTTTTCCAAAGGTAGATGCACTTGTGTGTGCAGTCTCCAAGCGGACCACTATACCCGTGGAAGGAGGAGCGGCCTTGAAGGATGCTCATGATAGAAGGATTAAGACTATCCTTAAGCAAGCATTTGATGGAGTGGCAATGACCATAGATCGCTTCTTGTTGTTCTCTGGAGGCTCAATCTTGTTTACTCCTCTCCTATGAGGTTGATGGCTCTGGGGTGAACTCCAGGGCAATTATGGAGCTAGCTGCTGCTTTTTGGGCAGGTGCAGGCTGTGATTTGGTTCACTCTTCGACCAGAGGGAGTGGCTTCCATTGCAGCAGCTGGGCGTCAATTATAGCTGAGAAATTCATCAGCTGATTCATCTTTCAAGGCTAACTTTACCAAATTGCCCTTTAAAGGCGTGCTTTTATTTGGATGCGAGTTGGAAAAATTGGCCAGTAAGTGGGGCGAATCCTCCATTCCTCATTTGCCAGAGGATAAGAAGCAGATGCCATGCTCCTTTAACATGAGAGGTTGTACTAGAAGATCCAGGCGTTTTCATCCTTATAGAGGAACGACCCTTCAGAGATCTTGATTTTTTGGTATGTCTCAGTACTTTCATCCTCAACTGCCAAAAAGGGGCATGGGTTTGGGTAGTGGAACCTTCCGACCCTCCCAATGAAGGTTTCCTGACCCAGCCCTGGGAACAGGAGATAGGGGGGGGGGGGCACCTATCTCTTTTATCATAAGTGGGTTGAGATCACATCTGACCAATGTGCCCTGGAGGAGATATGAGAAGGATATTTGGTGGGGTTTCTCAGTGTTCCTTGGGATGTGTTCATGGTGTCTCTCTGCCACTCACCACAGAAGAAGCAGGCAGTAGAAGTTACTTTAATAAGGCTGTTCAGTCTGAAGGCTGTGGTTCCAGTGCCCAAGTCTCAAGAAAATACGGGGCTTTATTCCATTTATTTCATTGTGCATAAGCACAATGAAATAAATGGAATCAACTTCTGAATGCAGCGCGCATTCAGAAGTTGATGAAACAGCTCCATTTGTTGTTAAAAACTCTGTGCCTGACAGTATGGTCCTACCTGCACTTCCTTGGCTTAATGGTGGCAATCCTGGAAGTGGTCCCATGGGCAAGGGCAAATATGTGTCCTCTTCAGCGCTCCCTGCTGTCTTAGTGGAACCCGCAGTCTCAGGACTATTAGATTCTGCTCTTCCTGCTGATGGAAATTTCCTCCCAACTTCAGTGATGGTTGCAGGCGGATCATCTAAGTAAGGGAGTTTCCCTAGCGCCACCGAACTGGCTAATACTGACAACAGATGCGAGCCTCCTTGGTTTGGGAGCTCACTATCAGGAGCTGACAGCTCTAGGGTGCTGGAATACAGAGGAGTCTCTGGAGCATCAATCATCTGGAAGCCTGTTGGCATGTTTGCAGTTCAGCGATAGGCTGTAGGGTCGATTGCTCCGAATAATGTCAGACAATGCAACCACTGTGGCTTACATCAATCGGCAGGGAGGAACCAAGAGCCAGCAAGTGTTGCAGGAAATAGATCTGCTTATGGCATGGGCAGAAGTACATCTCCAGATGTTCTCAGCCTCACACATAGCAGGAAAAGACAATGTAAGAGCCAACTTTCTCAGTAGGGAGAGTCTGGACCCAAGAGAATGGGCATGTCAGCTGATTCTGCATCGCTCGGGGTTCCCCCTTACTAGACCTCCTGGTGACTTATCGCAGTGCGAAAGATGCACAACTCTTCAGTCGCAAGAGAAATCTGAAGTCATTGGGAATCGATGCCCTAGTGCAGGAGTGGCCAGAAGGCAAGTTGCTGTATGCCTTTTCCCCCTTGGCCCATGTTGGGCAGATTGATCTGAAGGATCGAGCGCCAGAGAGGGATGTTGCTTTTGGTTGCTCCGGATTGGCCCAGATAACCATGGTATGCAGATTTGCTGTGGCTTCTGGGGAACTTTCCCCTTCCACTTCCAGCACACAGGAACCTGCTAAATCAGGGTCTTGTTCTTCACGAAGATCTGACTCAATTTACTCTTACATATGGCCCTTCATAGGGCTAGATTGCTGAAACGTTGATACTCTGTGGCAGTGATTTCCACCTTGCTTAGGGCTAGAAAGTTCTCCATTCCCTTGGCCTATGTGCGAGTTTGGCGAGTGTTTGAGTCCTGATGTGAGGATCAAGGAACTCTTCCTCATTTGGCCAAGATTCTGTTCATTTTTGATTTTTTGCAGGATGGCTTGAATAAAGGTTTGGTCCTTAATTCCTTGAAGGTACAAGTAATGGCTCTCGCCTGTGTCAGGGGTCAAGCAAATGGTGGTTCCTTGTTGGCTCATCTTGATGTGACCCGTTTCCTGAAAGGAGTGAAACATCTTCGTCCTCCCTTGTGTGTTCCAGTACCCTTATGAAGTCTAAATTTGGTCTTGGATTTCTTAGTGGGTCCTATGTTTAGACCGATGCGTAGCCTGTCCTTGTGGTTACTGACCTTGAAAACGGTGTTTCTTTATTTTTTATTTATTTATTTAAAAGTTTTATATACCGCCCTGGGGGTAGTAGTCTATCCATCTTAGCGGTTCACAAAAAATAAAACATATACAATAGCATCATACATCAACATAAAATCTTAACATACATAATAATCATTACATTATAATCACCTTGCAACAGATACTAATGGATATCAACAGAATCGAAAATGTCACTCGATTATATTATATGCGCATGTAAATAAATACATTTTTAATGCTTTTTTAAACTCATTACGATTAACTGTTAGATATATTCAGGAATAGAGTTCCACAGAGTGTCCTGCAACAGAAAAAGCTCTTTTTCTGGTTAATGCTAAACTTGCAGATTTAATTGTTGGAATTTCCAGCATACATTTATCCAGGGATCTAAGTTGTCTGTTAGGTTTATATAATCTTAACATTGAGCATAACCATATTGAATTAGGGTTGTGTATTAAATTATGAATTGTAGATAAGATTTTATATGAAATACGAAATGATATAGGAAGCCAATGTAAATGATATAGAATTGGTGTAATATGGTCTCTACGTGTGGCATTACATAACATACGAGCTGTTGTGTTTTGAACAAGTTGCAGTGGTTGTAATGAACTTTGAGGTAGACCAAGATATAAAGCATTACAGTAATCTAGTGTGGACAATATTAAAGCCTGAGTAACAGAACAAAAGTCTTTTGGTAGCAATAGAGGTTTTATTTTTTTTTCAACATATGTATCTTGAAAAATGATCTTTTTACTACTTCAGAGATGTTTTTGGATAATGATAGCCGAGAATCAATAATCATTCCTAAATTCTTAGCGAACGGTTTAATGGGCATGGATTGATTTTCAAATGTAAAAAATTGAGGAGGTTTGTAATGTGAGTCGGGAATTGTGGATAAATAAATCAATTCTGTTTTATTAGTATTTAATTTTAATCTGTTGTGTGATAGCCATGTTTTTATTGTTGTTAAATAAAGATGTAAAAAAAATGTTTTTGACCAGGAATCAGTAAATGGAACTATGAATTGGATGTCAACTGCATAAATTTTGAAGTTTAAACTTAGTCCAGCTAAAAGGCGACAGAGCAGCAAGAGGTAGATGTTAAACAGTAAAGCGGAAAGAGCTGAACCTTGGGGCACACCTGTTTTAGTTGTGTACCAATATGATTTATGTTTGCCCATAGTGATTCTTTGCAGTCGGTTTGAAATAAAAGAAGAAAACCATTGTAAAGCTGAGTCTTTTATACCAATTTGGTGAAGATTAGCTAGGAGAATGTCATGATTGAGTGTATCGAAGACTGCTGATATATCAAGTAAAACTAAAATATAGTTTGTGTTTGAATCAAATCCCCTGATTATTGTGTCGAATGAAGAAATAAGTAATGATTCCATACTGTGGCCTTTTCTAAAGCCATGTTGATTATTATGCAAGATGTTATTGTCTTCAATATATTGAGAGATTTGATGTAATGCAGCTGATTCTATAATTTTTGCTATTGAAGTTAGAGTGGCAACTGGGCAGTAATTTGTTAAATCTAAATGATCATGGTTTTTCTTTTTTGGGATAGGCAAGACTGATGTTTTCTTGAGGTTATCTGGAAATAAACCTTGAGCAAAAGAAGCATTGATTATATTTGCATTGATTATATTTCTTGTTCTTCGAGGAGAGTTTCTGACCTGCTTGCCTTGTCTTGCCAAGAGCCTTTCCTCCGAGTGACTCCAAAGGCAATACAGCTACATACTGTTCCTTCTTTTTTTACCGAAGGTGGTCACTGAATTTCGCTTGAATCAGTCCATCTCCTTGCCGTCTCTGGATAGAGAGTGACATGTAGAAAAGTATTGTCTGTTATGTCTCTTGACATCCAAGGGTTATATCTGGTACCTGCAGGTTATTGAGACTTTGCAGAAAACAGATTGTCTGTTTGTTCTTCACAGCAGTACTAAACAAGGAGAACTGGTCTCGTGGGCTACAATAGCCTGTTGGATTTAGGAGGTAGTCACGGCAGCATATGTTGATGCTAGCAAGCCGTTGCCTAGTCAGATTAGTGCTCATTCCACTAGGGCTCAGGCAATGTCATGGGCAGAAGTTAGATTGCGGTCTCCCATTGGCATTTGCCAAACGGCAACGTGGTCCTCCTTACACACCTTTTCCAGGTTTTATCGTCTAGATGTGCAAGCTTGGGAGGATGTGGCCTTTGCAATGTGGTTTTGACTGGACTGCGGGCAGCCTCCCACCCTATTCAGGAGTAGCTTGGGTATATCCCACTTGTTCTGGATTCATCTAACAGGATGCTAAGAAATGAGAAATTACTATTTACCTGATAATTTCCTTTTCTTTAGGACAGTCAGATTAATCTTGCTTCCCTCCCTTGGCTGCCAAAGGTTTATAGTATGGTCCTTCTGTGTGTCTACATGTTACAGGGATTACTGGTGTCAGTCCAGTCCCTAGATTAATGTTACTACATTCTTATCTGAGCTTAGTGTTGCCTATTGGCCGAGTATTGAAATGGTTATCTGTTTTTAATCAAGTTTTTTGCTAGTTTGTCCACAGTTGCTTTTGAAGAGAATACTGGCAGACTGATGTCACTGCAGGGGTATATATACTGTGATGTCAGTTTGCTCAGTCTCCATCTGCTGGTAGAGGTGCATAACCCACTTGTTCTGGATTCATCTGACTGCCCTAAAGTAAAGCAAATTATCAGGTAAGTAGTAATTTCTCATTGCGTCCTATCCCATGACTTTTTAATTTTCTTAGAAGCTTCTCAAGGGGGACTTTGTCAAATGCCTTCTGAAATCCCAAATATACTCCAACTACCAGCTCACCTTTATCCACAAGTTTATTAAATCTTAAAAAAAAATAAATGTAGCAGATTGGTGAGGCCAGCCTTCTCTTAAAGTAAATCTATGTTGGCTGTGTTCCATTAAACCATGAATGTTTATATGTTCTCTGATTTTGTTCTTTAGAATAGTTTCCACAAATTTTCCCAGTACTGAAGTCATGCTCACCGGTATATAGTTTGCCAGATTACCTCTGGAGTTCTTTTTAAATATCAGGGTTATGTAGGCTAACTTCCAGTCTTCAGGTACAATGAAAAATGTTACAAATTACTAAGGATGGGCATTTGTTGGTCATTCGTTTCACAGTATGCGGGTATCTCTAGATTGTGCATAAGTGTCCGTGCTTGTACAATGGAAAATGTACCCGCTTAACATGAAATGAATGTGCAACCCTACAAATTACTGGGAATAAATCTGAAATTTAATTTTTTACTTCTTTTGGAACCCTGGAGTGTATACCATCTGGTCCAGGGTGATTTGTCACTCTTCAATTTGTTAGTCTTCTAGGTTCATCATGATTTGTTTCAGTTCATCTGAATCATAACCCTTGAAAACCATTTCTGGAATAGGCATATCCCCAATATTTTCATTGGTAAACATCAAAGCAAAGAATTTATTTAGTCTTTTCTTTTTAACTCTTTGATCATCTAACAGTCCAACAGACTCCCTCGCAGGCTTCCTGCCTTGGATAAACAGTATTTTAAAAAGTTTTTATTATGAGTTTTTGAATCTTAAGGCCAGCTTCTTTTCAAATTCTCTTTTAGCCTTCCAGTGCTCTACATTTAAAGGTGAATCTTAAAAGCCCTTCATGCGCCAAAGCTGGGAGATATGTGCAGAAATTATGCCCGCGCACAGCATGCGGATTTTAAAAAGTGTGCAAGTGCGCATGTATCTCCTGGTACATGCACAAAAATGTTTTCTTAAAAGGGCGGGGCGTGGTCTGTGGTCCTCTACCGTATAACTTGGATGGCTTATAAGTTGTAAACTAAAAAAATCTAGGCTAATTAGCAGGGTTTTAAGGGTTTGTAGCTAGCAGGGTAAAAGGAAAGATATGTAGCTAGGGGGCATTCGTAAAGGTAAAGGATAGGTCTTCCTAACTGGCAACAAACTGGGGAAATTGGTAATTGCATCGGCACGCATATCTCTTTAAAAAAAAACAAAACACTTTACATGGTAGAGGCAGCATTTACACACACATGAGCGCGCCCATATAAAATTGTATGCACATGTATGCGCTTACAGCCTATTTTATACCATGCGCTCAAATATGTGCATATGTTATAAAATGGCGATGTGCATTTGTGTGAGTCAGCATATGCACTTACATGTGCGCCTGTGTGGCTGTTTGAAAGTTATCATCTTAACTTACCAATCTTTATGCTTTTTCCTATTTTCTTCCCATGGATTCTTCTTACAGTTTTTTTGAAGGAAGTGTTTTTGCCTAAAATATCCTCTTTCACTTTGCCTTTTAACCAACCTGGCAGTCATTTTGCCTTCCTTCCACCTTACTTAATGCATAGAGTACATTTGGACTTCGCTTCTAAGATGGTATTTTTAAACAATGTCCACACCTGCTATTCTCTCAATCTTTGTAGCTGGACCTTTCAGTTTTTTCTAATATCCTCCTCATTTTATCAAATTCTCCCTTTTGAAAATTTAGTGCTAGAGCGGTAGATTTATTTTTCTCTCTATCAGTCAGTAATTCAAATTTGATTGTTATCACTATTGCTAAGTGACCCCATCATGTTACCTCTCTCACTAAATCCTGCATTCTGATAAGAATTAGATCTAAAATAGCTCCATCTGTTCTTGAATCCTGAACCAATTGTTCCATGAAGCAGTCATTTATTTCATCCAGAAATTTTACCTCTCTAGCATGTCATGATGTTACCCAGTCAATATTGGGGCAATTGAAATCTCCCATTATTATTGCATTGCCAGATTGGTTAGCTTCCCTTATTTCTCTTAACATTTTATCGTCTATCTTATTTTGGCCAGGTGGATGGTAGAGTTGGCCAAAATGGCTTACAAGTAAAAACATTCATAATAATAAACATAAAACATCTAAAAGGTTTCCAAAGGAAAGGAGTGAAAATACAAAACAATGACAGTAAAGCCTGTGTTCATGCAAAGACTTGGAAACTGAATTTATAAGGTGGGCAACAAGCCAAAAGCAGTAGAAAACAGATGGGTTTTCAACATTTTTTTTAAAAGTCTTTCGGATTGGTAATTTGCCTTAGAGAATCTGGGATGGAATTCCAGAGTAATGGACCTACGATTGAAAAAGCTCATTTCTTAGTTATGCTAAGTCTGGCAAGATGGTTTGAAGGGACTTCAAGCTGGTATTTATTTAAGGACTGCAGGTGTCTGGTTGGTATACGTGATGAAAACACATCCATATGGAGGAGTGATTATGTATGAGATTGTGTATAATGGATCAAATTTTATGTTGGACTCTGAACCTAGCTGGGAGCCAGTGCAAGGAAAACAGAACTAGAGAAATATGATCTTTCTTGGAAGTGCCTGTTAGGATATGGGCAGCAGTATTTTGAATCAATTGCAGGGGTCGGAGGGTGTAGTCAGGGAGGCCAAGATAGAGGGCATTACAATAGTCTAGTCCAGTAAATATTAAGGATTGCAACACAGTATGAAAGTCTTCAGGGAAAAGTAGAGGGCGCAGATGTATTAACATCTGAAGTTTGAAGAGAGAATTCTTTACTACTGTCGCTTTGTGATGTGACATGGATAAGTCGGAATCAAGGAATACCCCAAGAATTTGAGCTTTAGATATTATAGGGATAGAAATATCAACAGTCAAATATGGAGGGGGGACTGCATGTAGAGTGAGAAATTGTGGATAAATGAAGAATTTAAGTTTTTGATGTATTGAGTTTGACTGTTGTCGGTTAACGGATGTTGATGGTTTTGATATAGAGGCTTATGGAGGATAAGGTGTTTGACCAAGAAGAACTGTAGGGGATGAAAAATTGAATGGCATCTGCAAAGATCTTAAATTGAATTCTAAGACTATCAAGCAGGTGGCAAAGGGGTAACAGATAAATGTTAAATAAAATGGCAGAAAGAAATGACACTTGAGGAACGCCAGAGGAAATGGAATACCATTCATAAAAATAAGAACCTATGTTGATTTGTTGTGGGCAGTTGAGTAAGTAGGAAGTATCAGCAAGGCTAGCTGAATGTAAACCAGAAAGTAGAATTTGACTGTCTAATGTATCAAACACGGCAGACATGTATAGTAACACCAAAATATAATCTGTGTTAGAGTTAAATCCACGCAGTATATTATCAAAGGAAGATAGTAGAAGGGTTTCTGTAATATGGCCCTTTTTAAAGTGGTTTCGGTGAAGAATAGTATTGTCTGACATGTAGTCGGGAAGCTGATGTAAAACTACTGATTCAATTATTTTTGCAAAGGAAGTGAGGGAAACAAGAGGACATAAATTATTGAGATCAAATGAACCTAGTGTTTTTTGGTTTTTTTTTAACTGGAAGAATTGAAGTTTAAGGGCATCTGGAAATATACCTGAGTCAAGCGATTGGTTGATTAATTGACATATAAAAGGACAAGCAAGACTATTTAGGGCTTTTAACAGGTGGCCTGGACATGGGTTGAACGGAGAAAAAGAGTTTTTGTTTTTTGAAGAATGCAAGCTATTGTGGAAAGATCAACCAAAGTGAAAGCAGACCAATTAGCGATTATGGTTGAGGATGCCACCTCTTTATTGTGTATTAGCTCATGGGCTTGGTCCAGTGTTTTACAGAGCATAACTTTTCCATCCTTCCATATTTTTTATTTTGCTGGATTATAAAAGCGCGAAGCGTATTCCTTTATTTACCAAGTCACTGCTGAAAAGTCCAGAAAAATCATAATTTTGCATGACTCGTAGGCAATTGCTCTAAGTCTCTTATATGCGGTGAGAATTCTGGTTTTCTGTGCTTAGTTCAGGAATCTGGCAATTACAAGGTGAGGTCGGTCCCCCGGTTGCTTTTTAATTCCAATCCTGTGGGCATGTTCTACAATTAGAGTGCCTTGCAGGTCTGGCAGATCTAGCGCTTTAGGGAGCCACTGTTCAAGAATTGTGCTGAGCTCTCTGTCCCCAATGTCTTCTGGCAGGCCCAGAAATCTCAAGTTATTGCGTTGGGAACGGTTCTCAAGGTCCTCAGTTTTTTCCTCTGCGGCCTTCAGCTTTGCTTCTAGCTGTATCACAAGTGTGGTGAGTGCGTGTGTGTCATCTTCAACCACCGAAATGTGGCCTTCTGCCATCTCAGTACGCCTGCCGAAGTCCTGAATCGAGTCTTTAAGTTCCTGAAAATGTGTGGAGATGCTGTCAGATTTGTGATCTAAAGCAGCCACTACTGCCACAGTCAGCCTGGTGACTGTCACCTCATGTTAGGGGAGATCTGCCAGAAATTCACACCGCTCCACCATTTTGGCGTCAGTAGGCTTTTCTTTCTCCTTGCCTTTGCGCACCAACTTCGAGGTCATGACTAGACCTTCTGGATGCTGGCTGTGAGTTTCTTTGCTTGTCCCTGGCTCTTAGGCAGTAGTATACCATGCAGGTCGTTGAGAAAAAGTTGCGATAGGGCTCAATAAGTTGTTTATTAGGAGGGGTGGCACCTGGAGCTCCTCTGCATGAGACTAGCTGAGCTCACTGCATCATGTGATCTCCTACATGATAGTCTTTAAGTAATACAAATTATAAAGTACCACATCAACAATTAAATTATTGAATTTTTCAAAATTTACATTTTTCAGCGCAAGATCCCATCATTCATATACCAGATGTGGTTGTTTTTAGACCTTCATACCATTCCGTGGTTTTTTGGGCTTATCTGCTCCTTGCTTAAACCGCTTATGAGATCCATCTTTAATCATCAGTCTTTCCACCACCAGTAACAAATTCTTTTTTATATTTTTTTCAAAGGTTTTTCTGTTTATGTAAAAATATGCAATATTATTTTTCCAAGCGAGTATTAAATTCATCTTATTTCGTTTAAGTAGAAGTAAGCTCAGGATACTTTCCTTTAGCTGATAAGAGTACAGTTCGACATGATCACGTTTCGCATCCCAGCTGCCTCAGGAACCTCTCTCTGATATCGGGTTTACACTCCATTGCTAGAGGGATGTTCTTTGTTTCATTTTAGGTTTTTCTAAAAGGACAAAACATTATCACAACCACTTTTCTGAGATTTAACTTGCCTTATCCTGCTTCAGGTATACACTTACAAATCCGCGAGCATTGTCATTACGTCATTGTGGTGCGGGAGATGCCTCCTACTGAGGTGATCTCCGCAGTCTCGTTTTTATACGCATGCTCCTAACGTAAATCAGTGAACAGATAGCTCATGATTGTGCACAGATGAAACTGACTTGAATTCAAATCATGGAGATTTACATAAACTGAGCCCATTCTATTTCTCAATTCAGCCCGTAAGGGGAAACCATATGTAATTGAAAAATCCAGCGCTGTTCATGCTGCCTTAATTGTTTTATCCTATCTCTAACCAATGTTTGGGAATATATTCTAATACTGTCCATCTTAAATCTTCAAAGCGATGTTGTTGCTCTAAAAAGTGTGCCATCAGAGGCGCCTTCTATTTTTAAACAGCTTTTGTGTTCAATCAGTCTTGTTCTCATTAATCGCTGTGTCATCCCGACATATATTAAGTTGCAAGGGCAAAAAATTGCATATACTACAAAACTGGCTTGAAAAGAAAATTTCTCAGGTAAAGCGATTTGTAGTCCTGTGGCTGATTGGACAGTTGTTCTAGGTGATTTTAATGTGCAGTAGATGCAACCTTCATCTTCGCCATGAACAGTGCACTCTCCGATCATGGCATGCGGGGTCTCCTCTGCCACTTTCTGTGCAGAATTTGGCAATTCTGTGTAGGGGGGCAATTCTGCACAAATTCTGTGCTCCGCAGTAGCGCAGAATTCCCCCAGGACTATGATTTGCTACTCTATAGTTTATCTGTTTGTCCTATTACATCTTCCAGGTTCACCGTGATGTTCTTCAGTTATTCTTAATCACCACTGAATACCGTTTTTAGCACAGGTATCTCCCCCAACATTCTCCTTAGTAAACACCAAAGCAAAAAATGTATTTAATCTTTCCATGATGACCTTAACTTCCCTAAGTGCCCCTTTTACCTCTCTGTCATCTAATGGTTCAACTGACTCCCTCACAGGCTTCCTGCTTCAGATACATTTAAAAAAACGTTTATTGTGCATTTTTGCCTCCATTCAGCCTGCCTTGGCCCCAAAGAGTTTTTTTATTTATGTATTTAAAATATTTGTTGTACACCTTTCCATGGTGGGGTACAATAAAACCCAGAGAAGAGTTTACCAATTTGTTGCAGAGTTCAGGATATAAGGCCTATTTGTCCTTCAATATTTAGATAACATGCATTATAGGACAGATGTACCTAGAGTACTGCAATGCTCACAAGCTGATTTCCTTATTGCAAGAGCATAGATGAATTATCAATTGGGACACAAGTTCTCTGGACCTGTCACAAGATCTGTCTCACTTGGAAGCTAGTTTCTGTTCCATTCTGAGAATAGTTAAGTTATCAAAGAGCAGTGTCTCTATCATCCCATTGAAAAAACATTTCAATATACTGAACGTAGCCTCTTCTTGTCTTTGCCTAGGAATCTTGAGAGTCAAGGAGAGATCACGCCAAGAGCTAGTTTCATAGGTGAATTCCACATTATTCACTTATGTACAGTTTCCTGCACTGAGATAAGACTTACAGTTTCAACTGAACCTCAACAGAGAAGTCAATGGTAGTGAAGGGCAGGCTATTTCAATACTGTGATCTCTCACTGTAACAGTGACAGGAACAGGATTAAGGAGTTGCAGTATTGCAACAACCTGCACTTCTCACTGTCTTCAGAACAAAGGAAAGGGATTGATAACGAGGAAACAATGGATGGAAAAAGGTTAACCTCAGGGATCTGTGCTTGAACAAGTGCTATCTACGAGTAATATATTTATAAATAATCTGGAAAGTGTTACGATGAGTGATGTGATCAAATTTGCAGATGACACAAAATTGTGCAGAGCAGTTAAATCTCAAGTGGATTGTGATAAATTGCAGGAGTACCTTGCGAGACTGGAAGATTGGGCTTCCAAATGGCAGAAGAAATTTAACATGGACAAGGGCAAAGTGTCACATATAGGGAAAAATAACCCTTGCTGTAGTTACACAATTTAGGTTCTATCTTAGAACTTACCACCCAGAAAAGAGATCTATGCATCATAGTGGATAATACATTGAAATCGTCAGCCCAGTGTGCTGTGGCAATCAAAAAAGCAAGCAGAATCTTAGGAATTATTAAAAAGGGAATGGCAAATAAAACAATGGATGTCACAATGCCTCTGTATTGCTCCATGGTGAGACCGCATCTTGAATACTGTGTGCAATCCTGGTCTCTGCATCTCAAAAAAGATATAGTTGCACTGGAGAAAGTGCAGAGAAGGGCGACCAAAATGATAAGGGCATGGAACAGCTGCCCTATGAGGAAAGGCTAAGGAAGTTAGGGCTGTTCATTTGGAAAATAGACGACTGAGGGGGGGCATATGATAGAGGTCTACAAAGTCATGAAAGAACTTCAAAGTTAATGTAAATCGATTATTTACTCTCTCAGATAATAGAAGGATCAGGGGGCACTCCATGAAATTAGGAAGTAGCTCATTTAAAACAAATTGAAGAAAATTATTTTTCCCTCAGCGCATAGTTAAGCTCTGGAATTCAATTCCAGAGGATGTGGTTACAGCAGTTAGTGTAACTGGATTTAGAAAAGGTTTGGATAAGTTCCTAGAGGAAAAATCCATATCATGCTATTAATAAGCAATAGTAGCTTGAGATTTATTTGATGTTTGGGTACTTGTGACTTGGATTGGCCACTGTTGGATACTGGGCTTGATGGACCCTAAGTCTCACCCAGTATGGCAATTCTTATGTTCTAACTCCCTAGAAAGCAACAATTTTTATGTCAGTTGATTGGTGATGCCCGCATACAGTCTAGCAAATTGACAAGAAAAATAAGGGCAGATAAAGGAAGCACAACCCAGCGACTCTGTAGGCCACAACTCCCAGAAACAAAACAGGTTAAATGCCAGCAGGTTGGTGGGTACTAAGTACCATTCAGTAAGACCAAGACAGGATATAGGTAGTGGGATGTCTGGGCAACAATCTCACTAGTTTTGTAGCTGATTGGATTGTTACAAAACTAGGGGGGGGGGGTACTGGATATTGTATTAAACATGCTTATCTGTCCCAGATAGTAGAGACCCCAAAAATAAGACCAGAAAAACTGATTTGGATAAGCTTATACAGCTGGCATCTGGGTTAAACCCTTAGCAATGTAGAACAGAGTAACTTGGCAGACCAAATGGGCCAATTAATATTTATTCTCTATCATCTATGTATTAAAATGACATTCTTTGCTCTAGTTTATGATCACATCATAGACAGAAACAAGTGTCTGAACATACCACTGTCTGTACAGACTATGATGAAAAAAACCCTCTAGTTTGCAGCCATTCTGCATCAGTCTGCTTAGGCATATTGGTTTTCACAAGACAAGTCCCTATATGTGAATGTCCTAGAAATGAAGGCTGCGCTTTTGGTCTTGACAGTTGTTCAAGATCAGAGTTGTGACAAATGCCTGATATGCTAATCAAACAATGTGAGGATGGTAAGCCATTTGAACAGAGAAGGTGACACAGGGCATTTTTATTTTATTTATTTTTATTTAAATTCTTATATTCTGTAATTCTAATAAAATTAATTGTGGAAAGACAGACAACTATGCATAATAAAAATCAAAACATAAGAAAATAGAATCAATAAAATGAGCATATCAGTATGTTCCAGAAGACAAAAGGTATTGACAAAGTCATGTCAGCCTGTATGATATCTGAATATCCAGGCAGGCTAGTTGAGTAGAACTTTAGATCCAGGGAAATGGACAGTCAAAACAGTTTTCATGTTTCTTTGGTCACCCAGCTAATGGACATGATGGTGTTAACCCCCAACATGAAGCTATTAAATATTACCTTTTCTTTTCTTCCTGAATTTTTAAGGTATCCTTAACCAAGGTACCTTAAATAATTGTGATCAACATAGAAAAGAATATTCTCCAGAAAATATGAACAGTTGCTCATTTTGTATGGTGCTTGTAAGATTTCCACATCAAGGCAAGGTTAGATCTGGAAGGGTGTTAAGGGACGGGAGAAGGTAAAATTCAAGGGGGTCGACAGACAAAGGAGTAAGTGGCAGCTGCTACACTAACTCCACATTAAATATAAAACACGTTTGCATGCATTGTGTAAAATAATGCTATACTACAAAGTCTATCGGGTAAGATTCTCGAACTCCCCAAAAGTAGTTTTAATGACTTGATTAAAGAAATAGGCATAAAAATCCCAAAACATAACATTTTCACAATAGACATAGGGACCTTCATTTTCAATGTTTTTATTTTACTCAGCAATTTATCAGTTGAAAAAATCTCAGCATTTTTCCAAGTAAATATTTCTGATTCTTGTTGTAATACACACTAATAAGTTCCATGGAAAAATAAAATGAAAATGAAGGACCCTAACTATGCATTATCATATACTCATTGAGTGTCAAAGTGAGGGTTCTGAAGTTCCTCATTATAACATGAATTTTGGTATGCAAAAATATTTGGTGACCATTTTTCTGTAAAACATTTTTAAAGACATTCTTTCTGAGACACAGAAACAATTCAACTATGAACTCTCAATTTCATGGGAATATAAATTCCTGCTGGACTTGTCAGTGCAGTATGTGCTTTCCCCCTTACAGGTCCAGCTGATAACTTATATGGGGCTTGAGAAAGAATTCATATTCCTGGATGTTATCTTTGAAATAAAGGCAACAGTTAAACAACAAAAAAGTACCCTTTAATGCATAGTGTTAAAATTTCATTGTACTGGAGTGGTAGAAAATGTTGATATAGCTATCATCTAATTCAGCTATGTTAAAGTATTGCTTTAAAGTGGGACTCCAGAGATATTACTTTGTAAAGATGTCATTTTGTACTGCTAATGTGAGATTGCTTTGTGACTTAAGTCCTATCTTCTTTAACTGGTTAAAAAAAAATATTAGGATTTAGGATTATTCTCTCAGAAGGTGACATCACTGAAATCATCGAGCTTTGTATGTTGTTGGTTATTTAACTGGAAGACTCCTCTAAGAAATGAGCACCCAAATTATCTCTCCCATCTAAAAAAAAATATTTTATAAATATAATTACATTTTTCTAATTTGTTTCAGACAGCATTGAATATACAATTTAAGCACAGGAATTGTCACATGTAATGCATAGCCAACATGTATACCCTTGTTATAATATGTACTCTTTCAATAAAAGGTCATAAAATCACCTATCAAACAAATAATTGGATTAGTCATTAAGTGGACATTAACATTGTGTTTTTATATTGCATATAAGGATGTATTTTGCTTATATCAAGCACATTTACTTTTCTTGGGCACACCAATAAGAATGAATGGAGGAGTTTCTTCCCTCCAAAGTTTCTCCCATGTTTCCCCAATAATTTATTAAGGCAATTGATTCCCTTGCTGGCTGAGAACTTGAAGGACATTTTTGTTCAAAACTAAAATTTCTCATCAATGCTCTTCTGCCAGCAGGATTTTATGCGATTTCCCACACTCCCCTTTTTCTTGGAGCTGAAGCATATCACCTCCACATTGTGGCAAAGGCTCGTAAGCTTGGTCATACATGAGACTTGAGTCAAAGTCTCTTGTATCACAACATTCAGATCTAAGGCTGAGACATACTGTTTGTTCAGTTTTGTTATCCATTTTTTCAAAATAGCTAAAAACAGAGTATATTTACTATATAAAGACAACTAATAAAACAATCAAAATACAATAGAAAGATTGTTTGAACCCAATAGGAAGTTTTAAATTAAGAAAATCTCTGATAATTTATTTTTATTGTGATTTGTGTGACAAAATAACATTCTGTTGGGTCAGGCCAGAAGTCTTACAAACTGTGACTGGCTCAGTATGGAGTCTGGGGGGTTCAACTGGACCACAAATTCACTATGGAGGATCACATCTCAAAGGTGGTGAAGACCTCCTTCATGCATTTGCACCAAATTGGCCAACTGCTCAACTATTTTGACAAACACAACCCTGCTATTGTAACCCATGCATTAATCACCAGCCGCATTGAGAACTGTAATTCTCTTTTCCATGGCATCCCACCATATAATTTCAAATGTCTTCAACTCTTACAAACTATTGCTTGCCAAAATGTTGTTTATGGCCAAAGCAACTGACCACTCAAGTCAGGTCAGCTTCACACTCTCCCAGTCAAAAACAGGATACAATTCAAAACCCTTTGCTTTGTCTTCAGGTACTTCAATAATATGGCCCCTGACTATCTCTCCTAGTTGCTGCTTTTCTACACTTCCAGAAAGGAGCTTTGATCCTCACAAATGCACCTCCTATCTTCTCGTCGGCTAGCTTTTTCCAGATTAACATGTACTAGACTCTGTGCATTCAGCTGCTCTACCCCAATATTATGGAATAAAATAACACTTCCGCTTTGCCTTGAAAACAATCTTACCTTCAGAAAAAAGTAAAGGCTTGACTAATCGACCAGACTTTCCCTCAGATCCTTCTATAATGAAGACTATGACATAGACTCCCTTCCTCACTGGCCTTGACCATGAGACCATTTAATCATCCAACACCTGGCTTCCATACTTAATGACTGCTTACCTTACTTCAGAATAACTTTCACTTTCCTGGCTCTCCAATCCATCTAGTATACCCAGGATTGCTATCACACATTCTGCTTCTTTGTCCCTATGCTATTGTAACTATGACACAAATATGAAAACTTATTACAAATTTACTGTAATCTGCCTTGAGACTAGCTTGTAGAAGGCAGAATATCAAATGTTTATATATACATTTTAGAAAAATGTGAGAAATGTGACATGCAATAGACCATTTGTGTGATGGGGAATGTACCATTTTAAACTTGGTTTCTCAATACCAAACCCTGGCCACATTTATATTAAAAAACAAAACAGGGGGCAGCTATTTGTCCTGTTGCTGCTGGAGTTAGGCAGAAGTCATGGGGAATGGCATTTGGGAGAGAGGAGAGAGAACACAAGGAGATGATAGTTGAGGGAGGGACAAAGGAGGCATGGGGATGATAGAGAAAAGTAGAACAGAGAAATCTATTGCACAAGTAGGTTTGGCTTTCTTGGAGAAAATAGGGAAATGTTGTATAATAAATTGAACATTATAAAACATTTTATATTCCTTTATAAAAAGTTTGTAACTTTTTATTCTTGGTTAGAAAATTCATAGGAAAAGTTATGAATTAATCAAACTCAGGCTAATGAACTCAGAAATGCAAAGCCAGAGCAGAAGTTCAGAAATGACAGCTTCATCCAATGGACAAAATCCCAATCTCCAGAGCATATACTGTAGCTTTGTGAGGCTTTCAAAATCACACACAAATTGACATGAATACAGTGAGCTGTTTTGTCCAGCAGCCTGAGGAGTTGTGATTAAACCTTTAATGCTCTGAATGCTTGAGAGAGTACTGCTGGAATATGGTCTCCAGTTTTGCCTCTGTTCATCACTGGTATTTTATATAATGTTTTTAAATTGATGAGTACTTTTATTTTGGGAATGTATATTTGAAGTAAAAAATCAGCTTACTAATGTTTTATGTTTACATATGTTTTACATTAATCATATTGATTAAAATGCGGCCAAATTCTTAAATGTTTTCTTCTGTTGAGGTCCAATGGGATGTAGTTATTAGGACCTGAACATTCACAATGTGCAATCTATGTATTATTAAAATGTTACCAAAGGCTGTTTTGTCGTGATTCCTACCTTTGTGAGTTGTAGCATTTATAGAGAATTTTTTGAGATTTAAAATTCAGACTACAAATTCCATTGCTAATATTTAATACATATATCTGAAGCAGCATAATAGGGTCTGTATATATTCATACATAACAGAGTTTTGATATATAGCTCCGTAGCCATCTAATATTGTCATAATCTGTTTTCAATTTATAGAGACGAATCAGGAGGCTGAAAGTAAAAATTTTGAAGCCAAGGTTTCTCGTCAAGGAAATCCAGATGAAATGGAAACTTGCAATCCTGAAACAGCAGCAGCAATAAAAGACTGTCAAACTGAACAGACCATGGAAATGACAGAAAGTGCTGAGATGGTGATGCAGCAATCGCCAAACCATCAGCAAGAAGATAGGCAGTTATCTCAAGAGGCTGAGATCACCAAAGTATTTGTAGAAGAAGCTCAGTCTCTTCCATTAGCAACTGAGACCCCAGCTACAACACCAGACTCATATCAGTCAGCTAATGAAGAGGATATGCCATTCAAGGGGGAAGAACATTGTGAGATACCAAGAGTGCATGATGATGTACAAAAGAGAGAGAGTGATGGCTCAGACGTATTGGATCTCCTAGAGATCGAAAGCACTCCTGCAGTTGAAAATTTTGCAGAAATAAGCTCGCCAATGGAGGATAAGTCTATAAAATCACCAACTGAGATAGATTCACCATTAACCTCAGTGGATACAAGCAAGACAAGTGTGTCGTCCTCTCCAGCAGTTTCATTAGATATGCATTCTACAGCTGAAATATTTCAAAGTCATATTCCAGCATTTAACTTCTCTGTGGGCAATGGTCAACCTGCAGCTTATGTATCCCTTACTCCAAAAATTGGTATGGGCAAACCAGCTATCACCAAAAGAAAGTTTTCTCCTGGTAGACCGAGATCAAGACAGGTAAGTTGTCTTTTTAACCATTTATTGTAAAACATTTATTTTAAACTGCTAAGCTTTAGCCTGTGATTATGATTGTTTCATGATCTTTGTTGACGAGCATTGATTTTGTTTGTTTTGCAGCAGTAATGGTTACTTAGGTTGCCGAATGTAAATTTTCAAATCTAGTTTGAAGGAGGGTTGTAGATCTTTTCTTCATTCCTGTACTGAGCCCCTGTCATTTTGTGCTTTTTTACTACCTGCTTTTGCTGGAATATCACTGCAGGCAGGAATGTAGGGAGCATCTTGCTCTCTCAGATCAGCATAAATGCTTTAGCTAATTTATCAAAAAGAGACCTTTAAATGTGTGCTCAAATCCCTGTCAACTCTAGTGCTGCACACCTTGGAGTCTACTGAACCAAAATTCATAGCTGCCAGATTAACAGTTTCAGTTAACATAAGGTGATGGGTTACTAATAATCAGCTATTGGTGCAGCTGAGAGAAAAGCAGGTTGTATATAATTTGAAGCAAAAATCTAATTTGTGCGTGTTAGGTTTTAATTGTCTAGACGTTAAAACTGTATCATATCTTGATATTTTTTATCAATAGTAATATGAGAAATGAATAGATTTGGAAGTCAGAGAGCTAGTTATTCCACTTCCAAGATTCTTAATGAACTGCTTCTGCTTTGAATGCACATCAGTGTGCCAGACTAGGTTACTTAAGTTCTTTGCAATAAACACAAAAGTCAGACATATTGACATGTTCTTTCGTGGTTATCATGGGTTCCAATTGCTGCTTATCCATGTACGGCAAAGCTCTGAAAATAAATCTGCCCGAACCGATTGCTTTATATTAGAGAGAACACTTCTTCCTCAATATATCATTGCTCATATTTGCATCACTTGATAACTAAACTGCCCTGTGAGGATTTTTGAGACAGTTTTGCCTATTGTGCTCTCTTACTTACAAGGGTAATTTTGGGCAATGTAGAAACTACTGCAAATAGCATATGATATATAAAAAGCACTCAGAGTTCTTAATTCGCTCAATAAATAAGTCAAACTCATAAGATCAAAACAGTAATAAGAATGTATACATTCTACTTTTGCTATGTGTATGTGCATGTATGTGTCTTTCTCTTCTGTCTACTACATGAATATAAATGTTAATATTTAAAAAATCAGAAGACAGGAGAGGAGAAAAACATGGAAATAATTACTTTTGCATATTTTAAGAATAAATTATGGTTTAAAATGAATTAATGTTTTTCAGTAGTAACATGCTAGTTTCAGACCACCATGTCTCTACTGAAAACATTTGATCAGTACTTAGTCACTTGGAAGCACAACTTGTGTCTTGCATTTTTATAGATAGTCCTTTTCTGCAGTTGTCTACACTTAGTATAATTTTAGTATAAACAAGCATATTCTCATTCTTTTTTTTTTGTATTAATGGGTTATCCTTTTGCTGCGTTGATACACTAGAGCCCATAAACTATGGTATTAATGTAGCTATATTTTGATTTACTTTTTAATAGTGATGCAGAAATGTGTGCAGGTGCATTTTTACATTATATTTATTTTGAATAGAGCAGGAGTCTAACCAGAAATTATATAAATCAACTACTATTTTACCATGTTGTACTGCAGCAAATCTTTTATTTCAAAATCCCATATTTTCAGAGTTGCATCAACATCTAGAAGTGAATTCAATTAGACTGATTTTGCTGTGAATTTTAATAAAAATTTGGTTCAAAACTATTCCTATTTCATTTATTTATATACCATCTTATCAGACTCCAACCTATCCTGAGTGGTGTACAACAATGCAATTCATCAAGATAAAAACATACATATAAAGTTAAAAATAAAAAACAAACCTCCACCCATCCAGATTTCACCCTTTCTACCAACTCATCCATATTTTCAAAATACAAACACTTTTGAGCCTTGAACAGTAGTTTTGATTTTAGTATTATGCTGTGAGGATCTTATCTTGTGACCTTCCTCTGTTCTTTGATCTAGGGCTTTTTTCAGTGTTTTTTTGTTAAATGTTAGAACAATTACCTGACCGGGAAAATGTTTATACTTTTAAAGAAATAGTTCCAGTAAACTATTAGAAAATATTTGATGGACAGTATAATTAAGAAATTGTCCTTTTTTGTGTGTGCATACCTTTTTATATCATTTGTTTAAATATATATTTTACGTAAATGTGTACTGATTTTCTCCCAGGACAAGCAGGATGGTAGTCCTCACATATGGGTGACATCATCAGGTGAAACCCTTTTACGGAACACTTTTGTCTGGCACACTGAGCATGCCCAGTATGCCATGATCCCTGTGTCCACAGGGGTCTCCCTTCAGTCTCTTTTTTTCCAAGCTGCAGTTTGCCTCACGTTTAGGAGCTCTCTGAGATTTTTCTCACAACTTTTCCTCACAGAAACACTTGAAGTTTTACTTCACAAATAATTTCCCTACACGGGTCTCCCTTCACATACATTTCATAGACGCTCGGTGATTGGGTAATTGCCAGGTTCTTGTGGCCTGGTTTGACCTCTGTTGGAAAGAGGATGCTGGGCTTGATGGACCCTTGGACTGACCCAGCATGGCAATTTTCTATGTACTATGCCCTGTTCTCCGGTCGGTTCCTGTCACCTCACTATCGGTTCCCCTGGGTTACCAACTGAATTGCATCCCTCTTTTCTTCCTATGTCTATCACCCTCGGTCTGCCCCACGATGCCCGCAAGTGTCCTTGCTACGATTTTCCACAGGGTCCATTGGGGCTAGAGGGATTGGGACGTCCACGGTTCCCGTTGCGGTCGCCATCGATGCCTCCGTCAATGCCCTCAACTAAAGAAAATGCTCCATACTTCGGATTCTCAACCAGAGCCCCATGCAATCCTTGGGTGAGAAACAATGCCAGGAGCAGTAGAGGCACCGGTGACTGTCCGTCACCAGTGCCATCCGAGATAGCGAGGGCATCTTCCTTGGTGCCGGAGAATGACTGGGCCGAGCACCGTGGGAATCATCGTCACCGTCACTGTGACAGTCCATCACTGACGCCATCCATGAATCGGTGGCACCTTCCTCGGTACTGGAGAATGACTGGGCCAAGCACCGATGGAAACATCGTTACTGCCACGGTAACCGTCCATCGCCGACACCATTCTGGACATTGGTTGCAGCTTCTTTGGTGCTGGAGAATTACCGGGCCGAGCATCGAGGGAAACATCGTCACTGCCACGGTAACCATCCATCACTGACGCCATTCTGGACATTGGTGGCAGTTTCCTCAGTGCTGGAGAATGATCAGGCCGAGCACCAAGGGAAACATCGTCGCCGGCACTGATGTGGTTCCGAGTTCGGTACCAGCACAGATACCACACCGGCTTCAATGTCTATTGAACCAGTTGTGAAGCGGGCCTGGGTGTACAAGAGTCTCCATGCTCCTCTGCACCCAAGGCACCGAGACGTTCCCCACCAACATTGGTGCCAGGTACTGAGCCACCACAGATTCATGTGGAAGTGCCAGTAACGCCTAACCCATCTCACCCCTGTGGCTGTGCTTCTTATACCAGCTTCCAGGGAGGAGCTGGATGTCCTCGTCCGTCAGGCTGTCCTTGATGCCTTCTGGAATCTACTAATACTGGAGCCATCAATATTCGCACTGTTGTGGCACTGTCTCGTTGTGGCACCTACCAATGACAGCTTAAGTCATCTATGCCGACTCATCCTTCTGAGCCTCCACGGACCCCTATACCTATCCCAGGATCCTCGAAGGGCGATGGGCACTCTAATCCCGCTTCAGCACCGATCCCATCGAGACCTAAGTAAAGGACGTGTATGAAACCATCCCTTTTGACCTGGTCACTAAAAAGGACTAGAAGTTTGCGGGAGGGTCTAGGTCATAACTTCTTCCAAGAACCGTATTGGTGTCACATATTGCTATTTACCAGCTATATTTGACACAACACAAAGGGAACCTCTCTGCCATCCACATGAAATTCGAGCAACATATGATTGCTTCGAAACGTCCTCCCGTTGCCAGCAACAGGACTCCGTACTAGATGGTAACCTGGCTTATGGCCCCTGATTTACAGCCCGAAGTCCAAGATAAACTAGCTGATCAGCCATGCACCGCAGATTATCTCTTTGTGCATAAGGTCCAGCAGACAGTGGCTCAATTGCAATTTGTGTACAATTCTGGTCGCCACATCTCAAAAAAGATATAATTGCGATGGAGAAGATACAGAGAAGGGCTACCAAAATGATAAGGGGAATGGAACAGCTCCTCTATGAGGAAAGACTAAAGAGGTTAGGACTTTTCAGCTTGGAGAAGAGACGACTGAGGGGGGGATATGATAGAGGTATTTAAAATCATGAGAGGTCTAGAACGGGTAGATGCGAATCGGTTATTTACTCTTTTGGATAGTAGAAAGACTAGGGGGCACTCCATGCAGTTAGCATGGGGCACATTTAAAACTAATCGGAGAAAGTTCTTTTTTACTCAACGCACAATTAAACTCTGGAATTTGTTGCCAGAGGATGTGGTTAGTGCAGTTAGTATAGCTGTGTTTAAAAAAGGATTGGATAAGTTCTTGGAGGAGAAGTCCATTACCTGCTATTAAGTTCACTTAGAGAATAGCCACTGCAATTAGCAATGGTAACATGGAGTAGACTTAGTTTTTGGGTAATTGCCAGGTTCTTATGGCCTGGATTGGCCACTGTTGGAAACGGGATGCTGGGCTTGATGGACCCTTGGTCTGACCCAGTATGGCATTTTCTTATGTTCTTATGTTCTTACCACCGCAAGACCTTGCGACAGCTCTCTACATTTCTTGCACAGCAAAGAGGGATGCTAGAAGGACCTTTAACCACTCCCGCTGATATCCAGATCACACCAGCTCCGCCAGTCGGGCAGGCTCCTGGATTTTTCAACCTTGCCAGAGAACCAGAATGGTCCATCCCACTGAGGACCAGGGCTCGGAATACCGTTCCCCGGACACAACAAGGCAGAGGATTTTAATCCCGCTATTTCCTACTTTAAAAAAAAAACAGGCAACCTCTGCCCATCCTGGACCCCAGAAATTTCAACAAATTTCTTCAGAAAGAAAAGTTCAGAATGGTGTCTCTCGGCACTATGCTTTCCTTACTACAACAAGGGGGTTGCCTCTATTCTCTGGACTTTCTATACACTTCATAGTGAGTCAACAACATTTTCAATACCAAGTTCTGCCATTCGAATTAGCTTCGACAACTTGGGTATTTCACCAAATGCCTAGCAGTGACTGCTGCTCATCTACAAAGAACAGCAGCATTCACGCGTTTCCTTACCTGGACGACTACCTAATAAAGAGTCAATCCAAACAAGGAGCTCTAAATTCTCTAATACTCACTATAAATCTACTACATTTGGCTGGGAATTCTGATCAACTACCATAAATCCCATATGGAGCAGATCTGGGCATTACAGTCGCAATGGCCTTACTATCCAACAACTGCGCAGACACCCTATCAAATTATCCAAATTTCTGCACGCATGCAACATAGCCTCAGCCCATCAATTCTTCCATTGCTGGGCCACATGGTTTCCATGATCCATGTCAGTCCTATGGCCAGACTGGCTGTGAGAAAAACTCAGTGGATTTTAAAATTTCAGTGGCTCTAAGCCATTCAACCGCTTTCGTCCCTGATCCATATCACCGATCCAGTAACCAAATCCTCAGATGATCTTGGCCACAGTCACATCCAACTTGGGTTGGAGAGTTCGTATCAACACCCTCCAAACCCAAAATGCGTTGACTCCGCTCCATGAAAAGTCTCAGATCAACCTCCTGGAACTTCGAGCCATGCCTTCAAACACTGCTTCTCACACAAAACTTTGTGGATACAGACAGGCAACATAGTGGCAATGTGGTACTCGAACAAACAGGGATGCCCAGGCTCTTATCTGCTCTGCCAGGAAGCTGCGCAGTTCTGAGCTTGGGCCCTTGCACACTCCATGCATCTATGGGCCACTTATCTAACAGGCATACCGAACATACTAACAGACCATCTCAGTCGATGTCTCCATCCCCACAAGTGGTCTCTGAATCCATGTGTAGCAAGCAAAATCTTCTAGCGCTGAGGTCAATCAATCATCAACCTCTTGCATCCGAATCGAACCACAGAGTGGACAGATTCTGCTCCCTACATAGGCTATGAAATGCATTAGCATGGACACCTTTGCTCACCCCTGCAACAAAGGCCTCCTATATGTGTCTCTGCCAATACCGCTCATAGCCAAAACTCTCATGAAGCTACAGCAGGACAGGTTTTCAATGATTCTCATAACCCCGTTCTGGTCTCAACAAGTATGCTTCCCCATACTTCTCAACCTATCACTCCAGGAACCAATTCGCCTGCCCATAGGTCAAACTCATAACACAGACTCACTGATATTCTCAGGTAATTGTAGCTTCACAAAAATCTTCCACATTTAAATCTTACCATTCGAAATGGGCAAGATTTAACAAATGGCATGCACAAAAAGGTATTGGCCCCTTTTTCCTGCCCCACTCCATCTCTATTAGGCTATCTAGCATACCTTTCGGATTCTGGTCCCCAGACATCCTCCTCTCGGGTACACCTCAGTTCCATCTCAGCGTACCACCAGGGAGTAGGGGATGCCCTGTTAACGGCTCAAACCCTTATGAGTTGGTTTATCATGGGTTTTCTACAACTTAAGCCTTCTCTACGATCACCGGTTATGGAATGGGGCCTAAATTTAGTGCTTACAAGGCTCATGCGTTCCCCGATCGAGCCTTTGCATTCCTATAACATTAAAATTCTAACATGGAAAGTTCTTTTCCTCGTAGCATCACCTCTGCTAAAAGGGTCAGTGAGTTACAAGCCCTTGTTGCATAGTCACCCAACACTAGGTTCCTCCGTACTCACCCTAAATTTCTTCTTAAAGTGGACACAGCCTCTCACCTTACTCAGTCTATAGTCTGCCCATTCTTTCCCAAGGCCTCACTCTCACCTGGGCGAGAGGGTTTTGCACATCTTAGAATGTAAGCGTGCATTTGCATTCTATCTAGACCGCACTGCACTCCATAGGAAATCCACCCAACTCTTTGCTTCTTTGACAAAGACAAGCTGCAAGTTCCAGTGGGCAAACAAACTCTCTCCAACTGGCTAGCAGACTGTATCAAATTCTGCTATGAGGAAGCAGGCCTTCGTCTCCAGGGGTGAGTGCAAGCACATTTTGTGAGGGCCATAGCAACATCGGTAGCACACTATCATTCAGTACCAATTGCCGACATCTGCTAGGCTGCGACATGGAGCTCTCTTCACACATTCGCAGCCCTCTACTGCTTAGATAAGGAAATCCGTCAAGACTCTGCCTTGAAATCTTTGTTCCAGTATAATCCCCAACTCCTTCCACAACCACCTGCTGTGATTTCAGGCTGCCTCATCCTTGCCAATAGCACCCCAATTATTGTGCCTGCTGCATGAGTTATCTGCTATTGGCCTGTTGTAATATGAGTCAGTCTGTAGCTTGCTAATCACCCATATGTGAGGACTACCATCCTGCTTGTTCTGGGAGAAAGCAGAGTTGCTTACCTGTAACAGGTGATCTCCCAGAACAGCAGAATGTAGTCCTCATGAAACCCACCTGCCACTCCGCGGAGTTGGGTCCACTTAAGTTTATTATTTTATTTTTTCGCTCACACTTTTTGCTACAAACGAGACTGAAGGGAGACCCCTGTGGACACAGGGATCATGGCATGCTGGGCATGCTCAGTGTGCATGCCCAGTTTTCCATAATAGGGCTTCGCCTGCTGATGTCACCCATATGTGAGGACTACATCCTGCTGTCCTGGGAGAACACCTGTTACAGGTAAGCAACTCTGCTATCTTTATCTAAACATTGTTAAATTTTGGGTCTGTATAATTCATTAGAATTTTAGTTTATCAAAGTAGTTTGTCTTTAATTCTAAGCCATTTATTTCTATTACTTCCAAAAGAACTAATTTGCTAATTATAATTTGTAACTTTTATTTTACCATTTTAATTTTGTAAATTTAGGACAAAATTGCCTTTTTAAACTGATGCAGACTTAAACACAATTTGGTCACATCTTTACAGGTTTTCCTAGCCCCATTTTTCTATTTACGGTGCTATATTTTAATGCATTGCTAGAGAATGATGTTAAGATGTCTTTTAGATATTACTTGACACATTTTGGCTTCATATTTGGGATCTTATTTGCTGGAAAAGTTTGATTTGTCAGACCCTGACACTGGAAGTTTAGGGTTATCATTGTGTGCTAGTTTACAACTGATGCACCTTTTATTTACATGCCAATTCCTATGTAATGTCAATTGTTGGCTTACATAATTATTTGTATTTTTTTTTCTTTTTCTTTTTACATATTTATTCTAAGAGTTCACAAATATTTTGTAATTTGTGTACAGTTTTCAGGTTTCTTTCATTTTTTGGTTCTTTAGTTCTAATTATGGCATCAGTTAAGTCTTACATGTTAAGTTTATGACATTCTGGGAGCACTTCCACTCATGGAGAAGGGAAGCACAAGGCAAAATAAGTGGTCTTATGTATCTTCACTCTAAACCATTAAATACCTTTTCTGATGCTCCAATTGTCAGCAATGTAATTATTACCAGACAGAATAGAGAAAAAAAACTTTATTCTAGACATGCAATAAGACGGCTCTAATAAGATTTCTGCTATACTTTCTTAATTTTTGTTGTCATTAATATTCTAATGTACATTGTCTTTTGCGTATGTTATGCTGAAACAAACTGCATGAGCAAATATGCACAGGTTTTGTTTTAACATTTTGTTGTCTGTTGCTATTTTGTTTTACCAACAGCAATACAGCTACACTCCTTAATCCTAGGGTTAAGAAGTGTGGTTGTATTGTGTTTTGGATCACATTAACATTCCTTATGTGGAGATTGTAGTTATTGCTATTTTATTTTAGGCATCCTTGCTCAATTGATCAATGTAATGTTTACATCTCCTACACAAAAAGCTTTCTTGAAGAGTAGGATGATTTTAATACTATATGCTATATTTGGCAATTTGTCCTAAATTTCCTTGCATCTGCTTTTGCTTGGCTTTACTAAACTCCTTATTTGCTGGCTTTGAATTTTATGTTGCTGAGTTTTATCCATGTATTTTCTCACCTGCCATATCTTAGGGAGCTTGGAGTACCAATAATTCTGTGAGCCCACCTTCCTGGTCCCCAGATGGTTCAGAAGGTCGGGACATTTTTAAAACCAGACAGCTTCTCGGAGGTGCCATTTGGAGCATCAAAGTGGTAAATAAATTGAATTTATATTCCTGTATCTTTTATTGACTTTATTCTATATAAAGTGGAAGATGTTCAAAGTCAAATCTTAAAAAAAATAAAATGTTCTGAACAGTGATTACAAGTAGATAGAGTGGTGAATGTTGAATATAAATTGATAAGATCACAAAAAAGTGCTTCAGAAACCAATGAAGATGTGTTGCTGACAAAGTTCCTTCTTTGGTATATTTTATTGCTATTGTTGCTAATTTTTCTTTTGCGTGTAATTGTTGCTGTCCCAAAGTAAAGTTCAGTTTGCTTTTCTATCAGAGAAGAAGGACCAGACAAGCCTGTCACCTTGACAGAAAATCCAGTTTCAGAAATAGGCTGAGATCTAGTTATTGTCTGTTAGGGCATGTAGCTGTAAAGCTGTTTACTAATAGTCATATTTGATTGAAAGAAAACTATATTTTTAAAAGGGTATGATGTCTATTAATGAGTCAACATAAGAATTATTCAAAGATGATGTATATGAGTTTTCATGGCTGCATAGATCCCTTCTTTAAGTTGTCATGTGAAGAAAACAGGGAAAAAACATCTTTCACTGATCAGAAGCAGAATTTCAGAATAGTGAACACACAGATTGTCTTTTCAACATAAGCATCGCTAGCTGAATGATCATCAGTATTCCGCTTCCCTCGAACACGTCCCGCTCCAATCTTCTTCAGCATCTTGCCATTAGGCACCACCAATCTATATACTATCTGCCCCGGTAAATAACCATCCCGCACTCATCATTTTAGACTTGCTTTACACTGTTGTTCGCGCCAAAGTTATGCTACAGGTGAAGGACTTTACCCTCGTTCACATATGTGTCCACCTATCCCGGTTAAATATCACCCTTATTCGATGTCTCCTTTGGTGGATGTATCCACTTTTCGATGTAATATTCACGCCAAAGTTATGCAAAGTCATGCAACTGGTTAAGGACTTTACCCTCGTTCTCCTATGTGCCTACTTTTCCCAGTTAGATATCACCCTTACTCGATGTGCCTATGTGCCTAACTTGTTCGATGTCTCCTTTGGTTGATGTTTCCACTGTTCGATGTAATAGTCACGTATCCACTGTTCAATATAATATTCGCACCAAAGTTATGCAAAGTCATGCAATTGGTGAAGGACTTTACCCTCGTTCACCTATGTGCCTACTTTTCCCTGTTAGATATCACCCTTACTCGATGTGCCTATGTGCTACCTTATTTGTCCTTGATGTATCCTCTGTTTGATGTAATTTATATATCTTTTGATCAATGTAATATATATATCTTTTGTTCAATGTATCTACTGTTCGATGTAATATTCATCCTGGTTCGATGTAAACCGATGTGACATGTCTATGCATGAATGTCGGTATAGAAAAAGTTCAAATAAATAAATAAATACTCTCAAAAGGTAAATACCAGGAGCAAGCTGCTTGCTGTGACAGCAGACTAATTCAATTGCTTGTCCAGCCATGTCACAGTAGTGATACTTTCAGGAGGAGTGAAGATGACTGCTGATATGCATATAATTCCTGCTGGCAGAAGAGTGATGCTAAGGGATTCCGTTCTAGAACAGATCACCCTCTCTGTCCTTGACCAGCCAATCAACCAGAGTTATACAGTGTCAGCAATGCAGGAGGGCATGAGTAGTTGGGAGAATAAAGTGGGTAATAAAGGTAAAAATAATTGTATGTAAATAGTACATGTGTTTTGTAGTAGAATATATCAGCGATGCCTGAAATTATTTATTTACAAGCATGTTTTACTCTCTACTCCGAAGGTCATAGCAGGTTACAACATAAACATGCATAAAATAATCACATACAACAAAACACAAACATAAAACTAAGCATTAACAGCATCAAACAAAACCTCATGTTGCACAGTCAAATTATAATTACATAGGATCTAACAATATGAAGGAGAGAAAAACACATTAAAGCAATGGTGAGCAACTATACTTCTCAAGTGCCATAAATACCGTAGGTCTGGTTTTCAGAATATCCACAGTGAATATGTATCAGATACATTTGTATATAATAGAGATAGTACATGCAAATATTTCTTATATGTATTCATTATGATTGTCCTGAATACCAGACCAGTTTTTGTCACTGGAGGGACTGGAGTTGCCTACCCCTGCACTAAAGTAGGGTTTAAATTGGAGCAAAGAAAATGATCTCCACTTTCCTCTCCTCCTCATCCTCCCCCCTGACCACCACCTAATTACTGCTTAAACATTATCCTGTTTTTGATGAAGGGCTTAGACAGATTAAGATACAAAGAATTAGAGCCAAAAAACTCTGATTGTTTTTTAGTTTGTACTTAAGCCTAGATAATTTTCTGTAGTGAGACTGTTTGAAAGAGGTTCCTGCTATAAAAAAAAGTTCCTGCTGATTCCCCCTCATAAATCAAATTAAAGCTTATGGGCACATCTTACTTTAAAGTGGCAGGGAAACATTTTTGTTAGGTATAATGGATGCCGTTTTCATCAATTACCACCTAAATGTGATCAGTGCAATGGCATTATGTAAGTGATTTCCACAGCTCTCTTAAACTGGCTGAAATCCATTTACTCTTCTGCAGAAAAGCAGTTAGGATGCCAAAATGCAAGATACTTATGTTCATAAACAAACTGGCAGTTTGCCTGTGGGTTAAGTTTTTATATCATTCTAGGTCCTCATGAGAAACCACAAGAAACTAAAACTAAATCAACTTTGCTTCATAATACTAGACCAGGCCAGGCTTTTTACCTTTGCTCCATGCGACTTCATTTGAACATTCTTTTCCAGATGGCTGTTGATGTGGTCTTTCTTACAAAGCAAATTTTTAAAACCAGATCCAGTATCAAAACACAGTTTATGCCCAGAAAAATCTTTTCACCAATTGCAATCTTAAGTCAGAGTGCGGGTAAAATATGTAAGTGGAATATCAATCGAGAGAGAGCCTAATGACGTCCTTAACGAAATTACGAAAATGAAAGTATTATAATTACATACCAAAATATTTGCGCCTCTAAATTATCATTTTATATCCACAAAACCACTTTTCTGTGGTGCTGGTAACAGAACAAGCTGAATAGTAGATGAAAAGTGATAGAGTATTTCCTTTGTTATGTGATGCATTTATGGGACATTGACTTCTTTTTTTGTCTTTGTTAATATTAAAAACAGACCAGCATTTTTAATTCATTTTGGTTCTACTTGAGGTTTATGTGGTGGGCGATCTTCATTTTTGTTTTTATTTTAGCAGTGTTTGTTACATTAAGAACAAAACAGGAGAAAATCAGTGGAAGAAAAGTGATATTTTTCTGGTTAAATATCAGACTTTATTTTGGTAGATAGACGCTAAAACAGTAAAAAATAAATAAATAAATAAAAATATATATAGATAGATATATTAAGCAGATTAGGATCCTAGAGCAGGGATTCTCAAACATTTTATGAAGATACCACAGAATTTTCAAAATCTTTGGCAAGAACTAGATGAAAATTTTAATAACCACCTCTCCCAAAATCCTACTTTCTCTCCCCCTCTCTCCCAACATCTCCTTTCAATCCTTCCCCTGTTCCAGTCTTTCTCCTTCCCACATTTCCCCTTCTTCTTTCTCCCCAACATTTCTCCTTCCCTTCCTGCTCCCCTCCCTCTTTCTCTTTCTCTCTGCCCCAGCATCTCTTTTTTCATCATCCCTGCCAGTATCTTCTCTCTTGTTACCAGAAGGGCAAAGTTCCCAGGGCAAAGTTCCCTGTGCTTTCTTGTTCAGCAGCTCCAGTGGCAGCTTTGACCTTTCAACACAACAGCAACACTGGAGCTCCTTCCAGTGCAGCTCTAGTGTTTATTCTAGCTGCAGCCTCCAGCAATTACAACACATCTAGCCTGTCTTCTTCAGTGCCACTCCAGTGATGACTTTGGCAGTGGATACAGTCTTTCTCATCCACAGCAACTTCCTTCTTACTCTTTTGGTGTGGGCATGTAGTCGTGGCTGCAGCATGCACGTGTGTACTGCTCCTGCCCATTTTTATTTTTTTTTACTACATGTACAGTCCAGTTGAGTTCCTGTGTGTGCTCCATTTCCCTTTTGGTAGGGTAAGAGATACAAGAAAGCATTAGGCCACTGTTGGAAACAGGATGCTGGGCTTGATGGACCCTTGGTCTGACCCAGTATGGCATTTTCTTATGTTCTTAAAATTTTCACTTTGGGGAAAACCTATGAATTTATCAAAGAAAATTGTTTTAAACTGAAAATGAAAGATCTTAGACATGCCATATGAGGTCAAACAGAAAATCAGTTTAGCCCAATATCCAATCTGACAGTGGAAGCAGCAGTTGCTTACAGAGAATTTAAGAAACTGGGCTTGTGTAGAGTGGTCCATTCCCTTTTCTATCCTTCGTTTCTAATCATCAATGTTTAGGGTTGCACTGAACATGGGGTAGCAACCAAGACTGTTAGGTTAATCATATGCTAATAAATATATATTGCATACGTTTGTGTAATCCTTTTTTTTTTTTTAAACAAGAGTATGCTATTTGTCCCCACATTATTTTTAAGTGTTCATCAAAGAAGAGTTTGGAAAAGCAGTACATACAGAAATGAGAATAGTTGTTACTGCATTTACAGAAGAGATTTGCATGGAAGTAGCAAAACTCAAAGTAGACAAGGCAGTATGACCAGATGCGATAACATCATAGGGAGCTCAAAAAGGATCTGCTCCACTCAGGAGTGTCTCTAGACATGGGATAGAAGTCTCATTCCCTGTGCTTATTGTCCTGTGCCCTGAATCTTGGGCAGCAGAGAATAGCCCTCTGCTTCCTACTCCAGCCCTTCCTTTTTATGGAAGCCTGCAAGGAACCGGAGAGGAGGGGATGATCCTGGACTAGACAGAGCAGAGAAGGGCTACTCTGCTCCCTAATCCAGTCTCCTTCCTCCTCGTGTCATTCAGGCTCAGGAAGAGAGGGGTGAGATGATGAGCCTGCATCATACACTGCAGAGTGAAGCAGAGATAAAATTATTGGTACATGGAGGATAATGACAAGGACAATTCACAGGTTCTGGTGCTGGTCCTATACTCCTTGGTCAGCTTATATTTCTGGCCTGATGGCAGGACACCATCATTTGCTTCTATACCTCCTGTTTGCCTCAGGATTATGTAGTGCTTTTTCTGATAATTCTTTCCTGAGAAGAATTTGATTTTCTCTGTTAGCATTGGGAAATGTGCATCGCTGATATCTGTGTATTTTTCATAATATGGGGGAAATGTATGTGTGTTTCTTTTTCTCTAGTGTTGCATTGCATGCAGAGTCTGGTTTCTTGGGGTTTTACTCCAGCCTCTTTCCTCTCAGGCAGCTGCAGAGAACAGGAGGGGGGACGGGCTGAGTAGTCATAATTGTACCTCTCTATGATCACAGGACTTAGCTGACAGCAGAGTGAGGGAAGAGGGAGGTGACAAACTGGAGCATAAGCCAGGGAACTGAGAGTGATTTATGGGGTAGAAAGTTAGTAAATGCTGAAAGGGGCGAATGCTTTAAGATGGGTGATGAAATAAGCAGGGAAGTGAGAAGGGGGTAAGTGAATGGGGGTGGCACAAAAGTGGTTAGGTGAGAAGGTTGTTGAATCCTGGGGAAACATAAGGAAGTGGATGAATGCCATCTCCTTTCCCATTACCCTTAAGCCTGCAATGCAAACTTTAGCGCTTGACACTTTTGCCTTCCTGATGCCAAGTAATCTGCAGTAGGTGTGAGAAGATTGGGGCTAAGGTCTGTGGAGAGATTAAAAGGAGGTAAGAGAGAGCCAGGAAAGGGAGATGCAAAAGAACCATGTGAAAGTGGGCCCATGTGCCAAGACCTGGAGAGGGGTACAGAAGGACAGTTGGATATATGATGGAGGTACAATAGGGAGCCAAAGGTGAAGGCTATGTGAAAAAGAGAGCCACTGGTGGTGATGGAGGTAAAAGAGAGTCAAAGGTAGTCTTGGGATACACACACATTCCCCAGGCAGGCTCCCATTCACACACACACACACACCAGGCAGGCTCCCATTCACACACACACACACACACACGCCAGGCAGGCTCCCATTCTCCCACACACGCCAGGCAGGCTCCCATTCACACACACACACACACACACGCACACACATCCCAGGCAGGCTCCCAGTCGCACACCTACAAGCACACACACCCCAGGCAGGCTCCCAGTCGCACACCTACAAGCACGCACACCCCAGGCAGGCTCCCATTTGCACACACCTACACGCGCGCACACCCCAGGCAGGCTCCCATTCGCACACACCTACACGCGCGCACACCCCAGGCAGGCTCCCATTCGCACACACCTACACGCGCGCACACCCCAGGCAGGCTCCCATTCGCACACACCTACACGCGCGCACACCCCAGGCAGGCTCCCATTCGCGCACACACACACACCACAGGCAGGCTCCCATTCGCACAGACAGACATGCAAACCAAGCAGTCAGGGTCCATGGCTGTTACTGTTTGAGTTCCATAATGCAGGTGTAACTTTGTGAGCATTAGTTTGTGTACATTATTGCAGATCCTGGAAGTCTGTTAAGTGCTATATTTCTGTTTTACACAGAATGCAGAGTGGCTTTTTTGACTTTCCATTCCAGTTTCTGTTGCCATATTTGTAATCTTTCTGTATTTGGTAAAGGTCAATTCTATGTATGTGACAGAGGTGAAGTATTTTACTAGCATGTAGGCATTTGTATAAATATTATTTGTTGTGTTTTCTCAATAGAACATGCATTGCTTGTAAAGTACTGTTTTTTCATAAAGAGGGCTATGGCACCTGGTAGGCGAGAGTGTTTATGTTGCTGTTATTGAGATGACACCAGAAATATATTTTTTGTATGGTAAATTGAACTGGGAATGTCCTAGTTCTGTTCTGTAGCTATTGTTAGGGGGTCAGGGTGGATCCTGTAGATACAGAATATATGTTTACATTTAGCCCCGTGACGATCAAGTGTTCAGTGTGTCACGCATGTGAGAACCATCTGTCAGGTGTGTCCCGACAGAAAAAAGGTTGAGAACCACTGTTCTAGGGTACCTCTTTAATAAAATACACTAAAGAATGACTCACAGGATTCCATAGCAGAGATAACAGCAACAAAACAAAAATGCACACTCTTCCTTTTCTTTTAGCCATGCATTAAGATCAGTCTCTTCTCCCAACAAACCATCAGGCTGATGCAATACCATACTCTGGCTGCAGTGCACGTTTCAACCCGCAATTTCATGCACGTTTTGGAAGCACGTCCATAACCCCCCAGTGCAGAGCAGGAGTTAGTGCGTCCAAAACACATGTCCAGTCGCACGCGTAGCTAATAGCGCTCATCACATGCAAATGCATGTTGACGAGGCTATTATCTATTCCCCCAATGCCCAAAAAAAAGTACGCCTGACGTGCACATTTTTACTCACCAAAATTAAAGCCTGCCGCAAGCAGGCATTAATTTTGGAGGAGCCCAAAAAGTGTACTGAAAATACTGCTTTTCTGTACTTCTTCTGACTTAATATCATGGTGATATTAAGTTGGAGGAATTAAAAAATGAGAAATGTCCATAAAAAACAAATTTTTTTTTTTTTTTTAAAAAGTGTGCCAGCAGTCAGGGTTGGAAAAGTGATGCTCAATTAATGAGCGTCCATTTTCCCAACCTATGGTTATGCACAGGTTAGGAAAATGCACTCTAAAATTGAGTGTCCATTTTCCTAATCAGCTGGCAGTCACTTTTCTTGGGCGCTCACTGCCAAGGAGGCGCTAGAGGTGTGCAATTTCCCCTAGCACCTCATTTTTACTGCGACAGCCCATTTGCATTATGCATTGGGCGCCCTGGAGAGGTGGATCTGCATGCATTAAGGGAAAGGGCGCTTAATCATGAGCGCCCGTTTAACGTGAGCTGATATTGCCTCGGCCTGCATGTGCATTAGTCATCTCTTAACATGTAATCTAATCAGTACTCGCACAAGTACACAGTTCTTCAGAGAAGGAAATTTCCTAGAAGAAAAGCAAAAGATCTTCTGTAATTGTATCCATGTAGCCTCCCAGATGCAGTGGGCTATCACCTAGGAGTATGTTTTTGGCCCATTGCATCCATTGTAATAAAAAAAACCAAAAAAAAAATCAAACTTGCTGGGCTCCAACCCTAGAATTCTCTAAGAATCTTCTAAGACTCTCTTACTCAGAATTCCACAAGAATCTCTTCCTACACCCAGAACTCAACATATATACACAGGGCACATTTCCTCTAGTCCTTGTGAGTCACAAATGGGTAGGTTTTCAGGATATCTCTAATGAATATGCATGAAATAGATTTGAATGCAATTGAATCAATATGCATGTAAATCTCTCTAATGCATATTCCTTAGCGATATCCTGAAAATCTGATCTGGTTACAACCCTTAAGGACTGGAATTGAATACCACTGCCTTGGAAAATTGTCCAAGAGAAAGGTACCTGCAGAAATTTGCACATGCATTTTCTGCAGATACTTTTTCCATCCAAAACACTGTTTTGAAAATACAAATCTACACTGGTTGTTACAACCCCTGATGTAACCCACCCTGTCTTTGCACAGTGCTATATCCATAACTCACCTTCAAATAGAGCACCACCAGGGAGTGTGCAAATTATGGTACATAGTTCAGTTTGCCATGAAATATCCTGCATCCTATGCCAATTCTCCTCTATAAGACTATTAGCTGAACAATAAGGCTTCAAGCTACAGTACTTTTTTCTGAAATTAGGGTGATTTCAGTATTGACTGGGTGAATATTACATCTGGACATTCTAGAGACTATACTGACTCACTGTTCCAGCTACCTTCTAATGTTATCTATGTTGGAGCCTTCCCCCCAATTGAACAACTTAGTTTAAAAGGTCAGCCTTATACAGAGATCAAAAACTGCTTCGAGATTTTGTTTTTATTCCGCTTGGCAGCTCACTCTGCCCTGGATAACTCTCCGCAGGACTCCCTTCACACAACATCGGCATTTTCTCCTCATATGGACACGATTATTGGTTTATGTATTGGAAACTTTCTGGCATTTTTATAAGTTGATTTTCTGGGCCTCTGTCCTTCCTGACACAGCCAATGTGGCAAAACACAGTCCGTATTGGGGGACTGAAACCTTCTTTCAATCACTCACAAATAAAAGGTAGAAACGCTTAATTTCCTAGCGTGTAGCAGATGGACTCAGGACCAATGCGTATAGTGTACTGCTTCATTTTTCTCGATTAATCCAATATAAGGATCAGTGAACTCTTAGCACTATACCATCCCTATTTGTGGTTTTCAAGTTATTTAAAAACAACATCTTGGAAGCCTAGACCAGGTAGATGTATTCCACACATTGGAAAAGGTGAAAAGAAGGATAACCAATATTGGCATGCTTAAAAGATGATGTGAGAGAGGCTATAATATCTAAAAGAACATCTTTCAAGAAATGGAAAAGGGATCCGAATGAAGAAAACAGGAAACAGCATAAGCATTGGCAAGTCAGATGCAAAGCATTGATAAGGAAGGCAAAGAAAAATTTGAAAAGAAGCTTGCCGTGGAAGCAAAAACTTTTAATAAAAAAATTTCAAGTACTTTTGAGGTAAAAAGCCTGCGAGAAATGTGGATCTTAGAAATAGAACTAGATACTTTCTTATCGAGTTTTAGTTATTAGCCTCCAAAGATCTAATAATGATATATTTTCTGGTTCTACCTCAGTATCTGTAACTTCATTACTTGGATCAAATATTATACCTGGGCATTGAACTATTCTGTTGACAGCTGGGGCCTCTCCACCCAGAATAATCCTATCGATTTGTATATTCCCTCCTGGTGTATTCTCCCCCCTTAACAAGGCAGGGGATACACTTCCCATGGGGTCTATAATATACTGGTCTCAGATGTACCTTCCCTTGTTGGCTGTATAGGAGATTGTAAGGACCTGGGACTTAAGGATACTCCCAATTGAGAGTCTCCTTTTAAAGCATCCCCACCTATGGACTCACTCATACGAACTGTCTGTGAGTCCATGGGTCCAATCTTTCTTGGCACAGATGTTATTGGAGAGGAAGCAAAGGTCTTAGATTTCCGTTTCCTACCCATATTCATTTATCAAAAGACATTTTTACCTAGGGGCGCGCCCCTTTTGTACACGGCTTCAGCCTGTTGATGACATCACACTCGGGTCTGCCCACTCGGACCGGGCTCTATCTCACCTCATCCAGGAGAAGAATGGTAAATCTCTTTACTGCTTCTCAGCAGCTGCAACGAGTGCCTCCCAGCACTCTGGCCACCTTCTCCACTCCCCGGTCAGTCGCCGCAGGGCCCTCGATTTTATAATGCCCCAGTGACGCCCGATGATGATGTCACACTCGGGTCCACCCACTCGGACCGGGCTCTCTCTCACCTCGCCCAGGAGAAGAATGGTAAATCTCTTTACTGCTTCTCAGCAGCTGCAACGGGTGCCTCTCAGCACTCTGGATTTAGAGGATAGGACTAGTAAAGTAGAAATAGCAGGTGGGAACCTAAACCCTACTGTTAGTAACCTTCAAGCCTTCAAGCCATCAGTGTATCATCCATTAAGGATAATCTAATACTACATAATAGAATAGAATTACTAGAAAATGAATTGCAGTCATGTAATCTTCGATTGTTAAACTTTCCTATCTCTAGATTGATTTCCGCATCTGAATTGTTTAAAAAGTATGTAGTTGAGATTCTATCCTTTGATTATGAGCAAATACCTACGGTATCTAAGATGTATTATTTACCAAAAAGAAGAACATTAATGGCTCAAGAAGGGGGAATAGATATTATGGAAAGTCCAGGGGTCTCTACCATTTTAGAGGACTCCATGGACAATATTCTTTCTAGGGTAACTTTATTAATATCCTTTTCATTAAGACAAGAAAAAGACCTGTTTTTCTCAAAGTATTTTCAGAATAAAGATCAGAATTTTTGTGGACAGAAAATACAGGTCTTTCCTGATGTTTCTCGTGCTACACAAGCACGACGAAAACAATTCTTGTCTTATAAGCAATCTATTTTAGATATTGGGGCCAGTTTCTTTTTGAAATTCCCCTGCAAGTGCCAGATAATGTTCCAGAATAATAAGTTTGTGTTTATAGATCCATTACAATTAGAGCATTTCCTGAGAGATAAGACATCGGTAAAAATGTGATGCTGTTAGAGAAATGGTTGTATTAGAAAAGTATCAGCATATCAGACCATTTTTTTTACACTTCCCCTAGATGTGGGCTTGATATCCAAAAATTGTAGATTAATGATAAATGTTGGAAAGTATTTGTTTTCTTTGGAATTCTTGATTATACCATTTTGTTATAAATGTTATAATTTAATAAAAAAAAAAAAAAAAAGCCTGCGAGAGAGTCAGTTGGACCATTAAAATGATCAAGGAGTAAAAGGGGCACTTAGGGATGACAAAGCCATAGCAGAGAGACTAAATTAAATCTTTGCTTTGATATTCCCTGAGGAAAATATAAGAGATATAAGTATACATATATATATATATAAGACTTTAGCCTTTCTTATCTTTCATAAGATAAAGGCTAAAGTCCCAAAGATTTATCCACAGAAATCAATTACCGTGAATCACGATTTTTTTGTATCATTGGAAAGACCTCATAGATAGGCATAACTGTCAATGCTAGTTAGCAATGGCTATTTACACCGATAGTATAATCATAGGTCTTGAATGAAAATTTTTTTTGCTCAATGACATTAAGTTCAATGTAGAAAATTATAATTCAAATGAATTCATGGTAATGCATAATACTTCATTATATTTCTTTGTATTGCATGTACCCCTGGTACATCTTAAGCCTCTTTCGAACTTGGACTCACGGGCGTTCCTCTGTACATTTCAAGCTAAGTAACAACGAGCTTGCAATAATGCAATACAAAGAAATATAATGAAGTAATCATTACCATGAATTCTTTTGAATTATAATTTTCTACATTGAACTTAATGTCACTGAGCAAAAAAAATTTTCATTCAAGACCTATGATTATACTATCTGTATAAATAGCCATTGCTAACTAGCATTGACAGTTATGCCTATCTATGAGGTCTTTCCAATCATACAAATACATTATGATTCACGGTGATTGATTTCTGTGGATACATCCTTGAGACTTTAGCCTTTCTTGTCTTATATCTTATCATTCATAGCTATTACCCTCTCTGATCATTTTTTAGAGAATTGTTACAGAGATATACCCATGCCAGAAATTATATAAAAAGGTGATGATTCAGAGGAACTGAAACAAATCTCAGTGAACCTGGTAGATATACTGGGGCAAATTGACAAACTAAAGATAGCAAAACACATAAACCAGATGATATACATCCCAGAGTGCTGAAAGAACTGAAAAATAAAATTGTGGACCTGCTATTGGAAATCTGTAAGCTATCAGTAACATTGTCTGTTACTTGAAGATTGGAGGTTTGCCAGTGTAACGACAATTTTTTAAAAGGGATCAAGAGGTGATCCAGGAAACTACAGACCAATGATTCTGATGTCTATGCCTGACAAAATGGTAGAGATTATCATAAAGAACAAAATTGCTGAACATATAGATAAACATAGTTTAATGGGACAATGCCAACATGCCAAGGGAAGTCTTGTCTCACGAATTTGATATAATTTTGAGGGTGTTTACAAACTGGATAAAGGTGAGCCAGTTGATACAGTGTATCTGGATTTCCAGAAAGCATCTGACAAATTTCCTCATGAGAAATTTCTTAGGAAATTAAAAAACCATGGGCTAGGGAGCAATGTCTTACTATGGATTGTCATCTGGTTAAAATATAGAAAAGTAGAGAGTAAGTCTAAATGGTAAATTTTCACAATGGAGAAAAGTGAATAGGAGTGCCCCAGGGATCTTTACTGGGACCACTGCTTTTTAACATATTTATAAATGACCAGGAAATGAGAACAAGTGAGATGATCATATTTGCTGAGGATACAAAATTATTCAAAGTTTTTTCAAAGAAATTGCAAGAGGACCTTGCAAAATTTGGAGACCGGGCATGCAAATGGCAAATTAAATTTAATGTGGACAAGTGCAAACTAATGCACTTACGGAAGAGTAACCCAAATTACCGCTGAGCAATGCAAGCTTCCACATGAAGAATCACCACTCAATGATGACACCACTAGATGCAGGTAAAGCATCTAGGTGTCATCATTGAAAATATGTTGAAATCTTCTACTTAGTGTGTTGCAGCAGCAGCAGCCAAGAAAGCAAATAGAATGTTAAGGATTATTAGGAAAAGAAATGGAGAATAAAACATAGGATATCATAATACCTCTATGCCACTCAATGGTGTGACCTCATCTTGAGTATTGTGTGCCCTTCTGGTCAACACATTTCAAAAAAGTATAGCAGAATTAGAAAAGGTACAGAGAAGGGCTACCAAAATGGTAAAGGAGATAGAACAATTCCCCTTTGAACAAAGGCTAAAGAAGTTAATTCTTCAGGTTGGAGAAAATATGTCTGAGGGGAGTTATGATAGAGGTCTATAAAATAATGAGTGGAATGGAACAAGTCAACATTAATTAGTTGTTTACTCTTCTGAAAAGTACCACGACCAGGGAACACACAATGAAGTTACTTGGTAATACATTTAAAACTAATAAGAGAAAATATTTTTTTACTCAATGCACAATTATCTCTAGAATTTGCTGCCAGAGGATGTGGTGAAAGCTATTGTAGATGTTTTCAAAAAAGGTTTGGAGAAGTTCCTGAAGGAAAAGTCCATTAATCATTATTAGGGTAGAGTTGCAGAAATCCACTGCTTATTCTTGGGATAAGCAGCTTGGAATCTATCTACCCCTTGGGATCCTGCCAGATACTTGTGACCTGGATTGGGCATTGTTGGAAACGGGATACTAGGCTTGATTGACCTTGGTCTGACCTAGTATGGCCAGTCTTATGTTCTTAGAGACAAGTTACTGCAGTCAACAATATTGAACTGTGATGGCATAATGGCAGGTACAGGAAACGAGCATGGTTACTCAGAACAGTTAATTTTATCCTTCTATTCGAGTTTGGTGAAATTATTAGATCTTTGCTAGATGTTTTATGATGTGGTTTGATGTTCTATCTTTGCGGCCATGTATCTCCACTTTTGATATTGATGATGTTTTGATTAAATAAACATAAATCTTTTGATGCCTTTGTGGATGAATGAAGCGACAGAGGGAAAAGCTTGGAGAGAGGTGAAGAGGCTCGGAGGGAGAGGTCGGTGTGGGAAAAAGGGGAGGAGGTCCCTCGTTGTACTTGCATGAATTGTTTTTATTTAATATGTGCTGTTAAAATTAGTCAAAGCTTTCAAACTGTGAACAAAAGTCAAACGTGGGTGCATAAATTCGTTTATTTGCATTTAGAGTATATTATTGAACTATGTAACTGTATAATACTGGCACCTTTTGGATAATTTAGAAACCAAACCAAACATATTTGTGCCTAACTATAAACCGTTGTGGTGGTGCCCTACTAAACGACGGTATAGAAAAGTTTTTTTTAATTAAATTGCGTAAGAATAAACTATTCATTTTCCAAATTAATAATGATCCAAAGTATTCTCAGTTCATGGTACTTGTGAAATTTAAAGGTGTGAAGATACTACATTGTCTTGAAGGCTTCTGCCCTTTTGAATGGAAGCTATAGTAGAATCCTGAAAATGTAATGTGTTTTAAGAACTAACCAATGCTGTAAAATAATCTTACATATCAATGCAAATATGTATAGAAAGATGTGCACTCCAATCTTGTTAAATTCTTAACGACTGAATAAAGTAAATATTCCTGGTTCACATACATTGCTCGCTCAAAATCTTACCTTACAGAGTAACATATTAATGATTGCAGAAAAGGACCAAATGGTCCATCCGATCTGCCCAGCAAGCTTCTTAAGATTGTGACTGCCACTCTATGCAGTTAACCCCAAGCTTTATGATAACCCATAAAAATTTCAGCTAGCAACATTTTTTACTGGGTGATGAGCTTTCTTAAAAAATTCAGACAGTGCTGCTTAACATGCTTTGCTTATGGACTTGGCCGTAGAAGCAGTCCTGTGCTTTTTCCCTTAAGTCTGCATATCAGTACTCCAGGCCGTAGAAGTTGGGGCCGCCTTGGTGGTTGTCTGAATCCAATTCCCCTTTTTCCCCTGCCAACAAAGTGGGGAGCAATGTTGCAGTTGTCTTAAAAGCTTCAAGGGTAGTAATCTCCATTCCTTCTACTAAGGGTAGTAACTGCTACACCAGCAAGTAACCCCCTGCACATTTTTCTTCATTTCTGTCCTCTAGCCATCTAAGCAGGGAGCAGTGTTGCAATTACATTAAAAGTATCAAGGTTTATTGATTAAGGTTAGTAATCTCCTTGCCTTTTGCTAAGAGTACTTTTTGGTATGGGTAGCCTCTTTACAAGAATCTCTAACATTTCTTGAGATTGTGTGCATTCATCTACAATGGTATATAACCACCTTTGATGTAAATATTGACTTCCGGGGATGTTGTTTTGCAGTAGTGTTGGAAACTATCATCATTTTCTGTCTGTTGCCTTGCTATACATGGATGTGTAATGTTTTATATATTAAAATGTCCAAAATGAAATCCATTGTTTTTATCTGTGGTATAAACATTTATTATGATCTTGTGCATTCAACCAATTCAAAAACTCCTGCAATTGTTCCTTAGAATCTGTCCAAATAAAAAGTATATCCTCTCTAAATAATTACCACAATTTAATGGCTGACCAAATTCTAGATGTATAAACACATTTGTTTTCAAAATTAGTAACATAAAGACAAGCTCTTGAGGGCGCAGCCATGGAGCCCATTGCTGTTTCCTTTTATTTGCTGGAAAAATTAGTCTTTGTCTGTAAAAAAAACAAAAAAAAAACAAAACTCTTTTTGAGAACTGTCCATTACATTATTTAAAAACTGCATTTGATTGACCATCCAGTGATTGGATCAATACTATAGATTCACTCTGTAATACGTTGCCATAGAGAACTTGTAATATCTAGCATAACATCCATTATCTGTATATAAAATGACAACTCTCAAACAATGTCATTACATATAACCTCACTGAAATTTAGGTATTATATAGTGTAATAAACTAGGCATACATTAACTCCAGTTCTGGGGAATTATAGATAGTAAAATTGGGGTATCATTATTCAATTCCAATAACAGCATTTTTTCTGATTTGATATATTGTCATGGAATCTGATACATTAATTTACAATTGTATCCTGCCAACAGTTCTCCCAATTCTCCTGACCACTTTCCTTTTCTTTTTATATATTCCTCCCCCATACTTGTTCTTGTCTCCCTAACAAACTTTCTCTTCTCCTTTACTTTTTTTCCAAAAATTTCCCTATCTGAGCAGTCTGAGCCCTTTTCTATGGATTAGTAACTTTTTAAACTGTTGTCACAGTAAGCACTATACCAATAACAGCATAGGAGCCACATGTTTATTAACCCCTTCAAAAAAATGAAGCAGATTTGTTAGGCAAGACTTCCCTTGGGTAAATCCATGTTGACTAGTTTCCATATAGCATATAGAAAGACATGATTTAATAGAAACTAGTCAACATGGATTTACCCAAGGGAAGTCTTGCCTAACAAATCTGCTTCATTTTTTTGAAGGGGTTAATAAACATGTGGATAAAGGTGAACCGGTAGATGCAGTGTATTTGGATTTTCAGAAGGCGTTTGACAAAGTCCCTCATGAGAGGCTTCTACGAAAACTAAAAAGTCATGGGATTGGAGGCGATGTCCATTCGTGGATTACAAGATGGTTAAAAGACAGGAAACAGAGAGTAGGATTAAATGGTCAATTTTCTCAGTGGAAAAGGGTAAACAGTGGCGTGCCTCAGGGATCTGTACTTGGACCGGTGCTTTTCATAATATATATAAATGATCTGGAAAGGAATACGACGAGTGAGGTTATCAAATTTGCAGATGATACAAAATTATTCAGAGTAGTTAAATCACAAGCAGACTGTGAATCATTGCAGGAGGATCTTGCAAGACTTGAAGATTGGGCATCCAAATGGCAGATGAAATTTAATGTGGACAAGTGCAAGGTGTTGCATATAGGGAAAAATAACTGTTGCTGTAGTTACACGATGTTAGGTTCCATATTAGGAGCTACCACCCAGGAAAAAGATCTAGGCATCATAGTGGATAATACTTTAAAATAGTCAGCTCAGTGTGCTGCAGCAGTCAAAAAAGCAAATAGAATGTTAGGAATTATTAGGAAGGGAATGGTTAATAGAACGGAAAATGTCATAATGCCTCTATATCGCTCCATGGTGAGACCACACCTTGAATACTGTGTACAATTCTGGTCGCCGCATCTCAAAAAAGATATAGTTGCAATGGAGAAGGTACAGAGAAGGGCAACCAAAATGATAAAGGGGATGGAACAGCTTCCCTATGAGGAAAGGCTGAAGAGATTAGGGCTGTTCAGCTTGGAGAAGAGACGGCTGAGGGGGGATATGATAGAGGTCTTTAAGATCATGAGAGGTCTTGAACGAGTAGATGTGACTCGGTTATTTTCACTTTCAAATAATAGAAGGACTAGGGGGCATTCCATGAAGTTAGCAAGTAGCACATTTAAGACTAATCGGAGAAAATTCTTTTTCACTCAACGCACAATAAAGCTCTGGAATTTGTTGCCAGAGGATGTGGTTAGTGCAGTTAGTGTAGCTGGGTTCAAAAAAGGTTTGGATAAGTTCTTGGAGGAGAAGTCCATTAATGGCTATTAATCAATTTTACTTAGGGAATAGCCACTGCTATTAATTGCATCAGTAGCATGGGATCTTCTTAGTGTTTGGGTAATTGCCAGGTTCTTGTGGCCTGGTTTTGGCCTCTGTTGGAAACAGGATGCTGGGCTTGATGGACCCTTGGTCTGACCCAGCATGGCAATTTCTTATGTTCTTATGTTCTTATATCTTAATTCCAAGTGAGTGCTGATGATGAAGACTTATAATGTGCATTGGACAGTAGCCTGGGATCTAAAGATACTTTTGGTTGTGTCATTTTCAACTATATTACTTTTACTATGACTCCCTAGTTATTCATATTTCTTGTTTTGTGATCCTTCCATTCTCAGTATCTAAAATACATTCTTTTCCTAGCATGTAGACAAATGTACTCAGGACCCAGTGATTTTATGCTACCCTGCAAGTAGATGAAGATGGAGCAAGCTGATTTCACAGTATAAATAACACTGAAGTGACCTCAGCCTGCCAGTATTCTCCATCTCCAGCAGATGGTGAACAAGCATCTCCCTATGGAGAGAGGGATCTCGAACCGATAAAAAAAACGGGTCCGGGTACAAGAGCTACCATTCCCCTTTGTACCTGAGGCACCGAGGCACTCTCCTCCAGTGACGGTGTCAGAGGCTGTACCACCACACTCTGCTGTGGAAGTGCCAGCAGCGCCAGTCTTACCTTCTCCTGTGACAGAGGACCCTGTCCGATACTGGAGCCGACCATATTTGCTCCTCTACTGACAAAGATCGATGCCTTACTCGGTGCTCTTCCAGCACTGGCACTGATACCATCGGGTTCCCCGATGACTCCTTCGGCGCCGTCCATACCAAAGCAGCTACCAATGGCTCCAGCAATACCTATACCAGGCTCATCTGAAGATGATGACTCTGATCACACTCCAGGACCATTGGGCTTACAAAAACCCCACTTTCCATCAATAACCTCAGTGCCATTCCTGGGTCCATCGATGCCCTTACTGCCTGGTCCATCGGGGGATTCTGTGCATAGGTTCCCATCGATGCCTTTCGGTTCCCCGTCTATGTCTTTTCTGCCTCCATCGATGCCAAAACAGATTCCAACACAACCATCGAAATTTACATCGATGAAAAAACATCCTCTTCCACAGGATCCTTTACATCCTTCTGCATCCCATTTCCAGCCTCAGCTCCATCCTTGGGAGGATGTTAATTCTGATACTGATGACCTCGCATCTGAACCTTCACCAGAGGAAAGAAGGAAATCCCCACCAGAGGATCTATCTTTCCAACATTTCATAAAGGAAATGGCTGATACCATCCCCTTTGAATTGCTGGCTGAAGAGGATACCAGACATAACGCACTTGAAGTACTTCAGTTTGTAGATGCACCAAAAGAGGTCATGGCGATACCCATCCACGAAGTACTTTTAGAGCTTCAGCATCGCCTATGGGAGGAGCATCCCTGTTCTGTGCCTGCTGTCAATAGGAGAATGGACGCAACATACCTGGTTCAACATACACCAGGTTTTCGAAAACCACAGTTGCCACATCATTCATTTGCTGTTGAATCTGCCCAGAAAAAAGCAAGGAAGCAGAAACTATTCATCTGCTCTTCCAGGAAAGGAACATAGATTTCTAGACTCTTTAGGGAGGAAAGTATTCCAAGGATCCATGCTTGTCCCGTATAAGCTGCATATCAGTTATATATGACAAGTATCAAAGGAACTTATGGAAACAAGTACAAGATATAGCGGATACCCTCCCACAACAACAACAAATAGCACTCAATGCTCTTATTGTCAAAGGGCTAGAATCAGGGAAACATGAAGTAAGGGCCGCATATGATTCTTTTGAAACAGCGGCCCGTCTATCAGCTACAGGTATTAGTGCACGTAGATGGGGTTGGCTGAAGGCCTCAGATCTCAGAATGGAAGAGAGACTCGTGGACCTACCATGTACAGGAGACAACCTCTTCAGAGAGAAAATCCAAGCTACAGTCTCTTTACTTAAAGATCATCATGAGACACTCCGCCAGCTGTCTAAGCTGCCATCGGACCAACCATCCTCTGTACGTAAACCTGCAAGACATGACACTAGAAGGCCCTTCTATCGGCCTCGTAGGTACTATCTGCCTACTTCTTCTACACGCCCTTTCCGTCAATCCCAGAGAGGACGTCCATGTCAACCAAAGCAGGCTAAAACTCAGTCACCCCCACAAACAGGACCAGCATCTGGTTTTTGTAATCCATACCAGAGAACAGCAGCCTTTCCAACAACCCCCAACCCAACCTGCCTGTCTGAGGTCGGCTCCACTACTTCCAACACCAATGTGGCCTCATCACCATGGATCAGTGGGTGTTAGCTATCCTGAACAGGGGGTACCGTTTAAAATTTCAAAAGCTACCCCTGGAGTCTCCACCCATTCCTCTGTGGTCTCACAACATCTCAACTACAATCAGAACTCTCTACCCTGCTGGCTACAAGGGCTATCGAAACCATTCCCAGGTCTCAACACAGCAGGGGGTTCTACTCCTGTTATTTCCTAATTCCAAAGAAAACAGGCGGTCTCCAACCCATCCTAGACCTCTGCAATCTCAACAAATTTCTTCAAAAAGAAAAATTCCGCATGGTTTCCCTGGGAATCATTCCTCCCTTATTGCAATAAGGGGATTGGCTCTGTTCTCTGGATCTTCAAGAAGCTTATGCTCACACTCCTATTTTCCCACAACAACAAAAGTATCTACGATTCGTAGTGGGAAAAAGACATTTCCAATACCAAGTTCTTCCATTCGGACTGGCCTCAGCACCTCGGGTGTTCACAAAATGCCTGGCAGTTGCAGCGGCACATCTAAGAAAAAACAGCATTCATGTTTTTCCCTACCTAGACGACTGGCTCATCAGGAATCCATCCAAACAAGGAGCTCTGGCTGCCTTGCAGACCATCATATCTCTTTTGCATTCCCTGGGGTTTCTAATCAATTATCAGAAATCACATTTAAACCCGTCTCAACTTCTTACTTTCATCGGAGCAGACCTCGACACCACAGTCGCAAAAGCTTTACTTCCAAGCGACTGTGCAAACAGTCTAGCGAGTCTTGCATACTCCTTGAGCCACCCGCACCTTCGCTTCTGTTCATCAATTCCTGACTTTACTTGGCCACATGGCATTCACAGTCCATGTTACACCTATGGCAAAGCTAGCCATGAGAAGGACTCAATGGACCCTGAAATCTCAATGGCTGCAGGCTCTTCAGCCTATGTCAACCTTGATTCGAGTCAACTGCCAGTTACAACTTTCAATTAAATGGTGGACAAACCAATCAGCTTTGCAGACTGGGTTACCGTTCCATCAGCCGACTCCTCAAGTAACTCTAACCATAGATGCATCCAACTTGGGATGGGGAACCCACGTCAACAATCCTCAGACTCAAGGTACGTGGACTGTGCTTGAAAAAATTGTCAAATAAACTTTTTAGAACTTCGAGCAATAAGATATGCCCTTTATGCCTTCAAGGACTGCCTCTTACACAAGACTGTATTGATACAGACAAACAACACAGTCGCAATGTGGTACATAAACAAACAATGAGGCACAGGCTCCTATCTCCTGTGTCAAGAAGCAGTACAGATTTGGGCCTGGGCCCTAGCCCACTCCATGAGTCTCAGGGCCACTTACCTCGCAGGCATACAAAATGTCCTAGCGGACAATCTCAGTCGCCGTTTCCACCCACATGAATGGTCTCTGGATCACTGTGTAGCGAGCAAAATTTTTCAGCGCTGGGGTCGCCCAACCATTGACCTTTTTGTGTCCAGGATGAACCACAAAGTGGAAAAGTTTGCTCCCTCCACAGCCGTAGACAAATGTTCCCCAGGGACTCCTTTGCTCGCCCCTGGAACACAGGGCTTCTATACGCGTACCTTCCGATTCTGCTCATAGCCAAGACTCTTGTGACGCTACAACAGGACAGAGGGTCAATGATCCTCATAGCCCCATACTGGCCTCGACAAGTATGGTTTCCCGTTCTGTTTGATCTCTCGATCAAAGAACCAGTTCGCCTGGGCACAGCGCCTACTCTCATAACTCAGAATCACGGCAGGTTATGCCATCTGAACCTACAAACTCTGGCCTTGACAGCTTGGATGTTGAAAGCTTGATCCTACAACCACTCAATCTTTCAACGCAAGTCTCTCAGGTTCTCGTAGCTTCACGAAAGCCTTCTACATGTAAATCTTACCGTTTCAAGTGGTCTAGATTTACAGAGTGGTGCACTCAAAAAGGTATTGACCCTTTCTCCTGTTCCACGCCATCTTTACTAGATTATCTATGGCACCTTTCAGAGTCTGGTCTCCAGATTGCTTCTGGACGTGTACACCTGAGTGCCATTGCGGCATACCACAAACAAATAGGGGATGCCTAGTAAGTCGATTTATGAGAGGCCTACTTCAGCTGAAACCTCCCATTAGGCCTCCGGTAACGGAATGGAACCTTAATGTTGTACTTGCACGACTCATGCGATCTCCATTTGAGCTTTTGCATTCCTGTGATGTAAAATTTCTTACATGGAAAGTACTCTTCCTAGTAGCCATTACATCTGCTAGAAGGGTTAGTGAGATACAAGCACTGGTCACATACTCACTCTACACAAGGTTCCTACACGACCAAGTAGTCTTGCGCACTCACCCTAAATTCTTACCTAAAGTGGTAACGGATTTTCACCTTAATCAGTTCATCGTTTTGCCCACTTTCTTTCCAAGGCCTCACTCTCACCAGGGGGAGAGGGTTTTGCACACATTGAGGGTTTTGCACAGGCATTGATCTGTGCAGGCTGGGTAAACAAGCATTGGGGTAACTTGCTTGATGCGGCAGTTACTACCCATAACCATTAAGCCTTATGTTCACCTTTGATGCAACTCCCACATTACTCTCTGCATCAATGACAGGGGATGGCAGGAAATTTGAATCAAACAGTTACCAACAAGGGCCCTGAACTTGGTGGTTGATGAAACAGATAAGTATGGGAAAATAAGTGTGGAAGCTTGCTGGGTAAACGTGCACTCGCTTTTTACCTCTACTGCACTGCAGTCCACAGGAAATCCACCCAACTCTTTTTGTTTCTTTTGACAAAAACAAGCCAGGAGTTGCAATGGGAAAACAAACTCTCTCCAACTGGTTAGCAGACTGTATCAAATTCTGCTATGAAAAAGCAGGCCTTCCTCTCCAGGGGCGAATAAAGGCGCACTCAGAGCTATGTCAACATCCGTAGCACACTACCGTTTAGTACCTATTGCAGATATTTGCAAGGCTGCTACTTGGAGTTCGCTGCATACCTTTGCAGCTCATTAATGCTTAGATAAAGAAGGAAGACAAGACTCTGCCTTTGGACAATCCATCTTCAAAAACCTATTCTACATTGTAGTATGGATGTGAGTATGGTAATGTGGGGGTAAAGCATGTATGTGTAATATGGAATGAATGTGTGAGAAGTAAAAGAGTTGTGTGCATGGGATGTGTTTTAATGAATACGCTTCACATAGGTCCACTGTAAATGGTTAATAAAGAGTTTAATTTAAATGGATCTAAATATGGTATAATAGTTATTGGATTACCTCCATTTTTTATGATATAATCATCTTCATCAATGGCACATCAGTTGTTGTGCCTGTTGCATGAGTTACATGCCATTGACCTATTACAGGATGAGTCAGCCTGTAGCTTGCTAATCGCCCAATGTGAGGACTATCATCCTGCTTGTCCTGGGATAAAGCAAAATTGTTTACCTTGTAATAGGTGTTATCCCAGGACAGCAGGATGTAGTCCTCATGAAACCCACCCACCACCCCACGGAGTTGGGTCCGATACATTTTCTTATTTTATTTTTTCGCTCGTACTTTTATTGCTACAAACGAGACTGAAGGGAGACCCCTATGACTGCAGGGATCATGGCATGCTGGGCATGCTCAGTGGGCTCAGTGTGCCAGCCAAAAGTTTCTAGAAACTTTGACAGAAGTTTTCCGTGAGAGGGCTTCATCGATGAGTCACCCATATGTGAAGACTACATCCTGCTGTCCTGGGATAACACCTATTACAAGGTAAGAAATTTTGCTCTCCCCAACATCCTTTTCAGTAAACACCGAAGCAAAGAAATTGTTTAATCTTTCCACGATGGCCTTATCTTCTCTAAGTGTCTCTTTAACCCCTCAATCATTTAGCAGTCCAGCTGACTCCCTCGCAGGCTTTCTACTTTGGATATTTTTTTTTTTTGCTGTGAATTTTTGCCCTAAATTGAACTTCTTTTCAAATTCTCTTTTAGCCTGTCTTATCCATGGCTTGTATTTAACTTGCCAACGCTTATGCTTTATCTTATTTTCTTCTCTTGGATCCTTCTTCCAATTTTTGAATGAAGATCTTTTGACTACAATAGCCTCTTTCACTTCACCTTTTAACCATGCCGGTAATCATTTTGCCTTCCTTCCACCTTTCTTGACGTGTGCAATACATCTGAACTGTGCTTCTAGGATGGTATTTTTTTAACAATGTCCACACCTCTTGCACACTTTTTACCTTTGTAGCTGCTCCTTTCAGTTTTTTTCTAACTATTTTTTTCATTTTTCAAAGTTTCCCTTTTGAAAGTTTAGCGCTAGAGCCATGGGTTTACTTATTGTCCCCCTTCCTGTCATTAATTCAAATGTGATCATATTATGATCACTATTGCCAAGCGGCCCCACTACTGTTACCTCTCCCACCAAATCCTGTGCTCCACCAAGAATTAGATCTAAAATTGCTCCCTCTCTCGTCTGTTCCTGAACCAATTGCTTCATAAAACTGTAATTTATTCCATCCAGAAACTTTATCTCTTGAGCATGTCCTGATGTTACATTTACCAGTCAATATTAGGGTAATTGAAATTTCCCAATATTACTGCATTACCAATTTGGTTAGCTTCCCTAATTTCTCTTAGCATTTCCCTGTCCATCTTACCATCTTGGCCAGGTGGACAGTAGTATACTCCTATCACTATACTTTTCCCCAATACACAAGGGATTTCTACCCATAAAGATTTGATTGTGCAGTTAATCATGCAGGATCTTTATCCTGTTGGACTATATGCCATCCCGGACATTAAGCGCCACCCCACCTCCCAGATGCTCATCTGTCATTGCGATATAATTTGTACATCATATACAGCGTTGCTCTCTGCTTCAATGGCAGGGGGAAATGTGGAAAACAGGATTTATATTCAGACAACATCCAACAAGGCATTGATCTGTGCAGCCTGGGTAAACAAGCATTGGGGTAACTTGCTTGATGCGGCAGTTACTACCCATAACTATTAAGCCTTATGTTCACCTTTGATGCAACTCCCACATTACTCTCTGCATCAATGACAGGGGATGGCAGGAAATTTGAATCAAACATTTACCAACAAGGGCCCTGAACTTGGTGGTGGTTGAAACAGATAAGTATGGGAAAATAAGTGTGGAAGCTTGCTGGGCAGACTAGATGGGCCGATTGGTCTTTTTCTGCCATCATTTCTATGTTCTATGTATTGCACTGTCCCATTGGTTATCCTCCTTCCACCAGGTCTCTGAGATGCCAATTAAGACTATGTCATCATTCACTGCTATACATTCTAATTCTCCCATCTTACTTCTTAGACTTCCGGCATGAGCATACAAACATTTCAAAGTATGTTTTTTGTTTGTATGTTCATTCTGCTTTTTAATTGATAGGGATAAATTGGAATCTTTTAGCTAAGGTGAGTTTTTAATTACAGGCACTAGGATTACTTTTATTATTGGAACCTCACTATTGGGATGCCCTAATTCTAATGCATTATTAGTATCCTTTGAAGATACCTTCCTCTGAACCATGCACTGCTGAGTGACTGTCTGCTTTCCCCTTTGTTCTAGTTTAAAAGCTGCTGTATCTCTTTTGTAAAGGTTAGCACCAGCAGCTTGGTTCCACTCTGGTTAAGGTGGAGCCCATCCCTTTGGAAAAGACTTCCCCCTTCCCCAAAAGGTTCCCCAGTTCCTTACAAAACTGAATCCCTCTTCCTTGCTCCATTGTCTCATCCACACTTTGATATTCTGGAGCTCTGCCTGCTTCTGGGGATCTGCGCATGGAACAGGGAGCATTACAGAGGATGCTACCCTGGAGGTTCTGGATTTCAGCTTTCTTCCTAAGAGCCTAAATTTGGCTTCCAGAACCTCCCTCCCACATTTTCCTTTGTTGTTAGTGCCCACATGTACCGCGACAGCCAGTTCCTCCCCAGCACTGTCTAAAATCCTATCTAGTTGACACGTGAGGTCCGCCTCTTTTGCATCAGGTAGGCATGTTACCAGGCGATCCTCGTACCCACCAGCCACCCGGCTGTCTACATTCTTAATAATCGAATCACCAACTATGATGGCCAACCTAACCCTTCCCTCCTGGGCAGTAGCCCTGGGAGATACCTCCTCAGTGTGAGAGGACAATGCACCACCTGGAGAGCAGATCATTGCTACAGGATCCTTTTCTGCTGCACCAGGTTGATGATCTCTTATCAAAAGACCTTCTTCCACCAGGGCTGCCAGTCTTGGCTACTATGTCCCTGAAGGTCTCGTCTATATACCTCTCTGTCTGCCTCAGCTCCTCCAAGTCTTCCAATCTTTGCTTCAGATGCACACAGACAACTTCTCACCAGCGGGTAAAAAATCATATGTGTGACACTTGATGCAAAAGACTGGGAAGGACCCACTCTTGCTGCCGGACTGCTGCCTTCATCTCAAATTTGTTCAGTTCCTAGTTAAGTTTTAAGTTGCTATGGGAGTAGGAATATGTATAATTAAAGTCCTTTAAATGTATTAGTGTATTCACTATATATCTGCTAGTGGCCTACAAGGGAATGATCAAACTCTCAATAAGATGTGGGGAATTCATGAAGTGAAGTTATAGGGCTGACTTTTTTTTGTGTGTATGTGAAAGTGGCACCTGCTTATAAATTAAAGGATGAGCTAGAGGTGGGTGGGAGGGTTGGGAATCAAACACACTAACTTGTTTATTAGCTACCTTACTGACTATTTAAAAAATAAATACACAAATACACTAAATATACCCCAATAGTTAACTTCTCCCGAATACTTTAAAAACATTTCCCAAGCAGAACTTACTGATTCCTTTCAGCCACCATCAAGGTGATCCTCTCCTCTCATTGCTCCCACTGGATTGTGGATTACTGAGCTCTTCCCTTGCCTTACTGAGCCTAGTATGCTTCAGTCTGTACACTGCACTCAGTGCTCACCTAGTTCACACTGCCAACTGCCTAAGCCTACAAACAAAATCAGTAGCAGCTCTGCAAGCAACTCTTGTGAGACTGGAAAATTGGGCATCCAAATGGCAGATGAAATTTAATGTGGATAAGTGCAAGGTGATGCATATAGGAAAAAATAATCCATGCTATAATTACACAATGTTGGGTTCCATATTAGATGCTACAACCCAAGAAAGATATCTAGGTGTCATAGTGGTTAACACATTGAAATCCTCGATTCAGTGTGCTGCGGCAGTCAAAAAAGCAAACAGAATGTTGAGAATTATTAGAAAGGGAATGGTGAATAAAACGGAAAATGTCATAATGCCTCTGTATCGCTCCATGGTGAGACCGCACCTTGTGTACAATTCTGGTTTCCGCTCCATGGTGAGACCGCACCTTGTGTACAATTCTGGTTTCCGCATCTCAAAAAAGATATAATTGCGATGGAGAAGGTACAGAGAAGGGCTACCAAAATGATAAGGGGAATGGAGCAGCTCCCCTATGAGGAAAGACTAAAGAGGTTAGGACTTTTCAGCTTGGGGAAGAGACGTCTGAGGGAGGGATATGATAGAGATGTTTAAAATCATAAGAGGTCTAGAACGGGTAGATGTGAATCGGTTATTTACTCTTTCGGATAGTAGAAAGACTAGGGGGCACATTTAAAACTAATCGGAGAAAGTTCTTTTTTACTCAACGCACAGTTAAACTCTGTAATTTGTTGCCAGAGGATATGGTTAGTGCAGTTAGTATAGCTGTGTTTAAAAAAGGATTGGATAAGTTCTTGGAGGAGAAGTCCATTACCTGCTATTAATTTCACTTAGAGAATAGCCACTGCCATTAGCAATGGTAACATGGAATAGACTTAGTTTTTGGGTACTTGCCAGGTTCTTATGGCCTGGATTGGCCACTGTTGGAAACAGGATGCTGGGCTTGATGGACCCTTGGTCTGACCCAGTATGGCATTTTCTTATGTTCTTATGTTCTCCATACACTGCCTCCACCCTCTCCAATGGGAGAGAAAAAAACTGCAATGAATTGACTCAGATCTTTTGGAGCACTTCCTGACTGTCTTTCTCTGCTGACTGGCACAGTGACAGTCTAACATGGGGAGCAGCCAAAAAGTTGTTTGCAAAAGTTAACTAAGAACTCAGATAGCTCAAAGAGCGTCCTTCACAGGCAATGCCTTCAGAAGGAATGCACAGCAAATCTCAGAAATGCTCAGTTTTCAGGATCACTGTCACTGGACCTGGTGTGCAGAGATAGGTTGGATTGAAAAATGCTTTACTGGAATGTCATCTCTGTTGTCCCCTTGATGACATGTACATCCTACCCATGTCTGCTCACTGGCTGCAATATACTTTGTATCAATTCCTATCTGTACACCTGTTGCTTTCCCTTTGATTTCCATGAGACTATTGACTTTAATGGCTCATAGAAATGATTCATTTCAAAACAAAGAGTACTTCTCCATTTTTGGAGACCCCCGAAAGAAACAAATTAGATCCAATTCATTTCAGGATGCACATTTATTTTAAATGAATGTGCATCCTTTATTGCACATAGAATACATGTATTTCTATCCTTTTCATGACAGTTAAAGCTTTTCCATGTAGTGTAGAGTTCAAGCTTTGTAGGTGGTGATACCATTTAAGGAACCAATAAAACATTGTAGAAAGCTTTCGTTATCACGCAATTGGCTTTAAAGATTCCAAAACCACCTTAAAATAGAAATTCAAGCCTGGTGGGAATAGTGAAGAAAATGTTTGGTAGAATCAATAGAAGTTATTTTATGTTTACAGGAGAAATTGGAAATAAGTCTGTAATATGAAAGTATTCATAGTAATATTAAGGAAATTATTATTGAAGTTAGTTGTGATATTAATCCCTCTTTATTAGTTACATGGCCATTATTAAACGTAAACTGTTCATATGAAATTCTTTCATGTACAAAGCATGATTCTTGGTATTTGTGTAGAAATTATCATTGGGACTTTATATATGTCTTACTTGCCTTTTCTGGCACATACATATTATTGCATTTTTGGTAAGTGTGGTGTTATATGTCCCTGCTTGTGAAGGAAATGGTCTCACCCATGGTAAATAAAAAAAAAAAAATGTAATGGCTTACGCTATCAGTTAGTTTTAATGGGTGGTGTAAGAAAATGATGGTGAATGGACATGCATTATATGATACTGCATATGACAGTGCACTCCTTGAAAGTGAGAACATTAACTAAAAAAAAAAAAAAAGCACTTGTGTCAAAAATTAGAAAAAGATCTCAGAAAAGTCCAAATAAGGTTGATTGAAAACAGTCTAGAAAGAATAGAGCTATATAAGGAAATACTACAGAGGTAAAGGGAATTGCAATCCTTAAATAGGGGTGTGCATTCATTTTATTACTTTACTTTATGCAGATAAATATTTTAGGTGCACAAAATCAATTGTGTGTCTGCCAATACATATGCACATAAAAACGTAATGAAACATTTTTAAAAGCAACAGAAAAAAGCCCACAAAAATGAAATGAATAACACCTCAGCCTTTAACTTTGACTAAGTATTTAATAGAATGCAGTGGAGGAAAGGATGACAGAGACCAGCTCTGCATCTAGTCACATTTTAAATTAGTTTCAAGGAAATCATTCTTCTTCCATTGAAGCATAAATTTACTGCTTTATTTAATTTATATAATATTGAAAACACACTTTCTTATTATGCTTACTACTTTCTGTATATTAACTATGAAAATTTCTTCGTGCTTTGTTCAATATTCTGAAATACTATTTTGTTTTTTTCTTTTTTATTCATATCTTCATTCTTAAACAATCAGAAAATGGCAGCTTTTTCTCTAAAATTTGATATTTGAGTGTTCATGCAGTCAACAGAAACTTGGGTTCTGGAACACAATTTAGATATGTATTTAACTAAAACGTTCATGTAACTTTTTCAAGTCCCAAGGGCCTTAGGACCTCTCTCTCTCTCAACTAACTCAGATATGACAGTAGACTATCTCTGAGCCTGTAACTTGTACCATGAACAAGTAAATTTATCTTAAATTAATTTCAACTATAAACTTTGGTCTACTTTAAAATTCCTATATCCCATGGTTGGTTAGAGAACCCAGGGTTCAGATCCCTAGATTCTTGTTCAGTCATGTTCAAGCAGATGGTAAAGTGGACTAGCTGAGGTGCAACCTTCCCTGGATAACACTCATGAGACTTCTTTGCAGTGGGATAGCTGCTTGGCCAGCGCAACTTATAAGGACTTGCATATATAAGCGGAAGAACTACTATAGTGCTATTTGGCATGCATAGTGCTGTAATAAACATATAAGAGGGCGTTCCTGCCCTGTAGAGTTTACAGTCTAATTCAGACAAACATACAGGGCAAAAGAGACTTTGGGAATTTCATTTATTAAGAAAATGGTTAAAAATCAATAAAGATGTAACTGAGTTAATCAGGAGTTCACATTTAAAAGCAGCCTCAAACAGATGTTTGAGGCTGCTTTTAAAACATTTTATGCTGTTTTAAAACTGCTTTTAAAAACAGCTGTTTTAAACTGTTTTAAAACAGCGTTTTAAAACTGCTTTAAAACAGTTTATGCTCCCTTTTATAATGTAACTGCTTTTCACCTCTCAGCTTCTCCCTTGTTTGATGTAAACCGGCATGATGTCCCTGACGAATGTCGGTAAAGAAAAGCCTTAAATAAATAAATAAAATGTTTTTTAGATTAGATTTTGAATAAGGCAAGAGAAGGGAATATGACACACCAACTCAGGAAAACTATTCCAAGCATATGGTATAGTCTGGTAGAAAGCATGGAGTCAAGAGTTGGCAGTAGCAAAGAACATAGATAAGAGTGACTTACCTGATGAGCAGAGTTCCTAAGAAGAAGTGCAGGGAGAGAGGAGAGGGGTCAGGAGTTGCAGAGCAAAGGCTCTTGTGAGTAAGAAGAGCTTGAACTGTATATGGAAATGCATAGGAAGCCAATGTAATGACTTGAGAAGAGAAGTTATATGGGTGTAGTGACTTTGGTGAATAAGTCATGCAGCTGAATTTTGGATAGATTGTATTGGAGAGAGAGAGAGTTCAGAGGGAGACCTATAAGGAGCAGGTTGCAGTCATCTAAGTGAGAGGTGATGAGAGAGTGGATAAGGTTCGTAGTGTGTTCAGAAAGGAAGTGACATATTTTGTAGATGTCGTAGAGAAAGAAATGACACATTTTAGCAGTTTTTTGGATATGTGTGGAGAAGGAAAGAGGAGTAAAAAATGATCCTCAAGGTTATTATCTGAGAGGACTTGGGGGTATGACAGTTATCCACAGAAATAGAAAAAGGGGAAGAGTGGAAGTGGGTTTGGGAAAAAGATAAGGAACTCTGTCTTAGGCGCATTGAGTTTAAGATGGTGGTGTGACATCCAAGCAACACCAAGCAGGTTGAGGTTTGGGATTGGATTCCTGATTAAATTTCTAGTGTAGAGAATTAAATCTTTGAATCATCAGCATAAAGATGGTATTGAAAGCCATGAAAGTAAATCAGAGCACCAAGGGAATTAGTGTGCAGCGAGAACATAAGAACATGCCATACTGGGTCAGACCAAGGGTCCATCAAGCCCAGCATCCTGTCTCCAACAGTGGCCAATCCAAGTCATAAGAACCTGGCAAGTTCCCAAAAAACTGTCTATCCCATGTTACTATTGCTAGTAATAGCAGTGGCTATTTTCTAAGTCAGCTTAATAGCAGGTAATGGACTTCTCCAAGAACATATCCAATTCTTTTTTTAAACCTAGCTACACTAACTGCACTAACCACATCCCCTGGCAACAAATTCCAGAGTTTAATTGTGCATTGAGTGAAAAATAACTTTCTCTGATTAGTTTTAAATGTGCCACATTCTAACTGAGAGACCTTGGGGTGATAGTGTCTAATGATCTGAAGTTGGCGAAACAATGGTACAAGGCAATAGCTAAAGCCAGAAGAATTCTGGGCTGCATAGAGAGAGGAATATCGAGTAAGAAAAGGGAAGTGATTATCCCCATGTACAGGTCCTTGGTGAGGCCTCACCTGGAGTACTGTGGATATGTGTTCTGGAGACCATATCTCCAAAGAGACAGAGACAAGATGGAGGCGGTCCAGAGAAGGGCAACCAAAAAGGTGGAGGGTCTTCATCAAATGGCTTATGAGGAGAGATTGAAGAATCTAAATCTGTATCATATCACCTCTGCTCCTCCTTTCCTGGAGGAAAGGAGGAGCAGAGGTGATATGATACAGACTTTCAGATACTTGAAAGGTTTTAATGATCCAAAGACAAGACAAACCTTTTCCGTCAGAAAAAAATCAACAGAACCAGGGGTCATGATTTGAAGCTTCAGGGAGGAAGACTCAGAACCAATGTCAGGAAGTATTTCTTCACGGAGAGGGTGGTGGATGCCTGGAATGCCCTTCCAGAGGAAGTGGTGAAGACCAGAACTGTGAAGGACTTCAAAGGGGCATGGGATAAACACTGTGGATCCATAAAGTCTAGAGGAAGTGAATGAAGAGTGGGTGGCTCGCGGGAATGATGGCTACTACCTGGAGATAATACACTTATTCAGTAAACATACACATGGTTAATGCGACTCCAACATTGCTCTAAGCTTCAACGGCAAAAGGAAATGTGGAAAAAAGGATTTGCATTCACAAAAAAGTGGGGAGTAGCTTGCTTGTTTCGGCGGTTACTACCCCAAACCAAATAAGCCTGATACTTCACTTTCAATGCATATCCAGCATAGCTCTCTGCTTCAATGGCAGGGGAGAAAGTCTGATACTTCATGCATATCCAGCATAGCTCTCTGCTTCAACGGCAGGGGAGAAAGTCTGATACTTCACCCATATTCAGCATAACTCTCTGCTTCAACGGCAGGGGGAATGAAGAAAAGTGGATCTATATACAGACAAAAACCAGCAAGGACTGAATTACATAGTCTGGGTAAACAAATAAGCATGGGTGTAGCTTGCTTATTGCGGCAGTTACTACACCTAACTAATTAAGCTAGATATTTCACTTAGATGCAGTTCCAACACTGCTCTCTACATTATTGGTGGGGGTGGAAGGGAAATAGAACCAAACGGTTACTAAGAGCTAAGAGTAACAGATAAGTATGAGAAAAAAAAAGTGCAAAACTTGCTGGACAGACTGGATGGGCTGTTTGGTCTTCTTCTGCCGTCATTTCTATGTTTCTATGTTTCATGGAGTGCCCCTTAGTCCTTCTATTATCCAAAAGAGTAAATAACTGATTCACATTTACCCATTCTAGACCTCTCATGATTTGAAACACCTCTATTGTATCCCCCCTCAGCCGTCTCTTCTCCAAGCTGAAAAGTCCTAACCTCTTTAGTCTTTCCTCATAGGGAAGCTGTTCCATGCCCTTTATCAGTTTGGTCGCCCTTCTCTGTACTTTCTCCATCGCAACTATCTTTTTTGAGATGCGGTGACCAGAATTGTACACAGTATTCAAAGTGCGGTTTCACCATGGAGTGATACAGAAGCATTATGACATTTTTCCGTTTAATTCACCATTCCCTTTCTATTAATTCCCAACATTCTGTTTGCTTTTTTGACTGCCGCAGCACACTGAACCAACGATTTCAATGTGTTATCCACTATGATGCCTAGATCTCTTTCTTGGGTGGTAGCTCCTAATATGGAACCTAACATTATGAGAACATAAGAAATTGCCATGCTAGGTAAGACCAAGGGTCCATCAAGCTCAGCATCCTTTTTCCAACAGAGGCCAAACCAGGTCACAAGAACTTGGCAAAGACCCAAACACTAAGAAAATCCCATGCTACTGATGCCAGTAATAGCAGAGGCCATATCCTGAGTCAATTTGATTAATAGCAGTTAATAGACTTCTCCAAGAACTTATCCAAACCTTTTTTAAACCCAGCTATAATAACTTCACTAACCACATCCTCTGGCAACAAATTCCAGAGCTTAATTGTGTGTTGAGTGAAAAATAATTTTCTCTGATTAGTCTTAAATGTGCTACTTGCTAACTTCATGGAGTGTATTTAAATAAGGGATCACGCTAAAGGGAAGTGCTAGGGACGATTACGTGCCCCAAACCTGCCGACAGCAATGGATTAGGAAAATGGACGCCGGTAAAATTGAGCATCTGTTTGCCTAACCTAACTGACCTGCACATTTTTTTATATTTAAATTTTTAAATTCTTTTTTTTTTTACATTTTGGTTCCTCCAACCCAATATCACTAGGATATTAAGTCAGAGGATGTACAGAAAAGCAGTATTTTCTGCTTTTCTGTACACTTTTTTTTCGGATCAGCCACACATGTTTTTTCAGTATCCTGTGTGACTTATTAATAGCCTCATCAACATGCATTTGCTTGTGATGAGCTCTATTAAGGCTAAAATTTCAAAAGCCTATGCACATAAAACCCAGGGTTTATGGGCATGACCCAGCCTTGCGTGTGCAGCATGCATCGTATAACGGGCCCGGCCACATGCATAGTCCCTGGTATGTGCACAAGTGCATGAGCCTGAAAAAGGGGCGAGCCGGGGGCAGGCTCTGGATGGGGAGGGGGGGTGGGCACACGCGCCGGCAGCCAGTTGGTACACGCAATCGACTGCTGCACCAGAGGAGCAGCAAAGTAACAAACAAAAAAAAAAAGTTAGAGTTAGGTAGGGGTTAGGGGTTGGGGAGGAGAGGGGAAAGGGTTGGAAGGTTAGGCAAGGGGGTAGGGAAGATCTCTCCCAGTCCGTTCCTAAGAAAAGGGCTCAGGATAGAGCCCTGAGGCACACCAATTGATGGTGGGATGGCAATAGAGGAGAACCTTCCAGAACAGGAGTTCTCAACCCAGTCTTCAGGACATAACTAGCCAGTCAGGCCTTCAGGATACCCACAATGAATATATATGAGGTAGATTTGCATATAATGCAAACAGTGCATATTGATGAAGTAGGGGAGAGTGTGTGTCTGGTTGAGAATTCAAGACTAATTTTGTGAACCTTAGTCATGGAATTAGTTATAGTCTGGGCAGAGAAAAAAGGTGGCTGGAAGGCAAAGGCACATTGAGAAGGAAAATGAGTGTGGCAAAAAATGGCAAGGATTAGATGCAAGGACTGGAAGGATACCAACATGAATTTGAAATATATAAAGTCGGCTTGAGCTCAGGAATTTAGCCAGAGATGTTCTGCAGTTCAGGCACAGAAAAGTAGGGCATGAATATGGGTAAGCCATGGCTGGGGCATGGGTAAAGGGGAAGGACATGAGTGTTTAAAGCAATGGAGAGTATAATGTTGTAAGAAGAAGCTATCTCATCAACTGAATTAGACAATTTAATGAGGAAAAGAGAAATGAAACAGTAGTAGAGAGGATACAAGGGTAAACAGCATGGAGATTCCTAAAGGTTTTGGTGGTGAATGGATGAGGCTGTGGGGGAGGGTGATATAGTGTGAAAATTATTAAATTAAGAGAGGAAGAACTGCAGTGGAGAAGTCAGAGAGAGCAGTTGGAGGAAAGGACTATTCAAGGCAGTGGCCATGCTTATGAGTAGGGTCAATAGAGCAGAATTGGAGATCAAATGAGGTTGAGGGAAACAGTTTTGAGGCATGAGAGTCAGAGGGGTCATTAGCATGGATGTTAAAGTCCCCTAGAATAAGGGAAGTGGAAGATGGCTCAAGGAAGAAGGAAAGTCAAGAATCAGTTGGTGAGAAAGGAGGAGGGGAATTTATTATCTGCCATTGGAGATAATGTCTCTGATGTCCAGGTGGGCGCCCACCTTAGCACCAGTGATCATCAAACGGTATGGTTTAATATCACTAAAAGAATATGGAAAAGAAGCACAAAGATCCGAGTTTTACAGTTCAAAAACACGGACTTTGAAGAAATGGGGAAATACCTAGAGGAAGAACTAAAAGGCTGGGAGAACGAGAGAGATGTGGATCAGCAGTGGACCAATCTAAAAGGAGCAATTACCAAGGCAACTACTCTATATGTTAGAAGTGTAAAGAAAAGCAAAAGAAAAATGAAACCTATCTGGTTCTCAAAGGAGGTGGCTGACAAAATTAAGGCTAAAAGAACAGCATTCAAGAAATATAAAAGATCCCAAAGGGAGGAGCACAAAGAACAATATTTGATTCATCTGAGGAAGACAAAGAAATTAATCAAGTCGGAAAAAAGTCAAGCAGAAGAGAGGATTGCCAAGGAGATAAAGAATGGTAACAAAACATTTTTCAGATACATCAGTGAAAAGAGAAAAGTTCAAAGCGGTATAGTGAAATTGAAAGGTGGAAATGATCAATGCGTGGAGAAAGACGAAGAAATGGCAGATATATTAAACAAATACTTCAGTTCTGTGTTCAATAATGAAGACCCTGGAGAAGGACCATCTCTACACAACAAGAAACTGGAAGGAAGTGGAACAGACGAAAACCCTTTTACAGTAGAAAATGTATGGGAAGAGCTAAAGAATCTGAAAGTGGACAAAGCCATGGGACCTCATGGGATTCATCCAAGGATACTGAGGGAGCTCAGAGATGTGCTGGCGGGTCCGGTGTGACTTGTTCAATAGATCCCTAGAAACGGGAGTGGTGCCGAGTGATTGGAGAAGAGCGGTGGTGGTCCCGCTTCACAAGAGTGGGAACAGAGGAGGCTGGTAACTACAGACCGGTTAGCCCCACTTCGGTGGTGGGAAAAGTAATGGAGTCACTATTGAAAGTGAGAATAGTGAACTATCTACAGTCCGGAGAATTAATGGACCTGAGGCAGCATGGATTCACCAGGGGAAGATCCTGTCAGACAAATCTGATTGACTTTTTTGACTGGGTAAGCAAGGAATTGGATCGAGGAAGAGCGCTCGATGTCATCTACTTAGATTTCAGCAAAGCTTTTGATACAGTTCCGCATAGGAGACTGGTGAATAAAACGAGAAGCTTAGGAGTGAGTGCCGAGTTGGTGACCTGGATTGCAAACTGGTTGACGGACAGAAGAAAATGTGTGATGGTAAATGGAACTTTCTCTGAAGAGAGAGCGGTTTTAAGTGGTGTACCGCAAGGATCGGTGTTGGGACCGGTCCTGTTCAATATCTTTGTGAGCGACATTGCGGACGGGCTAGAAGGTAAGATTTGTCTTTTTGCGGACGACACTAAGATCTGCAACAGAGTGGACACGCCGGAAGAAGTGGAGAGAATGAGATGGGATTTAAGGAAACTGGAAGTGTGGTCGAAGATATGGCAGCTGAGATTCAATGCCAAGAAGTGCAAAGTCATGCATATGGGGAGTGAAAATCCGAATGAACTGTATTTGATGGGGGGGGGAAAGGCTGATGTGCACGGAGCAGGAGAGAGACCTTAGGGTTATAGTGTCTAATGATATGAAGTCTGCGAAACAATGCGACAAGGCGATAGCAAAAGCCAGAAGAATGCTGGGCTGCATTGAGAGAGGAATATCGAGTAAGAAAAGGGAAGTGATTATCCCCTTGTACAGGTCCTTGGTGAGGCCTCACCTGGAGTACTGTGTTCAGTTCTGGAGACCGTATCTCCAAAGAGACAGAGACAAGATTGAAGCGGTACAGAGAAGGGCGACCAGAAAGGTGGAGGGTCTTCATCGGATGTCAAACGAGGAGAGATTGAAGAATCTAAATATGTACACCCTGGAGGAAAGGAGGAGCAGGGGTGATATGATTCAGACTTTCAGATACTTGAAAAACTTTAACGATCCAAAGACAACGACAAACCTTTTCCGTCAGAAAAAAATCAGCAGAACCAGAGGTCACGAGCTGAGGCTCCAAGGAGGAAGACTAAGAACCAATGTCAGGAAGTATTTCTTCACGGAGAAGAGTGGTGGATGCCTGGAATGCCCTTCCGGAGGAAGTGGTGAAGTCCAAAACTGTGAAGCACTTCAAAGGGGCGTGGGATAAACACTGTGGATCCATCAGGTCTAGAGGACGCGTATAAAGAGCAGGCAGCAAAACACTGCACGGAACGGCAGTAGCCACAGAGGCATTCACGGAGCGGGATGCCAGTGGCCAGTGGTTGGTGTTCCACCTTCACAGAGCGGAAGGATGGAGGGCTGCCATCTCCCAATTAAAAAAAAAAGAAAAAAAAAAACAGGGATGGGCTCATGGGCTATAGGTATTACCAATTATTAGGCTTATTCAATTACCAATTATTAGGCTTTTCAATATTTGATGATAGTTAATGTGACTTTCAAGGCATACTTCACTTTCATTGCATATCCAGCATAGCTCCCTGCTTCAACGGCAGGGGAGAAGAAAAACTAATACTTCACGCATATCTCTGCTTCAACGGCAGAGAGCTATGCTGCCGCTTACCCAACTAATCAAACTTAACATTTCACTTGGAAGCAGATCCATCACTGCTCTCTACATTAATAGTGGGGGTGAAAGGGAAATAGAACCTAAGGTTACTAAGAGCCAAGAGAAACAGATAAGTATGAGAAAAAAGAAGTGTGAAGCTTGCTTGGCAGACTGGATGGACCGATTGGTCTTCTTCTGCCGTCATTTCTATGTTTCTATTAGGGGGCGATAAATGACAGACACCTGGAGTGGAGGTGGGGTGAGTTATCAGGTGGATTGGGCTTCAAAAGAATAAAAAATAGGATTGAGTTAAAAGGGTTTGAAACCTACAGAAGGGGGAGAACAGCAGTCCAGTACATCATCACAGCCTGCTATGCAAGGTGTATGGAGGAAAAGATAACCTCCATGATAGAGAGCAGCAACTAAAGCAGAGTCCACTGAGGAAAGCCAAGTCTCAGTCAAGAAAAGAAGATGAAGAGAATGAGAGATGAAGTTATGAATATAGGCAAGCTTGTTGGAAACAGAGCAGCCATTGCATAGGGAGCATGAGAGAGGATGAGAAGAGGAACAGCCATGCATGGATGAAATGAAAGTTGCCTTGGAGTGCCAGTATTGAAATTGATATTCCAGTTGAGAGCAAGAGGAAGAGTAGGAGAATACAGAGAAACCCACTAGAAGGTGCTGTAAACCCAGGGATCTAGTGCCAGCAATTCCAACTGAAAACAGGACTGATGGCTCCAAAAGCATCTGTTTATTCATGAAATTGGCAGTACAAAGTCCTTATTCAATACAAAATAAAGTTTGTACATTCACTTATATTAGGATATAACAGTAAGATAGCCTTCTCCAATCCATTATTTAGAGAAAAATATACCATGGTGGAGAATTCTGATTAATCTTGTCTATCTTTTCATGGAAGAAGTCAGCCATATTCTGAGCAGAAGGTGAAGAGGAGGTGGGTGGAGCAGGCAGTTTTGAGAAGGTAGGTGAATATGGCAAATAGATGGCAGGGGTTGGAGTCAAGGGTGTTTGTCAGATAGATATAATAATCGTGTTTGATAAGTGTAGTAGCAGACCAGAAGGAGATGGGCATGAATTTGAAAGGTATGAAGTCAGCATGAGAATGGGATTTCAGTGAGAGATTCTCTGCAGATTGCATGCAAGAAGATAGGAAGCATACTATGGAGGTGAGCTAAGGTTTGAATTTGACAGGCTGGAAGAGGGTTAGAGCAAGTATGTCCAAAATAGATGGAGAGTTGTAAGGAGAAATTACCTCATCAACAGACTTTTGTAGGGTTGGAGAGGAAAGATGAGAGTACTGGAGAGGTCACAGAAGTCAATAACCTGGGCATTCCTAAAGGTGTTGTTGATTGGATGAGTCTGTACGGGAAGGTGGTTAAGTGTGAAAGCTATCAGATGCTAGGGTAAAAATAGAGGTGGAGAAGCCTGAGAGAGTACAGTTGGAGGAAAAGTTAGGTGACAGCAGTGGCAATGCTGGTGAGTGGAAGCAGTAGAATATAATTTGAGATTGAATGAGAAGGTTAAGGTGAAAAATTTTGAGGCAAGGTTGAGAGGGCTCATCAAAATGGAGATTAGTCCCCATGAATAAGACAAGGGGAAGATGGTTCCAGGAAAAAGGAAGCTCAAAATCAGTCTGCAAGGAAAGAGAATGGGGACTTATCAGGGAGAAAAATATTGAACCAAGTGTTCACAATGGCAGTGCTCCCTTGACTTTGCTGGTGTTTGGTTATATGAAGGTCTTCCATCTCTCATCCATTGTAACGTGGTAGTTTTTGGTATATTGCATGACTTACCAGGGAGGACAGTAGGCGACAGCTAGATGGGATGAAAAGATGGATGGAGTGGGCTTGAGGTGGAAGAACAGATTGAAATCTGCAGGAAGAGGAGAGCAGCAGACCAATTTTGCCATCATAGCCTCCCCAATGTGATGTATGGAAGGAATGATAACCTCTGTGACAGAAAGCACCAACAGAAGCAGTCAAAGCAAGAATATTGGGCTAATGAGAGAGAAAGAGGTCTTGAATGTAGGCAAGCCTGCTAGAAATAGAGTGGGCAGTCCACAGGTAATATGAAGAAGTGAGGTAATAGAGAGGAGATTGGGATACGATTTGAAGGAATAACAAGTTAAAGTTCTCAGATGGGGTGACAGTTACCTTGGAGGACCAAGATTGCGATTATCTCCAGCTGAAAGGAGGAAGAGAAGAGTATGGAGTAAAGCAGAAGTACATTGACAGTGATGAGCATTCAGTGCTCTTGGAGAAAGAGGTGGAGGCTGAATAAGAGAATATTTTGAAGTTCAAGAACATTATGTAGGACACAATGGCTAGAGAGCTGGAAAATATAAATAGTGTACTTGATGTTCACAGTGGGGAATTAGATTGGGGAGGGTAAGCATCAGGAAGAAGAAGAGTAGTGGGGCCATTGGAAAGTAGGGATAATGAAAAAATTGTTGTTGGCTTGAGTCCTTTGGCAAGCATTGAGAGATGCTGGATTTATGGCTTGTTGAAGGGAGTGAGCTGTGTTTGGAGTAGACTGCCACCTCCACCTTGTAGAGAAAAGGACTGGGTTTCACCCTTGGTTAAAACATCTCAGCCATATCCTGCAGCATCCCACAGCAGTCCCTTCTTCTTTGGCAGTTATAAATTCCCAAGCAAAGCATTTTTACCTACTGGCTGCTTACTTCCCTGGTCCATGGTTCTTCACCCTAGGCTTCCTCCTCTGTTTGACTCCAACTGCTTATCTTCCTGTAGCTCCACATCAGGCCTGATTTCTAACCTGTCTTCGAGGCTTAGGAGATTCCTTCTCTCCCCACTCACGGGAACCTACCCCTCCAGAACACATTGGACTTTTAGGTGCTGTAGTTTTCCTTTCCCATAATTCCTAATTTTGTTCTGAAGAGATAGATCCTTGCCACCCTCAGGTGGGAAAATGTGAAATACTTTTCATTACAGTATGTATTTCTTAGTTTCTTGCAACTCTAAGATTACTTGCATGAGCAATGAACTGACTTTAAAATGTTCCTGTTACAAATTCAAACTCTGCAACCTTCTGCCATGCAGTGGACTATAGGTAGCATCTTAAAGGTACATGGGATAATCATATACCATCCTATAATAATTTCTATTGTACTACACACCTAAAATTGACAAAAAATTGTGAACTTATCTTAGTCAAACAAATCACAGTCCTAACACCACAATGTTTCAAAGGCAGAGGCATAATATCTTCATCAGGGATATCTGCAAAAATAAAAATAAGAAACAATCATGGCATACCATGGCATACCATGGCATACCACTCTACCCAATATCTTTATATGGATATTTACTCCCATTCTAAAAATGGTAGGCTTGAAACTAACACAAGATAAGAAATGCAGTGATTTTTCAATGAGTCCCAATGACATCTTCACAGTTGAGGTAATTTTAATTTTTTATTGGCGGCAACTCCATTGCTTCAAAATGACACAATACTTAAACAGGGTCCCCCGACACGGACCCGTGTTTCGCCAAACGCTGCTGCATCGGGAGGGGCGTAATTTACAGCGGAATTCTTCAACTTACAGTACTTCAGTAGGTCAGTTATGTTATAAAGAGCGGTCATCTCTTTCTCCCCAGGGCAGCCGTGTTTGGCGGTCATCTCTTTCTCCCCTCCCGATGCAGCCGCGTTTGGCGAAACACGGGTCCATGTCGGGGGACCCTGTTTAAGTATTGTGTCGTTTTGAAGCAATGGAGTTGCCGCCAATAAAAAAAAAAATTTAAAATTACCTCAACTTTGAAGTTGTCATTGGGACTCATTGAAAAATCACTGCATTTCTTATCTTGTGCTAGTGTATGCTTGAAGTGCAGTATTCTGCTCCCTATTTTGTTGTGGATTTCTCAGGCTTGAAACTAAGCCTTTTAAAATCTATACTCCTAACCAATCAATGCTCACCCTTCAAAACATATACCTCATGAACCACAATGTGCTTCCCAAGCAAAAAAAATAAAATAAAATAAAATAAATGACCTCATAAAACTGACAGATCTAACTCTTTATTTAGTCCATAAGGTATAACAATATGTAACTAGTAATTCCAAAATTGTTTAAAACAGAGCAAAGACAAATTACAAATCATAATCCCCTCCCCATGTATTCTGTTGAGGTTTATATAGTAAACCACAAAAGTTGAGCATTCAAAGCGCAATAAAAACTTCTTGGAGAACATCGATGGCAACCAAACAATAGAGATTAGTAAGGGACCTTCATAATACCCACTCTGGTGGAAATACTTTCACCTTTCTGACGGGTCATGTGTAATCATCTGTCCATTCCCTTTCAAGTTAAATATTTTTGTTATGCAAATAAAAAAGCAACATTTTTTATAATGTGCATTGCTTAAGTCCAACTTCATTAGAAAGTTTGTATCCATTTTAGTAGAGTAAACAACAAAAGACTGGTGTCCTTAGATGTAGGGATATTTTTATTTGCTGTGTAGTTAAACAGGATGGAACCATGTACACTCAATTTTAGAGGATAGAATTGCACATGCCCGACTCAGGCCGAGCTTTGCCCAAACAACTAGGCTGCATCAGGGGCTAGAAAGAAGTAGATCACGGCAAGCTGGCAAAGCTCGGCCTGAGTCAGGCATAAAAATATCCCTACATCTACGGACACTGGTCTATCTCTTTTGTTTGCTCACTGGCTTTGTTACACAGCCTTCCGTGGTGTTTTCTGGGAACATCCATTTTAGTAGAGCCCTGACATAATGTTATGTTTCGAGGCACGGTAGCTCTGCATCATGGGTTCCATTAGATTTGGTGCCTTACGTACTGTATTAATGCTAGTACATTGCCATTCTGAAAAATGACTGTGGCATTGGTGAACCCCCAGAGGCACAGCTACCGTGCCTTGAAACACAACATTATGTCGGGTCTCTACTAAAAGGAATGCAAGCTTTCTAATGAAGTTGAATTTAAGCAATGCACATTTAGGGAAGTATTACTTTTATTTGCTTAGCAAAAATATTTAAAATTGAAAGGAAGTGGATCGATGATTACACATGACCCATCAGAAAGGTGAAACTATTTCTACCAGAGTGGTTGCTATGAAGGTCCCTTACTAATCTCTATTTTTGATTGCCATTGGTGTTTCTCTATAAGAAATTTTTATTGCGCTTTGAATGCTAGACTGTTGTGGTTTACATGTGTGCATTCTGCAATTTGACTCTTGTATTTTTGTGAGGTTTATCTAGTGCCAAAAACAAATTTATATCTTGGAAAATGTGTTCAGCCTCCCAGATTGTTGGATTAAAGGAGCCAATAATGGCCAGACAGTTAGTGATCGATAATCTGTGTTTTTAAAGCTCGTTTAAGTTTTCCCCATGCATATCTTCTGACATGGACAGCATAGACAGTAAACTACCCCCTCTGTTAAGCAAGTGGTATGGATAATCTATTCCTGGACAAAATTAGAAAAGGCAATGTATCCCCAGGAAAAGACTGTGGGCAAACTGTGCAACAGCCGCATAGAAAATGGCCCAAGGCTGCACCTTCTGAATCATTTGAAACATATATATTGAAACCGCTGTGATGGCGAAACCAAACAATGGTACATAAAAATCGATAAATAAATAAAATAAATATGTATCTAATGATCATGTCCTATAGATTTTTCCTCTCTTTAAATAAACTAAAAAGGGGGGGGGGGTGGAGATTGAAACACTCAGCTGTAAAATGGACCAGTGTTGCCTAATAATCTGTTAAACTAAATGAACATGTTTATTTATGTATTTAAACATTTTTGTATACCACTTATACATAGGTAATGGTCTAGGTGGTTTACATGTAAAATTATACTTAAATAAATCATAAACAGATGAACATATAAAATAAGACAGACTTTGTTTGAACAGTAATGAAATAAAATTAAATAAGGGTAAAACTATAATCAGAAATTAAAACTGAAACTTAAAATATAGGTTTGCAGCATTGAGACAAACGTCATGATATGAACAAAATGTGTGGAAATCGGAGGTTGGGGAGCAATTATTCAGTGATCGAGGTTGAAAGCAATGGCACATAGATGGGTTTTTAGTTTTTTTTTCTGAATTCTTTGTGATTGGTAATGAGTCCAGAAACTAAACCCATCTATGTGCCATTGCTTTCAACCTCGATCACTGAGAATGATTGCTCCCCGACATAGTATTAGGCAGCACCGGTCCTTTTTACAACTTCATCGTGTTTAAATCCCCCCTTCTTTTTGCTTTATAAAAAAAAAAAGGGAAGAAATGTACAAGATATGATTGATAAATGTATTGTAAAGGTGACCATTTTAGTTTCCTGTTGTGTTTTATTAATTATTGCACCCCTTATATTGAATTTTATGTAGTGACAGAATCCAATCCAGCACATGCTAGTTTGTGGTCCAAATTAAACTGCCTAGACCATCAGTTGTTGGAAAGACAATAAATGGGGTGAGAGGGGAGGGTAAAAGTCAGAAATATATTTGATCACCTCTCTTGTCAAAGTCTGTATAAAATGAATTTTATGTAATGTAATAACATTATTATGTTACCTAGGGTCGTGGATCTGGATTTCCAGGGAAGAGGAGACCACGTGGTTCAGGACTTTCAGGACGAGGAGGCAGAGGGCGATCAAAATTGAAAAATGGGATTGGTACCATAGTAATTCCAGGGGTAAGAATTATTTTGTATTTATTCTATGGCTTCTTTTTTACAAAACCCAGTGGCTACTCTGACTCATAATTCTCTAAGGAAATACTTTTGTGTTGTGAATTTTTTTAAAATATTTTTTTTGAAGCAAAACATTTTAAACACATAGCATAAGAGGTGTCAGGGAGTATACAGAAAACTCCCTCGGACTACCTTAAAAGACCAGGCACATCTGTCTTGCCCGGTCCTCAAAATACAAAGCTAAAGGGAATCCTGGGTGAAGGGAGGAGCCCCTCACCAGAGTTTTAGAACTCAGTGCCTGGAAGGTTTAGACAGACCCCGGGGAGCAAGCAGAAAGCCAGTATATGAGAAAACCTGCTATGTTTAAGGACTCTTTATGTACCTGAAATTAAGGTGAGCTGTATCATGTGTTGTTTTTTGCTTTATTCTTTATTCTGCACTGTAAAGAAATTGCACAATTGGAAATCAGTTAGAGCCTACCTTCTTATTCTTTCTGGATGTTTCAAGCCTCTGTCGCCAAGTTACCACATATGGTGCTAGCATTGGGATCTCTTGCCTAATCAGGAGAAACATCCAAGAGCCCACAGCCACAGCAGCACAAGAGAAAAAATCCTGCAATTTTTTTTCCATCCTTTCCTAGGGCATCCCCATTTCACTCATCCATCCTTCACAGAACAGGTGAAGGGGGCTAGCCCTGCCTGTGTAGTCAGGGGTCAAGTAGTAAAAGCTGCACAAGCCAACAGGTTTTTTTTGTTTTGTTCTGCCCTCCATTCCCCAGAGAGAATCATAGTTGGGAAACAGCTTGGAAAGAAGTGGCGATGGAACAAGTAAACCAGGTCCTTGCTACAGGGCAGCAACAACTGCAGAACACTGTGCAAACCAGATTAATCATCAGCAGGCATTGCAAGAACAGGAGATGCAGCAACATATGGTGCTAGCACAAGCTGTGCAAACTACTTCGGACATTACTTAAGATGAAACCCAGAGAAGACACCAATGGTTTCATAAAAAATTTTGAACGCACTGCCCAACTGGTACCCTAGCCAGAGGATAGCTAGGCTACCTATCTGAGAAATCTCACTGAGAGTAGTCAAGATGCCTTCCAAGCCACCAGTTTGAAAGGAGGGCCACATACCAAGAAATCAAGGCCACCATTCTAGAGAGAGCTGCACTTACCCCAGAAGCCTACCATCAAAGATTTCAGCAGAGTGTCCTTCAGGCTGGTGTGAAAACCCTAGGAACTTTTTCCACAGGCTTATGGATGATGCTTGGAAATGGCTGCGCTGGATGAGAAGACTGGGGCGGAGGTAGCCAAAATGGTTCTACTGGAGCAGTTCCTGGACAGCTTAAAATTGCTTCTTACACTGGAAAATGTGATGGAAGGGACGGAGGCCTAGATGCACACCTGAGTCACCATGGTTTCCAGGGAAGTCGCTCAACCCAGGAGGAGGATGACAGAGTTCTGAGAACCAGAAGCCCCGACAATCAGTAGTGCAGACCCAGCTGGACTTTATTCCTCAAGCAAAACCTTCAGCTGGGCCACCATGCTTCAGCTATGGAGAAAAGAGCCATTTTGCCAGAGACTGCCCTAAAGGGAAGATGAACCCTTGGGCATTTGTGCCATGACCTCAAACGTTTTTGTAATTTCATGGGTGTCTACTTTTATGGTTACAGCTGAGCTTGAGGGTGTTCCAACCCAAGTGTTGCTGGACTCTGGGAGTGTGAAAACGCTCATTCAAAGAGAGTTACTCAAGTGACCCTGGCATGCATCTACAAAGTCTAATGGCACTATCCAACAAACTGGGTACAACTAAAGACCCTGGTCAGCCAAGACCAAATTAAGGTGGGTGTTCTTCTTTGGCTACCCTACCCCATAGTTATTGGACCAGACTGTCCAAGTCTATGAACCAGCTTAAAACACTGAAAAATTGGACTTTCCAGAACTCTCTTCTTTGGAGGATCCTGATCCATATCATAAAACCTCTGACTTCTAAGTCTTGGAGGCAACATAGACAGGACAAATACAGTTATACTGCTAATTTAGAGACAGGCGAGGGAACAGGTTTGGAGTCAGGGGAAGGACAACAACCCACCCAGAATGTTTTATCTGGCCCTTTCGATTAGGAATAGGGAAGCTTCAGGTGGGCCCAGAGGGAGTATGAGTCCTTTAAGTGGGCCCAGGAGCATATACAGAGGGTGGACAGAATTATAGTCACTGGAGCCAGCTTACAAACCCTAGTTCTCCTTATTTTGTGATGAAAGGGGATCTACTTTACAGAGCCACAAAGGGAAGTCTGGAGGGGGAATTGATAGAACAACTCCTTGTTCCTAAACAGTATCATCAGAAGGTCATACAGCTGGCACACAGCCATTTTCTAGGGGGTCACCTGAGGGAGGAAAAGACCTGAGAAAAAGTATTGACACAATCCTTTTGGCCAGCTCTACATAAACAAGTCCAGTTGTATTGCCAGTACTGTTACCTGCCAGCTCACAAATCTTGCCAACATATGGGCAGCACCTCTCATACTAGTGCCCATAATCAAGACCCCTTTTGAAAGGGTGGGCATGGATCTTGTGGGGCAACTAGAGAAGTCTACTCGAGGAAATAAGTACAACCTCGTTATTCTAAACTATGCCACAAGATATCCAGAGACAGTACCGCTGCCCCGATGGTGGCAACAACTCTAATGGAGGTTTTTTCATGACTTGGGCTGCCCAAGGAGATCCTAACGGATCAGGGAAACCTATATTGTCTCCAAGTTAATGAAACAACTCTGCCCCTTGCTCAAGATGAAAACTCTGCAAACATCGGTGTATCACCCGCAAAACGATGGCCTGGTAGAGCACTTCAATCAGTTGCTCAAACAAATGTTGCAGAAATTTGTGGATGAAGATGGCAAGAAGTGGGACGCATTGTAACCCTACATGCTGTTTGCAATCTATGAAGTAACACAGAGTTCTTTGGGGTTTTCCCTTTTTGAGTTATTGTATAGGAGGAGACCAAGAGGAATCATGGAGAATAGCCCATGAGATTTGAGAAGACGAAGGCAACCCCATAGACTACGTTCTCCGAGTGCAAGGTTGCCTAAAAAAGGCTGGCGAGGTGACCCGCCTATGTCTAGACAAAGCTCAGGGTTCCCAATCCCGAGCTTACAATCTCCCCACAGTCCAAAGGGTATTCCACCTGGGGGACTGAATCCTTGTCCTCCACCCCTCTTCAGAAAACAATTTGTTAGCCCATTGGCAAGGACCCTATGAAATTTTGGAGAAAACATTGCCTGTGGATTACAAAATAGCCCAGCCAGATAAACAAAATAAAACTCAACTCTACCACGTCAGCCTCCTGAAGATGTAGGTTGTACAGGTATGCAGATTGGTACAAGGAGAGTTTTGTCCACATTTCGGACCTAAAGACCAAGTCCATTTCTTTTTGGAGAACAGCTGTTCACTACACAGACAGCTGGCTTAAAGCAACTGGTGGAGCAAAATAAGATCTCAAACCTGCCTGAAGATACCCACCTGGTACAGCATGACATCATTAACCCTCCTGGAGATGTCATACAGCAATGATCCTATCGGATTCCCGAGGCCAGGCACCACATCATTGAAGCCAAAGTGAAGGAGATGCTCTGACTCAGGGTAATAGAGGAGTCTAACAGTCATTAGTATTGGTGCCAAAGCCAGATGGGAGCATAAGGTTCTACATTGACTTTAAAAAGGTCAATGAGGTCTCAAAACATGATGCACGGATGAACTGATTGAGTGTCTGTGATCAGCCCAGTTCATGTCTTCCTTGGACCTTACAAAAGGCTATTGGCAGATACCTCTCGCCAGCAGTGAAGGAGACTATTGAGTTCTCAACACCAAGTTGACTGTTCCAGCTTTTCATCTGCCTGTTTGGACTCCATGGCACCCCCACAACGTTTTAGCTTGGTTGACTGCCTGCTTTGCCCACATCAAGGCTATGCTGCCACCTATTTAGATGACATCTCGGTGTACAGCCCAGATTGGAAGATACATCTAACCCAAGTCCAGGCCGTGCTAATCTGAGGAAAACAGGACTAACGGCTAATCCTAAGAAGTGATTGCTGGGAGAGCAAGAAGTCCAGTATCTTGGCTACATCCTGGGGAATGGCAAGGTCCATCCATAGACCCAGAAGATCAAAGAGATCACCTGGGTGCTAATCCTGTAAACAAAAGCAACAGAGTGAGCGTTCCTAGGCCTTACAAGGTATTACAGAATGTTTATCCGCAATTACTTGGAGAAGGTGGAGCCTCTCACAAGGCTGTTGAAGAAAGTACCAGAGAAGGTCCAGTAGTCAGAGGAAGCAGAGAAGATCTTCCGAGCTTTGAAAGAGGCAATTTGCTCTGAACCAGTCCTGATAAGTCTAGACTACAGAACCCTTCATGGTGCAGATAGATGCATCAGAAGTAGTCTTGGAAGCAGTCTTAGCCCAATAGAAGGATGGCCAAGAACATCCTGTGGCATATATTAGCCAGAAGCTGATGCCCATGAGAGGCTGTATTTTTGAAATTCAAAACTCATGTCTTCGTATGACTTTTCTGTATCCTGTTTGCAATACTGAACCATACCGTCTGATGATCACTGGCCCTATGGAAGCAGCATTCACAGCCTTCAGCAAGGATGTATGACTAGGGAGTACCAGCCATCACACAACAATTATATTTTCTTCTGTGTGTATTAGATTCTGAAGGGAGTCAGTCTCTGATCCCTGGCCAAGAATTAGCAAGGGGGCTGGGGCTTAAGCCTTCACTCTCACCTGATAGATGAGAGTGAAAGCTTATGGTGCTATAGTCCCAGTATGGCTGGTTCTTATTGAATTGGAAGCCAAAGCAGCAAGAGGAAACTGCAGGGTTGAAAAAAATCATGTTTGCTGTTTTTATATGAAATAAGCTTTTAGAGTTACCCAAAATAAGAACTTCCCTACCAGGTCAGACCAAGGGTCCATCAAACCCAGTATCCTGCTTACAACAATGGCCTATCCAACACAAGTATCTGGCAGTAACCCCAAACAGTAGATAGATCCCATGCAGCTAATCCCATGGGGAAGCAATGGCTTTCCTCATATCTACCTGGTTAATAGTTTACAGACTTTTTTTCTCCAGGAACTTGTCTAAACTTTTTTCATCCAGCTACACTAACTGCCTTTACCATATCCTCCAACAATGAATTCCGGAGCTTAATTGTGCACTGAGTCAAAAAATATTTTTCCTAATTTGTTTTAAATGTGCTGTTTAGTAACTTTATGGCATGCCCTGTGCTCTTTTTATTTTTTGAAAGAGTACAGTAGATTTGCATTCACCCGTTCTACTCCACTTGTGATTTTATAGACCTCTGTCATATCTCCCCTCAGCCATCTCTTCTTCAAGCTGAAGAGCCCTAATCTCATTAGCTTTTCTTCATAGGGGATCTATTCCATTCCCTTTATTTTGGCTGCCATTTTCTGTATCTTTTCCAGTTCTACTATATTTTTTTTTAGATGCAGCAACCAGAATTCACACAGTACTGTAGTGTAGTCACACCATGGAGTGATAGTTATTATGATATTCTCTGTTTTCTTCTCCATTTCTTTCTTAATTCCTCACATTCTTTGCTTTTTTGACTCTCACTGCACACTGAGCCAAAGATTTCAACATATTGTCCATAATGATGCTTAGATCCTTTTCCTGGGTGATAACTCTTAAAATGGATCCTAACATTGTGTAACTACAGTTTGGATTACTTTTCCCAATATACATAACTTTGCATTTGTCCACATTAAATTAAATTAATTTTCTTTATACAATAGTAATGGAATTCACAAGGGAGGGTGCGATGCTCGACCTAATGTCCTGGTAGGTGCTCACTTCAGGGCCAGTGATCATCAGACGGTATGGTTCAGTATTACAAACAGGATACAGAAAAATCATACGAAGACCTGAGTTTTGAATTTCAAAAATACAGACTTTGTCAAAGTGGGGACATACCTGGTGGAAGACCTAGAAAATGGGAAGAAAATAGGTGAAATAGAAAAACAGTGGGCAAATTAAAAAAAGAGCTATTACAAAGGCAGCAAATCTATATGTTAAAAAAAAAAGTAAACAAAAGTAAGAGGAAAAAGAAACTGATCTGGTTTTTCAAAAGTGGTGGCTGAAAAACTCCAGGCAAAAAGAACAGCATTAAAGAAGTGCAAAGGCTCCCAAAAAGAGGAACATGGAAAAGTATCTGGTAAAACTGAGGGAGATGAAGAAAAAAACCAAGAAAGAAAAAAGTCAAGTGGAAGAAAGGATCGCCAAAGAGGTTAAGAAGGTGACAAAACATTTTTCAGTTATATCAAGGAAAGAAGGCTTGCCTAAAGTGGTATAGTGAAACTGAAAGGTGATGAGGAGCAATGTGTAGAGAGAAATGAAGAAATGGCAAAAATAGTAAACACATACTTCAGTTCAGTGTTCACTAAAGACCCTTGATGACAAGACCATACTAAATTTCTGTCTACAGAAGAGCTAGGAAAACTGAAAGGGGATGAGGCCATAGGGCTGGGTGTATACTTACCAGGATACTAAAGGAGATCAGAGATGTGCTGGCAGGTTTGCTGAAAAACCTGTTCAATAGATTTTTGGAATGGGAGTGGTGCAACAAGATTGGAGAAGAGTGGCTGTGCTCCTGCTTCACAAGAGTGATAGCAGAGAGGAGGCTGGAAACTACAGGCCAGTTAGAATCACCTCAGAGATGGGAAAATTAATAGAGATTCTGCTGAAGGAAAGGATAGTGAAATATCTACAATCTGGAGAGTTGCTGGACCCAAAGCAGCATGGATTCAGTACCGGAAGGTCCTGTGAGACAAATCTGATTGATTTTATGTTTTTTTTTGTTTGGGTGACTAGAGAATTGGATAAATGAAAAGTGCTCAATGTGATTTACTTGAATTTCTGCAAAGTTTTTGATACAGTCCTGCATAGGAGGCTCATGAATAAAATGAAAAGCTGGAAAGTGTGCACCAAAGTGGTAGAGTGAATTGTGAACTGGTTGAATGACGAGATAGTGTTTAATGGTAAATGGAACCTACTCTGAAGAGAACAGTGTTAAGTGGAGTGCCACAAGGGTTCTGGTACTAGTTCTGTTCAATATCTTTGTGCACAACATTGCCTAAGAGAAGGAAAAATTTGTCTTTTTGCGGATGATACTAAGATCTGCAACAGAGTTGAACATGCCTTAAGGAGTAGAGAGAATGAAAAGTGATTTAAAAAAGCTTGAAGAGTAGTTGAAGATTTGGCAGCTGGAAATCAATGCCAAGAAGTGCAGGTTCAATACATCTGGGGTACGGTAATCCAAAAGAGCTATATGTGATGGAGGGTGAAAGACGAATGTGCATGATTGGGAGAGGGACCTTGGGGTAATAGTATCTGGCAATATGAAGGCAGTAAAGCAATGTGTCAAGGTGATGGCTAAAGCCAGAAGACTGCTGGGCTGCATAGACAGCAGAATAACCAGGGAACAAGATGGCCACATGAGAGTTCCTGCAAGACGTCTCTCTCCATTTTCCTCACTGTTGATTTTTCCTTGGTGTTTGTTATGCCTCACACGAAGTGGAAGGCTAAGCTGAGGGAGAGTACTGCTAGCTCTCCTTCGCTGGAGAACAATCAACCGCGGATTGAAACTTTTTTTTGCAGGAATGCCAAAAATAGTAACAGGAGCACAAGCCACTGTGAAGACAGGCGGGGAGCGAACTGCTGGCAGAGGCCATCTCCTTAACCCCCGGAGCACTGTACACTCCAATGCTTCCCTTCCAAGCCCTCCTGATGACACCTGAAGGCTCATCAACCCTCCATGAAGTAATTCGGGGGGATGCGAATCTTGAGCGGGAGGCATGAGAAGGGAGAGAAATTTTGCCTGAAGCCATTGAAGGTGTGCGGCTTAGGGCTGCTGGTGTAGCAAGCCTCTCTAATGGACATTTGGCACCTGGTCCGACTTTTTCAACTTTAAGTTCGCACGCCTTAGATGTTGCAAGTGGAGAGCTTTTAGGAGGTACTAGTGAGCTGGTGGATGTCATCTCTACCAAACCTCACCTTAAAAAACCATCTGAGATCACTTTGGAATCGGTCTGGGATGCCTTGGTTACCTTAGAGGCCTCTCTAACTTCACTAACGAAATCTTTTCTGGACATAATCAATCAAACACGAATAAATGCTGTTTCTATAACTAAAATTGCAACTAACTTGGAAACTTTTGAATCCCGGATATCTCTGGTAGAAAAAGTTCAAAACACCTTGGTTCAATTAGAGCAAGTCCATGCAAAAAAGCTGGAGAATTTGGAAAATTTGTTTGGAAGCTTGAACTTAAGAGCTCTAAATTTTCCAATTATACGGATGGTTTCACCTATTGACCTCTTTAGAAATTATATTACTCAAGTACTGAAGATTCCTAAAGAAGCTTTGCTGATAATAACTAAGGCTTATTATTTGCCATCTACTACTGAGGACAGAGAAGATGACGCTCAAGCTCAAGATCAATCATTGGATATTATAACTATCTTGGAATTATCACAATTTTTTGAAGTGAAAAAAAAAGAGGTTCTCTTTTGGTGAATTTCGCTTTCCAATCTGATAGAAATAATGTATTGAAATGTTACTTCCTTAACAGTTTATCTTTGTTTTACAGCCAAAAGATATGGATATATCCAGATCTCACTAGAAATACTCAATTGCGTCATAAGAAATTTTTAGCTATGCATAATGAGGTGGTCTCTAAGGGAGGTCATTTCTTATTATGTTTGTTTCTTGAAATTTCAAAATGTTACACATTTTTTTTAACCATCCCAGCTCCGTGCCTTTCTAGACTTAGTGCAAATTAGAAATTGGCTATATCTCTATTTTTACCTTTTAAAATTTGCTTTGGTATTTTTGCTTTATTTTCCCTTGTTCCTCCTATTTCCTTCTGAGTAAAGAGGTATATATTACCCTATGTGGCTGTGAAAGAAATGATTTCCTAAATGTTTCTTGCTTTGTATTACACCTCTTTCTGTACAAGAATTCCTCTTTAATGTTTGTAAAATGCATGAAAAAAGAAAAAAAAAAGTAGAATAACCGGTAAGAAAAAGAAGTGATAATGCCCTTGTACAGGTCACTGGAGTACTATGTTCACTTCTGGAGCTCATATTTCAGAAAGCTTAGAGACTGGACAGAGTCAATCCAGAGAAAGGCAACCAAAATGATGTTTAGTCTGAATTGAAAGACTTATGAGGAGAGGCTGAAGGATCTGGAGGAAAGGAGGTGCAGGGGAGATATGATACAGACCTTCGGGTAGCTGAAAGATTTTAATGATGCAAAAACTTCAAACCTTTTACGATGGAAAGGAAACAGAACTAGGGGATCACGAAATGAAACATCAGGGTATATGACTCAGAATCAACATCAGGAAATATTTTTTCATGGAGATGGTGGTAGATGCTTGGAATGCCCTTCCAGAAGATGTGGTGAGGACAAAAATAGTAAATTAATTTGAAAGGGCATGGGATTGAATGCTGTGGATCCCTAAAGGCTGGAGGTTGGAAATTAATAAAAAGATGCATGGGGTTAACCTGAATAGAGCCGCAGCTGCTACCCTTAACAGAAGGCATAGGAATTACTACCCTTAACCAATTAGTCTTTGAGACAACTGCAACATCTCTGCTTCGGTGTGGGGGGAGGGAGGGAAGGGGAATTGGATTCAGACAGTCGGCGCTGGGCCCTGACTTTTATGGTCTGGGATACTGATATGTAGACATATAGGGAAAAAGCACAGGACTGTTTCTATGGCCATGTCCTAAAGCAAAGCATGTTCAAGCAGCATTGTCTGAATTATCAAGAAGACTGCTCACCCCGTAAAAATGTTGCTAGCAGTAATTTTATTATGGATTTGACAGTTGCTTGCTTATGATTGTAAATATTATTCCCTTAACATAAGGCTTTGGTGGGAGCCTGCATGGAGTGACAGTTACTACCAGAAACTTGCTGGGCATTTGTATTTATTTGATTTATATTTGCCTTTTCCAGGCACTTCAAAGTGGATTTCATTCAGGTACATTTGGTCTCTTTCTGCCATCATTATGTAAATGTCATTATGTAAAGATAATGGCTTGCAAAAGTATTCAACCCCCTAAAATCTCAGCATATTTCTGTGGATTACAAATGCTTTAAAAAGAATGTTCTAGAAACTATGTTTATTGCAAACTAGTATGCTTTTAAAAAGTCATGGATCGTTATTTCTCTTCATTTTTTGTAAAAAAGTTAACTGAAAAATGCTGCTTGCATAAGTATTCAACCCCTTCCGACTAGTACTTGGTAGAACCACCTTTTGCTGAAATAACAGCTTGTCTGTTGGGGTAAGTTTCTATAAACTTTGCATACTGTTTGGGAGTGATTTTTGCCCATGCTTCCTGGCAGATTGGCTCCAGTTTGGTTGGATGATGCTTATGGACTGCAGTTTTCAAACAGTTCCCAGATTTTCAATTGGAATGAGATCTGGACTTTGATTTGAACACTACAGAACATTCATCTTTTTGTTGTTCAAATACTCCTATGTTGCTTTGGTCTTGTGCTTGGGACCATTGACCTGCTGAAAGGTAAACTTTCTCCCAAGTTTTAGTTTTTTAGCAGACTGAAGCAGGTTGTCTTGCAGAATCTCCCTGTATGTTGCACCATTCATCCTTACTTCAATTTTAACAAAATGCCCCATATCTGCTGAGGAAAAGCATCTCCACAACATGATGCTGACACCCCCATACTTCACTGTTGGGATGGTGTCTGCTAAGGAATGGCAAGTGTTAGGTTTGCACTATATATAATGTGTCGAATTTTGGACAAAAAGGTCTATTTTGACTCATTTGACCACAAAATCTTATCCCATATTTTAACTGGGTCACACTGATGCTTTCTGGCAAACTTCAGTTTCCTAGTGTGTAGCCAGATGGACTCAGTACCAATGGACTCAGGGCCAATGGGTATTGTGCTCTCCTGATAGCAGATAGGAGTCTGAGTCAGATTTCAAAGCTGACGTCACCCTACATATACCTGTGCAGTAAGGTTAGCTCCCCAGTATTCCTCGTTCTCCATAGCAGATGCAGACACTATCCACACGAGAATAGTGTAACATTTATAACAAGAAAGAAACTTTATCTTTAAGAAGAGAGCCCCGCTTCTCCTGCGGTGAAACCTAAGGGTCCCTCCCACAGTCGAGAGTTCCTGAGGTGATTTTCGATATCCCTCAGAAGTGAGCCTTGGTCCAGCAGCTGGTTCCCGGCATGGACTTAACCCCCAGGGTGGCTGAAAGGCAGTGGGTGCAGATTTGAGCGTGGCAGTGAAGGTATTTCCCTCTTCCCCCCGCAGCTGGAGACCACCCGGCACACGACCGGTAAGTGCCGAGACCAGGTAAGGTAGGAACCTTTACATTTAAGTCTTTGGTCTCCAAGGCTCGAATAGACGTACCATTCAACCTCCCAGCAAGGTTTAAAGGGCACTGATCGGGTTGAGCAGCCCAGGCTGGGCTAGACTCCGATTCAATGCAAGGATCCACACACGTGGAGACCCTCTGAGAGGGGGGGGGGGGGGGGGGGGGCGCACCATCTATCCGTCGAGATCGTCTGAGCCATTTTCCCCCCTGACCGGCGGTATGTGCGGTGCAGGCCTAACTTGAGTGCGTCCATAGAGGCACACGCAGAACTGGGCGCACATCTGAGCCGCGCGCACATCTGAGTCGGGCGCACAAAGTCCGTAGTCCGTGTGCACTCCATGCGCATAACCTTTTCCACCCAGCGCGCACAACTAAGCGCATCCTCGCGCATACCTACATGTGCACAAACAATGGCACTGCCATCCAAGAAGGCCAAGGGACACTCCCTCTGCCCAGCCTGCCACTTAAGAGCCACGAAACCTGAATTGGAATCCTTCCTATGCCAGCAGTGCGAAGAGGCCCAGGGGGAACCAAAGCAAGGCCCCAGCCTCTTCAGCCAGGAGAGGGATCCGGAACCACTGATGATTGTACCCCAGACCTATGTTTCTCCAACTCGGCGCCCCCCACAGGAAGGTACCTCTGGGGCTTCTACCACAACCCTTCTGGGATCAACATGGACCTCATGAGAATGCCCTTTAAAGGATCTCTCTTATTCAGAAGCGAATTGGAGAAGTTAACCAACAAATGGGGCGAATCTCCAGTACCCCGGCTACTGGAAGATAGGAACAAAAGAATTCGGCATTCCTCCCCCAGAAGAACCAAGGGCAGAGGATCACAGCATTTTAGACCTTACAAGAACACACAGTCCCAAGCACCGCTCCTCAGGAAGGACTGTCCTTTTGCAACAGGCACACCAAGAGGTGAGCAGGCTCAGATTCAGGCTCTGGCCATACCCCACAATGAGAAAACGCAGACCCATCCACAGGAAGAAGACATAAGGGGCAGATTTTCCCTCGACCACCTAAGATGGGTCGAGATCACATTGGACAAGTAAGTCCTAACTATCATTCGAGAAGGATACTCTCTGGAATTCCACAGCATCCCTCGAGACAAATTTATGAGATCACCCTGCCACTCCCACTCCAAGAGGATGGCAGTGGTAACCACACTAGTAAGACTAATCAGCCTGAAGGCAATAGCCCCGGTGCCCTCGACCCAAAAAATGCTATTCCATCTATTTTATCATCCTCAAGAAAGAAGGGGCATTCCGGCCCATCCTGGACCTCAAGGCCGTCAACTGTTACCTGAGGGTACCACACTTCCGCATGGAAACCCTACGCTCCGTTATAATGGCAGTACAACCAGGAGAATTCTTAACCTCTCTGGACATATACGAAGCCTACCTTCACATCCCGGTCCATCAGGACCACCAGCGCTTCCTACGTTTCGTGATACTGGGTTATCATTACCAGTTCTGGGCGCTACCCTTCAGGCTAGCTACTACCCCCAGAACCTTCACCAAAATTATGGTGGTAGTGGCGGCAACACTAAGGAAAGGAGTCCTGGTACATCTTTACCTGAACGATTGGCTGATCAGGGCAAAGTCTCCGGAAGAGAGTTGACAGACAACCACCAGAGTCAAGAAGCTACTGCAGGAGCTCGGGTGGGTCGTGAACACAGCCAAGAGCTGCCTACAGCCCTCCCAGTCACTAGAGTACCTGGGAGACCAGTTCAACACCAAACTGAACAAGGTCTTCCTCCCCCCTCCAAGGAGAAGAAAACTGATGGATCAATTGCGAAAACTGTTGACCAATGCTTGCCCCAAGGTATGGGACTACCTTCAAGTCCTCGGCCTCATGACATCAACTCTGGAAGTCATTCTGTGGGCAAGGGCCCATATGCAACCGCTACAGCGTTCCTTTCTGTCACGATGGAACCCAACGACCCAGAACTACTCAATTCACCTCCAGCTACCAGCAGAGGTTCTGGACCAGCTCTAATGGTGGCTACAGGAAGACCACCTAAGCAGAGGAGTAAACCTATCCCCACTGAACTGGATCTTGCTCACCATGGATGTGAGCCTGCGAGGGTGGGGAGCCCACTGTCAGGAACTGATGGCCCAGGGACAATGGAACAAGGAAGAGGCAGGATGGAACATAAACCACCTGGAAGCTCGAGCTGTCAGACTAGCCTGCCTACGATTCAGCCACAGACTCCAGAGCAAGTCAGTCAGAGTCATGTTGGAAAATGTGACAACCATGGCCTACATCAACTGCCAGGGAGGAACCAAGAGTCAGCAGGTGTCTCTGGAGATAGACCCCCTCATGGCATGGGTGGAAATAAACCTGCAAGGGATTTCAGCCACCCACATCGCAGGAAAAGACAATGTCTCAGCGGACTACCTCAGCAGGGAGAGTCTAGACCCGGGGGAATGGTCGCTGGCGGACACGGCCTTCCAGCTGATAGTAAATAACTGGGGTCTCCCAATCATGGATCTACTGGCAACTCGTCTCAATGCCCAAGTTCCCAGGTTCTTCAGTCACAGACAAGAACCACAATCCCAGGGAATCGACGCTCTCATCCAGAACTGGCCAGAGGAAGACCACCTGTACACCTTCCCACCCTGGCCACTACTGGGCAGGATCATCCAAAACATAGAGCACACAGGGGGCTAGTTCCTCTAGTCACCCCGGACTGGCCAAGGCAGCCATGGTACGAGGACATGTGAAGGCTACTTGCAGGGGGACCCTCTGCGTCTACCTCCACACAAGGACCTTCTTCAGCAGAGACTGATCTTCCACGAAGATCTGGCTCGATTCTCTCTTATGGTATGGCCCTTGAGAGGACTAGCCTGAAGAAGCGCGGCTACTCGAACGCCGTAATTGACACCCTGTTCCTGGCACGCAAGTTCTCCACATCTCTGTCTTACTTACGAATCTGGAGAGTATTTGAAGCCTGGTGTGAAGACCGCAGTCTCCTCCCACGGACAGCCAAGATTCCCACGATCCTGGAATTCCTGCAGGATGGCATGAAGAAGGGGCTGTCTCTCAACTCCCTCAAGGTCCAAGTCGCAGCACTGGCCTGCTTCAGATCCTAAGTGGACGGTACCAGACTATCAACTCATCCAGATATGTCTCACTTCCTGAAAGGCGTTAAGCAACTCTGACCACCCCTAAAGTGGCCAGTGCCTCTATGGAACTTCAACCTAGTACTAGACTTCCTAGCAGGGGATTCCTTCAGACCAACATGTGGTCTGTCACTACATCTCCTGAGCTTAAAGACAGCATTCTTGGTGACAATATGTTCAGCTCAGCGCATCTCCGAAATTCATGCACTATCCTGCTGGGAACCGTTCCTCAGGTTCACCCCGGGCACCATACAGCTGCGTACTGTACCATCCTTCCTACCAAAAGTGGTTTCCCAGTTCCACATGAACCAAACCATATCTTTACCATCTCCAGATGAGCACAAGGACTCGGAAGACTCACGCCTCCTTCGCCACCTGAATGTCTGCAGAATCCTAGTCCGATACTTGAAAAGATCGGAACCTTTGCGCAAAACAGATCACCTGTTCGTTTTTCACAGCAGCAAGAAATAAGGGGAAGTGGCATCGCGGGCGACCACAGCCCACTGGATCAAAGAAGTAATCAAGGCAGCCTACATAGAGGCAGGAAAGCCATTACCTTTACAAGTCAAGGCTCATTCTACAAAGGCCCAGGCAGTCTCCTGGGCTGAAACCAAGCTGCTGTCTCCAGCCGAGATCTGTCGGGCGACGACGTGGTCCTCCCTACACACCTTCTCCAGGTTCTACCACCTGGATGTTCAGGCCGGGGAGGATACAGCCTTCGCAAGGGCAGTACTAAGTGGGCCATGGGCAGCCTCCCACCCTGTGTGGGAGTAGCGTTTGTAGTCCATCTGGCTACACGCTAGGAAATGGAGAAATTACTTACCTGATAATTTCGTTTTCCTTAGTGTAGACAGGTGGACTCAGCATCCCGTCCACGGCTGCTCTGGAAATCGAGAACCTCAGATAACAAATCTCGATACTAAGCTTGTCTGGTGTCGGCGTTTGTTTGAGTGCCCTGGCAGTCTCCAGTTTAATAAATAAATAAATATATATATATATATATATATATATCAGTTGAACCAGTTCAAGGTTAATTAAGTTTAATCAAATATTAAGCAACATATATCCACACTGGCTTTTCGAAGAAAATACTGACATGCTAAGCGTACTGCACGGGTATATGTAGGGTGACGTCCGCTTTGAAATCTGACTCCATCTCCCATCTGCTATCAGGAGAGCATAATACCCATTGGTCCTGAGTCCATCTGTCTACACTAAGGAAAATGAAATTATCAGGTAAGTAATTTCTCCAATGTGTTTTGATGTAGTTTTTCTTCAGTAATGGCTTCTTTCTAGCCACCCTCCCATGCAGGCCAGTTGTATGCAGAGCTCTTGATATGGTTGACAGTGCTCAGCCACTGAACTCTGTAGTTCTTTCAAAGTGAATGTTGGCCTCTCTGTGGCTTTCCTCACAATTCTCCTTGCTTTGATGTTGAATTTTGAGGGATGGCCTTGTCCAGGCAGTGTCTAAGTGGTATATTGCAGATTCCACTTGCTGACAATTGATCCAAAGCACTCACAGAGATATCCAAGCACTTGGATATTATTCTGTACCTTTTTCCTATCTTGTACATGTCTACAACTTTACCTTTGATTTCCTTAGCATGCTTCTTAGGTCTTCAGTTTCACAACTTTCCTTCAGATTCACAGTCTAGCCAATGGTATTTTATTCAGAAGAGCTGACCTTTTTAATGATTCACAGGTAGAGGCCAACTGAAAGGCAAGTTTTAGGGCAATATCTTTCAATACCTTTGTGTTTTAACTGTGTCTGTGCTGATGTAGTCCATTGAGAATTGTAGATCAATGGAAAAAAAAATCTATTAAATAAATAAATAAATCTGTGTAAACTTGGAGCTTCCACAGCATAGGAGTTGAATACTTAACTGTGGGTGACAGTGGAATTACTACACTTTGCTCATTAAGTCCTAAGTATTTATTTTATTTATTTATTTAATTAATTAATTTTATATACCGACAACCGTTTGCACATTGTGCCGGTTTACAAGTAACTTACAACCAAAAGATATATAGGCAGAGCCTTTACAAATAACAGTATGTAACATAAACGCAGTAACAGAGCAAGAAACTAAATAACTTGGGGAGGGAGGGATAGGGGTAGTCGAGACAAGGAGGGGGCGGGGGGAGGGTGAAAAACAGACACACAAGGATAAGATATGTACAGGGATTCGAGGAATAAATTGATATGTACACTGGTTATATACAAAATTGTATAAAAGCGAAAACTTACCAGAAACATTACTAAATTATGGAGATTTTATAAGTCTGATTTTACTCTGTGAAGAAACATTCTGTAACATCTATTTTGTCTTCTAGCGGTAATTATACTATCTTTTGCTATTGAACCCTTAAAGGAATCTGTCTCTGTTTTTATTTCATATACATATTAAATTCAACTAGAGACTGAATAGTACTTTGTTGTATCAAGTTTTTTTTGCATTATCTGAAACTTTTCTTTAATATTTATTACATCCACCAAAAAACCCCTTCGAAGATCTTGAATTTCCTGCTATACTGAAACTAAAATAAAATTCTCCACAATTTTATAAGAACATAAGAACATAAGAAATTGCCATGCTGGGTCAGACCAAGGGTCCATCAAGCCCAGCATCCTGTTTCCAACAGAGGCCAAACCAGGCCACAAGAACCTGGCAATTACCCAAACACCTAGAAGATCCCATGCTACTGATGCAATTAATAGCAGTGACTATTCCCTAAGTAAACTTGATTAATAGCAGTTAATGGACTTCTCTTCCAAGAACTTATCCAAACCTTTTTTGAACCCAGCTACACTAACTGCACTAACCACATCCTCTGGCAACAAATTCCAGAGATTTATTGTGCGTTGAGTGAAAAAGAATTTTCTCCGATTAGTCTTAAATGTGCTACTTGCTAACTTCATGGAATGCCCCCTAGTCCTTCTATTATTCGAAAGTGTAAATAACAGATTCACATCTACTCGTTCAAGACCTCTCATGATCTTAAAGACCTCTATGATATCCCCCCTCAGCCGTCTCTTCTCCAAGCTGAACAGCCCTAACCTCTTCAGCCTTTCCTCATAGGGGAGCTGTTCCATCCCCTTTATCATTTTGGTTGCCCTTCTCTGTACCTTCTCCATTGCAACTATATCTTTTTTGAGATACGGCGACCAGAATTGTACACAGTATTCAAGGTGTGGTCTCACCATGGAGCGATATAGAGGCATTATGACATTTTCCGTTTTATTAACCATTCCCTTCCTAATAATTCCTAACATTTTATTTGCTTTTTTGACTGCTGCAGCACACTGAGCCCTAATAACTCTTGATTTCCTTTTGGTGAAGATATACCTACATAAGTGGATCATAAACATCTTTTGTTACATTTTCTTTCTACTACTGCCCCTTCTTAACCTATAGTGCAAGGAACGTTAGTTGTAGGGGAGCTCCCACTGGCCCCAAATTTTCCTTTATCTCCTAAAACCTACATCTCCACCATCACCAGAGACTATGGGCCCTCCCGAGCATGATTCTGTATCTCAAATTTAGCTATCTGACCCAAACAGACAAACTGTCCATGAATCCACGAGAGAATTCTTGTTCTTTGGTATAACAAGCAAATTGTTACCTTAACAGGAAATGAGTGTCGCTACCAAAGGGACAAGCTCTTTGGGTCACTCTTTCAGATGCAACCCACCTTCCATGGCAGTCCTCCAATGTGAACAACCTCTAATGGCAGTGAGAGGGGTCAGGGCTACATTGGTATGGAAGAGAGCCCTCAGAGGACACAGTGGCAACATGCTATGCAGGCAGAGAGACCCTCATTTTCCTCCAACCGCAGCTCTCAGTGAAATGCTGGTTCAAGATTTAAGAACTTTAATGAAAGTAAAACTCAACCAGTTTTAAAATGTCATAAAAAGAATAGCCTGATACGCTTTTTGCAAAGTATTTAGTCAATACTCCCTGTATCAGTACTGAATCATATTCCTGGTTAAATGTCATGTTCCAGTAAAAAAAAATAAATAAAAGCCATAGCTAAGCATGCCAAGAAAATCAGTAAAGCCAACATTTGAGCCCCTTTATGAAATATATTTTGCTTGTAGTAACTGCTGCTTTCGTTTTGAATGTACTTTATTCCTAAGTACTACAGATTCTTTCCCTGTGTATATTCCAGTAAACAGACATTAATATTGATGCTCAGTATCTCCTTTGGGCTGGCAAGGTGGCTCAGTGGTAGTCCTCCACACTGCCATGTGGAAAACCTGGGTTTAATTCCTAGGCCAGAGTTCTGCTCCCTGGGTCATCTGGATCTAGGATTGTTGTAGATGCAATGTTCATGGTCTGTGTGGGACAAAGGGGCACAGGGAATTTGAATTTATTATAATTTATATTCCACCCAAGTCACAAATAGCCTGCTTGAGGCAGATTCCATAATAATATGCATAAAATATATATACGATGCAGACAGCAAACATAATTAACAGATAACTGTTCGAAAATAAAAGAACAGTTTATAAAAACAAATCCTATAGACTGATGAAGAACTCTCTAAATTATAAGTTTGCTTATAAAAATGTGTCTTTAAGGCTTTCTTAAAAGTATCACTGTAATCAATTGAATGGATTTATTCCGGTTAAAGAGAGGGAGTTTCTTCCATCATCGTTCAATAGTAATACCTTGCAACCAGACTTTGAATCCATGTTAACTTAATTCTAGCGAGCTCTGCAGTTTGTGGCTCTTAGATAAGGATGATGACTGATAGCTGGGCGAGTTGGGAGTACTGTATTATAATAGTGGAAAAATACAGATATTTGTGAATGAAGACTCATGGCACCACAGCCCAATAGAGGTTGATTCTGCTTTTACTGGGAGCTCAAGGAGCAGGAGGAAACTACTGGGCCAACATCAAAACAGTTTTTTTTTCTTTTTTTAAAATACTTTATTACATTATCAGAACATAGAAAACTGAAAATTAGCAAGGAAAAACAGGTATTTATTTATTTGTGCTTTTTCTTGACCAACCATCATCAGAGATATCATGCCGGTTTACATGTAACAGGGGAAAACAAAGCATGAAGAGAGCAGTTACAAAAAACAGGTTAAGGAAGAACTGGGAGGTGCAGAGGAAGCGGTATAGTAAACTTATATACATAATGTGTCCCAACATTTAACTTATATACATAATATGTGCCCCAACATTTAAGATGGGATGACTGAGTGCAAATATCCAAAAGTGTGTATAATGTGTGGACAGTTTAAATGAGCTATAAATTTCACAATATTTGGATACTGAGAGGCAGCACCAGAAGATTGGACAAAGCTTAACATACAGGCGAACCTATCCAAGTTAACAGGGGGAGAGAAAGGGGGAGAGAGCTGAGGGGATCTTTGTGGGAAGAAGGTGAGGCCGATAGAAGGAGATAGATTGTAAGGATAAAGAATAAAGGATTTAAGGGTAGGCTTGTTTAAAGAGCCAAGTTCTTAGTTTTGATTTAAATTTATGTGTACACTGCTCTAGTCTGAGTTCAGGTGGCATGGTGTTCCAGGCATAACGGCCGGCGATTGAAAAGGCCCACTTTTTTGTAGGTTTGAGGTGAATATGTTTCCGGGGGAGGGTGTGGAGGGTACCCTTTTAAGAGGATCTAGTAGGTCTGGTAGAGGTGAGGAGGCGAATAGTGTCTTTCATCCAGTGCATGTTTTCGTCGTGGAGGGTTTTGTGCATTATAGTGAGAGTCTTGTAAGTTATGCGCTGTTGAATGGGGAGCCAGTGCAGGTCTTTGAGTATAGGGGTGATATGGTCACATTTGTGAGAATTCTCGCAGCTGCGTTTTGTAGGAGTTGTAGGGGTTTAATTGTGGCTTTGGGTAGACCAAGAAGGAGGGAGTTGCAGTAGTCTATTTTGGACATGACTGTGGCTTGCAGGACAGTACAGAGGTCACTAAGGTGGAGGAGTGGTCTGAGTTCTTTTAGCGTAGAGTTTCTTTTTAGGTATAACTGAGTTCCTGAAGCAAATCGTGTTTATACAATGAATCCAATGCTATGATTAAAAGGATTCATATAGATCAAACCATTTAGCATAGAATAGATAAAAGAGATCAATACAAATCAAATTAGAACCCCAGCTCCATCCACTTATCCTAAAACAAACAACATAGACAGATGTTTCAGAAGATATGGCTGTGAAGATGAGGGAAAAGAAAAGAGAGAAACAAAAGAGATTAACATCAAAGTATGATATTAAGGATGTGAGTATTGGCAGAAGCAACAGAATAAACAAATTCTAGATCCATCCTGCTTAGCTTTCCAAGCCACAAAAGAAGCCCACACCTTTTCAACTTCAAAATCACTTGTTTCTTTTTAGCACTTATCTTACATAAACTATAACTATCGCTTGGACGGGAAAGAATACCTCCCATTTTAGGGGAAGTAAGTAACTTCCAGTGACAAGCCAACTCACACCTAGCTGCTATTAATATTTCTTGAGCTAGCAGCCAGAGGGGGCCCCTCCTGACAGTGCTCAGGTATATTCAAAAGAGCACTTTTTGGAGATAAAGGAAGACCTAACTTCATAACCTCATTAAGAAGAGAAAAGAGTTTTTTCCAGAAAACAGATATAACTGGGCATTCCCACCAGACCAAAGACCCCAATCCTTTCTAACATGTACTAGAAACCTGTGGGAAGGTTTTATAAATCCATTCAGGTGTTAAATACCATTGCATAGGTACTTTGTAAATATTTTCTGGTATGCTTGAGGGGATAGAACTTTTCCTTGTATAAAAAAGGACAGGTTCCACTCATCCTCAGTTAGCTCAACCCTTAAAATCTTTCCCCAAGCCGTCATATAGTTCAGTTGGTCCTGTAGTTCTTATTATAGAGTTTGGAAATAACCACTTTCACCCTGTCAGCAGTATCACATAAACTGTCAAAATCATCTTCCCAAAGATAAATCCTACCTAACTGAAGGCATTCTTAAAAAATGTGGGTGACTTGTGAGTACAGGAAATACTCCATACCCTGGAAATGATATTTCCCATCCATCACCTCTAAAGGGATATCATCTTTAGATCCCCAGAAGTTAGCCCCACATGGTTGAGGACCAAATCTATCCACCTCTGATATAATTTCAAATTAAGGCCTGGCTGAAAGCTCAACAAATGATATAATGAAGTACTATGAAAATAACTTCTACGACCAACTAATTGAACCTGCCAGAGCACCAGATCTTTAAAGTGAGAGCAGTGGTCAGTGCAATGTTTAAAAGGGATCTCCATGTCCTCTTGGATTGCCAAGTCAACGCCCAGATTGGCATAATACATAATATAGATTGTTCTAATATCACTCATTATTTATGCTTTCCTTTTCTATTCCATTCTATAATAACCCTCAATTGAACAGTAGCGTAATAATACCTAAGGTTTGGTACTCCCAATCCTCCTCTTGTCTTAGGTTGAAACATAACCTTTCTGGTAACAATCAGTAGTTGTTTCCTCCAAATAAAGTCAAAAATATGCTTTTGCTACAGTTTAAGGAGGTTATTAGATAAAGAAATCGAAAGAGTTTGGAAAAGATATCATAAACGTGGTTATCCTCCCTAGCCAAGAGAGAGAGAGTTTATCCCATAGTTCTAAATCATGTGTACTATATTATGGAAGAGCAGAGTGTAATTTAGATCAAGCAACTCCTCAATAGAGCTACCCAACTGTATCCCTAAATATTTAATCTTCTTCTTAGCCCATTTAAAGGGAAAAGTACACTTTAAGAGAGTCAAATGATCATCCATTACAGTCAAATTAAGTATTTCAGATTTATCAAGATTTAGTTTAAACTTGAACTATACTGGGGCATCTCACTGACAGCATTTGTTAGAGAACAGTGTGGGTCTGTCAATGTAAATAAAATGTCATCAGCAAACAGATAATTTATGATTCATCCTTCCAATCAGTGCCCCTTGAATAGTCATATTAGTACATACCCGGATAGATACATAAAATGACGGCAGAAAAACACCAAACGGCCCATCTAGTCTGCCCAGTAAGCTCCCATACTTATCTGTTTCACCGACCACCAAGTTCAGGGCCCTTGTTGGTAATTGTTTGATTCAAATTTCCTGCCAACCCCTGCCGTTGATGCAGAGAGTAATGTTGGAGTTGCATCAAAGGTGAATCATAAGGCTTAATGGTTAAGGGTAGAAACCACTGCATCAAGCAAGTTACCCCGATGCTTGTTTACCACGACTGCATAGATCAATGCCTTGTTGGATGTTGTCTGAATGTAAATCCTCTTTTCCACATTTCCCCCTGCCATGGAAGCAGAGAGCAACGCTGTATATGCATTAGGGATGTGCATTGTTTTTTGGATGGATGAAAATATCGTGAATCGGGTGCCGGAATCAGTTCCGGTTTCGATATCGTAGACCCATGGGGAATTTCATTTCCTGCAGTCCAGATGGTTTTTTTTTCCGGCTGCCACTAATCAAAATGGCATTGGTGGCCCTTAGCCCCTGTCACATGGTAAGGGCAATCGGTGCCATTGGCCGGCCCCTGTCACATGGTAGGAGCAATGGATGGCCCACGCCATTTTTTAAGATGGTGCCGGCCATCCATTGCTCCTACCATGTGACAGGGGCCAGCCAATGGCACCGATAGCCCCTATCACATGGTAAGGGCAAAGAGCCACTGGCGCCATTTTGTTTACTGGCAGCCGATGGCCTGAGTGTGGGAGATCGCTCCCGGTACCCCCGCTGGACCACCAGGGACTTTAGGCAAGTTTTGGGGAGGGTCGGGAGGGTGGAGGATTATAAATAATTAAATCTATAGGGTCAGGGTGGGGGGTTTTTTTTCTGATTCGGGACAGCTGAAAAAAAAAAAAAAAGTCCAGACCGCGGGAAACTAAATTTCCCACGGGTCCACGATATCGAAACCGGAACCGATTCTGGCACCCGATTCACATCTCTAATATGCATTCAAAGTGAAGTATCAGGCTTAATTGGTTTAGGATAGTAACCGCCGCAATAAGCAAGCTACCCCCATGCTTATTTGTTTACCCAGACTGTGTAGTTTGTTTATTTATTTATTTATTTGTTTATTTATTTATTTAAATCTTTTCTATACCGTCATTAAGAAGGATCCGTCACAACGGTTTACAATAGGGCACATAAAATAAGGATGCTGAAATATATTAATTTACACAAGTGCCATAATGGTTCATAGTTTTCTAAATGATATAATTGGTTTGTGATACAATACTGTCCAGGATTTATCAGTTTAAAAATAATTCTAACTTTATAAGTGTCAAATTTACCTTGTTGGTTGTTGTCTGAATGCAAATCCTCTTTTCCACATTTCTCTTTGCCATTGAATCAGAAAGCAATGTTGGAGTTGCATTAACCGTGTGAAGGCTTATTGAGTAAGGGTAGTAATCACCAGGTAGTAGCCACCATTCCAGCAACCCACCCCATGGCTCTACTCTTCATTCATATCCTCTAGCTAAGGGGTTCCAAAAATATAGCAAACAATAATGGGGAAAGCGGGCACCACTGTCTGATTCCCCTAAATAGCCTTAACATCTGAGTATCTCCATTAACTTTAACACAAGCCTGATAGTTATTATAGAGTTGTATCAAATTTACAAAGAAGGGACCAAAATTAATTCTCTCAAGAGTCTGAAACAAGAAGGGCCAGTGGACCATATCAAAGGCCTTTCCCACATCCACAGCAAATAATACTTCTGGGATTTGCTCCTTCTTCACCTAGCTTATAGTATCCAAACTTTTCTACACATTAGCAGCCATCCTGCCCGGAATAAAGCCTGCTTGATCAGAATGAGTTAGCCCTGCTATTACCCTATTCAACCAGTTTGCCAGTACTTTAGCCAAAATCTTTAGATAAATATTTATTAGGAAAATGGGTCTATAGGAATCGCACAAAGTGGGGGTCTCCTCCCAGTTTAGCTATAAGAGAAATACCCACTATATTAGTGTCTGAGAAAAAACTTGTTTGAGGAAGTTGAATAAATTTACTAAAAGGGCCAACAGAACTGTAGAAAAAAGCTTATAAAATCTCCCTTTAAACCCATCTAAACCTGGAGCTTTGTTTGTTTGTTGAGTTTAAGATCTTTAATTACTTTTGTAATCTCAGACATCGAGATTTCCTTGTATAACATACTCTTATGATCTTCTGACTGAAAAAGAACCTTAATAGTTTAAAAAAAAATCAATATTATAGACCCTCAATAGCCACATTTTCACTATAAAGATCTTTATAGAAATGAAGAAACTGAGATTGAAACTGAGAGGAAACAGTCAGCACCATTCCCTTGTGATCTTTTATTTTAGTAATTTGTCCTTGTGAGGCAAGAGTTTTCAACTTGCATGCCAACAACCTGCCCACCTTATTTCCCCATTCAAAAATTTCCTGCTTAACCAACTGGAAAGAAATGTTATCCAAATCCAACTCTCTAAGTTCTTCCCTCACCTTAATATTTTAGTATAAATGCCGAGAGAGAGTTCTTTTATGTTTTTTTTCCAATGTGACCAATTTAGCTATTAAAGAAACATTCAGCCTTTCTCTATTTTTTCACAAAAGAAGCTCTGGAAATGTTTTCCTTGGACCACCACTTTTAAGTAGTCCCATAACAGTGAAGGACACAGGTCTTCAGAATTGTTGTCCTCCAAGTAATGAGAAATCTCCTCAGAGAGCTGGGAATAAAAAGACTCATCAATTAATAGCAAGTCATTAAGCTTCCAAAATTTATTTCCAGAATCTGTTAGCATCAAAACTTTCCAAACAGGAGCATGATCTGATAATGTGATCGATCCAATATAAGCATTTATTACCTGATTTACCAGCACCGTTTCTTCCAAAAACAAATCTATACGTGCGTATGATTTATGAGGATTGGAATAAATAGTGTAGTTGTGGGCCATAGGAAATCTATGCATCCAAACATCCACCAGGTCCCAACTAGCAATGAGGGAATTAAGTTGCCTTTTTGAATTTCTTGTGGACCCATTCCCCACTGAGTTGTCCAAAGCAAGAACTCTAGTAAGATTGGAGTCACCAGCCACTATTACTTGTCCCACTAGCAAATTAGTAGGTTTTCTCTCCAGGAACTGAAAAAAGGCACCCTGGTTTGAATTAAGAGCATAAATGTTAACTAAAGTATAGAGAAGCCCCTCCACCTCCAACTGAACTATAAGAATTCTGGGTCTGAAAAGTGCTGTTTAATTTGACAGGTAAAACATTTGCAATAAGAATCCCAACCCCAGTGTATTTCCCATGCTAAAATGCTGCTGAGAAGAAACAATTAGAATAATTCTTTAGTCTCACTAAGCCTTCATACCTTTATTTTAACTGGATCTCTTGTAGTAAAACGATAGTGGGATTATAGAAAACTAAATCCTTACTGAGCAACTACCTTTTATAAAAAGAATTCAATCCCTTAACATTCAAAGATAGGAGATGTGTTTTAGCTCTATTTAATCCCTTTAGGAATCAAAAAGAAAATAAGCAGGAGAAAATCAACCACATAAGTCCACATTGCTCCACCAAGCCCCCTATTCAGTTGTAAGTAAAATAAATCGCCAACATCACAGAGTGCAGAAATCTGCAGCCCAGTCCAATTACCAAATAAGACTTAGCATCAGAACCCTGAAATTATTCCCTATCCCGCCTCTCCCCCGTATTCCCCAAAGAGAACTCTGCCATCCTTCCAAGGCAGACCCTCCTCCTGACTATAGGGGAAAATCAGCCTGTATTTGTCAACTGCCCTCCCAAAGATTATTATAAAGTCTCCTAGATGTTAATAGGAAACCCTCCCCCCATCCCCAACAACACACCCAATATGTAAATGTAGCCAAGCTAATGTTGGGAAAACAACAAACAAAACAATCAAAGCATACATATAAATTGTTTAGAAATGCAGCCTATAAAAGCTGGACCGACAAAATAGGAGGGTAGGCTGTCTAAGAAAGTCGTTAGGAAACCGTAATAGATTAGACGCCACAGAATAGTCCAATCTCAGAACTTTATTAAAATGGAGAAGTGATCTTTAAATGAAAACCTGACTCACGCCGAGTTTTACCCCACATGGGGGCTGCCTCAGGGGCTAAAACAAATAAATAACAAATATAGCTTAATATACAAGACAAATAACATTGAATACATAGAAATCAAAATAAATATCAAATGGCAACACACAGAAACTGGGAACATAACATGATGTGTAAAAATTTTAAGGAATGAAAGTAAATTAAAATTAACCAGGAAACACGGTGCAGTATATAATTTATGAAAAATTATACGTAAATTATATACTGCACCGTGTTTCCTGGTTAATTTTAATTTACTTTCATTGTTATGTTCCCAGTTTCTATGTGTTACATTTGCCATTTATTTTGATTTCAATGTATTCAATGTTATTTGTCTTGTATGTTAAGCTATATTTGTTATTTATTTGTTTTAGCCCCTGAGGCAGCCCCTGTGTGGGGGCGAAACTCAGCCTGAGTCAGGCATACATTTAAAGATCACGTCTTCATTTTAATAAAGTTCTGAGATTGGACTATTCTGTGGCGTCTAATCTATTACGGTTTCCTAACGGCCTATAAAACCTGTACAGTTTTACCGAAAAGGAGAGTTAATACCCAAACCCCCTAAAAATCCTCAGCTTCTAGCATCTCTCAAAGAGGTCGAATCTCCTGACTGTCATCTGAGTCTTCTGCCGCCTTTGCTGATCCTCTGCCATCTTGGAAATCCTCTTCTGGACCAGCTGTAAATGGGACCTTTGGGACCGTTGTTGCAACTGATATAACCTCATCCTTCAAGATGGCCATCACATCTGATGAACTTTTCACACACGTAGTGGTGCCATTAATGATGAATGCTAACCCACTGAGGAATAGCCATCGGTACCAGATCCCTCTCTGCTCAGTATTGCGGTAATCTCCTTAAATTTAGATCTCTTGCGTAGGATTATCATTGACAAATTGGCATAAATTGCAATAGTGTGGCCTTTCTAGCACCATGAAGCCTGTTTTCTTGCTGCTGCATAAATCTTCTCTTTAATTGGAAGGTCATGGAAGCAAGTGATTATGTCCCTTGGACGATTTGGCATTGGGACACCAAGAGCTCAATGAGCCCAATCTAACCATATCTCAGTCTTTGTTTCTATGTCCCCCTGAACCGCACTGCCTTTCAGAATCTGAAGGCAAATGCTCTGAACCACTTTTTTGCAATCATATTCTGGTGTCTCCGCCACGCCACAGAACTGAAGATTGCCTCTTCAGGACCTATTTCCCAGGTCCTCCAGTTTTTCATTTATCTCCAAGTTCTCTTTAGGCACGTTTTGGAAAGTGTTTTCCAGTTTTGTAATTTTTTCAGCATGTCCTTCCAAGCGCATTTCGCATTCATCGACCTGCCAACCAGTCTCTGATATCTCTTCCTGAAGATCTTTAATCGTAGAGAGAATTTCCCTTTTATTTTCTTTCATATCCCAATGAAGATCACAAAACCACTGTCTATATTCTGAGTGGTTCAGGACTTCACTCGCAACCGATGGTGAAGATTGCCCCTCTTGAGCCGTCTCAGAATCCTGAATTATGAGGCCTGCAGGATCCTCCACTTCATCAGCCTCTTTTGCATCAAGGTGCAATTTAACATAAGAGAATTGCTTGAAAACCATTGATTTTTTTTTTCTTGGATGTCATTCTCAGCCTCTTTTGCTTCTGCCACAATATAGTATTAGGCTACATTAGCACGTGGATGTAGTTTGGGGGTAGTAGGAGCTCAAAAATGTAGCAGCCATCCAGACGGAAGATGTTACTTCCCCCTAGTTTCTTTTTTCAAAAGACAGGAACTGAGTTCTTATGTTTGTTTCTACCAAAGCACTTGACTCATTCATGTAGATTATGCCAGAAAAGACCAGAGTCTATTCAAAGTTCAAATGGGCAAATCAGAACCCCCTGCCCTACCCCAACCACATACACACCATCTTCCTCCAGAGTTCAAAGCATATGCTTCTTGTCTTTAAACTGTTTACCAGAAGACCATATCTGAATGCATGGTTCTGTATTGGAGCATTAAATTTGTAAGGGGCTAAAGAGACAATGATGGATTTAGGGTTTTGGTGCCTCTAGGCACCATTGGTGCTGTCACCCCCATCACCCCTGTCCCTCCCCGAGGTTGGACAACAGGAAGCAGAAGATCTAAGGCATAGTACCCTATTTTCCTGTAGCAGCTCAGGTAGATTCTGTTGTGGCAAACATTTGAAAATCCAGACATTTCTATCTTATATATTACATTACAAAAATTAAGCAGTTTTTTTTTTTTTACTATGATTAGTGTAATTTTATATTCTTTTTATTGGGTGAAGAAAAGCAATCTCAAGTATCAGTAAAGGAAATAGACACAGATAGGGAGGGGAATCAGGAATGAGGTGAGGAGAAAGGGGGAGGAGTGCAAAAAGGAAAGAGGATTTAGGAATGGAGAAGATGAGAGACGGGTAACAGGAATCTGTGATGGGTAAGAGGAGAGAGAGAGAGAGGAAGGATCTTGGATTGAGGAAGGGGAGGAGAAAGTATGAAGGGTTGGGGAGTGGGTTTCAGGATCTGGAGAGAAGGGAGGGGAGGTTCCAGGATATGGGGGATAGAATCCAAGGTCAAGGGAGAAAGGATTTGAATTACAGTGGGTGCGGAGGAGAAGGAGGTGTCCCTACCATGCTCCAGTCCTGTTCCTCCTTGTAGCCCCCTTTCTAACATCTCACCCAATATGAAACACACACACAATAGTGTACTGTAACATATGCTATCGCACGGTTTTAATGCTGGAAAGAACTACACCTGTTTTCCTAGCATTAGGCTGTTTGATATGCCCGAAATGGCCATAACGCAATTCACAATAAATTTTTTAATTGTAATTTGGCCATTTCTAGGCTTGGGAGGGGAGAAGGGAGAGGAGTGGAGTAGAGAGAAAGAGAGTGAGCCTCTGGGGAGGGCTTAACTGTGTGCACCTATTTTTTTTTTTTCAATTTTATCTTTATTCAATTTTCATTCAAAAAACTTTTTAAACATAAGTTATATTGATACTTAATACAAAACCATATCTATTTTACCATAATAGCTTGTATCTCTATTACATAAACCAATAAAAGGGGGGTCCAACACGTATTGTATAAACAATCAAAAATATCATGATTGAGTAGAGAGTTATTTTTCTTTTTGCCTATCTATACTACCTCCTTCTATATTTTTATCCTGCAAAAACGTCTCTAAATGTAATGGATCTGAGAAACTGTACTTATTACCTTGATAAGTTACGTAACACATACAAGGATACTTTAGGAAAAAGCTAGCGCCAATCGCAAGCTGTTTAACCTTCAAAGAAAGGAAATGCCTCCTTTTTGCCTGAGTGGCTCTTGAGACATCCGGGAACATCAGTATTCTCTGACCACAGAAATTTAAATCTTTGTTTGAGAAAATCTCTAAACAATTTATCCTTGTCAGTCTCTAATTGTAAAGAAACAAATAAACTGGCTCTTTTCTGTATGATGTCAATAGATTCCTCGAGGAAAGTTGAGACTCCAATAGTTGAAGTCTCTACTTTTTCCTCTATCTGTTCTGCCATTTTCTTAGGAAAATAAAAGATCTTAGAAATTGCTGGCATATCTTTTTCTTCATACTGCATTATATCCCCCAGATATTTCCTAAACATTTCTGTTGGAGATAAGTCTAGTCTGGGTAAAATTAATCAGATGTAAATTTTTATACCTCATCATGTTCTCAAGATTTTCTAACTCTTTATGTATGGAAAAACTATCTTTTATATGGATAGTTTTGGTATTTTCCAACAATTTTAACTTGGTTGTTATTTTCCCCATATCTTCCTTTAAATTAGATACCCTCTTTTTTTGTTCTTCAATTTGTAATTTGTTTGAATTCAAAATAGCTGACAAGGATAGATTCATTTGTGATACATTTTCATTCACTTTTGACATTATTTTCCAAATGTCTTTCAAAGTTTCATCATCAGGGGGATCAATAGGCCACTGCTCTGGCCTATTTAATTCACCTTTAATGTCCAGTAAACAATTACTTATCTTTGTATCTCTAGAATCTAAACAGTCACTTCCTTCCGGTGGACTGCCAGGTTCGAGATGCAAAACTCCATCTGGTAATGGTGCCGAAGGTTGTGGGGGAAGTGATGGTCCTTCACCAGGACTTAGGGAGGCTGAAAACTGCATTCCCAAACTGTCCTCAGATGGCGACTCGATCCATCTAAAAACATGATGGTCCATCAGGCCCCTGGCTGTTATAGGGGATATAGGAAAACTTTAAACTTTTCTTTTCCTCCCCATGGAATCTGGGAGAAACTAGACTAAAAAAAAAAGTCCACCAATATCTGGATCCTGGTCCAGCAGACTGCTGCCGGTCTTCCGGTCTTCTCCAGGCAAAGCCACGCGCCCCTTCGGAGCGTGCGGCTTAGGCGTGCGCCGGCAGCAGCAGTGCGCCGCCTACCTGACAATTTTAAAGGGCAGTCGCTTACCGGTGACATCATTAGTCCTGCCTCTTTCTCCGCACACAGCTGTTCTTTCTGTTCTTTCTTTCGCCGGAGTTAGAGGGAAAGCAGTCCAACAGATGGTCCAGGAACGCTGAGGAGTCTCTCTCTCTCCTCACAGTAAGCTCCCCCTGTGTGCACCTATTTATATCTTTATAGGAGGTCCATCTAAGAGCTCAAGGTGAAGTGTTGGTGGTGGTTTAGGAGCCAGTTTTGTATGTAGAGTGAGATGTACGAACAGCACAGTACACCTTGGTGAAGATTTGACGTCATTTGGAATGAGGAAAGTCTCACATAGGTGAAATTTTGTACTATGTTATCTCACCCTAGCCTGATGGTACCCTGTTATAGAGTCCATCAAGCTAGTGTGAGAGAACATAGTAGAAATTTCATCTTTGTGAGACTTTCCTCACTCCAAATGACGTCAAATCTTATCCAAGGTATACTGTGCTGTTCATACATCTCACTCTACATGCGAAACTGGCCCCTAAACCACCACCAATACCTCACCTTGACCTATTAGATGGCCCTCCTATAGAGAAATAAATACTTCACTGCTATGAGGGCCTTTTAGATAGTCTCTCTCTCTCCCCCCCTTAGTGCAAGATGTGAAAAATAGGGATTATCACAGGGTATGCTAAGTTTACCGCGCCATATGATGCAGTAATTTACCGCGTGGTGCGGTAATTCTAAAATTTCCCTAAAAATGCCCCTTTTTCTTAACGCGGATGTTATCAATGTGTTAATAACTTATTTTGATTAATCTAGGGGAAGGATTGGTTATAGAAGTAGTAATCTTAGGCAGGCATTAGTAACTATCAAGTGAAGTTTTCTAGTACATAATAGTAATTGATCTTGTACATAAGGCAAAGGGTACAGGTAATTAAAATGATAATCTTCACATCTGAGTCACTGGGTTGTTATGAGAATCTTTTATTCTCTCATTTTATTTATTTTTCATGATTCAATTATTATCTTTTGTCCTTCTTGTCTTTGTGGCTCTGTATGTTCTGATACTTTTAAGTTAAATTATATGCATTTCTGAAAAGCCATGTTATTAATTCACATTTAAATCTCTTTCTATCTGGTAAAATCCGTAATGTCTCAGGCAAAGAATTCCAGAGCTTTGGTCCTGCTTTGGAAAACATGCGATCTCTCATTTGCATCAGATATGTGCTCCATATTGTGGGAATAGTCAATAGCCTTTTATTTTGAGATCTTAGTGTTCACTGAGGATTGTAAGGTTGTAGTATCTCCCCTAATAAGCCGGTGTTAATGGAATGAATGATGATGAATATTATCGTTAGTACTTTATAGTAGATTTTGAATTGTATTGGCAACCATTGCAGTGACATCAGTGAGGGTGTAATGTGATCATATTTCCTAGATCCTAGAAATAATCTTGCTGCAGCATTTTGTAATAGTTGTAGTGTTTTAGGTGACTTGCTGGAAAACCTAATAGTAGCTGCAAGATATAAAAGAAAATCACTAACCCTAATCTGTATCTCAGTTTAGTTCACTTGCAAAATACTACAAACCCCCACCTAAATTCTGGCCAGAAAAATAACATAAGTTCTCAGTTAAGTCTCAACGTGAGTTTTGTTTTCCTTTTCTTTAGACAAGCTAATCAGCTGTGTGCTTGAAGCCACTGCAGATGCTTGAGATCCTGTGGCTGCAGGCTTCAAACACACAGTAAATTCAGGCCTGTAAAGAGGGAGAAATCCAGGCCCCAGTTGCTCTGCTCTTTTAGATGATATGAGATGCCCTTTTAAGAATTTTCTGATCTATTGTATGGTAAAATGAGAAAAGGGGTCTTCTGAAGCCTGGGTGTGGAGCAAACTGTACTTTGCACCCCTAATGATAGCCCTGTATTCTTGAATTGAATTTCTAGATTATTTTATGGTAGCCAAATAACAATGTGCTTTTTTGATTACAAGAAACAGATTTTAAAGATGTTAAAAAGTGTAAATGCTGTATTGTCAAGTATCACCTATAGGAAACATCTTGTCATACTGAAGACTTCTAATGGTCTGTAATTAAAACTGATTACTGTACACTGACCTTGTGGCCTATCACTAGTAATTCATAAATTAAGACAACAAGTAATTCCATGCTAAACCTACAGAAGCAATATAAGCTATCTAGCCTTCAAAATAAGACTGCTTTAAAGATGTCTTTCACAATATTACTAATCAGAGGCTACAGTGAACTAATAAAAAGAAATTGACAAATGTTAGCATTAAAATTTCAGGTTTATAGCTTCAGTATTTAATACTAAAATAATAAAGATGTATAAATTGTGTAGACAGCTGTCAGGTTTAATCATATTCTCATAAAAAGTCAACTCTGTATGAGATCACTTTTTCAGGAGCTGCACTGACCAATGGCAGTGTTTCCACTCTTAGGCAACCTTACTTCATCTTCAGTGCTGAAATCAAGATTTGAGCTCAGGAACAGGGGACCTTCCTACTCTCACTGCTTGACACCCAAAAGGGGTTCTCGGAGTAAAGTCAGCATCAAACAAAGGCATCAAAATTCAAGATGATTTCCCCTATGCCTTTATCACATGATTAACCCCAGGTCCCAATAAACACCAGGGAATTCCTCTAAAGCTATGGGAGAGTCCAAGGGGTGGGTGAGGACTCACTAGATACCAGGGACTTCATCTCATCTAAGGTGGGGACCAGATGGTGGGGGGGCCCACTAGACTACTAATGATGGGGCGTTGCTAGGGGGATAAGAAGAATTGGAAGAGGGAGAACCAGGGAGTAGACCTTTTACTGAGAGGGGAAGGGTTTGGATAGGGGAGTGGGGAGTCACCACATATTTTTACACTTTTCATTTTGTATTTATTCTTTTAAGATGATTCTAGAGGCAGTGAGGGTAAGTGAGGGTGGGTGGGGGTCTTCTAAGACCCCTGGGGGATTTTTACACAGGGGGAAAGGTTAGAGCCACTACGGGCCCTTTAAAATGATGATGGTCCTTGGTGAAGGAAGTCACCATCATGCATTTTCCTATTTTCTCCACAATATTTTTTTATCATGGAATCTTTTTGCGATAAAAATATATTGCAGAAAATCCTCTATGATATTTTACTGTGGGAAGGGCTAACTATCATGGGCATGCCCTCTTCTCCCCCCCCCCCCCCCCCCCCCCCCCACACACACATTATTTCTCCCCTTCTATGATAAATTATTGCAGCTTAGTAAATGACTCCCCTAGTGTCAAGAGTGAAAGGAGTCTCAGTAGACATCTGCTTGGGACATGTTGAGGAGGATATTATATAGCATCAAGATTTGTTTCTCCCATGGCAAGCATCCCCATGAGAAATGCCCAAAGGCATCTTGAAGTCCCATTGGTGCCAAGCTACTCAAGGACAAAGAGGGAGTGCATTTATCATGAGATAACTTACACTTCCTATCTTAGTGGGTATTCCATGGCAAACTGGCCTTGGGATTACCCATAAAATTCCTCCAAATTAAATTCTTCTGACAACATATGTTTCCAGTCTGGGCTGGAGAGTTCATACTTAAGGGGTTCACACCCAAGGCCCTGTTCAATTCAGAAAAAGTGCTATCACATCAACTTCCTACAACATTGAGCTGTAATGAATGCTCTGAAAGCTTTCAGAGATCAGGTAGCCAAACATAGACAATCAGGTAGTTATGCTTTATCTGAATAAGCAGGGAGGTGTAGGCTTATACCTTGTGTAAAGAACTGCTGTGTGGGACTGGATTGTCTTTCATTAAAAACCTAATGAGCCACATAATATGTAGGAATTTAGAACATCCTGGCAGACATGCTCGGTTGGATCCCAAAAATAGTCCTTGGATCAAGTTGTGGCGAATAAGTGGGGAACATCCAAGATAGATTTGGTTGTTGTGATCTCACTGAACAGGAAGGTACTGAAATTTAGAAAATCAGAAAGCACACTAGCATCAAGTGCCTTCTCCCTTAATTGAGGTACAGGTTTTCTATATGTATATTTTATAATACTTGATTGTGAGGATCTTAGTAAAACTTAGAAAAGTCCAAGGAGCTGTAATTTTCATAGCACTATCTTAACTGAGACAATATCTTTGTGATTTATTCATCAGGAACCCAATCAGATTAGGTAATTCCCCAACCCTGATCATGCAGCATCAAAGGACACTATTTCACACAAACATCCAGTGTCTGGCCCTTAGAGCCTGGATATTGAAAGGGAATAAATATGCTGTTTTGGTTTCTGAGTTGTCTCAAATCTTTCTGGCTTCTAGGAAGGAAACCACCAGAAAATCTTATGGGTGTAAACTGAAGAAGTGTATTATCTGTTGTGAAGGCAAGATCGTAAATTATTTATCTCATCTCGCACAAAAACAGTTTTAATATCTTCTTCATCTGTCAGAGTTTCGACTCAAAAACACTGTTAGGGTGCAAATGTTGCTTATCATCAACATTCAGAAGGAAACCCCATCTCTATCCAGCCTTAAATTGTCAGATTTATCCAGGGTTTGCTTCAGTTGAAGCCTCCCATCAAACCTTCTTACTGTGTCATGGAACATCAACATGGTTTTAATCATAAGAACATAAGACTTGTCATACTGGCTCAGAACAAAGGTCCATCAAGCCCAGTATCCTGTTTCAAACCGTGGTCAATCCGGTTCACAAGTACCTGGCAGGATCCCAAGAGGTAGATTGCATGTGGGTGAATGCTTCTTTTGAGCCTCTGGACTCTTGAGATCAAGTCCCTGTTACGCTCAGAGGTGTGGACCCTTGGTCCGGTGATGTCCGTTAGGCCACCGTCGGTAGGCGAGGCCGGTCCTCGGGTTTGCAGGTAGGGTAGAAGAAGATCTGGATGCAGGCGCCTCCTGCCGGTCGTGTTGTCCAGATAACTGGCGCCTCCAGCAGGTCGGGTAAGCAGTTGCTGACGCCTTCAGCAGGTCGAAGAGCAAACTCCGAGGATCCTTCAGAAACCCAGCCGGAACCCAGAGGCTAGAGGATATCGCAGACAGTCCAGTGATCAGGAACCAGGAAGTTCCGTAGCCAGTCCAAGGGTCAAGAGCCAGAGAGTTCCGCAGCCAGTCCAGGGGTCAAGAGCCAGAGAGTTCCGCAGCCAGTCCAGGGGTCAAGAGCCAGAGAGTTCCGTAGCCAGTCCAGGGATCAAGAGCCAGAGAGTTCCTTAGCCAGCCAGGGATCAAGAGCCAGAGAGTTCCGCAGCCAGTCCAGGGGTTAAGAGCCAGAGAGAATCGTCGCAGATCCGGAGGTCAAGAGCCAGAAGGTACTGCAGCCAATCCAGGGGTCGAGAGCCAGAAGATACGGAAGCCGGTCCAGGAATCAAGCACGGAGGGAAACAGGCAGGAACCAGGAGCAAAGACAAACTAAGAAGCCCAGAAGCCAAGGCAAGGTCTGAGGGTTCAGACCCTGCCTTAAATAGTTACCAGCAGGTTGGAAGGGGTAAGAAGGTCAGGCTAAGGTGTAGGGAAGTTCCCTCCCAGGCCGCTCCTAAATTAGAGCGGACTGGGAGAGAACTGGGGAAGGCCGCAGGCATCAGCATGCGCAAGTTGCACTAATGTGCACCCCCTTGCGCGCATGTTATAAAATTGTGCGCATCGGGTAGCTTGCGTGCACATGGACACGCGTGTGTACTTTTTAAAAATTTACCCCAAAGTGCCTTGATTGCGTAAGTCTTCACACCCCTTGTTATAGTAAACCAAAATTAGTTCCAGTTCAAAAAATTGCCTTAAGACCCATAATAGGTTAGATCCCACCTGTGTCCAGTCACAGTAGTTGAGCTGATTTTAATACTTCTGGATAAAGAATCAAGCTATTCTGTTGTATGAAGTGAATTTGAAGCAAAGGTCAAAACATGACAAACAGAGAGCTGCTTAAAAAGCTCCAGGATAATGTTATTGAAAGGTACAAACAGAGGGAAGGTTATGAGAAAATTTAAATGTTTCAATATCCCTTGGGGCACTGTTGGGTCCATCATTGTGAAATGGAAACAGTTTGGCACCACCAGGACGCTGCCACATTCAGGCCATTCCAGTTAAGGAAACTGCAGTAGAAGGTCACTGTAAGGCCTAAGATTAATTACTTTAAAAGAACTACAGAGATCTTTGACTGAGACTAGGAAAACAAATAAGAACATGCCATACTGGGTCAGACCCCAAGGGTCCATCAAGCCCAGCATCCTGTTTCCAACAGTGGCCAATCCAGGCCATAAGAACCTGGCAAGAACCCAAAAACTAAGTCTATTCCATGTTACTGTTGCTAGTAATAGCAGTGGCTATTTTCTAAGTCAGCTTAATAGCAGGTAATGGACTTCTCCTCCAAGAACTTATCCAATCCTTTTTTAAACACAGCTACACTAACTGTACTAACCACATCCTCTGGCAACAAATTCCAGAGTTTAATTGTGCGTTGAGTATAAAAGAACTTTCTCCGATTAGTTTTAAATGTGCCACATGCTAACTTCATGGAGTGTCCCCTAGTCTTTCTATTATCTGAAAGAGTAAATAACCGATTCACATCTACCCGTTCTAGACCTCTCATGATTTTAAACACCTTTATCATATCCCCCCTCAGCCGTCTCTTCTCCAAGCTGAAAAGTCCTAACCTCTTTAGTCTTTCCTCGTAGGGAAGCTGTTCCATTCCCCTTATCATTTTGGTAGCCCTTTTCTGAACCTTCTCCACCACAACTATATCTTTTTTGAGATGCAGCGACCAGAATTGTACACAGTATTCAAGGTACGGTCTCACCATGGAGCTATACAGAGGCTTTATGACATTTTCCGTTTTATTCACCATTCCCTTTCTAATAATTCCCAATATTCTGTTTGCTTTTTTGACAATTTTAAGATTATTCCACAAACATGGCCTATATAGGAGAGAGGCAAGAAGGAAGCCACTGCTGATGAAAAACCCTATGATGTGCCACACAGCATGTGAAACAGAACACTTAGAGGCAGATTTTCAAAGACCTACGCGCGCCGGGCCTATTTTCAAATGGCCCAGCGGCGTGCATAAAGCCCCAGGACACGCGTAAGTCCCGGGGCTTGAAAAAAGGGGCGGGGTGGGGGCAGGGTTAGCGGCTTCTGGCACAGCGGCCCTTTGCCGGCAATCGGCTGGCGTGCGCAAAAGGTAAAATAAAGATTGGGGGGGTTTAGAGTAGGGCTAGTGGAGGGAAAGCTTAGGGGAAGGGGTGGGAAGGTCAGGCTAGCGGGAAGAGAATGGAGGAAGCCAGCGCGGCTCGGCGTGCGCAAGATGAACAATTGTGCACACCCTTGCGCGCGCCGACCCTGGATTTTATAACATGCGCACACGTTATAAAATTGGGCGTATATGTGCGTGCGTGCTCCTTTTAAAATCTACCCCTTAGGGCAGTGGTTCTAAACTTTTTTTCTATCGGGACACACCTGTTAGATGGTTCTCACATGCATGACACACTGAACACATGACAGTCACAAAGCTAAATGTAAATGTACATTTTGCGTCCACAGGAACCCCACCCCTCAGCATTGGGTATAAAGCAGAACTAGAACAATACCTGTACAACTCACCATACAAAAAAGATTTTCTAGTGTTATCTCAAAAACAGCAACACAAATGCCCTCTACTACCAAGCACAATAGCCCTACTTATAAAAAGACAGCAGTTCACCACCAATGCATGTCCTATTGAGAAAGCACAACAAATAAGGTGAGGTATTTTACTAGACTACATGCTAGTTAAATACCTTACCTCAGTCATACACACAAAATCAACCTTCACCAAGTATAGAAAGACCACAAATTACAAATATGGAGGCAGAAACTGGAATGGAAACCCCCAAAAAACCCACTCTGCATACATTACAAAACTGAAGAAATGGAAACAGAAATATAGCACCTAACATAGTACCAGGATCTGCAATAATGCACACACACTAATCCGTACAAAGTTATACCTGCATGATGGCATGCACTCAAATGGAACAACCCTACCTAAAAAAGGCATCACTACAAATATTAAACCAGGCCCTAAGCACCAACCCACCTCCAATTAGGAAAACTGAAAAAGCCAAGTTGCTATAGATTCCCACACAGAAATAATTGTAAAACCATATGAAGAAATGTTTCAAAACAACTGATGAATAGAATAACATCTAACAATTAAAAACTCTTAAAAATTATTAAAAATTCTCCAGACATCAATAAAATATTTCAAAACAGCATAATACCCAATAATTAAAATGGCAGTCAATCAAGAAAGATAAACTTAAAAAGACACTTTTACTTACCCTCTCCAGCCGTTCTCCTACTCCTTTCCCTTGAGGCCACACCAGAAGCTGTCTTCACGGTCCTCTTCCTTAGGGACCACAACCAGTCTTTGTCTCTCTCTCACACATATATCCACACACACACACCAGCCACACCCTCAGGACCAGTTTCTGTCTCTCTCACACCAATCATCTCCCCAACCAGCCTCTCTTTCTTTCTCTGTCTCTCTCTCTCCCACGTCAGTCAAAGCTTTATAGAAACTTTGACAGAAAAGTTTTCCGTAACAGAGCTCTGTCCACTGACGTCACCCATATGTGAGGACTAACATCCTGCTGTCCTGTGAGAACACCTGTTACAGGTAAGCAACATTTGCTTCACTTCAGGACTGCCATAGTACTGCTCAGTTGTTCTCCACCATCACCAGGCCTGCTGACGGATAGTCTATGTGCATTGACCTAATCCTCTTCCCACATTCTGAGGACTCGTTCCCTAGCAATTTCACTTACAGGTCTATTTCTTCACTTGTGGTGACAATAAGGTTTTTGATGACACTTTTAAATGTAGATCTTCATGTTCTGTAATTCTCAGGATGACCATCAAATTTAATGAGCCTTGAGTTGACAGTTTCACTTAGCCAAATCTGACCTGTCTGACATTTCAGTTTTCAAGTGATGAAGAGTTTGTAAAATGCTGTTGTGTGATATGTCGTTAGATTTTTTCTCACCGCATCAGTTCTAAGCATTGAAGTAGGGTGAGATTGATCATGTGTATTTGAATCTCATTGAGGACACTTGGCATATATATTCTTGCTGATGATATTCTCAGCCATGTCTTGAACCCAATCCATATAAGGTGCTGGGCTGTAGGCCTGATGCAGGTTCTTTGCACATGTTTACCTGAATCATGGGCCAGTTTGATTGTAGTTTATCCTTAAGTGTATGAGCATGTGGATCACTGTGGTGGCAGGAGTTGGCTGATTTCTCCTTTATTGGGTATGAGACAGTTACTCTTGCTTTCTTCTCCTCTTCCTGGCCCAGTGGGAGGTTATTCCCTTCTCTCTAACCCCGATCAAAGCAGGATATCACCAATTCCTGTTTATTTGGGCCCAGCAGGACACCAACTTTATCTTCCTCTACCTGGCTTGGCAGTGAGGCTGTGTTGCTCTCTTCATCCCATGGGACCTAGACATGAATGCAGGACCATGAGGGAGAGAGGTGTGCGCTCTGTAGATCCACTGCTGATTTTGATTGCTACTGCTGCCTCATCTTCCTCTACTCAGTGCTTTTTGCTCTCATCTGCTGCTGATAAAACAGGAGAGAGAATCTAGATTGGACTGGGAGCCAGGAGGAGGCAGAAATATGCTGGGCAGGAAGGCCTTGGGAGATAGAGAATCAGGAGTCTGCTGGTAGGAAGGGATGGGGGAAAGGAGGTTGGGTTGCTGGGTAGGGAGAGGTGGAGAAAGGAGAGACTAGGGGCTGCTGGGCAGAGAGGAGAGATGGAAGTGGAGAGAGAGATGGAAGCGGGCCTACTGAGTTGGGGGAAAGGGGAGGTCAGGAGATGCTGAGCAGGAAGGGGTGGGAAAGAGGAGGTCAAAGGTATGCTCAGAAGGCAAGGGGAGAGGGAAGGGCAGAGAGAGTTGAGCAGGGGACAGAGGCGACAGGGAATAGGATGCAGGGATGAGGGGTGTCGGAATTGTTGAACCGGGATATGAGCATATGAAGGGATGATTGAGTAGTTGGGAGAAGAAAGAGGTGGTGGGGGCATGGAGGGGAGTGACTGGGTACAAGAGCCATAAAATGTCAGTTTTGAAAATATGCATTTCTTCTATCTTTGAACTTTGCTTACTGTAGGAGGAAATATATTTTTGTTTCTAGTTCTCCAGTTTTGCACTGCAAGAGGAAGGTCTTAGTGTTTTCATTCCAGTTTTTGTTTCTGCATTTGTAATTTGTGGTATTTTATTCTATATTAGGTGAAGGTAGGTCTGTCTGTATTCTGTATATGTGTGAATGAGATGTAGCATGTAGGGATTTGTATCAGCCTTATTTGTTGTATTTTCTCAGTATGATATTACACTGGTGGTGAACTGCTGCCTTTTTATGGGTAGGACTATTGCTGTTTCCTTTCTTGAAGTTGGTGCTGCTTCGGTATGGCAGGTTTGATAAACATGTACAGAGTGGGGTTTGGTTTTTTTTTTTCCAGGTTTTGCATTAATTTACAGTTCAGCTGGTAGTAGAGGGAGTTTATGATGTTATTATTGAGATGACACCAGAATCAGAATATCTTTTTTTTTTTTTTTTTGCAAAATCATTTTTATTGCGAAGATGTGCAGTTCCACAAGCACGAAAAGAATACAAGAAAGACAATACCAACAGAATAACAATCGGTACAGTGGTTATGCAAACCTTCATTTAAATAACAGCATCCACCCCTGGAAACAAACAAAACTCCCTAACCCGCTCACCCCTCCCATTCAATCACGCACACCAGTCACGCCTCATACATCCCACTTATACATCCACCGCATCCAACTTTTGTATGGTGAGTTGTACAGGGGAATGCCTTAGTTCTGCTCTGCACTCGTTAGTTCCATGATGGTCATGTATTCAGTGTGTCACGTATATGAGTGAGTCATCTCTCAGGTGTGTCCTGATAGAAAAAAGGTTGAGAACTGCTGATATAGAGGGTAAAACAGTGCTATACTCAAGGAAATTGGAAATTGCTCGCCCTATATGTGTAGCAAATCACCTGGACCAGATGGAATGCATCCTAGGGTACTGAAGGAACTCAAAAATGAAATTCTGATCTATTAGTTAAAATTTGTAACCTATCATTAAAACCATCCATTGTACCTGAAGACTGGAGGGTGGCCAATGTAACCCCAATATTTAAAAAGGGTTCCAGGGGCGATCCGGGTAACTATAGACCAGTGAGCCTGACTTCAGTGCTGGGAAAAATAGTGGAAACTATTCTCAAGATCAAGATTATAGAGCATATAGAAATACATGGTTTAATGGAAAACAGTCAACATGGATTTACCCAAGGGAAGTCTTGCCTAACAAATCTGCTTCATTTTTTTGAAGGGGTTAATAAACATGTGGATAAAGGTGAACCGGTAGATGTAGTGTATTTGAATTTTCAGAAGGCGTTTAACAAAGTCCCTCATGAGAGGCTTCTAAGAAAACTAAAAAGTCATGGGATAGGAGGCGATGTCCTTTCGTGGATTGCAAACTGGTTAAAAGACAGGAAACAGAGAGTAGGATTAAATGATCAATTTTCTAAGTGGAAATGTGTAAACAGTGGAGTGCCTCAGGGATCTGTACTTGGACCGGTGCTTTTCTATATATATATATAAATGATCTGGAAAGGAATACGACGAGTGAGGTTATCAAATTTGCGGATGATACAAAATTATTCAGAGTAGTTAAATCACAAGCGGATTGTGATACATTACAGGAGGACCTTGCAAGACTGGAAGATTGGGCATCCAAATGGCAGATGAAATTTAATGTGGACAAGTGCAAGTTGTTGCATATAGGGGAAAATAACCCTTGCTGTAGTTACACGATGTTAGGTTCCATATTAGGAGCTACCACCCAGGAAAAAGATCTAGGCATCATAGTGGATATTATTTTAAAATTGTCGGCTCAGTGTGCTGCAACAGTCAACAAAAGCAAACAATGTTAGGAAGTATTAGGAAGGGAATGGTTAATAAAACGGAAAATGTCATAATGCCTCTATATCGCTCCATGGTGAGACCGCACCTTGAATACTGTGTTCAATTCTGGTCGCCGCATCTCAAAAAAGATATAGTTGCGATAGAGAAGGTACAGAGAAGGGCAACCAAAATGATAAAGGGGATGGAATAGCTCCCCTATGAGGAAAGGCTGAAGAGAGGGTAGGGCTATTCAGCTTGGAGAAGAGACAGCTGAGGGGGGGATATGATAGAGATATTTAATATCATGAGAGGTCTTGAACGAGTAGATGTGAATCTGTTATTTACACTTTCGAATAATAGAAGGACTAGGGGGAATTCCATGAAGTTAGCAAGTAGCACATTTAAGACTAATCAGAGAAAATTCTTTTTCACTCAATGCACAATAAAGCTCTGGAATTTGTTGCTAGAGGATGTGGTTAGGTGCAGTTAGTGTAGCTGGGTTCAAAAAAGGTTTGGATAAGTTCTTGGATGAGAAGTCCATTAACTGCTATTAATCAAGTTTACTTAAGGAATAGCCACTGCTATTAATTGCATCAGTAGCATGGGATATTCTTAGTATTTGGATAATTGCCAGGTTCTTGTGGCCTGGCTTGGCTCTGTTGGAAACAGGATGCTGGGATTGATGGACCCTTGTTCTGATCCAGCATGGCAATTTCTTTTCTTAATGAAAGTATGTTAATAGGGCCTGTCTGTGCATGTTTTTTCAATCCGCAGTGAGAGGAGGTATTCTAGGGGCATTCTGGTTTACCTGCATGCTTTTTTAATTTTCAAAAGTATGCATGTCATTTTTCCAAAACAAATTACCCACAAATAGTTTTTCTGGGATAATTTTTAAAAGGAAAGCATCTATTTCCCTTTGAAAAATTACTTTAAAGTTTGTGGGCAATATGTATCCACAGACTTCATACCAGTGCAGAAAAGGGTAAGAGTGAAAAGGGGCTCAGAAGGACCCACCCACTACCTTTATAGGGCTATGTCTCAGAGCACAGAGTTTTATAAAAATTATTTTTTTTTAAATTAGGGACCCTTGCAAAACTATTGACCTTATTTACAACTTCAGCCTATTGCATATTTTATATTAATTTTACTGTATCCTAAGTTCTGGTTTTTGAAATGACCCATAATGAATTGTGCATGGATTCTGCGTAAGGTACAGAATGTGAAAAGTGTGGTTTGTATAATGACCAAGTTGTTGAGACTTTTTACTTTTTTGTTATTTTAGGTTGCTGCTATAGATATTTCATCAAATAAGGATGAGGAAGAAAACTCAATGCATAATACAGTGGTCATGTTTTCTAGCAGTGACAAGTTCACTTTATATCAGGTTGGGCACACCATTTCTTTTCACTTACTTAGTATATTTTGTATTTAACAGTTTTTAAAAATGGACTTGATTTTAATCACCTTAGTTGTAGCCAGAAATATTTTCTGCAAAGATTGATTATATTTGTCTAATTACACCCGGAAAGTGTATCTTGAACTATAATTATAAGCTTCAAGATTTGAGGGAAAAGGCCAGGGCAAAATGATTACTGAAAAATATAATTGTACAAGTCATGCACTGTAGTACTTAATTGCTACTGAAAATTGTCTTTATTAGCAATGCTTTCACATTCCATTTGTCTTACAATTTTGAAATAATCATTTAGAAATTTGAATTCTGTGGTGAAACTAACTGATGTCTTATCAAAACATTAGGGGCCTATGGACTTAAAAGTTTTTCTCTGTGTCTTTGGGAGAAAAAACTTAGTACATCTGATCCTAAGTATTGCAGCTTTGCAGTCCCTCTACCATAGATATATGATCATGATTTGGTATCAAATTTCAAATGTATATATTGTATTAAAAAAATGCTGTATGTTTTATTATATTCAGGTTTTTTTTCCTCTGTTGCCTGAAAATAGTTTGCTGTTTTAATTTTTTAGGATATGTGCGTAGTTTGTGGGAGTTTTGGTCAAGGTGCAGAGGGAAGGTTACTTGCCTGCTCTCAGTGTGGTCAGTGTTACCATCCATATTGTGTCAGTATTAAGGTGAGAGCTGCTTTTGAAATATATTATTTGCATATGTTCATTATATTTTGCTGCATACAGTAAGGAAAATATAGTAGATTCTCATATCTTGTCAAGAAGCTCATTAACTATATAATGTTTACAATGTTTTCTGCATGATAGCATTTTTAAAGCAACTTTCATTAAAATCCGATTTTTTATAGTGCATATTTGTTGAGGAAACGTTAACCTTCAGTCAGAAATAATATTGATTAACAGATTCTTTTATGATGATAAATTATAGATGATTTTTGAAACTAAATATATTTTTTAAAGAGAATTTCCATCATATTTTCTGGCACCTGCAAATAGTAAACCAAATCTAATATTGCTATTTTTGGTTAGATGATAGAATTAATAGCATTAAGTATTTAATACATTTTCAAGTTTATATCAGGAAAGATTGTGAGTATATTAAATGTTTAAGGCATGAAAGATTTAGAAAGCTACTTATAAACTTATTGGCCCCAATATTCAAAGATATCAAGCTATCTAACTCCTAGATTCATCAAAATGCTATAATAATGCATGGATAACACCCGCGGTAAGAACAAGGGGCATGTTTATGGTAATTTTACAATTACCGCACCGCACACTAACATAGCGCTTCGCATAGGTAGTGTATCTCTGGGTGCGATAAACCTTTTGCACTCCATGATACTTGTATTTCGCAGTTGTGAAGTGCCCAGACAGTAGGGGGGAGAGAGAGAGAGCGCCTATTAATTAGGCCTTCATAGTAATCAACTATTCATATCTCTATAAGAGGGCCAGCTAATAGTTCGAGGTGAGGTGTTGGTGGTTGTTTAAGGTTTAGAGGTCAGTTTTAGATGCAGAGTGAGACGTACGAACAGCACAGTACACAGAGGTGAAGATTTGATGTCATTTGAAGTGAGGAAAGTCTCACAAAGATGAGATTTCTACTATGTTCTCTCGCCCTAGCTTTATGGTATGCTGTTACAGAGTCCATCAAGCTAAGGTGAGAGAGCATTGTAGAAATCTTATCTTTGTAAGACGTTCCTCACTTCAAACAACATCATATATTCACCTCGTTGTACTGTGCTGTTTGTACGTCTCACTCTGCATCTAAAACTGACCCCTAAACCCTAAATAACCACCAACACCTCACCTCGACTTATTAGTTGGCCCTCCTAAAGTGATATAAATAGTTGCAATAATGTGAAGGCCTCCCAGAGAGTTTATCTCTCCCTCCCTCCCTCTCTCTCCCTCCCCCCCCCCCCCTCTCTCCCTCCCTCCCTCCCTCCCCAATCCCACCCCTTCTAAAAAATTTGCATTCATCCCGTGCAGTAACACAATTATCGCATGCATTATGGTGTTAATGCCTTATTGTGTTCATTAATGCCATAACGCATTTTGATGAATGACCCTTAAAGTTAGCCAGATAAATGGCAGCACAGCTATGTCCCGGAATATATCTGGATGAGCTCTAGTTAGCTGGGTAAGTTATATCTGGCTAATTTTAGACCTAATAAGCAGGTGTAACTTATTTGATTAATTTAACTGGATAGGTCCAAATATTGGCTCTTATCCAGCTAAGTTAACCAGATATGTAGCTCCTTGCCCACATCCCACCCACAAGTTACCCAGCTAACTACTTGGCTGGATAGTGGCGACCGCTGATCGCAATCAGATATTTAGCAGCTACTATTTAACCAGATAAGTTACTACTGAATTTTGGCCTCATTTATTATGCAATCATTTTAACTGTCTTTAATGTGCCATATTAAATGTTACTTGATTTATGTCCATCTAGTATAGCATATTTTTTTACATTTATTGTATAGAGAAGTTATCACAATAAGTGAATATAAATTTAATTTTGACACTATCTATGAAGCAAAACACTTGTAAATCAGTTTTGGATTATCAGTTTATTTCTTCTTAATCTCCAGATCACCAAGGTTATACTCAGTAAAGGCTGGCGGTGCCTAGAGTGCACAGTTTGTGAAGCCTGTGGGAAGGCTACAGACCCTGGAAGACTATTGTTGTGTGATGACTGCGACATCAGCTACCATACTTACTGCTTGAATCCACCACTGCAAACAGTTCCTAAAGGAGGCTGGAAATGCAAATGGTAAATTTTGTTCTAATATTATCACTTTAACAGTTTTAAACTGACAGTGCAGTTTGGCTAATCCAGGCCTTATGTGTTAGACATCTCTTAATTATTGATGTACTTGAGCCTGGGATGACCTCTGTATGTATTTTTACCTTTTTAAAGATGCTTCTATGTTTGACATTGCTTCTGATCCTGTTTTATCCTTAGTATGTAAGATGCATTTCTTCCCAGTTTTCAGCTTTCCTGCTCTCCAACTATGTTTTTTTGACATATATAGCAGAGACTGGCATATAAAGACTATAAGGCCTATCTAGTCTGCTCATTCCTAATGCGATTCCACAGAACCTACCCAGTCTCAGATTTTGTTGCTCTCATTCTCACAACTAAAGATCCTTTGTGCTGCTTCCATGTGTTCTTGAATTATTTTGTTTGACTTCCATCAACTGAACTGGGGGAGGGAGGTGGCTATTATATGTATTGCCCACCCTTTCTGTAAAGAAGTTTTTCTTCTTTCATTCGTCACATCATGACTCCTTGTTCTAAACTTTCTACTTGGAAATTCTTGATTTTTGTGCATTGTTAACACCTTTGAGGTATTTCAATAGCTCTGTCATATCCTTCCTGACTTCTACGATATTTAAGTCTTTAAATCTCATTTCATGGGGCATGTGGTACAAACTTTGCACCAATATGTTATCCTTTTTCTTGACATCCTCCACTTTGTCCACATCCTTTTGAAGATGTAGTGTCATCAATGACCTGTATAAAATATTGATAAATTTATTTTTCATTCAACAAGCAATACTAATCTCAGTATGTATCAAAATATAAACTATATCTTCAAATTAGTCTTCAGTAAACTAATATGGTGCTTTTTGATGTCTCATAATATGAGGAAATGAAAGCACAAAATTCCTCATAAAATTGAATAAATGAGAGAATCTGCAAATTCATTTTTTATTTTTGTTTTCCTAGGTGTGTGTGGTGCACACAGTGTGGCGCAATTTCTCCAGGTTTAAGGTGTGAATGGCAAAATAATTACACACAATGTGCTCCTTGTGCCAGTCTATCTACATGCCCTGCCTGCTGTTGCAACTACAGGGAAGAAGAACTCATGCTTCTGTGTAGGCACTGTGATAGGTAAGTTATTGGGAATGATTTACTGTTCGTTTGAAGTATTTTTTATCTTTTTGTTGCTAGACAATTTCTTTTAAGTCTGGTTTAGTGGTTACTGATTAGCCAGGACTGAAAAGACTTGCTGATTTCTAGTTATAGGATCACATTTAAAATTCATTAGTTTAAAAGATTCAGTACCTTCTAGTTGTAATGCAACTGTTGTACAGTTCCTATATGTTCCATCTATTAGTGGCATCAAAATCATGAAGCCATCAAGGGGGAAACCAGATAGTGTTAACTCAGGATCAGCCTTCAGCTTGAGCTCTGAGCTCTCATTCCTTTGAGCCTCTGACTCCTATTTTGGGTCCTATGGACATTTTCTTGAGCTCCTTGTCTACTGTTGATTCCATCAGTGCATCTTTAGGAGGGCCAGCCAAGAAGAAACACAAAGCATCCCTCCCAAGACTGGAAATATCTTTAAGTACCAAAGAAAGCTCTCCCAAATGCTTCCACAAAGTTTCATTCAGCTCGATGTATGTTCATTTTTCCTGTTGGACCCAGGTGGTTGCACTGGAGATGCAATTGAGAGGAAAGCATTGAGCTTGTGACAGGAGAAAAATCCAGGTTGTGTCCAGATGAGTCTGCCCTGCAGGAGAGGGTGGCCTGATGAGCATTGAGCCAAGGGTTGCCTGGTTACTTTGTCATCATCTTCCCCATGCCCTAAAAGGAGAGATTCTGGATGCCTGCAAGTTGAGGTTCCAAAAGGCAGTACAGGCTCAGGTTTCCTCAATGAATCTACCAGTGGTTCCCAAGAGCATCTCGATGGAGGAGCTGTGGAAGATGGTGTGCATGGTGCAACTTTTACAAATTTGAAGCTGAGGACTTGAAATTTGCTAAGCAGAATCTTAATTTTAAAGTGTATGAAAAGCAATGTCTTCTCTGTGTGTAACTACTGTTACATTGATTAAAAACAGTATTTGCGAAACAAGACTAAGGTCTTAGAAAATCAATCCAGCAATTAACCTTTGGGTATGTTAAAGTATTTTCTTGAAAGTACTTGAAAATTAAGATCAATAAAGGTTTATTGACCTTTATTTCTATTAATCGAAGTGGACTAAAATAACAATCACACTACTTAAAATTTCTAATGAATTTTAGGGTATGCTAGATTCCTGCATCTAAACATCAAGCAGGTCAGGCTGATGATGATATGGATGCAATCACCAAATGGTTTGAATGCATTGGATTTTCTAGAAACCACTCAGGAAGAGGCCAGTCCCAGAGGACCACTTCTTATTTCTTTTGTACTTGACATGGATAGTGATATGATGTTGAGTTAATTTGTTAAAAATATGAATTATTTTTATTTTGTATTATAATTTCAAAATAAATTTACAAATAGCAAATCAAGAAATTACATCCTGTTACCAGAATTACAAAAATAAAGATAAAAGTCTGGCAAGCCATGCCAGGGAAATGACAAGTCCACAATAGGAAGGGGGAGAGGAGGCAAGAATTACAAAAAAAAAAAGAAAGAAGAAACAAAACTGGGGATATTAACTCATTGTATTCCTAAACTGCTTATGTATCATACTTGGACTTCCCATTTCCAAGGTACTAAGTAGCACTGTAATGAATTATGAAAAATATCATGTTATCCCAGGACAAGCAGGATGCTAGTCCTCACATATGGGTGACATCAGTAATGGAGCCCTATACGGAAAAACTTCTGTCAAAGTTTCTAGAAACATTTGACTGGCAGAATGTGCCCACTGAGCATTCTCAGCATGCCATGATATTCTCAGCCACAGGGGTCTCCCTTCAGTCTTCTTTTTTCCACGCAGCAGTAGCCACGCGGTAGAAGAGCTCTTAACCACGTTCCTGACAGGAATTTGGAATATTAATTCTAAAGAAAAATTTGCCCCTCGGGGGTCTCCCTTCGACAAATTTTTCGGTCCGCGGAACTTCGGTAAGTTTTTGCTGTCGTTTGGTCGACTTCCGTCGAGTTTGGCCCTTGAGGCCCGTTGGCATTCGACAGTCCCGTGGCTAAATTTTTGGCCTTTCGCCATGGCGTCGGGGTTCCGTCTGTGTCCGGACTGTACCCGAACTATGTCAATTACAGACCCTCATAGAGTCTGTGTTTTGTGTTTAGGGAGTGAGCATGATGTTCTGACTTGCACCAAATGTGCCCTAATGACACCAAAGGGTCGCAAAGCCAGAATGGAGAAGATGGGGCTCCTCTTCCAAGCTCGTACCCCAACGCCATCGATTGCATCGACGTCATCGGAACCGGCACCGTCGAGGTCTCATCATCATCGACAACCCTTCGGTGACCGTCCGCCATCGATGACTTCGCGGCCATCGACTCCCGTTCCTTCCCCTGATGATCGAGGGGATCGGAAAGAAAAACATCGCCATCGACGTCATAAGTCTCGGCCTGTCGAGGAATCGACGTCATCGACCTCAGCACTGACCGAGCCACCGCCAAAAAAGTCTCGATCAGAAGTGGCACCGTCCACTACTGTTTCGCAGGCACCGAGGCAACCCTCACCCCCTCGGGGTTTGGGAGCCGTGACCCCACCGGTGACGGTGGTCCCTCCGGCTCAGCCTCAGCCTCCCTCTCCCGTCGAGCCGGGTCTTGTTACCCCTGGTCTCCGGGCAGAACTGGACCGGCTGGTCCAGGAGGCCATTGACAAGGCGATGCTACGGTTCCAGACTCCTCAGGCACCGACTCCGGCACCGAGAGTGGAACCGGTCACCGAGCCGATTGCAGCAGCACTGGCACCGCTGCTACACCGGATGGAGGCGCTCATGACAGCCCTTCCACCGGTGATACCTGTGTCACCGACACCGGTAAGACCGCTGTCACCGACAGGTTTATCATCAAGTGGAGAAACACCGTATCGAATTCCCCCTTCGGGAATTGTTCAATCGATGCTAGGTCGTCCCTCGCCACAGATTTCTTCTTCGGGGGCGATACGCACCTCTGCTCCACCGAGGTTTACGATGCCAACACCGATCCCATCGAGACCGACGCCGGTTCTCTCGATGCCTACACCGGCACCGATACCGGCACCGATTCCATCGAGGTTTTTCTCGGTGCCCCCGGTGATTCCAACCGATATTTCGGAACCTCAACCTGGGCCTTCAGGTGTTCAGCCCCCTCGAGGTCCTGCAGGTCATCATCCAGATCCCTATGATACTTGGGGTGATGATACCTCTACTGACCGATGATTTGCCTTCACCGCCCTCTCCTGCGGGGAGTAGAAAGCGTTCTCCCCCTGAGGACCTCTCTTTCATAAATTTTGTGAAGGAAATGTCAGAGTTGGTCCCATTCCAACTTCAATCTGAACAAGATGACAGGCACCAGATGATGGAATTGCTCCAATTTTTGGATGCCCCGAAAGTCATCACTTCTATTCCCATTCATCAGGTTTTTCTAGACCTTCTTAAAAAGAATTGGGAATCTCCCAGATCTGTTTCCCCGGTCAACAAAAAAGCTGATTCTACCTACCTTGTACAGTCAGCACCTGGTTTTCAAAAACCTCAGTTAGACCATCATTCTGTAGTCGTAGAATCAGCTCAAAAGAAAGCTAAGCGACTAAAGCCACACTCTTCCATACCTCCTACTAAGGAAAACAAATTCCTAGACAGTATAGGTAGGAAGGTATATCATGGAGCTATGCTGATTTCCAGAATAGCTTCTTATCAACTTTATATGACTCAATATAATAGGGTCATCCTGAAACAGATGCAGGAATACACTGATGCCTTGCCTGAAAAGTTCCAGCCACAGCTTCAATCCCCTCTAAATAAAGGGTTTGAAGCTGGGAAGCATGAAATACGAACAGCCTATGACATCTTTGATGCTTCCACTAGAATTTCTGCCACGGCCATCTCTGCCAGACGTTGGGCTTGGCTTAAATCATCTGACCTTCGTCCAGAAGTTCAGGACAGGCTCTCTGATTTACCCTGCCTAGGGGATAATTTATTTGGTGAGCAAATTCAGCAAATTGTTGCAGAACTAAAGGATCATCATGAGACACTTAAACAGCTCTCATCCATTCCTTCTGACTTGCCTTCTAAACAACCCTTTAGAAAGGACTCCAAAAAGTCTTTCTTTAGGCCACGAAAGTATTATCCCCCATCAACCAAGCCTAGGCCGGCACGGTCTTACCATAAGACTCAGCCTCGCCAGACTCGTAAACAAAAGCCTGCAGCAGCTCCACAACCGGGCCCTGCGGCGGGTTTTTGACTTTCACTTAGAGAGAGTTGCCAAACCCCTCTTCCAGCTGTACCGGTAGGAGGACGGCTGTGCCACTTCCTAGAAAAGTGCCATCAAATCACCACAGATCAATGGGTGATAGCAATCATTGCACAGGGTTACCACCTCAACTTCCTATCCCTTCCTGCCGATTCCCCACCTTTGCAGGACTGGAGACTCGCCGATCACTCTGTTCTTTTAGAGCAGGAAGTTTCTCTTCTCCTACAGTCAAACGCTATAGAACCCGTTCCTCCCTTACAACAGGGTCTAGGGTTCTACTCCAGGTACTTCCTGATCCCGAAAAAGTCAGGGGGACTTCGTCCAATCCTGGACCTACGAGCCCTCAACAAGTACCTTCACAAGGAGAAGTTCAAGATGGTAACCCTGGGCTCGCTTCTCCCTCTGCTGCAAAGAGGGGATTGGCTCTGCTCTCTAGACCTGAAAGACGCATATACCCACATTGCGATCACAGAATCTCATCGTAAATACCTGCGTTTTCTAGTAGGCCGAAACCACTACCAATACCGAGTACTACCTTTCGGCCTGGCATCCGCACCACGAGTCTTTACCAAATGCCTTGTGGTGGTAGCAGCATTCCTCAGGAAGGAAGGTGTCCACGTCTACCCCTACCTGGACGATTGGTTAATCAGGGCCCCAACCCAGCAAATAGCTCGGTCCTCCCTGACCTTAACAATTCATACTTTGCTTTCTCTAGGATTTCTTGTCAATTACGAGAAATCCTACTTGGTCCCATCTCAGACCTTATCTTTCATTGGGGCAGACTTGGACACCTTACAAACAAAAGCCTTCCTCCCTCATCAACGGGCCAAGACTCTGGTGTCCCTCGCTCGCCAGCTGCGGTCTCAACACACAGCCACGGCTCGCCAATTCCTCATTCTACTAGGGCATATGGCCTCCTCAGTTCAAGTTCACACAATGGACTCTAAGACTACAATGGACTCAAGCTCTTCAGCCTCTGTCCTCCATTGTTACAATCACCGACACACTCCATCTGTCTCTTGCCTGGTGGACAAATCAATGCAACCTCCTACAGGGCTTGTCCTTTCTTCCACCAGATCCCCAGATAATCCTCACCACCGACGCTTCCAACATCGGGTGGGGAGCCCATCTACACAATCTGCAAACTCAAGGATACTGGTCACTAGAGGAAGCCAAACACCAGATAAATTTCCTGGAGCTGCAAGCAATCCGCTATGCTCTCAGGACCTTTCAAGATTGCCTATCGAACCACGCAAGCTTAATTCAAACAGACAACCAGGTGGCCATGTGGTACATAAACAAGCAGGGGGGCACAGGCTCCTTCCTTCTGTGTTAGGAAGCTGCGCAGATTTGGGCGGAAGCCCTCTCCCGCTCCATGTACCTCAGAGCCACCTACCTCCCGGGAGTGGACAATGTATTGGCAGACCAGCTGAGCCGTGTCTTCCAACCACACGAGTGGTCACTCAATCCCTTGGTAGCGACCTCTCTATTTCACAAGTGGGGTTATCCCCACATAGACCTCTTTGTGTCCCCTCAGAACCACAAAGTGGACAATTACTGCTCTCTCATTCGGAGCCAGCACTCTCGGCCGAGGGATGCGTTCTCCCTCACGTGGACAACCGGTCTGCTCTATGCATTCCCTCCACTTCCTCTTCTGTCGAAGACTCTCGTGAAGCTGCGTCAGGACAGGGGAACTATGATCCTGATAGCACCGCACTGGCCATGCCAAGTGTGGTTTCCCATACTACAGGATCTCTCCATCCGCAGACACATTCCTCTGGGAACGGATCCGCATCTGCTCACTCAAAACGACGGATGCCTCCTCCATCCCAACCTCCAAGCCTTGTCACTGACGGCATGGATGTTGAAAGGTTAGTTCTTCAACCATTTAACCTTTCGGATTCAGTTTCTCGTGTCCTGATCGCTTCACGAAAGCCTTCCACAAGGAAATCTTACTCATACAAATGGAAATGGTACACATCATGGTGCACTTCTCAGTCCCTTGATCCCCTTTCCTGTCCAATCTCTAAATTCTTGGACTATTTATGGCATCTATCAGAATCAGGTCTAAAAACCTCTTCCATTAGGATGCATGTTAGTGCGGTAGCCGCTTTCCATAAAGGTATAGGGGGTGTCCCTATCTCGGTACAACCCCTGGTAACACGCTTTCTTAAAGGCTTGCTCCATTTGAAGCCACCTTTACGTCCTCCGGCCCCATCTTGGGACCTTAATCTGGTTCTTGGTCGCCTTATGAAATCACCTTTCGAACTTCTGCATTCCTGTGACCTAAAGTATCTCACATGGAAAGTGTTATTCCTTTTGGCTATCACTTCAGCTCGCAGGGTTAGTGAATTACAGGCCCTAGTTACCTATCCGCCTTACACTAAACTCCTGCAGGACCGGGCGGTACTCTGCACTCACCCTAAATTTTTACCTAAGGTAATTTCGGAGTTTCATATCAATCAATCCATCATACTACCTATCTTCTTTCCCAGGCCCCACTCCAACTCAGGGGAACAGACTCTGCATACCCTAGACTGTAAACGAGCTCTAGCTTTTTATCTAGACCGTACAGTTTCTCACAGGAAGAGTACTCAATTATTCGTCTCTTTCCATCCTAACAAGTTAGAACAACCTGTGGGTAAGCAGGCTCTTTCCTCCTGGTTGGCGGACTGCATTTCCTTCTGCTATCAGCAAGCTGGCATTCCTTTCCAAGACCGTGTTAAGGCACACTCTGTGAGGGCCATGGCGACTTCAGTAGCACACCTTCGATCGGTGCCGCTTCCTGACATCTGAAAGGCTGCAACCTGGAGTTCCCTCCATACCTTTGCAGCCCACTATTGTTTGGATAAACCTGGAAGACAAGATTCCATCTTCGGCCAATCTGTCTTGCGTAACCTTTTTCCAACTTGATGTACCAACACCCTTCCACCTCCCGGTAGGGTGCGGATGTCCTTACCAAATTCTCCCCCAGTTGTTGTGCCTGTTGCACGCTGTTGGGTACATTTGGTGCAAGTCAGGACATCCTCAGCTCGGTACTCACCCATTTGTGAGGACAACCATCCTGCTTGTCCTGTGAGAAAGCAAATGTTGCTTACCTGATGTAACAGGTGTTCTCACAGGACAGCAGGATGTTAGTCCTCACGAAAACCCGCCCGCCACCCCGCGGTGTTGGGTTCGTTTTTATTTTATTTTTCGGCACTGCCTGTAGCTTTGAAAACAAGACTGAAGGGAGACCCCTGCTGGCTGCAGGGTTGGTGCCGTGCTGGGCATGCCCAGTAGGGGCCAGTCAAAGTTCCTGAAACTTTGACAGAAGTTTTCCGTGGTTGGGCTCCATCCTCGATGTCACCCATTTGTGAGGACTAACATCCAGCTGTCCTGTGAGAACACCTGTTACATCAGGTAAGCAACATTTGCTATACAGAAACACTACTCCTCTATACAAGCCTCTTTACCAGCACCGGTTCTTCCCAGTGATCAGCCTGCAATCGCCTATTCTAGTGATCATCCGGCTCTCATCTCTTCCAAACATCATCCAGCACTCTCCCCTCCAGCAAAAAGCCTCTCAACAAAAGACAACATGCTACAAACATACCCCATCCCTATTATCCCACGCTCACATCTCAACAGAGCCATTACACCAATGCTCAATCTTCGCTCTAAGAGATCACTGATTCCAATTATGATTTCCCCTTTAACCCAATTCCTAGGTCTGTCCCTAATCACCTTAACCCTTCTCAACTCACAATCCCTCTCAAAAAAAGCTCACTTGCTCAACGACCACCTCCTAGACACCCATCCGGACATCTGTGCCATTACCAAAACATGGCTGAAAAACACTGATACTGCCATAATTAATCAACTACCAACACAATTATACGATTTCTTCTCTATCCCAAGACCTAAAAAAAGAGGGGAGGAATAATGTTAGCAGCAAAAAAAGAACTGAGACTATCCCAACAAACCTTCAAATCGACAACCAAACTGGAAATCGGTCTATTCAAATCCATCCAGCTTCAAATTTGCCTTATATATGCCCCCCCCCGGGGCTCTTAGAATCAGACCCCTCCCCACTCATTGAAATTATAGCCAAACACATCAACACCAACTCCACAGCTATTATTTTAGGAGACTTCAACATCCATGTTGACACCCCTTCTCCAACATCCAATTGCGAAGCCCTTCTCTCCTCATTCCAGGCTATAGGTTTCAAACAAATTATAAACAATCCCACGCACAAGGCAGGCCATACGCTAGACCTTATATTCATGAATGAAACCATCTCGCCAACCTCCCTGCCTACGTGCATCCCCATCTCCTGTTCAGATCACTCTCTGATAGTTACGGAATTATCAATAAAACAAATACAGACTCCCATTGTCACCAAATCCACTATCCAGTTCAGGAAACCTTGCTCCATGAAAACTCTCAGCAATAGCCTTTCCAAAGACCTAACTAACCTGGACCTCTCCGACACCGACACTGCTATCAACTCTTGGCTAAATATCACGCACTCTATAGCAAACAAAATCTGCCCCACGTCTTCCAAAGTTATCAACCCAGCCCGTGCCAACAAAAAACCCTGGTTTTCATCTGAATTAAGAAAACTCAAACAAGACTTGCAACACAAAGAACAACGCTGGCGGAAGGATCCCTCCCCTACCTCTCATGCTTCATACAAAACCACAATGAACTATTATAGGACCGCTATTCTTCGCACCAAACGGGATTTCTACGCCAAAAAAATACACGGCTTCCTATACGACCCAAAAACCCTTTTCTCATACGTTGCAGCTCTTACCACCCCTGTTCCCCCCACCATCCCAGAAGAAGAAGCCCAAAACAAATCCACAGAGTTGGCAATCTTCTTCGACAGCAAAATTAAGAACTAACTTGATCCTCTGGCATCTTCCAACTCCACATCAAATACTCTGCCTCCACCTAGCCAAAACTATCCACATACAGAAACTAGAATCCTTCGAACTCACATCATCCATGGAAATCGAATCGATAATCAAGAATATGAAGCCTTCATCGCATCCATTGCACCAAATACCTACCAAACTCCTTCTCACCATACCCAACACCATTGCTAAACCTCTGGCCGACATCATTAATTGCTCCCTCATTCAAGGTTCTGTCCCTGACTCATTAAAAATTGCTTCTCTGAAACGCCTACTTAAAAAACCCAATCTGGACCCAGCCAACCCTGGAAATTTCCGCCCCATTGCAAACCTACCTTTCATAGACAAGCTAATGGAAAAGCTAGTTAACACACGTCTCACAGACTACCTGGACTCTCACAATATTCTCGACACTTCCCAATTCGGATTCAGGAAACGCCTGAACACAGAATCTCTCCTTCTTTCATTAACAGACAACATCCTGATGGGCCTTGACAAAGGCCAATCATACCTTCTAGCCCTCCTCAACATTTCAGCCGCGTTCGACACTGTAAATCATTCAATCCTCATCAACTGTCTAAAGGAAATAGGCATTTCTGGCTCTGCACTCCTCTGGTTCAAATCCTTTCTTTACAACAGGTACTACAAAGTCAAAATAAATGACAAAGAATCCCATGCAGTCCCTTCTAAACAAGGAGTACCACAGGGTTCATCTCTCTCCCCTACCCTGTTTAATATTTATCTACTTCCGTTATGCCAATTGCTCAACAGCCTCAACCTCACCCACTATATATATGCGGAGGACGTGCAGATACTAATCCCCATCTCGGACCCCATCTCCACTACACTAAACTTTTGGAACAATTGCCTGCACTCCATCAACCGCCTTCTATCGAGTCTCAACCTGATTCTCAATACTTCCAAAACAGAACTCCTTGTCATCTCCCCTAGCGATAACAACCCCATCGCCAACAACGCAACCATACCACTAGCAACCCAGGTGAGAGACCTTGGAGCAACCCTAGACTCAAGATTGAACTTCAAAAAGTTCATTAATACAACAACTAAAGAATGCTTCTTCAAGCTACAGGTCCTAAAACAACTAAGACCACTACTACACTTCCATGATTTCCGTTCAGTTGTTCAAGCCATTCTATTTTCAAAAATTGACTGCTGTAATGCACTACTACTCGGTCTCCCTGCCTCTTCCACTAAACCTCTACAGATGCTACAAAATGCAGCGGCTAGGATCCTTACAAACTCACGTCGTAAGGATCACATCACTCCAGTCCTAAAAATCCTTCACTGGCTTCCTATCCACTATAGAATACTCTTCAAGACTCTTACTATAATTCACAAATCGGTCTACCAACAATCCTCACTCCAACTCTCCATCCCTCTGGAACTTCATGCCTCCACAAGGCCGATCAGATCAGCATACAAAGGCTCTCTCCAGGCTCCCCCAAGCAAATCCTTGGTCCACAACTCCATTCATAAACAAGCACTTTCGACAGCAGGTCCGCTCCATTGGAATTCTCTTCCCCCTGATATACGCCAGGAACAATGCCATCTATCCTTCAGAAAGAAACTGAAAACCTGGCTGTTCGCCCAAGCATACAGTTGAAGAAGCCTCTTTCAACCTATATTAACTCTCTCACATACCCACCCTTTCCCTATCCCCCTCCCCCCCCCCCATTACCTCCCCTGCTCTTCCTTCCTCTGGAAATGTTATGCTAACATCTGCCTAAGATAAATCTCCAGCCGAATTCAGCAACCTTATGTTAATCTCCATATGTCTCGCTACCATTTTGGTACTCTCCAGTTGTATTAGTTTGAAATCTTTCCTTTCTTCCAAAGCCCATGTTTATGCTCCCTGTTCAATGTAACTTTATATTGTTAATTGGTTTTCCCCTAGTTCCATTGTAAACCGGTACGATAAGACCTCGTCTTGAGCATTGGTATATTAAAAGAATTTAAATAAAATAATAATAAATAAGACGTGGTTGTATTCCTGACTTTGACACCAATTCATTTTGGCTGTGTTATTACCTGACCTTTCTTTGGATCTATTACCCAAATGTAATAAGTTATGCTTATGCTTTTTCTTTCCTTCCTAATAATGTTAACATGAAAATAACTGCATGCATTTTTCTGAAGTGTTATGAATGAAACCAAAAGAAAGTAATTTTATGAGCTTCTATCCTCTCAAATGAAGAGAACTGACCTGATTGTCACATAGCATACAAAAAGTTTTGTATGGAGTCTCATATAAATTGAGAATGTTGCCATTGCTGATTTTTGTTAAAACTATAAGTATGTTGAAATTAGCTGTCAGTTCCATATTTTGCATTCTCAATGGAGAATTATTCTCTCTCTGAAAAGTATTTTATGAATTATGTGCATTTGTTTGAAACAAATGTGTAAAATGCAATGAATTTAGACCATTTTTCAGTCATGGAGCCCCTGAAATGAATGGAGGATGCCCACAAATTAAAATGAAAATTTGTTTTATTCATTTTTTCCCATTCAAGTTTATGCCCATTCAAAAGTGCTGCAATGAGACTAGTAACTATAGCAGGAGTGGCCAACTCTGATCCTCGAGGGCCACAAACTGGCCTAGTTTTCAGGATATCCACAATGAATATGTATGAGATCATGTGCATGCATGGTCCCCATTGATTGAAAATCTATCTCATGCATATTCATTATGGATATCCTGAAAACCCTGACCTGTTTCTGGATTTCAAGGACTGGAGTTGACCATCTTGAATTATATCAAACAATCAACCAATGCCTTCAGCATTTTAATGTGTATTTAGTTTTAAGTTAGATTTAGGATTCTATGATTATTTTCATTGTTTTTATGAATTATTGTATGTTATGTTGAATTTATTGTAAAGAAAAATTGTAAATTCCCCTAGCAAACTCTTGTCTACTAGTAGGTGAATAACTATGGCCAAAATTATTTTAACCTCTTCCTGCACCTGTCAGGCTTTGAAGGCCCCTGCAGCACACTTGCACAAGATTTATGTTGCAATAGTGGTTTTATGTAAAAATGGCGATAACATTTCCTGATTTGTACTGCAGGCAAACTTAACTATAACTCACAGTTGAGCAAGGTTAATTTACATTCTCAGTTTACAGTTTGGGTCTTTACACAGTAAATGCTTTTGTAATAGTATACAGCGTTATTTAAGACAAGACTTCTGGTTGCAGATGAGACACAAGACTTTTAAATGTAGCAGCACAGCATAACTTTCTTTTGGCCTTCAGGCTATCTAAATGCAGGGACACCCCTCCTTCCAGGTAACCAAGCACTGCTTTTGAAACCCTTGAGAACCAGTCTGCATCCTCAGGGGTGGGGTCTATATAAAAGGAAAACTTTAGTCTAAGATTGGCTTTCTCGGCTCACCTTGGACCAAGTGATCCTGGTTCAAGAGAAGGAAATACATCAGTTTCCCTGACAGAATTTCTCCCTCCCCCCCCCCCCCCCCCCCCAAGGGGTGTCCTCAAGGCGTACTGTAGGGATGTCAGGGAAAAAATGTTGTTTTAGTTTTTTGATTCATTTTTGGGAGGTGTTTTCCCCCTAATTTTGGTTCATGCAATGTTTGATTTGTTTCATTCATGTGAAAAAAACCTAATAAAACATTAAAAAAAAATAAAAGCAGAAACCTGCTCTCCCTCCCTCCCAGGGCTTCCCACCCACCCATAAAAATGCTGGGCCAGGATCCTATCTGGCCCTCACTTACCTGGTATGTTGAGGATCTGCTGTCGAGGCCTAGGCTCAGGTTGAAGCCTCTGCCTTCGTAGGCCAAGGCTGTGATGGGTTGTCATAACCTTGGCCTTGGCCTACTCAAGGCTGACACCTCTGTTTAGGCCAGAGCCCGGATCCAGGCCCAACGCCACGGCCAAGCCCGGAGGCCAGGTGCTAATACCGGGGTCTCGACCTGGCCCAGGCCGAACACCAGGACCCAGTCCCGAGGCCAAGTCCCAACACCTGGGCCTAGGCCAGAGCCCGGACCCAGGATCAATGCTGCAGCCTAGTCCGGAAGCCAGATCCCGATGTGTTGGCCTCAGCCTAGGCCAGAGCCTAGACCCAGGTCCGCATCCAGGGCAGGTCCTGACACTTGGACCTCTGCCTAGGCTGGAGTTTGGACCCATGCCCAATAACATGGCTCGGTCTGGAGGCTGGCTCCCAATGCTGATGCCTTGGCCCAGATCCAGGCCCACATCAGGACCTGTTCTAGAGGCTGGGGCCTGGAATCTGGACCCAGGCCCGATGCCGTTATCTCGGCCAGACCCAGGCCTGATGCCAGGACCTGGTCTGGAGACCGGGTCCTGATGCTTGAACGTCATCCTTGGTTCAGGCCCAAGCCTGGAGCTCAGGCTTCACAGCTCCTCAGGTGGTCCTTTTCCTCCTCTTTCTTCTGACACCAGTGTTGGGTCTGGGTCCAGACTGAGGGCTCGGTATCAGTACCCAACTTCCAGTCCATGTTGCAGCATCATACCTAAGTCTGGGCTCCAATCTAGGCTGAGATTTAGATGTCAGAACTTAGCCTCGAGCCTGGGTCCAGGCCGAAGCCTGGGTCCAGGCCGAAGCCTGGGTCCAGGCCGAAGCCTGGCCTTGCCATTGGATACCAGATGGATCAAAATAAGAACCTATTTGGGTGTTCGGGTCTTGGCCTAGGCCATGGCCTCTGCTTTGGGCTTCAGCCTGTGCTCTTGGCGAGGCCTCTGCTTTGGGCCTAGGCCTAGACCCAGGCCCAATGTATTCATTTCAAACGAATGCAATGAATAAGGTTGGTTTCATTCGGGGGCCCTCCAATTCTTTAGTCACAATTTTTTAATTTGTTTGAAATGAATACATATCCTTAGCATCCTGAGGTCTTTGGTGCTGCTGTAGGAGAAGCAGCCTGAAGTGAGATATTTTGGTGCCACAAAAGAGCTTGAAGAAAAGTCCACTAGGAGAAGTGGAAACATGGCAGAAACAGTTAAAACCATCAAAAGTGCCATGGGGCCCCATCATTGGCTGGACAGAAGTTGCTGGGACAGGCAGACATGCAGTTTTAGAATGTGCTATTGGGTCTTGGGGTTGAGCCATCATTGGAGCGGATTCTTCCTGTAGTGGAGTTATTGCAGGAGTTGGCTAAGCTTGAACAGCCAGTGCTGGATTCGTCGCCAGTGACTCAGGTTTTGCTGGTTCGGTTCCAGTGTCCCCGCACTGCTTTTGAAACCCTTTGAGAACCAATCTGGTTCCTCAGGGCAGGGCTATATAAGAGGCTAACTTTAGTCTAAGGTTGGCTTCAGTAGTAGCAGAGGTACAGATTTTGTTGAAAAGAGTGTGGATCTGCTGTATGCTTCCCATTGTTTGTTCAGTGATCCTTTCTCTGCCCAAAGTACCTGGTTTTAGTATGGTTTCTGCCTTTGTAGGCAAGTCCTGCGGAGAAACACAAGGACTTATAGCAGGACTAGTCCAGAGTCAGGCTTAGGCTGGCAGATTGACACAAGGTTTGGTTAACAGTTGGATTCCTAGCAGGTTACCAGAATTGAGGATCGAAGGTTGGTATGGTCACTGCCTCTGGATTTCCTCAGAACTAGAGCAATAAGATATTCCTGAAAATTATGAAGAACTGGGCAGTCTTTTAGTAGCCACCACCAGTTTAGCATTTCCCCTCTGGCAAGAAGCTCATTGTCTTCACTTTGATATTCTCATTTTTAAAGTGAGATAGGATTTGCTGTAATCAGGTGCAGCACTGGTTCAGTTATCTTTGAAATTTCCCTCTGGCACAGTCGGAAGGCTCTGGAAATACTGTTTCAGGTTTAGCGAAAAACACCATGCCTTTTGTAGGTAGCTCTTTTGTGAAGACGAGTTTTGGGAGGTTTTTGTGTACCACAAACTTTGTTCTAGATAGTCCATTCATGCTGCTCCAAATATACCACCATCTGTATCCCTCATTGTACATGCTAGCAAAAGGGGCTTCATAAAACTATTAGCAAGAATTGTCAATAAAGCTCCACAGGTTCCATGGGTCGCTCCAAAACTCGTTTGAGAATGGTGGTCTCATGTTTTATGCACAAGCCATACATCTTAAGTACCAAGAGGAAGATATATAATTTGTATCACTGTCCTTATTCCAGTGCAAAACAAGGATTGGTATCAAGATTGTTGCTTAGCTTCACAACACACCGACAGTTTAGTCACTGGCTGATTTAAAAACGAGCACATATGTGCCCATCCACGCACATATCAGTGCGCAAATGGGAATGCACTAGAATTGTAAATCATGTGCACACATGATTTTAAATATGCCCACTGCACATAAATATGCTCCTAATTTTAAGAGGTTACTCAAGCAAATCTACTTAGCGTATCTCCCATTGGACTTTGCCAGCTTTAACACGTGTATGTAAGTGGATTTTAAAATATGTTCATGCAAGGGACATTCCCAGTTTTTCAAATTAGCCCACTGATTTACCCAGTTAATCTCAAGATCATTCAGACTCCTCTGGTTCTTCATCCTTCATACCCTCAGCTGACCCGGACCCTTCACCCTGTCGTGTAAGACCAAAAACACGAGATGCCGCTATGTGCCAAGGTCTCCAGTTGTAAAATACAGACGTATACATGTAGCTGTTAGCCCCTCCCTGGAACAAATAAGACCGTTCCAACTAAGCCTCTTTTTTTTTTTTTTTCTTTTTTACTCGGGCGCGTGTATATATGCAGGTAATTTTCAGCTTTTAAAATACGCTTCACTCTCATGTGGCCCAAATACTCACAAGTGTTGGCATTTTAGTATGAGCAATGCTTATAAAATCGACCCCTCAGAATTCAAGTGCACTCAGGCTACAGCCTAATGGCTGGGGTAGCTCACATCTGTGGAGTCTTTTTTTTTTTTTTTTTCTTCAGCACACAACAGAAAACCTCATAAAATAAAACTTTATCTCTGTCAGAGCACTAGCTATTCTTTAAGCCTCTAACTAACCACAGGCCAAGGCTAGATCACTTTCGGTCTGAAAACAAAAAAAAAAAAAGCACAGGGGTGGCAACTTACAGTGGCAGAGAGAATAAAAAAAGCATTCCTTCAAAAGTTTTGTCTTCCCATGGTTTCTCTGGCCAGGTAGCTGCACAAGCTGGAGGCAGAGTTTTGTCAGCCTTTGAAGGCATAGGATTTATGTTGCAATAGTGGTTATATGTAGAAATGGTGATAATATAACATTTCTTGACTTGTACTCCAGTCAAGCTTAACAATAACCTACAGTTGGGCAAGGCTAATTAACAGTCCAAGTTTATAGTCTGGATCTTTATACAGTAAATCCTATTGTAGTAGTACACAGCATGACCTAAGATAAAACTTTCGGTTATAGACGAGGTACAAGACTTGTAAATGTAGTAGCACAATATAATATCAGAACACATCAAGGCAAGAGCTCGTAGGTCTCTGGGATCCCACAATTTATTTTGGCCTTCATGCCATCTACATACTGGGAACACCCCCTCCCCCCACCCCCTCACCCTCAGGTGTCCCAGCACTGCTTTTGAAACCCCTGAGGACCAATCCATATCCTCTGGGGTGGGATTATATAGGCGGCTAACTATACTCTAAGGTTGGCTTTCTCTGAACCAGTCTGTGGCTCTGTACAAAATACACTCACCCTGGACTGATCAGGCTCTAGCTCAGGACCTGAAAATGCACCCTTTTCCTTGTCAGTACCTTGCTCCAAAACATTTGTATATAAACATATGACTAGCACACATGTAACTTTGTGCCATGTTGTCCGCAACTACCAGCAGAGGCTTGAAGAGGAAGGTGACTACTTTCCATATTAATGTAATATCTGTGCTATGTAGGAGCTTTTACATTAATTTAACCCTGCAACTACAAAGAGAAATTATTTTAGTTGTGCTCCAGATCATTTTAAGAACATAAGAAATTGCCATGCTGGGTCAGACCAAGGGTCCATCTAGCCCAGCATCCTGTTTCCAACAGAGGCCAAACCAGGCCACAAGAACCTGGCAATTACCCAAAAACTAAGAAGATCCTATGCTACTGATGTAATTAATTAATAGCAGTCGCTTTTCCCTAAGTAAACTTGATTAATAGCCGTTAATGGACTTCTCCTCCAAGAACCCATCCAAACCTTTTTTAAACCCAGCTATATTAACTGCACTAACCACATCCTCTGGCAACAAATTCCAGAGCTTTATTGTGCATTGAGTGAAAAAGAATTTTCTCCGATTAGTCTTAAATGTGCTACTTGCTAACTTCATGGAATTTTATAAACGAAGGAATATCGCCCCACACCAACCCAACATGCTCACTAGTCCCTTGGACGGACCACCAAATCATCTCCACAGTTCTAAAGATCAAGGAGCACCCTTCCCAAGCAACTCATTTAACCTCAGTATCCATCAGGAAACCCTGCTCCGGAGAACTCCTCAGCTCGCATCTCTCCAAGAATCTAGTTCACCTTGACTTCTCGGACGTCAACACTGCCACTACTTCTTGGATCAACATCACCAACAAAGTCGCAGATCAAGTGTGCCCCATGACCACGAAAACACTCCGTCCGGATAAGGACAACAGGAAACCCTGGTTCACCCCCGAGCTGAAGTCGCTCAAACAGGAGCTCAGATGTAAAGAACACAGGTGGCGTAAAAACCCTTCCACAACAACACTCTCGGCCTACAAAACCTGCCTAAACGCCTACAGAAATGTCATCAACAGGACCAAGAAAGAATTCTTCTCTAAAAAGATTCACCACTTTATCTTTGACTCCAGAGCATTGTTTTTCTATGTTTCAGCCCTCACAAAACCAGCTACTCCCCTCATCCCAGACGACCAAGCTACCAACAAGGCCAATGAACTGGCGGACTACTTCGAGAGAAAAATAGCCTCCCTCGTCGCATCCCTCAAGGGGCCCTCTCCTCATCCTATTTTCTTATCCCCCCCTGGTCCCCAACTCGCGCACTCAACCCTCCAGCAACAAAATTCAACCCCAGCTACCCTTGCCACCTTCGAGCTGACATCCGCATTAGAAATAGAAAACATCCTGAAGAAGCTGAAACCTTCGTCTCATCCTTTAGATCATATACCGTCCAACCAGCTTTTCTCCATCCCAAACATCATCGCCAAACCAGTAGCAGACATCATAAACTGCTCACTGTCTCAAGGTCTGGTCCCAGACCAACTCAAGCTTGCAATGCTCAAGCCTCTCCTAAAAAAAACCCAACCTGCCACCCTCAGACCCAGCCAACTACTGCCCCATAGCTAACCTTCCAATGATTGCCAAACTCATGGAGAAGATAGTAAACAGACAACTATCCGAATACTTAGAAGAAAACGACATCCTCACCCCAAATCAGTTCGGATTCCGAAAGGCCCTGAACATCGAATCACTACTAGCCTCGCTCTCGGATACCATCCTCCTTAACCTGGAAAAAAGTCAACCATTCCTACTTGCACTTCTGGACCTCTCCGCAGCGTTCGACACCGTGAACCACACCTCCCTTCTACAGCGTCTAGCAGATATCGGCATCACAGGATCGGCGTTCAATTGGTTGAAATCATTCCTTGATAACAGGTTCTACAAAGTCAGGATCAACAACAAAGAGTCATACCCAATCAGATCAAATCTGGGAGTACCCCAAGGATCATCCCTGTCACCCACACTATTCAATATCTACCTCCTCCCACTCTGCCATCTACTAACCAACCTCAAGCTAACCCACTTCTTATACGCGGATGACATACAGATCCTCATTCCCATAGCTGAATCTCTCCACAAAACATGGTCTCATGGTATTTGAATACGTCTTCTAGTTCTTTGCCATCTAATACTATGCCATCTAGTCCTTCTTCTTTATGGACAGAATTTGACTCAGTAGCTTCCACGGAATTGGCTAATTTAATTGCAAATCTGAACAATATCATGTGCCCCATTTTAAATATCTCTACAGTCATGTTCAGAGGTATTTTTGATGTTTTGAAAACCTCTATTACTTATGTTGTAAATTGTTCACTTAAATCAGGTATAATGCCTTTTTCTTTGAAATCTGCAGTCGTGAAACCTTTGCTTAAAAAACCTCCTTTAGATGTCAGCGATTTAGCCAATTATAGGCCCATCTCTTCACTTCCACTTTTCTCCAAAGTAATTGAAGGAATTGTTTTAAAACAGTTCACAAACTTTGTAGAGAAGTATGAGATTTTGAGTCCACATCAATTTGGCTTTCGACGTGGTTTAAGCACAGAACTACTTTTGATTTCTTTAATTGACTCCATCAAACGAAGTTTAGATAGTGGACAACAGTTCATATTGGTTTCATTGGATATAACGTTTGCCTTCGATTCGATTGACCATCAAATTTTGCTATTCCGTCTTCGTGAGTGCGGAATTGCTGGGTCAGTCTTGGCATGGTTTGAGAGTTATTTGTTTAATCGCACCCAAATCATTAAATTTAATAACTCTTCTTCTGAGTTACAACAGGTAACAACTGGGGTTCCACAGGGCTCTGCCCTTTCGGCGATGCTGTTCAATGTTTATCTTGCTCCTATTGCTAAACTCTTGGCCATCATTACTGATGGGTACAAAATCTATGCGGACGATATCCAATTTTACATAAAAGTTCAGAAATCTTGGCCTGAAACAGTTGAGCTACTTTCTCTATGCATGAAATCCATTACTCGTTGGTTAAAACATAACAAGCTCCTTTTGAACACCAGTAAAACATCTATGCTGTTGATTCATCGCCCTCATTCCCAACCTGCTTCTGATACTATATCATTTGAGAATTTTTCTTTTTCTCTTTCTAAGCCGATCAAGAGTTTGGGTTTTTTAATAGATTCAACTCTGTCATTCAAAGCACAGATCAGGTCTGTAATCAAAATAGGTTTTTTTAAGCTGAGACTTTTAGCTGGATTACGACATTTATTGTACGAATCTGATTTTTTGATGGTCGTACGGGCCATCATTTTTCCACACATCGATTATTGCAATAGCCTTTACATTGGTTTACCTAAAAATTCAATTCGCTCTCTTCAACTTCTGATGAATTCAGCAGCTAGGTTAGTGTCATCTTCCAAGCGCTCTGACCGAATTACTCCAATTCTATGTAAACTTCATTGGCTCCCTATGTCGGAACGTATAATATTCAAGATAGGAATGACAGTTTTTAAATTACGTGTTTCATCTTCCGATTTTTGGTTTAATGTTTTACTTCGGATCCATAAGCCAGCCAGAGCACTTAGGTCTTCACAACTAAATTTACTTGAGGTTCCTTCGGTGAGATTAGCCCATTTATATTGTACAAGAGAAACATCTTTTTCCATAGCGGCACTTAATTGCTGGAACATGATTCCATTTGATCTTCAATCCATTGAAGATGTCAAAAAATTCAAAACTGCTTTCAAGGAATATTTGCTGAATCGTGTGTATAATTGTTAAAGGAAATACTTGAACAAGTCAATGCATATGGTAACGAAAATCAGATAATATCTGACTAGGTAGTTTCAATGAAACTATTTTGTCTGTATATGTATTCGTTTGTGTTGCTTTTATTATGTGTGTGTATTGTGTATATCGCCTAGGCCTAACAGTGTTAGGCGATTAATAAATTTTATAAATGAAATGAAATGAATAGCTGCCTTACTGCAATCAACAACCTACTCACTAGCCTCAACCTCGTCCTTAACACCAACAAAACCGAAATCCTTCTAATAGCCCCAGACAACTGTATTCTGCTTAACCCCCCTATCGCTTCCCAACTCTCCTTCACATCTATCAACCACACAACGCATGTAAGAGACCTTGGTGTGCTACTAGACAACCAACTCAACCTAAGCAAATTCGTAAACACCACCACCAAGGAATGCTTCTTTAAATTGCAAGTATTAAAAAAAATTAAAACCACTTCTACACTTCCGAGATTTCTGCCTGGTACTACAATCTATCATCCTCCCAAAACTTGACTACTGCAACTCACTCCTTCTGGGCCTACCAGCCAGCACAATCAAACCTCTTCAGATGGTCCAGAACTCAACGGCCAGGATCCTCACAAACACTAACAAAAGGGAACACATCACCCCTATCCTCCAGAACCTTCACTGGCTGCCAATTAAATTCAGGATACTCTTCAAAGCCCTCATGATGATCCATAAGGCCTTACACAACATCTCCCCCCTCAACCTAACCTTCCAGCTTCAGCAGCACATCACCAAGAGACCCATCAGAAGACCGTATAAGGATATGCTATACACCCAGCCGGCCAAAACCTCACTTAGGAAACACGCACTTTCCACAGCTGGTCCCTCACTTTGGAACTCGCTCCCCCTGGACCTTCAACAAGAACCCTGCCTCTTAGTATTCAAAAAGAAGCTAAAGACTTGGCTACTTAGCCAAGCGTTCCCTGAGAGCTAAGAGCTGATGATTTGAGGCTTACAGTCGCTGGTCCACCAATCCTATTGTAAATACGTTTTGATTTGTACTTTATTTTAACTAATCATGTTTTGAATTGCATTCCACTTGTTCTCTGTAAGTTTAATTTCAACCTTGTTTCAATGTATCCGCCCCTGAGGCGACAGTTCAGTTCTCTGTAAACCGGTGCAATATGTATTATATACAGGAACATCATCGGTATATAAAAATTAAAAATAAATAAATAAATGCCCCCTAGTCCTTCTATTATTCGAAAGTGTAAATAATCGATTCACATCTACTCGTTCAAGACCTCTCATGATCTTAAAGACCTCTATCATATCCCCCCTCAGCCGTCTCTTCTCCAAGCTGGACAGCCCTAACCTCTTCAGCCTTTCCTCATAGGGGAGCTGTTCTATTCCCCTTTATCATTTTGGTTGCCCTTCTCTGTACCTTCTCCATCTCAACTATATCTTTTTTGAGATGCGGCGACCAGATTTGAACACAGTATTCAAGGTGCGGTCTCACCATGGAGGCATTATGACATTTTCCATTTTATTAACCATTCCCTTCCTAATAATTCCTAACATTCTGATTGCTTTTTTGACTGCTGCAGCACACTGAGCCAACAATTTTAAAGTATTATCCACTATGATGCCTAGATCTTTTTCCTGGATGGTAGCTCCTAATATGGAACCTAACATTGTGTAACTACAGCAAGGGTTATTTTTCCCTATATGCAATACCTTGCACTTGTCCACATTAAATTTCATCTGCCATTTGGATGCCCAATCTTCCAGTCTTGCAAGGTTCTCCTATAATGTATCACAATCCGCTTGTGATTTAACTACTCTGAATAATTTTGTATCATCCGCAAATTTGATAACCTCACTCGACATATTCCTTTCCAGATCATTTATATATATATATTGAAAAGCACCAGTCCAAGTACAGATCCCTGAGGCACTCCACTGTTTACCCTTTTCCACTGAGAAAATTGACCATTTAATCCTACTCTCTGTTTCCTGTCTTTTAACCAGTTTGTAATCCACAAAAGGACATCGCCCCCTATCCCATGGCTTTTTAGCTTTCTTAGAAGCTTCTCATGAGGGACTTTGTCAAATGCCTTCTGAAAATCCATATACACTACATCTACCAGTTCACCTTTATCCACATGTTTATTAACCCCTTCAAAAAAATGAAGCAGTTTTGTTAGGCAAGACTTCCTTTGGGTAAATCCATGTTGACTATATTCCATTAAACCATGACTTTCTATATGCTCTACAATTTTGATCTTGAGAATAGTTTCCACTATTTTTCCCAGACTGAAGACAGGCTCACTGGTCTATAGTTACCCGGATCGCCCCTGGAGCCTTTTTTAAATATTGGGGTTACATTGGCCACCTTCCAGTCTTCAGGTACAATGGATGATTTTAATGATAGGTTACAAATTTTAAATAATAAATCAGAAATTTCATTTTTTAGTTCCTTCAGTACCCTAGGATACATTCCATCCGGTCCAGGTGATTTGCTACTCTTTAGTTTGTCAATATGGCCTACTACATCTTCCAGGTTCACAGTGATTTCATTCAGTTCGTCTGACTCATCACCCCTGAAAACCATCTCCGGAACTGGTATCTCCCCAACATACTCTTTAGTAAACACGGAAGCAAAGAATTCATTTAGTCTTTCTGCAATGGTCTTATCTTCCCTAAGAGCCCTTTTAACGACTCGGTCATCTAATGGTCCAACCGACTCCCTCACAGGTTTCTTGCTTCGGATATATTTTAAAAAGTTTTTATTATGAGTTTTTGCCTCTATGGCCAACTTCATTTCAAATTCTCTCTTCGCCTGTCTTATCAATGTTTTACACTTAACTTGACAATGCTTATGTTTTATCCTATTTCAGATGGATCCTTCTTCCAATTTTTGAAGGATGATTTTTTTGGCTAAAATAGCCTCTTTCACCTCACCTTTTAACCATGATGGTAATCGTTTTGCCTTCCTTCCACCTTTCTTAGTGTGTGGAATACATATGGACTGCGTCTCTAGGATTGTATTTTTAAACAATGTCCATGCCTGTTGAACACTTTTAACCTTTGCAGCTGTACCTTTCAGTTTTTTTCTATTTTCCTCATTTTATCAAAGTTTCCCTTTTGAAAGTTTAGTGTTGGAGCTGCAGATTTACTTATTGTCCCCCTTCCAGTTGGCTTTGCAGATTTACTTATTGTCCCCCATCCACTTGGCTTTGCTCTATACTCCGCATCTATAAACCTACACAACATTTAAGATCACTAACACAAAATCTACTTGACATACCATCACCTCGAAAAGCAAGACTAGAAATCACCAGGAAAAGAGCATTTTCTGTAGCAGGACCTTCACTTTGGAACTCTCTTCCAATCTCCCTCCGCCTAATATCAAATCCACTTCATTTCAAAAAATCTCTCAAAACATATCTATTTCAACTAGCTTTCAACATACCACCAACTCATCCAACCCTCACCACTCAACCTTCGCTTATTTCTTTCACGTCTTCATGATATTTTTTTAGTCCGATTCATCTCAACTTGTTCTCTTAAGTGATAACTCTTTTTCCCTTATATTTTCTACCCTTGACCCGTCTTTTTCCTTACCTTCTGCTTTCCTCAAGGCATAAACTTCTTTTCTGTTATAAGATAAAATCATTTTTGTTAGCTGCCTAGGCAGCTATATACCATTTTTATGTATTTTTTTTCTATAGTCTATTTTAATTTTGTTGATTTTACCTCTCTTGTAAACCGTTTTGATAAAATTCATTTTTAAAAGCAGTATATAAATACTTTAAAATAAATAAATAAATTAGTTTAAATTTGATCATGTTATGATCACTGTTGCCAAGTGGCCTCACCACCACCTCTCTCACTAAATCCTGCGTTCCCACTAAGAATTAAATCTAAAATATCTCCCTCTGTTGTTGGTTCCTGATTATTACATCCAGGAACTTCGTCTCTAGCAAGTCCTGATGTTACATTTACCCAGTCAATATTGGGGTAATTGAAATCTCCCATTATTATTGCACTGCCAAATTGGTTAGCTTCCCTGAATACTCTTAGCATTTCATCATCTGTCTGACCATTTTGTCCAGGTGGAAGGTAGTATACTCCTATCACTATACTCTTACCCAACACATATGGGATTTCTACCCATATAGATTCTACTGAACATTTAGTCTCTTGTATGATCTTTATCCTATTGGACTCTATACCCTCCCGGATATAAATTGCCACACCCCCACCAAGTTGAACCTCCCTATCATTCGGGCCGATACAGTAAGGTGCGGTAGAAAGAGATGCGTTAGGGCCGGGGGCACCCGCGTTTACCGCACGCACAGTTCTGATCACATACCACTCGATACTCTATTTAAATGGCATGCAAATGCAAGGCGTGTCCAACGCGCGTCCATGAAGCGCCATCCATTTTACTGTATAGGCGCTATACAGCGCCTATACAGTATCCTGGGTGCGCTGGTACCTGTCATTTCAAATGTCATTTCAAATGACATTTGAAATGACAGGTACCAGGAAATGGATCCCAACTTTAACTTAAAGAAAACCTAAAATCCCCTCCTCCCAAAGCAAGGCGCAGGGCGAAAAGCGACTCGACATGTAAAGTATTATAAATAAGTGTAACCAAAGTAAACTTACTTTTTCTTTCTTTCAGCCCTCTCTGCCCTCCTCCGGAGGCGCGCACCGTGGCTCCCCTGCCTCCCAGGGGCAGCCGGCGGCGAAAGCGGCTTTCAGCGACCCCCGCCAGCGAAGATGGACGAACGCACGCCCGTAGTGCACGGGCGCTCAAGCCAGCGAAAGCACATGAACGGGCGTGCGTGACGTCACGGCGTACGTTCAAATGCTTTCAGTGTCTTGGGGGCCCGTCAATTTGGGCGCTCAACCCAGTGAAGCATATGTGCGTACGCCGTGACGTCACACACGCCCATTCATGTGCTTTCGCTGGCTTGAGCGCCCGTGCACTATGGGCGTGTGTTCGTCCATCTTCGCCGGTGGGGGCCACTTTCGCTGCTGCTTTCGCAGCTTCTTTCGCAGCCCTCTCTGCCCCCCAGAGGAGGGCAGAGAGGGCTAAAAGAAAGAAAAAGTAAGTTTACTTTGGTTACACTTATTCACAATACTTTACATGTCGAGTCGCTTTTCGCCCTGCGCCTTGCTTCGGTAAGAGGGGATTTTAGGTTTTTAGGTTTTCTTTTGGTTAAAGTTGCTTCGGGAGGAGGGGAGAGAGGACTGGGGCTGCCCCGGAGACCGGCACCCATGGACGCGGCCAGGGCAGGTGAGCGGGGGCTGGGGGAAAGTTTGCCTCCTACCCTTACCCCTGCCTCTAACGCAGGGGTAAGGGTAGGCGGTAAATTAGCAGGTTAAACGTGCGGCAAAATTGGAGGTTTAAAAAGCGATAATCGGGGCGCGCGTTACTGTATGGGAGGGAATAGCTAATCCGATCGTTTACATCTCATATACATGCCGCGGGCGGAAAGGGTTACCTGTTGATTTAAAGAAGCGGTAAGGATGGGTTAAAAGGGATAGTGAATCGCAGGTTGGACTAACGCGGCCAAATTGTGAGTAGAAAGCGGGTTAGAAGCAGGGTAACCGCGGCCGCACTTTACTGTATTGGCCTGATTGTGATATAATTTGTACCCTGATATAGTACTGTCCCATTGGTTATCCTCCTTCCACCAAGTCTCTGTGATGCCAATTATGTCACTCTCATTTGCTGCTATACACTCTAACTCTCCCATCTTACTTTTTAGACTTCTGGTATTGGCATACAGACATTTCAAAGTGTGATTTTTGTTTGTATTAACAACCTGCTTTTCAGTTGTTGGGGATAATTCGGGAATCATTAGCTTAGGTGATTTTTTACATATAGGCACATGGACTATGTTTGCTTTTAATGGAACCTCTCTGTTGGGATGCCCTAACTCTCCTGTTTCATTAGTATCCTTCAAGGATACATTTCTCCGAAACATGCACTGCTGAGTGACTGTCAGCTTTCCCCCTTGTTCTAGTTTAAAAGCTGCTCTATCTTCTTTTTGAAAGTTAGTGCCAGCAGCTTGGTTCCACTCTGGTTAAGGTGGAGCCCATCCTTTCGGAAAAGTCTCCCCTTTCCCCAAAAGTTTCCCCAGTTCCTTACAAAGCTGAATCCGTCTTCCCTGCACCATCGTCTCATCCACGCATTGGAACTCTGGAGCTCTGCCTGCCTCTGGGGACCTGCACATGGAACAGGAAGCATTTCAGAGAATGCCACCCTGGAGGATCTGGATTTCAGCTTCCTACCTAAAATCCTAAATTTGGCTTCCAGAACCTCTCTCCCACATTTTCTTGTATCGTTGGTGCCCACATGTACCACGACATATATATGTTATATTCTAATGTTTACTTATGCCCAATAAAAATTCAAATTCAAAAACAAAAAGCAGGCATTCCTCTCCGGGGATGAGTGAAGGCGCACTCAGTGAGAGCCATGGCAACCTCAGTAGCACACTATCGTCCAGTACCAATTGCTGAGATCTGTAAAGCTGCAACATGGAACTCTCTTCATACATTTGCAGCACATTACTGCCTGGACAAGGAAGGACGTCCAGACTCTGCCTTTGGACAATCCGTCTTGAAGAACTTATTTCCAGTATAATCCCAACTACTTCCACATCCATCTGCTGTGATTTTCAGGCTGCTTCATTTTTCCCAACAGTACACCAGTTGTTGTGCCTTTTGCACAAGTTGTACACTGATGGTCCAAATTAAATAGAGTCAGCCTGTAGCTTGCTGTTCACCCACATGTGAGAACTACCATCCTGCTTGTCCTGGGAGAAGGTAGAGTTGCTTACCTGTAACAAGTGTTCTCCCAGGACAGCAGGATGTAGTCCTCACGAAACCCACCCGCCACCCCGCGGTGTTGGGTACGAAACATTTTATTATTTTATTTTTTCGCTCACACCTTTTGCTACAAATGAGACTGAAGGGAGATCCCTGTGGCTGCAGGGATTATGGCATGCTCGGTGTGCCAGTCAAAAGTTCAAAAACTTTGACAGAAAAGTTTTTCCTGATAGGGCTCCATCCAGTGATGTCACCCACATGTGAGAACTACATCCTGCTGTCCTGGGAGAACACCTGCTACAGGTAAGCAACTCTTACCTGTAACAGGTGTCCATATTAGGATTAAGACAATTTTAAAAGTTTTGTATAATTTACATATTTAGGAAATTATTGTAATAAAAAACATTTTGATGGAGATGTAATGTAAAATGTTTGTCTGTTTTTGGTGAAGCATTACTATAATGTCATCCATCAATCTGGGAGTACAGTCTGGATGATCTAGTAGCCACTTCATTGCTTTATGCAAAATAGGGCCTACCTGCAGAAAACACTTCTTATAAAAGTCGAGGTGATATCCATTAGGTAAGCTCTTCACTGTTAGCATTTCCTCCATAGTAAAGGAGTGCAGCATCTCCTAGCATTTTATATTTCCATAGCATAAGGGAAGTCAATCTTTCCCAGGTAAGCATTGACTTCTGTTAGACTTCTCTTCTCTTCTGTAGAACACAATTGCAGAAAAAGATCTAAAAGGTTTTTTTTCTGACATTTTATAGATATTAGTGCCAGAATTAATGCAAGTCTCAGTTATCATATTCCCAGATCTCCAGTTTCGCAACATCCTAGCCAGCAAAGCCACAGTTTTATTACCATGCTCATAAATTGTTATGGCGCAAGAAATGAAAGGTCTTTTCTGTCTGTTGAACTTGAATGCTACTTAGTGCATCCCTGCATTTTTGGAGCTCCATCTAAACTCTTCTCAAGCATCTCGCCTTGTGTTACTTCTTCAATAATACAATTTTCCTAAGAAGCAAAGTTTCCCATTTAGCTCTATTTCTGAGAAAGCTTGAAAAGACAATGATTTTACCACATAGAACAGCTTTGAACATTTTCAATAAGAATACCGAATCATATTCCCCAACAGAGTGAATTTTAAGAAATTCAAGAGTTGTAGCTCTCACAAGCTCTGAGAAATCTTTCCTACCCAAAAGGGACAGTTTGATTCTCCATGTCTTCCCTCCCATGGAGGCCTGAGCTACTATGATTAGAAAAATCAGTGGACTATGGTCTGAATATCAATTGTTCCAAAATCCAGGAAAGCCTTTTAGGACATTAAAAAATAAATCTGTGTAGCTATAGGAGTTATATATTTGTGAAAAAATGGTGTAATTCCTTCCTGAGATCAATTTTTTTCCAAATAACTTTGAGGCCTAGATATCACATCAGAAACCTTAAGCCCTCTTCTTGTCCTGCACAGTCCAAAGTTCTAGAAAACGTATGCATTCTGGGATCTGGGCAAGAGTTCAAATTTTCATCTGCCACAATCTCAAGGTAGAGAATTCTGACATACTGTATCTTTCACTATTTTCCTAAAGAAAGGTATTCTGCTCCTTGTTTGACTCATAGACATTAACCAGAGCTAGATCTTTCCCATATAACGCACACTTCATACAGACAAATCTGCCCTCTGGATCCACTTTAACTCTATGTATCTGCATAGGTAGGGCTTAGGTTATGCTGCTCACAATTCCATGAGCAAAGGCATATACAATCTGACCCACCCAATCCTGTTTTAATTTCTCGTGCACTATATCCATCAAATGAGTCTCTTGCAACATTACTGTGTATGTGCCCTGTTTTACAAGCAATGTAAAAATATTTTCTTTTGATGGGAGAAGCTAAGCACTTGGGTATCAGTCATGATTGCAGTTTAAAGACAGCCATGCTTTGCTTACACATTATGCATTTGCAAGGTTTGTAAACTGCTGTAGCTGGAAAATGTTTTTAAGGCTGTAGTCTGCTTTTTTTTTTGTTTTGAAAACTTTTTAATCCTTAACTGACATTTAACCAGTTTAACAGCACAACAAAAACTCCAAACCTCCCAGAGCAGCCTCGCATAGAAAGAAGATACTTATTCTCCTAGTGCCAGGATCGCCCTTCATAACCATGGCCACTCATACAGACCCCAGGGCCTCTTACTTCTCACTCAAACTGAGCAAATCGTCTGAGCAGGGAAAAACTCATGGCTCAGGTTCCACTCCAATAAACAGACACTTCCCAGCCCTATAGATAAAATTTTCTATCTCCCAAAACCTCCCATCTTCTCTCCATCCTGTACCCTCCTAATTCCCACACTAATATCCCACAAAACTTTTCTAAACCCCCAAAACTCTGCACCCTCCACCCACAAACCCCCTTCCCTCCAGATTCCATATATGCTACATGGATTGTAATATCAAGTACAAAACTGACAGTCACAGCTGTCCTCCACCAACATGAAATGATGGCAAGCACAGTAACACAGAGGACAGTAATATATCTAGATCTAAAGTGCTTTTGCACTTGACACAGAATACCATAGTGGTCCTGTATTCATCATGTCTGAATGTCCATCACTCAGGATAGAACATGTAGAGGTACATATTCCCAGCTATTATGTGATTCTATTCCCTGACCGCCATCATATTCCTGGTGCAGATGCCCATATGGTATGCTCAAACACAACCTCAACACTATAATATAGCAGGAAGCAACTATGATCTCCAGCAGATGTGCAACCCCGCCATCTTGTTCTGTTCCATATAATTCAATGGTCAACATAATTCCAGCATCATTCATTCCAGACCACCCTCCCATCCTAAACCCCCACCAAATTACCTTAGCCAATAAACCCTGACCCCCATCTATCTGACCATCCTCGAGTCATAGCAAGATGTTGCCCTAAAGCTCTCATACTCTGTCTCTTTGGAGTGGAGAAGTAGCCTAGTGGTTAGAGCAGTGGGCTGTGAACCAGCCCACTGGTTCAAATCCTACTGCTGATCCTTGTGACCTTGGGCAAGTCACTTCACCTTCCATTGCCTACTGGGGACAGGGAAATACACAGAGTACCTGAATGTAATCCACTTTGAAATTCTGAGAAATGGAATATAAATCAAATGCGTCTACTGTGAGCGAATTTATTCTCAGCAGTAACTTTTTTAGAAGAGGCAGCTCTGCTAGCATAGTTCTGTACGCCCTGGGCAAAATTTTCTGCCTCTTTGGCAGACTCAAAGAACTTTGAGGACCTATCATAATGCACAGTTTCTGCAAGTAGAATAGCATGTATTATACTCCACTCTGATTTAACTGACCCTTTGCCTCTGCAAAGCTTTGTCTTTTTTTCTGTAGATCCATTGAAAAATCTTGGAAGATACAGATTTCCTGCCCATTAAACTTCAGATCTTGGGTTTTCCATGAAGCATCCAAGACTTTCACTTATCTATATAATTATGTAGCCTCATTAAAAGAGCTCTAGGGTGTGCATTATCAGCTGGCTTAGATGTTAAGCCTTGGTGTGCAGTTTCACCTTTAGCATAGCCTTCAGGGTCTGCAAGTTCAAATTCTGAGGTAACCATGTGACAAAGAAGGCAACCAGGTCTGAGCCTTCTGCTCTTTCAGATAAGCCCATGATTCTAATATTGTTATGGCAGCTTCTATTTTCAAGCTCATCCTGCTTTTCCGTGAGTTTTTTGGTTGTCCTCTTGTTTGTCTAAACACTGCCCAACACCAGTCAGCAATAGCTCCACATACTCCATGTGTTTCTGGAGGTTGTCCAGCCTGGCAGAGGTTTTACCCCACTATTGCAACTAATTACATGACCTTTTCCATCACTGACTCTAGTTTCAGCTACTTGCAGTTGGGCCCCCTATCTTACCCATGACTTTACTAACAAATTCAAAGATGTCTATTGGAAGGCCCAACTTTCATTCTGACTCCTCTTTCCATATGGCCTCCCTGTCTTGCGCCATCTTGTCCAGCACCAGTTTCCACCTTGTTCTTTTTGGCCTCTTACTCTATTCTGCTCACAACATCAGCAGGGAACATTTAAGCAGTAATTTCAAAAACTGATTCCCAGAATCAGATATTAAAGAGCTAGTAACCAAAGAGATAGATATAATTGGCATCAAAGAGACCTGGTGGAAGGAGGATAATGAATAGACAGTGCTATATCACGGTACAAATTATATTACAATGATAGGGAGGATCAACTTGGTGGGGGTATGGCACTTTGTCAAGGAGTGTTTACAGTCCAACAGGAAATAGACCATACAAAATGCTCAGAATCTTACCCATGTGTGTTGGGTAAGAGTATAGTCATAGGAGTATTCTACTATCCACCTAGCCAAAATGAGAGATTTCAGTTACCCCAATACTGACTGACTAAATGTAACATCGGGTCATGTTAGAGACATAAAGTTCCTGGATGGAATAAATGACTGCTTCATGGAGCAATTGGTTCAGGAACCAACGAGAGAGGGAGCTATTTTAGATTTAATTCTTAGTGGAATACAGGATTTGGTGAGAGAGGTAATGGTGGTTGGGTCACTTGGCAATAGTGATCATAACATGATCAAATTTGAACTAATGCCTAGAAAAGGGAAAATATGTGCATGTACATCTACAGCTCTAACACTAAATTTTCAAAAGGGAAACTTTGATAAAATGAGGAAAATAGAAAAAAACTGAAAGAGGCAGCTGCAAAGGTTAAGGGCCGGATTTTTAAACCTATGCGCACAGGGTACATTTGTGCGCACTACCCACCCGATTTTATAACAGGCTTTCCCCGTTCCCTCCGAGGCCGCTCTGAAATCGGAGCGGCCTCGGAGGGAACTTTCCTTCTGCCCCCCTACCTAACCCCCCCCAGCCCTATCTAAACCCCCCCTAACCTTTATTTCATAAGTTGCGCCTGCCTCTGAGCAGGTGTAGGTTGCACACGCTGGCGCAATCCCCCGGCATGGCCACTGTGCCGGAGGCCTCAGCCCCGCCCCTTTCACATACGCACGTCCCAGGGCTTTGCACGCATCGCCAGGCCTAAGCAAAATAGGCTCAGCGCACGCAGGAGTGGTTACGTGCGTAACTCTTTTAAAATCCGCCCCTAAGTGTACAACAGGCGTGGACATTGTTTAAAAATACAGTCTTAGAAACATGATTCAGATGTCTCCATGCATTAAGAAAGGTGGAGCGAAGACAAAACGATTACTGGCATGGTTAAAAGTGAGATGAAAGAGGCTATTTTAGCCAAAAAAATTCCTTCAAAAATTGGAAGAAGGGACCATCTGAAGAAAATAGGGAAAAGCTTAAGGTTTGTCAGGTTAAGTGTAAAACACTGATAAGGCATGCTAACAGAGAATTTGAAATGACGTTGGCCATAGAGGCAAGAACTCATAATAAAAACTTTAAAAAATATATATCTGAAGCAAGAAAACTGTTAGGGAGTTGGTTGGACCGTTAAATGACTAAGGGTTAAAGGGGCTCTTAGGTAAGATAAGGCCATTGCAGAAAGACTAAATGAATTCCTGCTTCTGTGTTTACTAATGAGGATGTTGGGGAGATACCGATTCCGGAGATGGTTTTCAAGGGTGATGAGTCAGATGAACTGAACCAAATCACTGTGAACCTGAAAGATATAGTAGGGCAGATTGACAAACTAAAGAGTAGCAAATCACCTGGACCAGATGGTATGCACCCCAGGATTCTGAAGGAACTAAAAAATGAAATTTCAAATCTTTTAGTTAAAATTTGGAGGGTGGCCAATGAAACCCCAATATTTAAATAGGGCTCCAGGGGCAATCCAGGAAACTATAGACCAGTGTGCCTAACTTCAGTGCTGGGAAATATAGTGGAAACTATTCTAAAGATCAAAATCACTGAGCCCATGGTTTAAAGGATCACAGTCAGCATGGATTTACCCAAGGGAAGACTTGCCTCACAAATCTGCATTTTTTTGAAGGGGGTTAATAAATATGTGGATAAAGGTGAACCAGTAGATGTAGTGTGTTTGGATTTTCAGAAGGCATTTGTCAGTCCCTCATAAGAGGCTTCTAAGAAAATTAAAAAATCATGGGATAGGAGGCGATGTCCTTTCGTGGATTACAAACTGGTTAAAAGACAGAAAAGAGAGTAGGATTAAATGGTCAATATTCTCAGTGGAAAAGGGTAAACAGTGGGGTGCCTCAGAGATCTGTACTTGGACTGGTGCTTTTCAATATATTTATAAATGATCTGGAAAGGAATATGAGTGAGGTAATCAAATTTTCAGATGATACAAAATTATTCAGAGTAGTTAAATCACAAGCAGATAGTGATAAATTGCAGGAGACCTTGCGAGACTGGAGGATTCTGTATCCAAATGGCAGATGAAATTTGACGTGGACAAGTGGAAGTTGATGCATAAAGGGAAAAATAACTTATGCAGTAGTTACACGATGTTAGGTTCCATATTAGGAGCTACCACCCAGGAAAAAGATCTAGGCATCATAGTGGATAACACATTGAAATCGTCAGCTCAGAGTGCTGCAGCAGTCAAAAAAGCAAACAGAATGTTAGAAATTAAGTAGGGAATAGGGAAAAAACCGGGAAATGTCATAATGCCTCTGTATCGCTCCATGGTGAGGCTGCACCATGAGTACTGTGTACAATTCTGGTCACCACATCTCAAAAAATATATAATTGCACTGGACAGGGTACAGAGAAGGGCGACCAAAATGATAAAGGGGATGAAACAGCTCTCCTTTGAGGAAAGGCTAAAGAGGTTAGGGCTGTTCAGCTTGGAGAAGAGCCGGCTGAGGGGGGGATATGATAGAGGTGTTTAAAATCATGAGAGGCCTAGAACTGGTAAATGTTAATCAATTACTTATTCTTACCGATAATAGAAGGACTAGGGGGGCACTTCATGAAATTAACAAGTAGCACATTTAAAATTAATCGGAGAAAATTCTTTTTCACTCAACGCACAATTAAGCTCTGGAATTTGTTGCCAGAGGATGTGGTTAGTGCAGTTAGTGTAGCTGGGTTTAAAAATAGGTTTGGGTAAGTTCTTGGAGGAGAAGTCCATTAATTAATCAAATTGACTGACATCAGTAGTATGGGATCTACTTAGTGTTTGGGTACTTACCAGGAGCTTGTAGCCTGGATTGGCCACTGTTGGAGACAGGATGCTGGGCTTGGTGGACCCTTGGTCTGACCCAGTATGGCAATGTATGTTCTTATATCAGTAACTTCTTAGTCTCCAATGAGGAGGGAGGGGAGATACATGATATTGACAGTGTTGAGCAACCTCCAGGTAAAGGAGGTAGACTTGATGAAAAGTTGGTCATCTTGAAAATGTATCTGCCTTTAATTTCCATGTGAGCGGCAGGATAACTGAAAGCACCTTAGTCTTAGTGACCCTCAGCTTTACTATCATACCATAGATTTTATACCTTGGGGGTATTGCTGCCACTCTGACTTGCTGCTTTATCCTTCATGCTACACCTTGAGGGTCTTGCCATACCTCTGATGTACCACCTTGGAGGTTTTGCTGCCACTCAAGCATTGCTGCCATACCTTAGACTCTGTACCTTGAAGGTCTTGTTCTCTCTCTACCTGGCTGCCATAACCTAGACTACATCATGGGGATCTTGCTGCCACTCAGCATTTCAGCCATAACCCAGACTCTACACCTTGATCTGTTATTGCCACCGTGGGTTTCTGCTTTGTACTTCTCATGGTACCTTGAGGTGTTAATGAGACTCTTTGTGCTGCTTTGTCCCTCTATTGATGCCTTAGGATTTTTCTTGCCACCTTTGCTGCTTCATTCTTTCTACCTGGTTCTTTAGGATGTTCATGCCACTTTTAGTGCCCATTTATGAAACTGTGGAGTGTTTTGCCATTCTTGCAGCTGCTTTGGTCCTTTAACGGTGCCTTGGAGAATTCTTGCTGCTGCTAATACACTTTTGCACCTTTACAGTGCCTTAGGCTATTCTTGCTTCTTTAGGTGTCTCTTTGCCAAAGTCTTGGTGCTTTGACGATCTCTTCCCCCTTCTGATAATATATACCAACAAGTTTCATTTGAATTGCGTAGAACACCTCCATTTTGGAGCTCAAAATAGGCTGTATAGCTTCTGCCATTTACTTTGATGAGAAACAAAAATGAATTGAACAAATAAGAATTAATTTTTGGTTTGAAGCAAACAAAATGAAAGGAGGTGACCTACAAAACTAATAAATAAACCAAAATGAAAACTTTGCCTCTGATCATCTCGAATATGAATATCCATGACACGTTTCCCTCCATTTTATTTTAGGTGGATACATGCAAGTTGTCAAAACCTAAACACTGAGGAAGAAGTGGAAAATGCAGCTAATAATGGGTTTGACTGTACCATGTGTAGACCATACATAACACCAACTCATGGTGAGAGAGATTTAATATTGTGAAAGATCTTTTCAACCCCGCTCAATCTTTTAAAATGCTGATTACCTGTGTTTTGTGGCTTTGTCTTGGTCATTTTAGTGTTGACATTAAAATGAAAAATATGCCTTTATAATTAGGATATCATTTTACTAATTTTTAAACATAAATATGTTTCTAATAATTCTCATTTCTCAGAGTCAAAATTTTCAATTTTTCAAAGACATAATTCTTTTTTTTTTTTTTTTTTTTTAATTCTTTATTTATCAAGTTTCACTATATATTACAATACACGTTTCTCATTACATAGTTATGGAAATGACAATGTATGATAAATGCAATACATTGATACTTATTACTAATTAGAAAAATAATTTTACCACCACATTTTTATTATCAACCATAATGGAGGGTTATTATTCCTATATAAATTGGGAGCATATCAAGAAACAGATTTATAAGAATATTTGCATATCCTATACCTTTTTTTCCTTTTTTTTTTAACCTTAGTAAATGTATAATACAAAAACAAGAGAATACATATATATTTTTTGTTCCTGACCAATTAAAAATGTTCTTAGATCAAGACATAATTCTTTATCTTTACACATCTGTTTTCTGAAGATACCAACAGGTTAAGCAATACATAAGAAGTAATAAATCTGTGTTAATCTTCAGATTAATTGTAAAACTATATTTTATAACATTGCTTTTCTTATAATTAAGCACTCTATTTGTTAGACAGGATTCATATGAAATCGGTGTCGTTGAAGTGACCTTGATGGTCTCAGTTTAAATTCCTTCAAGCTAGTTTGTATCTTTAAGCATCAAGAAATTTGACCTTATTGGCATACTCTGAAATAAATACTGTATACAGTTCCTCTTCATAACAAATCACATTTTATGACATAAAGTAATCTATTAAAACCAAATTTTGTTTCTAGTATTTGTAGGAAAGGTCAACAAACACTTGTAGATGATAAAATACATATATTTCTTTTACTGTGGTCTAGCTTTTAAATATTCTCTTCATCAGGTCAGTACTGATGTGAATTTCGCACTGACCTGAAGGAAGTTAATTCTCAAAAGACAGCCACAGTTGTATTAAGAATATAAGAATTGCTCAAATTTTTCCAAAGGTGAATCTAGGCAAGAATCCTGCTTATAACATTAGCATTCAGCAAATATTTAGAGGAAGTATTTAAGAAATATTGCATGTGTACGGTTGTCCATCTAATGTCGTCATCCTCCAGTTTCTAGCAGTCATGATTTAGGGATACATTGAAGCTGGGTTGACATCCTGACTGTAATTTAGTCCAGTAAAAGTATATCACCAGCAAGTTTTTTGTTGGTCTTAACTAACATAGCCATGTTAGAGAATTAGCATGTCTGTTATCATGATAAATCAGTCTCTTTGGTTAACACTAAGATGGTTATAACATGGTTACATAGCCATCCTGTTGGCTCAGTAAAACAAAGGGTGCCCAATGAGGGGAAATTGGATAGAGAGAGATGCAGAAGGTAGAGCAAGGACAGCCGGGGCAGACCTTCCAGTTAGAAAAATAAGTGGTCCCCTAACAGCAACTTTCTCATAGCAGAAGGCAATGGAGACCAGACCAATATGTCAGTGAAAGCAAGTAACAGAACATCTCTAACCATTCTGTTTCCTCTGCAATGGCAGAGGAAACAGATTCTCTTTGCAACAAATATAATAATCCCCTTCTTGTTATGTACAGAACTGTGGGCTGTTCTATCAATAAATTCAGTTATCCATTTGGCTTAATGAGTTGCTTCATTTTTCTAAAATTACAGATATATTTTTCTATTTTAGTGCCTTCCACAGATGATTGTGAGTCGCCAATAGTAGCACATATTGTCACAAAAGTAAAAGAACCAGGTAAAAAAAAATTGAATTCCTAAACTCTTGCCTACTGATTTTTTTGGAATGTTAAAATCAAATGTATTATTAATTTTGTCAAGACGTCTTTTAAGGTTGAAATTAATTTTATCCCAGGACAAGCAGGATGCTAGTCCTCACATATGGGTGACATCAGTAATGGAGCCCTATGTACGGAAAACTTCTGTAAAAGTTTCTATGAAACTTTTGACTGGCACCAGAGTGCCTACTGAGCATGCCCAGCATGCCATGATATTCCCTGCCACAGGGGTCTCCCTTTAGTCTTCTTTTTTCCGCGAAGCAGTTAGCCTCGCGGTTATCAGGAGTCCTGTGGGATTCTCCACATATTTTTCCTTACGGAAAGCTTCAAAAACTTCAACCGCAAAGGGTCTCCCTTAGTTTAGTCATTGCGGTGAGTTTTTACCGTTCTCGCGATTCCGTTCCGTTTTTTGATTAAAAACAATTTTACCTGAGTCCTAGGCCGTCGACGGCTGTCCGGCCACAAAATGGCTACAGGTTTTAAAAAATGTCCGAAATGCGCGAGAAATATGTCTATCACAGACCCTCACCAAGACTGTGTACTTTGCCTTGGTGAAGGTCATGATGTAAAAAATTGTCCCTTATGCGCTACGATGACCTCGAAAGGTCGACGTCTACGGATGGACAAAATGGAGCAACTATTCAAGATACAGCTGATTACTGCTCCGTCTACTTCCACACAATCGTCTCCGGCTGGGTCGATTAGGAAAGTAGTATTGAAGAAACGTCACTCAGGTGAGTCGGGAGACGCTCCCTTTTCCTCCCCCTCTCCATCGTCCAGAGCGTCCACATCGAGCAGCGAAAAAGGGCGCGAAAAAGATAAACATCGCCATCGGCATCGCAGGCCGCACACAGCAACCACCGCTTCGATACCCGGCGAGCCATCGGCGGAGGACGGGACACCGATTAAGAAAGCCCGGCTCCAAAGTAAGGCTTCTGAGCCACCAGCAGGCCAACCCTCGCCGATTCCGGCGGAAGGAATCGTACCTCCTCAGGGCTCTGAGGTTGTACTGCTATCGCCGCCACCGCCTCCCCCCATGGGTGCTCTGTTCACATCATCCATGCGGGCGGAACTTGACAGTTACATACGTCAAGCGGTTAAGGATGCCTTTATCGAGGCGATGCCACGGCCTGCCACTCCGGTTCTGCCATCGACACCGGTCATAGGAGGATCTCCGGTCCCATCACCGATTCCTTCACGACCAATGCCAAGGAAATCACCGCTCTCCTCGATGGCACCGATTCCATCACCGGTTCTACCTAGGCCGCAATCACCGGTTCCAGCACTACCGATTCCCCGGTTACCATCGATTCCACCACGGCCATCGACCCCGATGGCACCGTCGATGCCTTCTCAAGAATCCATTTTTCAACCATTAATGGACAAGCTGGACTCACTGATCCATTGCTTCTCATCTTTACCACAACCTATAGATGTAGATGAGAATCAAGAGCCATTACCAGGTCCCTCGGGTGTCACGCCACCCCTTAGACCTCAGACTCCACTATCCGAAATGCCAGCTAAGCCTACTAGGCTGTTGGAGCACCCTCTGGATGATAGTGACCAAGAATTCTCCTCGGATGAAGACCTCCTTTCTGAGCCTTCTCCGCCAGAAGATAGAAGAAAGTCACCACCGGAGGATCTGTCTTTCTCCAACTTTATTAAAGAAATGTCTCAAACAATTCCTTTCTCTCTCATTTCTGAAGTAGACAGCAGGCAAAAAACCTTGGAGGTGCTTCAATTCGTGGATCCTCCCAAGGAAATTCTTGCTATTCCTGTTCATGAAGTATTACAAGAACTTATGTACAGGATATGGGAACACCCTGGTTCGGTGGCAGCTGTTAATAAGCGGGCGGATGCCACTTATCTAGTACAACCCATCCCAGGGTTCCAAAAAACTCAACTACCACACCAATCAGTGGTGGTTGAGTCGGCTCAAAAGAAAGCCAAAAGATTAAAGCAACACGCCTCCATACCTCCTGGAAAGGATAATAGGTTCTTGGACAATCTTGGCCGGAAGATCTTCCAAGCTGCTATGCTGGTATCTAGGATAAATTCATACCAGCTTTTCATGAATCAATACCAGCGTGACCTATGGAAACAAGTTGAATCCCTGTCTCATCAGTTACCTGACCATCTTCAGGAAGGATTTCAAAACCTCGTACATAAAGGCCTAGAGGCAGGAAAACACGAGGTTCGAGCCACGTATGATTCATTTGAAACAGCATCCAGATTGTCTGCATCCGGAATAACAGCTAGAAGATGGGCCTGGCTCAAATCTTCAGAGCTGAGACCAGAGGTACAGGAGCGCTTGGCGGACCTGCCTTGCTTAGGAGAGAACCTCTTTGGCGATAAGGTCAAGGAGGCGGTGGCCACCATCAAAGACCACACAGAAACCCTCAAACAGCTTTCTCAGCTGCCACAAGAGGTACATCAACCTTCAAGGAGGCCTCCAAGAAGGGAACAAAGAAAGCCATATTACCGCCCTAGGCGGTATTATCCACCAGTAGCCAGGCCCAGACAACAAAGACCTGCTCAACGGTCTCAGCCTCGCCAAAGACCTGCTAGGCCTCAACAACCTCCGCCTGCGGCGTCCACTTCCGGTTTTTGAAGTACAACCAGAGGGCATGGGTCATTCCCAAAATCCTTATCCACAAGTACCTGTCGGAGGCCGAGTTGCTCACCATCTTCAAACTTGGACCTCCATCACTACAGACCAATGGGTACTCTCAATCATATCTCAAGGGTACCACTTGGACTTCCTCACTGTGCCAAGACACAATCCCCCTATTCCGTCTTGGACAGTGTCTCATCATTACACAATCCTGCAAGCAGAATTATCCACCCTCCTGACTGCCAGGGCCATCGAAAGAGTTCCCAGGCCTCAGTGGGGCAGAGGATTCTACTCCCGATATTTCCTCATTCCAAAGAAAACCGGGGGTCTACGTCCTATCCTGGACCTCAGAAATCTCAACAAATTTTTAAAGAAGGAAAAATTCAGGATGGTGTCCTTAGGCACCATGCTACCTCTTCTTCAAAAAGGAGATTGGCTCTGCTCTCTGGATCTTCAAGACGCTTACGCTCACATTCCCATTTTTCCACCTCATCGACAGTACCTGCGATTTCTGGTACAAGGTCAACACTTCCAATACAGGGTGCTACCATTCGGCCTTGCATCAGCACCTCGAGTATTCACAAAATGTCTAGCAGTAGCGGTGGCACATCTTCACAAGCAACAAGTGCATGTGTTCCCCTACTTGGACGATTGGCTCATCAAAAGTCATACACAGAGCGGAGCTGTCACTTCTCTCCATCTCACAATAAGATTGCTTCACTCCTTGGGATTTCTCATCAATTACGACAAATCCCATCTCACACCATCTCACCAGTTGCAGTTCATAGGTGCAGATCTCAACACCATCACAGCAAAGGCCTTTCTTCCGAAAGACCGGGCTCAATCGCTCGTTCTCCTAGTACATTCTATTCGCAATCAACATACAGTCACAGCTCATCAGTGCCTCATCCTACTCGGACACATGGCCTCAACAGTTCACGTCACTCCCATGGCCAGACTGACCATGCGACTAATGCAATGGACACTGAAATCTCAATGGATTCAAGCCATTCAGCCACTGTCCACTCACATCCAGATAACGCCAGAGCTGAAGTCTTCCCTTCTCTGGTGGACATCACCAATCAACTTGCTCAAAGGCCTACCTTTCCAGCAACCAGTTCCACAAGTGACTTTAACTACAGATGCGTCCACCTTGGGATGGGGAGCGCACATTGCTCATCTGAAAACACAGGGCAAGTGGACAAATCAAGAAGCCTCCTTTCAGATAAATTTCCTGGAGCTTCGAGCTATACGCTATGCTCTATATGCATTCAAGGACTGCCTTTCACACAAGACTGTTCTGATCCAAACGGACAACACAGTAGCCATGTGGTACATCAACAAGCAGGGTGGTACGGGCTCGTACCTCCTTTGTCAGGAAGCAGCTCAAATATGGGACTGGGCCCTAGCACACTCAATTCTACTACGGGCCACCTACCTAGCAGGCATCCACAACACAGTAGCGGATCGCCTCAGCCGTCACTTCCAACCACACGAGTGGTCCCTCGATCCAGCGATAGCAACCAAAATATTTCAACGCTGGGGTCAACCAACCATAGATCTCTTTGCGTCACATCTGAACTACAAAGTGAACAATTACTGCTCTCTCCTCTTCCAGCGGAACAGCTTACCAAAGGACGCGTTTGCCCGCCATTGGAACTCAGGCCTGTTATACGCGTATCCACCAATACCGCTCATAACCAAAACACTAGTGAAGCTACAACAGGACAAGGGGTCCATGATACTCATAGCCCCATATTGGCCTCGACAAGTATGGTTCCCCACACTGCTAGATCTCTCAGTCAGGGATCCAATTCGCCTGGGAGTAGCTCCCACTCTCATAACTCAGGAACAGGGACAGTTGCGCCATCCCAACCTCCAATCCCTGTCCCTGACAGCATGGATGTTGAAAGCTTGATCTTGCAACCATTCAACCTTTCAACCAATATATCTCAGGTACTAATAGCTGCACGTAAACCGTCCACTAGAAAGAATTATTCATACAAATGGAAAAGGTTTACTTTATGGTGCACTCAGAAAGGTTTAGATCCTTTCACTTGCCCCACTACCTCGCTACTAGATTACCTTTACCATCTCTCAGACTCTGGTCTTAAGACGTCATCTGTAAGGGTACACTTAAGTGCAATCTCAGCTTATCATAACAAGCTAGGAGATGCGCCTCTCTCCACACAGCCTCTCGTCAGTAAATTCATGAGAGGCCTAACTCACATTAAACCTCCAGTTCATTCCCCAAGCATACTATGGGACCTGAACGTAGTTTTAACCAAGCTTATGCGTTCTCCATTTGAACCCATAAATACCTGTGACCTTAAATTCCTTACTTGGAAAACGGTATTTCTCATAGCCATTACATCAGCTAGAAGGGTCAGTGAACTACAAGCACTAGTAACTTACGAACCCTTCACGAAGTTCCTTCATGACAGAGTAGTCCTCCGTACACATCCAAAATTCCTTCCTAAGGTTGTCACGGAATTTCATTTGAACCAAACCATAGTTTTACCTACATTCTTTCCTAGGCCTCACTCTCACCAGGGAGAGAGAGCCTTACACACTTTGGACTGTAAACGTGCGTTATCTTTCTATTTAAACCGCACTGCAGCCCAAAGAAAATCAAATCAACTGTTTGTGTCCTATGATCCAAACAAACCAGGTAAGGCAGTGGGTAAGCATACTCTGTCAAACTGGCTAGCAGATTGCATACAATTTTGTTATGAAAAAGCAGGCCTTACTCTCCAAGGGCGAGTAAAAGCACATTCAGTCAGAGCAATGTCAACTTCAGTAGCACACCTTCGCTCTGTACCTATTCTGGACATTTGTAAAGCAGCAACATGGAGTTCTCTTCACACCTTTGCAGCTCACTACTGTCTAGACAAGGAGGGAAGACAAGATTCAGCATATGGACAATCCGTCTTAAAGAACTTGTTTCCAGTTTAATCCCAACTCCTTCTACATCCAACCTGCTGTGATTTCGACTGATTCATTTCAATAACAATACCTTACGGTCATTTCAGCACAAAATGAATCAGCCTCTAGCTTGCTAATCACCCATATGTGAGGACTAGCATCCTGCTTGTCCTGGGATAAAGCAAAATTGCTTACCTTGTAATAGGTGTTATCCCAGGACAGCAGGATGATGTCCTCACGAAACCCACCCGCCACCCCGCGGAGTTGGGTCCGATACGTTTTATTATTTTATTTTTGGCTAACGCTATTTGCTACATACAAAGACTAAAGGGAGACCCCTGTGGCAGGGAATATCATGGCATGCTGGGCATGCTCAGTAGGCACTCTGGTGCCAGTCAAAAGTTTCATAGAAACTTTTACAGAAGTTTTCCGTACATAGGGCTCCATTACTGATGTCACCCATATGTGAGGACTACATCCTGCTGTCCTGGGATAACACCTATTACAAGGTAAGCAATTTTGCTTTATTCCAGATCCTGAAAGAGAAATGGTTTTCTTTGCTATAACAATCCTTTGTACATCAGAGCAGTCCGATTGCCTTGTGCCCAGTGATACTTCATAAGATGCATAATAAGAGGCATAATTAGAGCCCTGGATTCCTGTGGTAGATTTTTCAAAATTCTGTGGCAAATAAGTGGCAAATTTGTATAATTTTGCATAAACATAAACACCTCTAACTATGCGAACAAGTCATTTTTTTTATTGAAAATCATTCACATTGGGTTTTTTTAACTCCTTATTTATAATCAAGTTTTTGACATATAACCAGAAAGGCAATTTGGCTTACAAACCTGCACATTAGGAAATATAGCACAATTTACAAACGAAGGCATACCACACCAGTATGACAGAGACATTAATCCAATACACAGAACTTTATGTAACATCCCCATATTTGCTCATATTTTTCCCATTTCATTTTTGTCTATTTATAAAATGTATATCCCTCCCCTCCAAACCAAATTACATAATCATAAACATTTCCTGAAACAATATGGCTTTGAGACCCTTTCTAAACTTTTTAACACCCTTTTCTTTCTTCAGATACACTGGGAGTGTGTTCCACATTACTGGAGTAGCATACATAAAAGCTCTTTTGCATATAAACTGTGAATAGGAGTCATGATTTGAGGGTAGTGCTAACATTTCTGTTCCTTCAGATCTCAAGGAGTTCTGTTGCACATACCACCACAATTTATTTCCCAAAATACACTGATTAAGTAATAAAGTAATTTATGCACAGTTACCAATAATTTGAATCATGACAGATACTTGACCAAGAGTCAGTGAAGATCTTGCATCAGTAGGGAAATATGAATATACATACTGACTTCACTAGTGAGCCTTTTCTGCAGCGCCTGAAACATTGTATCTGGTAATCCAGTAAGTAAACTATTGCAATAGTCAATATGACTCAATACTAGAGCTTGTAACTATTTTAAAAAGTTCTTACAGTATTAGTACTTTCAGTTTAACCAATTTAAGTTTATAAAATGCAAGTTTAGCAACATTCTTCACAAATTACGAGCGTCCATTTGTATAGGCAAAGAAAACCCAGCAAGATCGATCTGCAAGCCTTTCATCATATACCATAAAAATTCAATATCTTGTATTGTGCTTGCCAATTATCTAAACATGGATTGAACTTCCAGTAACTAGCTATGGTGAATTGCACAGCAAGGAGAAGCTGTGCTACCAAAGATCTATGTTTTGAGGAAATTAAAAAGCCCTCCCATCTCCCCAGCAAACCCAGAAGGGGGTCAAATGCACTGGAAATGCAATAATATTGGAGATTCCCTGTGTTACTGCAACCCAGAATTGTCACACACCTGGACAGTGCCATTACATATGCACATAAGTGCCCTGCTCCCCATATCCTTGCCAACGTGGAGGGTCAGCATTTGGAAATAGATAGAAGTACTGCGAGGTGCATTAATGTTTTTGCAATAATTTAATCATCCATTTGACTCTTCTACTGCATATAGAGGGATGCTGTGCAGCTTTCCAAATAATTTCCCATGCTATTTTCTTAAGTTGAAGACTTAGGTATGCATTCCAAGCTTCTATCAAAGGTCAAGGAGTAACTCTACCAAATGTAGCATAAATAATTTCTCAGAATACAATTGAAATGCCCTTGGTCAGGCATTCAGCATCACATAAAAAATCCTCTAAATCATTAAACTGTTGTAGGGGTCTTTGAAATTGAAAGTCTTACCCATTACCTCCTTCAACTGCAAATAAGAACTCCAGAGTCCTCCATGAAAATCTTTGAACCTATCATCCCAAATGTTTGCTATGAGAAATAAACTGTTTTCTCTCCATTGTTTGAAAGCAGGATATAAAGAACACCAAGCAATAGTAAGTTCCTATAAACCTGAGAAATTGAGAGTAGCAGATTTTAAGAATCTCTGTACCTGCTGCCAGACGCCTAACACTTGATAGCTCAGAGGAGAAATAGCCAACAAGAATAACAGAGTTTAAGCTCCACTGAGGAAGCCTTCTCCTTCTGCATAGGTAACCAACTGCTATCTGTATTGTCAAACCAAGCTTTAAGATATACTAGCCTAGCAGTCCAATAATAAGTACAAAGATTAAGCAGGGCAAGACCCTCTTGTGCTTTCATCATCCAGAGCCAACTTAGTTTAATTGTTGCCAAATGTATGCTGCCAAATACATGGTCATCAAGCTATGCAATTCCACAAAAATCTTAGAGCAGGTGTTCCCAAACCTGTACTAGGGACCCTACAGCCAGTCAGGTTTTCAGGATATCTATAATGAATGTGCATACCATGGAGGCTCATTATATGCGAGTTTGTAAATACACCAGCTGAAACAAGTAAAACAGCCTGGGTAAGACATTCATTTTGAGTAAATTATACCTGCCAGTCCAGGAAAATGCAATGTCCTCCCACTTGGAGATATCTTGCTTGATGGTATATGTAGAAGCACCATAATGTGTTCGATAAAGCTGGCCAGACACAGTAGTAATATGGACTCCTAAGTATTTGAAACCATCTCGGACAATCCTAACAGAATCTAAACAGGTTGGAATTGAAAGCTTACCACCAAAAACAGGTATATTTCAAAGTTAATTATATAATCCGAATAGGCTCTTTTCTCAGTCAACAGGTCTGTAAGAGCTGGGGTTGAAAATCATTTGCATTGTTTTTAAACAATATTTAAACTATATTCAAATTAAAAAAAGTACCAAATACAAAAAACTAATTTATCAAGTGACGGCACATATTACAAACTTGTAATTGTGAAATTCACTTTTGTTTTGAATCTACATGCAGCCATCCTTTTTATATCTTCTTGAGAAAGTCCTTCTCTTTCCAAATATATGAGTTTATATATGCTAAAATGCCCCCAAGATCAGCACTTTAACATGCTGTTAATTACACAGTAAGATTTGTGCACATATATTGGAAATAGATATGAAAAGGAATTAAATTAGCACAAGTTTGAAACTTGTCAGCAGTAGTGTCAGTCATCAAGGCTTGTATGAATTGAAATTAATGCCTGCTGTGAGACACCAGCAGTAGCAAACTTCCAAAAACACACCTAGGTCTTTGTAAATAGTGCATGATTGACTACATATTCAGGTGCAAGAACCTTTGTCTAAAGATTAAATTTTTCTAAATAGACATTATCCAGGAATTATATCAACATCATCTTTGGTTTGATAAGGATTTAAGAGATCTTTGAGGAATCAAACATTCTGATTGCTTTCCTTGTCTACTTCAACTGCATCCCCACCCTCTTGTTACTTCAGGAAAGGAGGAAGGGGTTGGATGGGAACAACAGAAAGATAGGTTCTCTGCAGGCTGATGGCCAAATAAGGGGCAAGAGGAGGAGCAAATACTGAAGGCAGCAGGCACCCTGCAGCTTTCTTCAAATGAATTAATTAAGAGGTGTGAAACTTTCAGAAATGTTGATTCTGGGGCAGGTTGTCAGATTGCGGCAGCAAGCTAATTATGAGGTTTCTTCCATGGCTGCACAATCACAGGAGCTAGAGACAATTAGGTATAGTGTGTCCTTGAAAGGTAAGCCTTCTGAATGGGCTTACACTGAGACCATGTAACCGTTCATATGTGGCACCTGGATAACTTTCTCATATTTGGCAATTGTTACAGCAAAACTGTAAAATATTTTTTCCAATGGCTAGTTCCTTATCCTCCTGCTAGATCAGTCTTTACTTTAGAGTAACTCCTCTCTGTGCAATTGGTGGAGACAAAGGCCATGCCTCTCTGACTTCTTCTGTGACATCATACTTACTATAAGGAGGTGTGGCTCAGGGCAGCCATCAGTTTTTCTTTCTCTCCAGCAGTAGGTGGATCAGAATCTTTGCTATATTTTGTCCTCTTCCAGTTGCCAGTTCTCAGATCCCCCTGGGACTCCTTACAAGGTTTCCCACAGGAAACTTGCTCCCGAGTTTCTTACTTCTGGACTTTGTCAAGCCTCTTGGGTAGGGTTCCCAGACCCAGTGAGGTCCTGGCATGGCCACTGTAGCAGAGGGTTCCCTCTCCCTACAGGGAGACAGAAACCGGGGGTGTGGCCCTCTTCTGAAGAGCTCTTGGTTTGCCCCCCCCTCCCCCCAACATTCCTTCTCCTCTATATTCCCCACAGATGACCTCCAAAACAGGGCTGATCAGGACAAAGGATAGCAGGGAAGTAGAAGTGAGTATAATTAAAGCACTGCTGATGCTGGCGCGAGCAGCTGTTACATGCTGAGTGGAAGCTTCGTGCAGACATCCACATGCTCTCTGCACTGAATAGTACATTAGGCAGAAGTTAAGCACTGTCTTCTGTGCTGAATGGAAGTCATACGCTGAACAAAAGGTAATGTGGTTATCTGCGCACAACAAGGGCAATACACGGAATGGAACTCAGGGAGTATTGACCGCTAGCATGTGTAATTGATGCTACAGATAAATGAATAGAGGCAGGCAGTGCCCAGTCTGAGGGACTAAGAGAACCTACGGTAACTGGCACAATTTGCCAACCTCGGGGTCACAAAAAGAAAGAGAACCCCATGCCTCTTCTCCCCCCCCCCCCCCAGAGGGACAGGGAGGGACTGGAAGAAGCAGTCCCTAATGAACCCCCTTCTATACTTCCTCTGGAAGCATAAAGACTAAGACAGCCATACAAAAACCCGGGGGCAAGTCCCATGTGGTGGCCTTTTCAACTTAGTTTATCTTGCTTATGCACCAAGCCTATGAGACAGTGCAAGTGAATCCATGTCCAAACCTCTTGCCTCAAGAGTAGCTGATGGGTCCACCTCACAAACAGGCTAAACTAACAGTTGGGAGACCAACACCTCCCATTAAAGCCTCTGCATTAGAATCCAGGGATTCCCCAGGGAGCCTGGATTCTGACCAATGAGAAAAGCATGAAGAGGAAGGGTCCTCTGAAGAAAAGGATTCCTCAGTGGTCTGCCTCTTTTGAAAAAAGGAACTGCCAACCTTAATTATAGACACCCTAGTAGCACTTAAGATCTATGATACCATGGAAAGAAATCAAGTGAATGGAGATCTTATCTTACGGGGAAGATGGAGAACTTCTTAAACCTTCCCACTATATTCAGCTGAAGGAAATGATAATGGAAGAGTTAGAATTGCCCCAGGGCCACTGAGAGGCACCAGAGCACTAGAGAAATTATACCCTCTATCCCAAGAATCAAAAGGTACCCTCTTAAAGTTTCCAAGAATAGATGCTTCATTGTCTGCAGTAACCCACAAAACCACAATTTCTGTGGAAGGAGGCTCATCATTAAGGGACCACCAGGAAAGGAAAATGGTAGTGATAATGACACAAGCTTTTACAACTAATGCATTGGGCCTATAAGCCTCCATGTATGGAAGATTAATAGCAAGGGCACTGTCAGAATCAGAAGAGACTGCCCGAATTGAATCAGAAGTAGCAGTCCTCACAGCTACCCTCTATGATCTTCTAAGAAAATCCTTCCGATCCCTGGCTGCTGACGTGGTAGCAAGGAGGCTGCTGTGGCAATGGAACTGGGCAGCAGATGAGTCAGTCCTGATTGACCAAACTACCCTTCAAAGGGAGGCTCTTATTTGAAGAAGAGCTAGAGAAACTTATTAGGACAAGGGAGAATCAAAATCATTAAAGTTACCGTAGGAAAAACCAAGAGTTAGCTCTAGGGCCTAGAGGCTATACAGACTCAGAGATTATCATGGATATAGAGCAGGTGGCCTTGATACACAGCGATCTAGAAAATCTAGGGCTCAGACCTTTCAAGGAACCATGAGGCCTAGGAATGAACACTACCAGCTGCCCATCCAAGTGACATTCAGTGGGTCCCTCTAGGAATTCTGCTAGTAGGTAGATGCTTACACACATTCAGCAAGACAGTTTTAACCTGTGTCACACATAAAAAGATGACTTTGTTTACATTTGGGCTTCCAAGGCCCCCCAGCCTGGGCCTTAGAGAGCAGCTGAACGTGTACTGAGACAGCCAAAAATGCAAGACTTCCTGCAAACATAAAGAGGTTCCCCCTTTACTCCCCTCCCCCGAACCTGCTGCACACTCACACACACAAACCACAGCCATACCCACACACTCCAAATACATCCAAACCCAAAACTCCTTGCTCCTCAAGAGGCACAAAGTACCCAGCGTCCCTGGAGAGCACACTGGCTTTCCTCTGCCCCCTCCCCTCCAATAGCATCTCCCCCCCCCCCCCCCCCCCCCCGCCGACTCTAAACATATAACTTCAGATAGTTAGAACAGATTAAGAAGAACTTGAGAAATTAAACAGCCAACAGAGCCAGCCCCCGAACATCAGAAAAAAGAAAAGAAAAAAGAAAAAATTTAGATAAGAGGCAATGAAGAGACAACAACTCATCCCTCTAGAAAGGGCCAAAAACAGTCAGTTAGGGGTTCTGTTGGAAGGACAGAGAAAACTGAGGCACTGGCAGAAACAATCCAGGATCCCCTGCCCTTCAAGTAACATTGCCTGGCTCTAGCGAAGATATAAAGGAATTGGCATCTTTCTTTTTGCAGAAGAAGTGGACAGTACCATTGTGTTGTAGCTTAGCAGGAAAAATTAAAGCAAACGGTATCCCCCTTTTGTGTAACTCTGTGCAGGCAGGGGGACATGGCTTTCCGTTGTGCAGAGACTGCGGCGGAGAAATTGTGGAACAACAGGATCTTGTGCCCCTGGTACTCCACTCCCACGTGCTCCCTAAAGGCACGCATAAGCTGAATTTTGTGAGACCAGTTAAGAATTCTGGCCATCACGGGCCGTGGTTTACCAGCGTCGGCTCTAGGCAGTCCCAGTGTGTGCACTCTTTCGCTGCGCAGGTGGCCAGTGTTCAGCGTCAGGCCCAGCTGGCTGGGCAACCAAGTTTCAATAAGATCATACAGTTCCTGGTCTGGGACTGATTCAGGAAGGCCAATTATTTTAAGATTATTTCAACGGTTCCTATTCTCTTGACCTTCCAACCGGTCTGGCAACGCAGAATTCTGTGCAGAGAGCACTTGTACTTGCCTTTCCGCCGCATGCAGTCTGTCTTCCTGATCAGACAGCTTGTGCTCCGCTTCATCCAGCCTTTTAGCCTACCCCTCAACAGCATTTAGAACATCTTCTATGGAGGTTTGAATTTTGAGGAGCCTGGCATCCACCAGTTCAGCCACCTTTGCAGATACCTTACACAGGGCCTCCTCTGAGACTTCTGCAACCGGGGTTGTGTGGTCTCCCATGGTCGCGGCCGCCATCTTGGCCACACTGTGATGGTGCTGGGAGGATCGCACCAATCTATGGTGCATTACAGGCCCAGGAGCGCTCAATTCCGCTCCAAAACACGGCGAGTCCGAAGCCCCAGGCGTCCTCTACAACCCCCATGGATCCAGAAGCTAGATGCTTAAAACGGTAGGGAGGATGGCCTCAGATTCAAAGGGAGGGAGCCCAGGCCTGAGACGCCGATGCAGTGGGGAAGGCTGCACCATTTCTTGGTTCCTTACCAGCCTCAGAAGCTTCGTTTTCGCCTCAGATCATGGGGAAACTGCTGCCCCAGACTTGCTGATCAGCCTCCCATATAAAAATAAAGATGGCAATTTTTTTCGGGGGAGGATGGCGTCCAATGGGGGGGAGGGGAGATCTGGAGCGAGCTGACTACGCTGCCGACCCAGGTGATGTCATCCCAGAAGTCTGATCCATTTCTTTCTTTATAACAATGCCAAAATCCATCTTTTCCTTTCTGAACACATTACCAGAAACTATATCCACTCTCTCATCTCCTCCCGCTTAGACTATTGCAACCTGCTCCTCACAGGTCTCCCGGCAAGCCATCTCTCTCCAGTGCAATCTGTCCTAAATTCAGCTGCATGACTTATCTTTCACCAACGTCTCTAGGCTCACAGAAATCCTCTTCTGAAGTCACTGCATTGGCTTCCTCTCTGCTCCTGCATACAGTTCAAGCTTGTTAAATAGTTAACAAGCAACTCTCGGAGTACCTGGACGATAACAATATACTAGCCCCCTCTCAGTTCGACTTCCGAAAAGCCCGAAACACTGAAGCTCTATTAATCTCTTTAACAGACACTATTCTCTGGAACCTTGATAAAAAAACAACCCGGCCTACTCATCCTCCTTGATCTATCAGCCGCGTTCGACACGGTGAACCACGCAATACTCATGGACAGACTAGCCGACATCGGAATCAAAGGCACAGCTCTTAGTTGGTTCAAGTCTTTCTTACACAACAGACTCTACAAAGTCAGAATCAATAATAAAGAATCACACCCAATCTGCGCCTCTCTGGGAGTCCCTCAAGGCTCATCCTTATCCCCCACCCTTTTCAACATTTATCTTATACCACTCTGCCAGCTCCTCTCCAAGCTAAAACTAACACACTACATATATGCAGACGATGTGCAAATATTCTTACTTATCACCGTTTCTCTACAAAATACCCTAGAATTCTGAAACATCTGCCTCCAATCCATCAACAAACTGCTCATGAGCCTCAATTTAATTCTTAATACCAACAAGACTGAAATACTCCTCATCTCACAAGACGGTAAACATACTATGTCCAACCTGCACCCCAGTCAGCCATCCTTTTCCACTCAAGTTCGAAACCTCGGAGTCATCCTAGACAATCAATTAAACCTAAAAAGATTTATTAATAATACCACCAAGGAAGGCTTCTTTAAATTGCAAACCCTAAAACGGATCAGACCACTCCTCCACTTCCAAGACTATCGTGCAGTTCTTCAGGCAATCATTTTCTCAAAAATTGACTACTGTAATTCTCTTCTACTCAGCCTCCTGATTAACTCCATTAAACCCTTACAAATGCTCCAAAACGCCTCAGCCAGGATTCTGACTAAGACCAACAAAAGAGAACATATTACACCCGTCCTGAAGAACCTACACTGGCTCCCAATTAAGTTTAGAATCACATACAAAGTGCTGACTATCATACACAAATCCATTCACAACCTCATCCCACTGGACCTCAATATACCTTTTCGATTACACATACCTCCCAGACCAGTAAGAACAGCCTACAGAGACTCTCTCATCGCTCCACCCATCAAAACCTCTCTAAACAAACGTGCTCTATCCACAGCGGGCCCTGCAGAATGGAACTCTTTACCTCCAGAACTCAGGCAAGAACAATGCCCAATCACTTTCAAAAAGAGACTCAAAACTTGGTTATTCGAGCAAGCATTTAATTAATGCCAACCAATTACTCTTACCTCACTTCACCATTCTTCAGACTCTCCACTAAATTACCGATCAGATTATACAGTAGATTAACACTCCTACTCTACATTCCTTCATCACTAATAAATGGTCCATAGTCCGTTTACAATATTAACCTACTTCACACCCAGAGAAGAACCGCAATATTACCACAATTATACGTTATGGTGTTATTATCCTGTTCACTCTTATCCAAGTTTTCTTCCCCTGTTTTAATGTAATCGCATTCTTACATGCTTGTTATTGTTATAATGTAAACCGAAATGATATGTAGCTTGCTACATGAATTGCGGTATATAAAAATGTTAAATAAATAAATAAGCTCCACTTTCTCGCCTTCAAATGCCTTCACTCTGCAGCATCTCGCTACCTGTACTCTTTTATGTCTATCTACACCTCTCCTCGTGCACTCCGCTCATCGGATAAGTCACTCCTGTCTGTGCCCTTCTCTACTGCCAATTCCAGACTCCGTGCTTTCCATCTGGCTGCACTGTGTGCTTGGTTTTATCTTCTTATGTATTTTTAGTTTATATGTTTTGTATTTTTAAATCTGTGGTTTGCACTTTATTGTAAATTGCATAGGAAGGTATTTTCTGTTAAGTGATAAATAAATGATTTTAAATAAATAAATGGTCTTCCTGATCTGGTGCATCATGCTGCCTCTCTTGCCATGTTTAAATCCCATCTAAAGTCCCACCTTTTTGAACCCTGTTTTAAATCTAATATCAGATTGTCTGTTTTTAGTCTTGTTAACTAACTTTTTATTTTAACTATTGTCTTGCTTAATGAAATACCTCACGTCTCTTGTCCTGTATGTTTGTTTATTTGATTGTAAGCTCTATTGAGAAGGAGCTGTCTTTTTGTATGTTTATAACATAACAAATCATAAGAGAAAAGTGTACAGCTTTATTATCATAATTTTCAATGTTGTTTTTAGAAATGTGTCCATAAAATATCAAATCACACACACACTCATTCACACCCAAAAATCATACAAATACAGAGGTCAGCATATGAGACTCCAACCAGTCTGGACAATATTGCAATACACCTTCAATGCAAAATTTTTCTTAAATTCCCTGTGGATATATCCACTTACAATCTCTGTATACCCAACCCCCACTCCTATTTCCCAATTCCCTTATACATGGAATGCCGATTTAACACATATTACAACATTTCTTCATTCTGTAGCTGACCCCTGATAGAATTTCTTCTCTTTGGAATATCCGTTCTCAACTTGATTATTGATATTAATTTACGTGGTCTGACCCCGACAAGCGGCCCCTGTTTCACATGCGTTTGCTTCCTCAGGGGGACTGCAACCACTGAGAAAACCAAATCTGTATTTTAGATGCAAGACCATAGGACACACTTGCAACTATATATATTTTTAACAGATTTTTACCTCAAAATCATTTATACTCAAACATTGCGTCAGACTGCTCAACGACATAGACACTCTCCCAAATTTTCTGAAAACTTCTGTGCTTAATGATTCCAAAGACTAATCCTTTCAAGACGCAGCACTTGTCCCAATCTGTGAAATCCGAAACATATATATGCTGAACTTCGGGCTTAATGCTAACAAGTTAAAGCAGCTATACCAAAAGACCAAGAAACCACTTAAATTCAATGCACTTACCGATGCTTTAGGACTCCTTCTTTCCCCATCAACGGTAAACCAATTTGCAAACTTCTCCTTTTTACAAAGTCCTCTAACTGCGCCACAAATACACCGTCATGCCTAACTTCTCCTTGACAAACTTCTTTTTAAAGCGTTTCATGATGGTCCCCACCCTAACGTGCTTAATCACACGCCCCAACGTCCCTGCTATGGGACGCAGCGGTGTGACATCATCATTTACCTCAAACCACACCCACCCTAATACAAAAGCTTTTTTTAGCTCGCTATACTAGCTCAACATAGCGCCAACGCTTCTAATGATGACATAAACACCTAATCCTCACTTCTACTCCCAAACACTTTGACACACTATGATCACCAGTCGCACCATAAACATTTCTAATGTATTACATTTCTAATGTATTACATTTTTGTATGTTTATACAGCGCTGCGTATGTCATGTAGCACTATAGAAATGTTAAGTAGTAGAGACAGTGGCCCATTGACCTATCATCTCTGGAGGGTTTATAGATCTTAAGTTAAAAAACTGATGCATAGTAGATATTTATTATTTAAAGCTTTATATTTCATGATGATTTTAAATTTAATCTTCCATTGGACCGGAAGGCAATGGGAGGGATTGTAATATTGGAGTAATGTAGTCAATTCGAGAGGCAACAGTCAATATCCATGCTGCGAATTCTGAATCATCTGTAATACTTTTATGAAAGAAGTATAAAGACCCAGCAGATAGATTGAATTACAGTAATCCAGACTAGTTTCAGATGTATGCTAATTCAATGCTTTTTTATGTCTGTTACCCAGGCTTAATTTCTGGCAGAATGATCATAAACTGTGTTCTGCCACCTTTTTCCTAGGACCTAAGGGAGTAAAGCTGATGTTGTAAATCTGTTCTGGTGGGTGAAGAACAGCCAAGGGTTATGCAATGGCAGGGGCTGAGGATGGAGAATCACTGGGGTAAAGAGGAGGAAGAGTGTGTTCTCATGTATCTTTGAAATAGTGTGTGTGAGAAACAGCATTCACAACCATTCCTGGCCCCACTCCATCGTACATGTCTCACTTGGCTTTGACCCCCTCTTCCCCACTCCCAGCTCTCCAGTTCCACTTCCTTTTTATCTACAAATTAAGTCCTGGATTGTCCTAACATGGTAGATAATATTATATAGGTTTTTAGTTTATTTCTGGTTTTGGTGCTGAAAGAGATCAATTTTTGAAATAAAATTAGTGATAGGAAATAAGTATGGAGAGCTTAGTACTTGTTAATATACTTAATGTTTATTATCATTTTAGACCCACCAAAGACATTCACCCAGGATGGAGTCTGTCTGACGGAATCCGGGATGTCACAGCTACAGAGCCTCAGCATCATGTTACCAAGAAGAAAACGATCAAAACCAAAGCTAAAGCTAAAAATTATAAATCAGAATAGTGTGGCTGTGTTGCAGACCCCACCAGATCCCCAGTCTGAGCACTCCCGAGATGGAGAGATGGATGACAACAGAGGTAATAACTGTAATTTATACATTTTAAGATCTCTCAGGAAAGAGCACTAATATTTAACCTATATAGATAAAAAAAACTAGTTCATATTTTTTCAAAATTTTTATCTGCAAATTTATAACTGTTAATGTGTAAAACCAGTTAATGTGTACTAATACATCTATATATATATATAAACATATACATTCATACATATATGTATGTATGTATTTATATGTGTATATGTATTTGTGTATATGTGTGTATATATATGTATGTATTTATATGTATATAAGTTCTCACAGGACAAGCAGGATGGTTGTCCTCACAAATGGGTGACATCGAGGATGGAGCCCACCACGGAAAACTTCTGTCAAAGTTTAAACAGAACTTTGACTGGCCCCTACTGGGCATGCCCAGCAAGGCACTGACCCTGCAGCCAGCAGGGGTCTCCCTTCAGTCTTCTTTTTTCCGCGCAGCAGTTGCCACGCGGTGAAAGGAGCTCTCTTACCACGTTCCTGACAGGAATTCGGTATTTTTCTATCCGAAGAAAATTTGCCCCTCAGGGGTCTCCTTTCGACAAATTTTTGTCACCTTCGCGGAAACCGGTAAGTTTTTTGCCTTTTTTTCTTCGACTACCGTCGAATTTGGCCCTCGAGGCCTGTTGGCACTTACCGAGCCCGCGACTAAATTTGGCCTTAAGCCATGGCGACGGGGTTCTGTCGATGCCCGGATTGTACCCGGACTATGTCAATCACAGACCCCCATAGGGTTTGTGTTTTGTGTTTGGGTAGTGAGCATGATGTCCTGACTTGCACCAAATGTGCCCTAATGACACCTAAGGGTCGCAAAGCCAGGATGGAGAAGATGGGGCTCCTCTTCCATGCACCCACCCCAACGCCATCGATAGCATCGACGTCATCGGAACCGGCACCGTCGAAGTTGCACCACCATCGTCAACCCTCCGGTGACCGTCCACCATCGATGACTTCTCGGCCGTCGACTCCTGTCCCCTCCCCGGATGGGAGAGGAGACCGGAAGGACAAGCATCGCCATCGACGGCACAAGTCTCGGCCTGTCGAGGATCCACAGTCATCGACCTCTGAACAAGCCGAGCCACCGACTAAGAGGCCTCGTTCAGACTTGGCACCGTCCACGTCTCGTTCGCAGGCATCGAGGAAACCCTCACCCTCTCGGGGTGTGGGAGCCGTGATCCCACCGGTTACGGTGGTCCCTCCGGCTCTGCCTCAGCCTCCCTCTCCCGTCGAGCCGGGTATTGTTACCCCTGGTCTCCGGGCAGAACTGGACCGGCTGGTCCAGGAGGCCATCGAGAAAGCGATGCAGAGATTCCAACCTCCATTGGCACCGTCTCCGGCACCGATTCCGGCACCGCCACCGGCATCGACCCCGGCACAGACTCCGCCACCGAGGAAGGAACCGACCACCGAACCTTTGGTGGAAGCGCTGGCACCGCTACTACAACGTATGGAGGCACTTGTACATGCCCTCCCATCGATGATTCCAGTAGCACCGACAGCGCCATCGTCTCCGACTGGATTTTCATCGGCGGGAGAAACACCGTTCCTGATTCCCCCTTCCGGGGTGGTCCCATCGGTGCCTTCTCGTATATCTCCACCGATTTATCCTTTGGCTCCATCGGTTCCAAGACCGGCACCGACTCCATCGGCAGCACCGAAACCCTCGATGCCGTTCCCAGTACCGATTGTACCACCGGTTCCTCCAAGGTTTCCTTCGATGCCTTCGGATCCTCAACCAGGTCCATCGGGGCTTCAACCCCCAAGTGATCCCTATGATACCTGGGATGATGATACATCTTCTGACACAGATTTACCATCACCGCCTTCTCCTACAGAGAGTAGAAAAAGATCTCCTCCAGAGGATCTCTCCTTTATTAATTTTGTAAAGGAGATGTCCGAAATTGTACCTTTTCAGCTGCAATCTGAGACCGATGACAGACACCAGATGATGGAACTGCTTCAATTTTTGGACGCTCCAAAAATCATCGCTTCCATCCCCATTCACCAGGTGTTTCTCGATCTCTTAAAGAAAAACTGGGAATCTCCTTCATCTGTATCACCAGTTAACAAGAAGGCTGATTCCACATACCTCGTCCAGTCAGCACCAGGCTTTCAAAAGCCTCAACTGGATCATCGCTCTGTTGTGGTGGAGTCCGCACAAAGAAAGGCCAAGCGTCTCAAGCCACACTCCTCCACTCCGCCGGTCAAGGACAATAAATTCCTAGACAGTGTGGGACGGAAAGTGTACCATGGAGCTATGCTGATTTCTCGCATAGCCTCATATCAACTCTACATGACGCAATATAACAGAGCCATCCTTAAACAGATGCAAGATTTTGCTGACACATTACCTGACCAATACCAGCCACAGCTTCAGGCCCTTCTTAACAAAGGGTTTGAAGCGGGGAAGCACGAGATCAGAACGGCTTATGACATCTTCGATGCCTCCACAAAGGTTTCAGCTACTGACATCTCGGCCAGACGTTGGGCTTGGTTAAAGTCATCCAACCTTCGCCCAGAGGTCCAGGATCGTTTAGCGGATTTACCCTGCTTAGGGGACAATTTGTTTGGAGAACAAATTCAGCAAATAGTAGCTGAATTGAAAGATCACCACGAGACGTTGAAACAACTTTCTTCTGTTCTGTCTGAGGTTTCCTCCAAACAACCACTTAAGAAGGACTCTAAGAAGTCGTTCTTTCGGCCACGCCGTTACTACCCTCCATCGGCTAGGCCTCGTCCAGCTCGATCCTCTACTAGGCCTCAGCCGCGTCAGCCTAGGAAACAAAGGCCTACTGTAGCCCCTCCTCCTGGGCCTGCGGCTGGCCTTTGACTCCCCTCTAGGGAACACATGCCAAACCCCTCTTCCAGACATTCCTGTAGGAGGTCGACTGTACCATTTTCTACAACCTTGGTTGCAGATCACCTCAGATCAGTGGGTGCTAACAATTATCGCACAGGGTTACCACCTCAACTTTATAACTCTTCCGGCAGACTCCCCGCCTCTTCAAGCGTGGAGTCTATCCACCCATTTGGCTCAATTACAACAGGAAGTATCTCTTCTTCTGCAATCAAATGCTATAGAACCCGTTCCTCCCTCTCAACGAGGCAAGGGATTCTATTCCAGATACTTCCTAATACCAAAGAAATCAGGGGGACTACGTCCCATTTTGGACCTTCGAGCCCTCAACAAACACCTTCAAAAAGAGAAGTTCAAAATGGTAACCCTAGGCGCGCTGCTCCCTCTGCTACAAAGAGGGGATTGGCTGTGCTCTCTCGACCTCAAGGACGCTTATACCCACATTGCGATCACACAATCCCATCGCAAATATCTGCGGTTTCTCGTAGGCCACGACCATTATCAATACCGTGTCCTACCTTTCGGTCTGGCTTCTGCCCCACGAGTCTTTACCAAATGTCTCGTAGTGGTAGCAGCATTCTTAAGGAAGGAAGGTGTCCACGTCTACCCCTACCTGGACGATTGGCTAATCAGGGCCTCCACCCAACAGATAGCTCAATCCTCCCTACAATTGACAATTCAAACACTCCTTTCCTTAGGGTTTCTTGTCAATTACGAGAAATCTTGCTTAGTCCCGTCTCAAACCTTATTCTTCATTGGAGCAGACTTGGACACCTTACAGGCAAAGGCTTACCTTCCTCTTCAGAGGGTCCACACCCTAATGTCCCTGGCTCGCCAGCTCCAGTCTCAGAACACTGCCACGGCTCGCCAGTTCCTCATTCTCCTAGGACACATGGCATCCTCGGTTCAAGTCACTCCCATGACCCGACTAGCCATGAGAGTAACACAATGGACTCTACGACACCAATGGATTCAAGCTTTTCAGCCTCTGTCCTCCATAGTCACAGTCACACAAGCGCTGCGCCTATCCTTAACCTGGTGGACGACTCAGGTCAACCTCCTTCAGGGCTTACCCTTTCTTCCACCGGATCCGCAAGTAATCCTAACCACCGACGCTTCTCACATCGGTTGGGGAGCCCATGTGGACGACTTTCAAACCCAAGGGTTATGGTCCAAAGAGGAAGCCGAACACCAGATCAATTTCCTGGAACTTCGAGCAATCCGCTATGCGCTCCGCACTTTCAAAGATCATCTCTTTCATCAGATAATCTTAATCCAGACGGACAACCAAGTGGCCATGTGGTACATAAACAAGCAGGGAGGCACAGGCTCCTTCCTTCTGTGTCAGGAAGCTGCGCAGATCTGGGCGGAAGCCCTCTCCCACTCCATGTACCTCAGGGCCACTTACCTGCCGGGAGTAGACAATGTATTGGCAGACCAGCTGAGCCGTGTCTTCCAACCACACGAGTGGTCACTCGATCCTCTGGTAGCGACCTCTCTGTTTCACAAGTGGGGTTCTCCCCGCATAGACCTCTTTGCGTCCCCTCAGAACCACAAAGTGGACGATTACTGCTCTCTCATTCGGAGCCAGCACTCTCGGCCGAGGGATGCATTCTCCCTCAAGTGGACAACCGGTCTGCTGTATGCATTCCCTCCACTCCCTCTTGTGTCAAAGACTCTCGTGAAGCTACGCCAGGACGGAGGAACCATGATCCTGATAGCACCTTACTGGCCACGCCAAGTATGGTTTCCAATACTCCAGGATCTCTCCATCCGCAGGCACATTCCTCTGGGAAAGGACCCGCATCTGCTCACCCAAAACGACAGATGCCTCCTCCATCCCAACCTCCAAGCCTTGTCCCTGACGGAATGGATGTTGAAAGGTTAGTCCTTCAACCATTTAACCTTTCAGATTCCGTTTCTCGGGTCCTGATAGCTTCACGAAAGCCTTCCACAAGAAAGTCTTACTCATACAAATGGAAAAGGTACACATCATGGTGCACTTCTCAGTCCCTTGATCCCCTTTCCTGTCCAATTTCCAAATTCTTGGACTATTTATGGCATCTCTCTGAATCAGGTCTTAAAACCTCTTCTATCAGAATGCATGTCAGTGCGGTAGCCGCCTTCCATAAGGGTATTGGGGGTAATCCTATTTCAGTGCAACCCCTAGTAACACGCTTTCTTAAGGGCTTACTCCATCTAAAGCCACCCTTGCGTCCTCCGGCCCCATCCTGGGACCTTAACCTGGTTCTTGGTCGTCTAATGAAACCTCCTTTCGAACCTCTGCACTCCTGTGACTTGAAATATCTCACTTGGAAAGTGTTATTCCTTTTAGCTGTTACTTCAGCTCGCAGGGTTAGTGAATTACAGGCCCTAGTTTCCTATCCGCCTTACACTAAGCTCCTGCAGGACCGGGCGGTACTCCGCACTCACCCTAAATTTTTGCCTAAGGTAGTTTCGGAGTTTCATATCAATCAATCTATCGTACTACCTATCTTTTTTCCCAGGCCCCACTCCAACTCTGGAGAACAGACTCTGCATACCCTAGACTGTAAACGGGCTCTAGCTTTTTACCTGGACCGTACAGTTTCTCACAGGAAGAGCACTCAGTTGTTTGTCTCTTTCCATCCTAACAAATTAGGACAACCTGTGGGTAAGCAGGCTCTTTCCTCCTGGTTGGCGGACTGCATTTCTTTCTGCTATGAGCAGGCTGGCATTCCTTTTCAAGACCGTGTTAAAGCACACTCTGTGAGGGCCATGGCGACGTCAGTGGCACACCTTCGATCGGTGCCGCTTCCTGACATCTGCAAAGCTGCAACCTGGAGTTCTCTCCATACCTTTGCAGCCCACTATTGTTTGGACAAGGCTGGAAGACAGGACTCCATCTTCGGCCAGTCTGTCTTGCGTAACCTTTTTCCAACCTGATGTACCAACACCCTTCCACCTACCCGGTAGGGTGCGGATGCCCTTTCCCAAATTTCTCCTCAGTTGTTGTGCCTGCTGCACACCGTTGGGTACATTTGGTGCAAGTCGGGACATCCTCAGCTCGGTACTCACCCATTTGTGAGGACAACCATCCTGCTTGTCCTGTGAGAAAGCAAATGTTGCTTACCTGATGTAACAGGTGTTCTCACAGGACAGCAGGATGTTAGTCCTCACGAAACCCGCCCGCCTCCCCGCGGTGTTGGGTTCGTTTTTATTTTTACTTTCTAGGCACTGCCTGTAGCTTTGAAAATCAGACTGAAGGGAGACCCCTGCTGGCTGCAGGGTCAGTGCCTTGCTGGGCATGCCCAGTAGGGGCCAGTCAAAGTTCTGTTTAAACTTTGACAGAAGTTTTCCGTGGTGGGCTCCATCCTCGATGTCACCCATTTGTGAGGACTAACATCCTGCTGTCCTGTGAGAACACCTGTTACATCAGGTAAGCAACATTTGCTTTATGTATGTATATATATATATATAAAAATATATATGTATACTTATGTGCAAGTGGGTGTTTGCATCAAGAGAGGACATGAAGCATAAAATAGAACCAAATATATACACAATCTCAGATTAGGTTAGGAGCTTTACAACATTTTAGAAGCCAAAAATTTGGAGATGTGAGAAATTAAAGCAGTCTACAAAAATCAATTAACTCAAATGGCTTTTAAAACTAGTTTACTTAATTAACAAGAAACTGAATTATTTACATAATATAATTTTACACTGTGATGGGCTGGGGCTTACCAATACATTTTTTCTAAAAGTTTTTATAGAACAATTTTTGTATAGAAAGATTTGTTATAACAAATGTGACATTTTGAATTTATCCAGTTATAAATTTGCATTTACTATATATAGAATCATATAAAATTATACATTTCTAATTTTATGTTGTCACTATATATTTGAAAAACGTAGTGTGTGTGTATATATATATATATATATAGTGAGAGAGAGAATGCTTTAATTATATACATAGTGCTTTAATTAGCAATTTGACAATGCCTGATATCTAGGTATCAACCTAATAAACGAAGGTTGACCGACGTGCCGCAAATGAGCAGTAGAGAGCAGCTGTACCGCGCATGCGAGCACGTCGGTCACAGTGTGCCTCTTAAAAATAAAAATGGCGCTGTAGGAGCGGCAGGAGCGGCGGCCCGAAGACCCGCAGCGGCGGCGGCACCGGCCCGAAGACCCGGAGCGGCGGCGGCAGCCCGAAGACCCGGAGCGGCGGGAGCGGCAGCAGCGGCCCGAAGAGCGGCGGCGGCAGCACCGGCCCGAAGACCCGGGCTGGAGCGGCGGCCCGAAGACTCGGAGCGGCGGCCCGAAGACTCGCGAGGGAGGGACAGACGGACGGAAGGAAGTCTGTCCCTCCCTCGCGTGCATGCCGCCACCGCTCCGGGTCTTCGGGCCGCCGCTCCGGGTCTTCGGGCCGCCGCTGCCGCTCTGGGTCTTCGGGCCGCCACTCCGGGTCTTCGGGCCACCGCTCCCGGTCTTCGGCGGAGATCGACTGAGGGGAGGAGGGAGGGGGGAGAGAGGAGTGACTGAGGGGAGGGGGGAGAGAGGAGTGACTCAGGGGAGGGGGGAGAGAAGAGTGACTCAGGGGGAGGAGGGAGGGAGGAGTGACTGAGGGGAAGGAGGAGTGACTGAGGGGAAGAGGGAGGGGGGAGGGAGGAGTGACTCAGGGGAGGAGGGAGGGAGGAGTGACTCAGGGGAGGAGGGAGGGGGGAGTGACTGAGGGGAGGAGGGAGGGAGGAGTGACTGAGGGGAGGGGGGAGAGAGGAGTGACTCAGGGGAGGAGGGAGGGGGGAGAGAGGAGTAACTGGGGGGAGGGGGGAGTGACTGAGGGGAGTGACTGGGGGAGGGGGAGATGGGAGTGACTGAGGGAGGGAGGAGGGGGGAGTGACTGAGGGAGGGAGGAGGGGGGAGTGACTGAGGGGAGGAGGGAGGGGGGGGGAGAGAGAGGAGTGACTGAGGGGAGAGAGTGGGGGAGGTGGGAGGGAGCATGAGGGGGAAGGAAATGATCCAAAAAAAAATGTTAATGTAGCCCGTTTTAACGGGCTTAACGGCTTGTACCTAAATATCAGGCAATGCCAAATTAGTATACTTTAACTGGTGTCACACATTAACATGGTTACAAATTTACAGATAATTTTGAAAATATGAATAAACAAGCTTTTTGAATCTAGGTATTCCTAGATATCAGGCAATGACAAATTGCTAATTAAAGTGCTCGTGTCACATCTACTTGATAAAACCCTAAGGAAAGATCACTAATATATAACCTATATAAATACAAAAAACTTGTTTATTCGTATTTTTTCAAAATTATCTGTAAATTTATAACCATTTAATGTGTAACACTAGTTAATGTGTACTAATTCACCTATACATAAAAACACTTATACATACATATAATTGAAAAATGCTATACCATACTCTGTGCAAAAATAGTTACAAAAACCAACACACACATAATATCTTACTCTGACATCACATATATTGCTTGTTATCATAGACTTTGTACAAAATGTTATAAAATTTCATTGAATTTAAATCATAGATCACAGTTTGGTATTTTACTTTTACATAATGATGATATTCACAGTTATAAAATTTCAAGTTTGCAAATACATAAATCACAGTGCAATATTTTCACTCTGATGTAATGATCCCCAGCAAGGACCCTCAATTTACCAGTCTGCTTCTTCAGGGGGAAAAGCTTATAATCAAAGCACCATTAGCTAGTGTTCTTTGAAGTATCAATTTCTAATTGCTGGGATTACCTACATCTGTGTTTTAGTGTAGCAGTAAATACTTATTGCACCTTGTGCTTTACCTTTTAACTTCAAAAGGGATACTTTTAGAGAAGACTCAACACAGGTCCATCAGTCTTGGTGATTCAATGCACCTGACATCATGGTGCAAATGTAGCGTGTTGTCTTCCTCCCTCATGCTAGATCACTCCAAGAAATTGTAGGAGTCAAATTGAGACCTTGAATCAGTCAGTCAAATTCTATATTGCAAATATTTGTTTTCCAGAAGGTGATCTTGTGGACTGTGATGCAAAATCAGATTCCAGTCCTGAACGAGAAGCTGTAGATGATGATACCAAGGGGATAGAAGGAGCAGATGGGATCAAAAAGAGAAAGCGAAAACCATACAGACCTGGTAAGGATAGATGATTTGCATATCTATAATTAAAAAAAAAATACTTAGTTTTCATGCCAAAAAACAAAATCTGTGGTTAAAAAAAATCTATAGAATTTATAGCATACAATAATTGTTCAGAATAACAGTTGTATATGTAATGGTTATCCAAAAAAATCTGTCCTAAATTTCTGCACACCTACCTTTTTCTTTAAGGGAAATCTATATCCTTATTAATAACTTTGTAAATTTAAGAAGACTAAATTGACACACTTACTCTCACTTCATAATTTGCGCTTGGTGGTAAGTCCCGACAGCATACTTAAGAACATAACACAAGAAATGTCATGCTGGGTCAAACCAAGGTCCATTGAGCCCATCATCCTGTCTCTGACAGTGGCCAGTCTGGGTCACAAGTACCCAGCAGGTCCCCAATAGTTGATGTCTTTCTTGTATCTAACTTCCAGGTATAAGCACTGGCTTTCCCAAGTCTACCTGGCTAATAACCATTTATGGAGATTTCCTTCAGGCACTTGTCTAAAATTCTTTTGAACCCTACTGTGTTAATTGCTGTACCACATCCTCTGACAGATTCCATACCTTGAATGTGCGCTGAGTGAAAAAATACTTCTTATGATTTATTTTAAATCTGCTGGTTGCTAAGTTCATGGCATGTCCCCTAATCCTAGTGTTATTTACATAAGAACATAAGAATTGCCATACTGTGACAGCAGAGGGTCCAGCAAGCCCAGTATCTTATAACCCAGCGATGCTCAACCGGTGTGTCACGACACACCAGTATGTCGCCAAGCACCGGCAGGTGTGTCGCAACTCACAGTGTCCCACTGCCCCGTTGTACTTTCCTTCTTCCATTCTCCAGCCCCTGCAGACCATTGGAAGCCTCTTTTCTTCCTGCCCCCACTGCCCAATGGGAAACCTCCTTCATTCTTCTTGCCCCCACGCAGGCCAATCGGAAGCCTCCTCCCTTCGACCTGCCAGTGGGAGTAGGAAGAAGGGAAGGAAGACTTTGGCCGGTAAGGCAGGAAGAAGGGGCATTGCATAGCCCAGGGTGGTGTGGGAGGAATGGCAGTGTCAAACTCCGAAGCAAGGCCACCACGGGAGCTCATCCCCATGGCGGCGAAGAGGAAACCTGACCCCCGACCAAGGCCATCACGGGAGCTCATCCCCATGGCGGCGAAGAGGAAACTTGACCCTGACCAAGCAAGTCCGCCACAGGAGCCCATCCCAGTGGTGGCGAAAAAGAAGGCCAGCCAGAGTAAAGCCACGGCAGAACAGGAACCCATCCCTGCAGCGAAGGAAGAAGAGGTTTGGTGGTGAGAGCTTGTGTGTGTGGGTATGAATGGGTGCCTGGGTTAGAGCTTGTGTCTGTGGGTGCGAGAACATTTGTGTGTGATTGAGAGAGAGACTGATCAGGGAGGTGAAGTGTTTCTGTGTGAGAGAGAGAGAGAGATTGGTCAGGAAGATAACTGGTGTTTGTGAGAGAGACCGAGACTGATCGTGGGGGTCTAATTGGGTGTGTGTGTTGTGGGCGCTAAGAAAGAGGACTGTGAGGACAGAGCTTCAGCAGCCCTTGCTGCTTCTGGTGAGTGCTATTGGCCTGGAAGGGAAAGAAGTAGGAGAGTTGCTAGAGAGGGTAAGTAAAGGTGGCTTTTTAATTTTATTTTTCTTGATTGCTTGCCATTTTATTGGGTATTATGCAATAGAGATGTGATTCGGCCGAACCTTTCAGTTCGGCCTTCGTTATCGGCCCGCCGTGGGAAATTTCATTTTTTAAGATGGCGCCGGCAGTCCATTGCTCCTACAATGTGACAGAGGCCGGCCAATGGCACCGATAGCCCGGTCACATGCAAAGGGCCACGGCACCATTTTGTCTACTGGCAGCCGACGGCCCAAGAGCAGGAGATCGCTCCCGGGACCCCCTCTGAACCACCAGGGACTTTAGGCAAGTTTTGGGTAGGTCAGGAAGGTGGGGGATTGTAATTAGTTAAATCTGAAGGGTTGGGGTGGGTTTGAGGTTTTTTGTTTGGTTTTTTTTTATGTGCCCTTTCTCCCCCCCCCCCAAAAAACGATAAGAAAACCACATGAAATTTTGTGGGTTTTCCTATCATTTCGCCCCCCCCCCCCCCGAAATGCAATGAAATAGGAAATTTTGTCTATATTTGCTATTTCGTCGCAAACAAATGCAAGTCCCTATTTTGCAATGTCTGCTGTTTTTAAATATTTTATTGATATTTGGACATGTTTTAATAATTTTTATGAGTTTTTAATTGTGGATGATATTCTGTTCAGCAGCTGTTTTGTAATATTTTTAGTATAGCTTTACAATTATTTCTGTGGGGGGCTCTATAGCAGCTTGGCTTATTCTGTTTTCCCAATAGGAAATGTATTAGTGTTTAGGGCCTGGTTTAATAGTTGTATTTCTTAGATAGGGTTGTTACTGTTTGAGCGAGTTCCATAATACAGATGTAACTTTGTGCGGATTAGTTTGTGTGCATTATTGCAGATCCTGGGACTATGTTAGGTGCTATATTTCTCTTTCCATTTCCCCAGGTTCACACTGCATGCAGAGTGGCTTTTTTTGTTTTCCTTTCCAGTTTCTTTCTCCATATTTATAATTTGTAGTTTTTCTGTACTTGGTAAAGGTCAGTTCTGGGTGTGTGAGTGAGGTGAGGTATTTTACTAGCATGTAGGCATTTGTATCAATCTTATTTGTTGTGTTTTCTCAATAGGATATGTATTAGTGATAAATTACTGTCTTTTCATAAGGAAGACTATTGTGCCTGGTAGTAAAGGGAGTTAGTTTTGCTTTTACTAAGATGTCATCAGAACCAGAATATCTTTTTTGTATGGCGAGTTGTACAGGGTAATGCCCTACTTCTGCTCTGCACTCATTGCTGGGGGTCTAGGGGATTCCTGTGGATGCAGAGTGCATGTTTACATTTAGCCCCATGACGGTCACATTTTCAGTGTGTCACACATGTGAGAACCATCTGTCAGGTGTGTCCCAGCCAAAAAAATGTTGAGAACCACTGCTATAACCAACAGTGGCCAATCCTGGTCACAAATATCTGGCAGGATCCCAAATAGTAGAAAGAACCCATGTTGCTAACATCCAAGGATAATTAGTGGTTTTCCCCAGGTCTACCTGGTTAATGAGTAAATAACCATTCCCTATTTTCCTTTTCAGTCACACTCATAATTTAATAAATCTCAGTTATATGCCCTCTGTCATCTTTTCTGCAAGCTAAAGAGCCCTAATCTGTTTAGCATTTCTCTATAAGGGAGATTTCCCATCCCCTTTATCATTTTTCTCGCCTTTCTCTGTATTTATTTATTTATTTATTTATTTATTTATTTAAGGTTTTTTTATACCGGCATTCATGAACTCGTTCACATCATGTCGGTTTACAGAAAACAGGGGTGCGAAGAATACAACCAAAAAACATAATAAAACGTGATGAAAAGAAGCAGTTACAATTAACAAGGGCTAATGAACTGGGATTGTAAGAGTAAAGAGAGATAGAGGGGGTTAATGATATACAAATGTACAATATAAATATGGAGTCCAATATATACAGCTTCTGAGCAGAGAAATTATTGATGGTGCATGTTAGGTGTATGTATTCTATGTCCACTATGTCTTTTTTGTGATAGGGCAACCAGAATTGCAAACAATCCTCAAAGTACTGTGGTTCCTTGACTCTATAAAAACATATTGGGGCGGATTTTCAGAGCCCTGCTCGCGTAAATCCGCCCAAAACCGGGCGGATTTACGCGAGCAGGGCCCTGCGCGCCGGTGAGCCTATTTTACATAGGCTCACCGGCGCGCGCAGAACCCCGGGACTCGCGTAAGTCCCGGGGTTTTCGGAGTGGGCGTGTCGGGAGGCGTGTCGGGGGCGGGGCCGGAGCGCGCGGCGTTGCGGGGGCGTGTCGGCAGCGTTTTGGGGGCGGGTACGGGGGCGTGGCTACGGCCCGGGGGCGTGGCCGCGCCCTCCGTACCCGCCCCCAGGTCGCGGCCCGGCGCGCAGGAGGCCCGCTGGCGCGCGGGGATTTACGCCTCCCTCCGGGAGGCGTAAATCCCCCGACAAAGGTAGGATGGGGGTTTAGACAGGGCTGGGCGGGTGGGTTAGGTAGGGGAAGGGAGGGGAAGGTGAGGGGAGGGCAAAGGAAAGTTCCCTTCTAGGCCGCTCCGATTTCGGAGCGGCCTAGGAGGGAACGGGGGTAGGCTGCGCGGCTCGGCGCGCGCAGGCTATACGAAATCGATAGCCTTGCGCGCGCCGATCCAGGATTTTAGTAGATACGCGCGACTACGCGCGTATCTACTAAAATCCAGCGTACTTTTGTTTGCGCCTGGAGCGCAAACAAAAGTAGGCTGTTCGCGCTCGTCTGAAAATCTACCCCATTATGTTGTTCTCGGTTTTGTTCTCTATAACTTACAGAGTTATTCTTAACATTCTATTTATTTTTTGGTCACTGCAATACACTGAGCTGAAGATTTCAATATATTGTCCACAAGGACGCTAAGATCCTTTCCCTGAGTGGTGAGTCCTACACAGAACTCTTCATCGCCTACTTGTAGTTGGGATTATTTTTCCTTACATGCCTTACTTTGCACTTGGCGGCATTAAATTGCATCTGCCATTTAGATGCCCAGTCTCCTAGTCTTGCAATGTCCATCTACAGTTCTTCACAATCCTATGCTATTTTAACGAGTCATAACAATGTTGTGTCACCTGAAAATGTCACCTCACTCACTGTTCCTTTCTCCAGATCATTTATGAATATATTAAATAGCACAGATAACAGTATCGACCCCTGTCCATGCCACTAATGACCTTCCTTCATTTGAAAAATTAAACATATAATCCTACCCTCTCTTTTCTGTCTTTTATCCGATACCAGTCCACAATAGGACTCTGCCTCCAATCCCTTGATGATCTGATTTCCTAAGGAGTTTCTCATGAGTGACTTTATCAAATGCCTTCTGAAAATCCAAATACACTATATCCATTGGCTTACTTTTATCTGCCTGTTTATTTACTCCTTCAAAAAAATCTAGTAAATTGGTAAAACAAGACTTCCCTTTGCAAAAATCATGTTGCTTTTTCCCCATTAAACCATGTCAATGTGGTTAGTAGATTTAGGGTAGATTTTAAAAGCCCTACGCATGCCAAATCACATCTCTTGAGCCGGTACTCAGCATGCGTATTTAAAAAGTGTCCACGGATGCACGTATCTCCTGGTACACGCACAAAAGAAAAAGTCCAAAAAGGGGCAGCGCAGGATATGGGCATTCCTGGAATTTAAATACAAACCAGCGCCTATGTACGCACACAAGGATGCCCCATGGTATCCAACTGCATAACTTTACTTCAGCTATAACTGGCACTTAAGTTATAAAACAAATAATACTAGCTGAGTCAGTGAAGTTTTAAGAGTTGGGGCAGGTAGGGTAAAAGAGAGGTTAATTTGCTAGGGGGGTTAGGAAGTCCTATCCTGTAACTAGGCAAAATGGGAACAAACTAGTTTAACTGGTAATTGCTTCAATGCACGGTAGAAACACACACATTTACGTGTGACCAGCTGATTTTATAAAATGCGCGCATATACCTGCACATATTATAAAATGGCATATCCATGAGCGCGTGCCAGCAAACACGCTTTCATGAATGCTCACGCAGGCTGTTTTAAACTTACCTTCTTAGTATTTATGAATAGCTTCTATCATTTTGCCCATCACCAACACCAGGTTTACCAGTCTATAGTATCCTGGATCACTCCTGGAGCCCTTTTTAAAAAATTGGCGAGACAATGGCCATCCTCCAGTCTTCAGGTACCGTGGCTGTTTTAAATGATAGGTTGCAAATCACTAGAAAATGGTCTTCAATTTCACGTTTGAGTTCCTTCAGATTTCTGGGGTGAGTGTGCTATCCAGTCCCGGTGATTTGTTATTCTTTAGTCTGTCAGTCTGATTTATTGCAACCTCCTGTTTCACAGTGATTTTGTTGAATCACTCAGTTATCACCATCAAAAACTGTTTCTGGTGTCGGTATGACCACTTGAATTTGAGTAATGTGGTTATGGACAAATGATTAGGCATGATCTGCCGAAATCAAGGCTTATGACTTTTGCCTAAAAACCTATGAGGTAAATTTTTACAAGTTGGCCGTGCACCAAACTCTGGAGATGTGCGCACATGTAGGACATGCACATGTCCACCTGATTTTAAAAGTCTACATGTATACACATCACCCAATATGCGAATATCTCACTTTGAACAAAAAAGGATGCATGGTGTGAGCGGGACATGGGCATTCTTATTTCACAGCAGCAAAGCTCACTGTTGCCGCTGCTGCTTTGAAATAAGAATACCCTTTTTTTGAAGATTTAAGGGAAGTAATTCGTGTTCAGTAATTCACATTTCATTTGCAAAAATTTTTTTTAAATTAAAAAACATGAAACTCAGCTAGGACAAATGATTAAGCAGGACCCGGGCATTTCGTGCATAACATATAAACATGTATGGGTGCTATGAAGGTCCTTTAGCGGCTTAACTGGAAGTGTCACTGTCCGTGTTTGGATGTTTCATATACTTTTGTAAATGCTTATTATATGCTGTCACTTTACTACTTGCATTTCTGGTTTTTTTGGACGACTTAACATTTCTTGTAGATTAGACTAGAACAAACCATATGTGTTAGATTTGGAATAAGCAGTACCAAATCAAAGGGCTTTAATTACACTATTATGTGCCAATAATGTACAGTTTTGGTCACCGCATCTCAAAAAAGATATAGTTGCACTAGATAAGGTTCAGAGAACTGCGACCAAAATGATAAAGGGGATGGAACAGCTCCCCTATGAGGAAAGGCTAAAGAGGTTAGGGCTGTTCAGCTTGGAGAAGAGGCGGCTGAGGGGGGGATATGATAGAGGTCTTTAAAATCATGGTAGATGTGAATCAGTTATTTATACTTTAGGATAATAGACTAGGGAGCACACCATGAAGTTAGCAAGTAGCACATTTAAAACTCGGAGAAAATTCTTTTTCACTCAACATACAATTAGGCTCTGGAATTTGTTGCCAGAGGATGTGGTTAGTGAAGTTAGTCTAGCTGGGTTTAAAAAAGGTTTGGATAAGTTCTTAGAGGAGAAGTCCATTAACTGTTGTTAATCAAGTTGACTTAGGGAATGGCCTCTGCTACTACTGTCATCAGTAGCATGGGATCTTCTTAGTGTTTGGGTACTTGCCAGATTCCTGTAGCCTGGTTTGGCCACTATTGGAAATGATGCTGGGCTTGATGGACCTTTGGTCTGACACAGTATGGCAATTTATGTTCTTAACTGAAAGATCTAGAATCTGTCAATTTTAAGTATAAGGGAGTTTTAGTAGTCTAGTTATTTACACTCCTAGTAGATTGCTTAAATTGGAATTTCCTAAGGATGTGCATGAGAACAAATTTTAATTTTAAAATTCATTTCATGGAGACCCCAATTTGTGTTTTAATTTGAAAACAAACAAAAAAATGTTTTCATTTGATTCATTTTTTTGTTTCCCATTAAATCAATAGGGGAAGCATTGTAGCCTATATCGGGCTTCAGAATTGGGGTGTTCTAATCAATTGTCTTAGAATTTGTAGGAAGAAATAATCAGAAGGGGGGAATGAACTCCAAAGTACCAAGAAAGACTGTGGAAAGTGGCATAAAAAGTGGCACGAAGAGTCTAAGGCTTTGTAAAGGGGCAAAGGGGTACAAGCATTGGCAGGAGTTTTCCACATCACTGTGAGAGTAGCCAAAAAAGCAGAAAAAGTTGGAAGACCACCCCAAGGCTCCAAAAGAAGGCACCAGTAACAGTGACATGAACCTTTGATGCCATCTTGAGTAGCAACTTGGCACCAAAATTGACATTGGCATCCTAAGGCAGCATGGAGGGAGGAACAAAGCAGAAAAGGTAGCATAAAAAAAAACTTCAGGCAGACACTAATAAAGGGTCCAAACAGCCCAAAGAGTGGCTTTAAGACTCCAAATCAACTTGAGAGATGCAAAGCAGCCCCCAAGACTGGCAAGAACTCTTCAGGGTGGAAGGTATAGTGGCAAAGAGAACTCCAAGGTGTAAGGCCTGGGCATGGATGCAAGGCTGAGTGGCCCAAAGACTCTCAAGGTGTGGCAGCAGCAAAATAGAGTAGCAAGAGAGATGCCAGCCATTCTGTTGACATTAAGATAGCCAGATATGTTCAGTGGTGTAACCGCAATGCTTATTATGCACCTCTACATAGTGCAGTGACGCAAGTGCTTTTGTTGCACACATGAAGGAGCACAACAAAGGAGAATGTTCCTTTGTGCACTCCTTTGTACAGGGCTAAGTGCAAGTTTAAGTGCAGGAAAAGGTACTCCCATTGATTTAGCGACATCTTTCTTCCCTTTCTGACTATTTAAATTTAAGTGCTTCTCTGAACAGATCTCAGTTATCCTTGAACAGGTTTGTTATGGAATGTTGAGCAGACGCTCCTGTGATTAACACTCCTTATCATATTATATATATATATATATATATATATATATATATATATATATATATATATATATATATATATATATATATATATATATAAGCTTGTATCTGTCCCATTGGTTGCTAAATCTGTTTCAGAAACTCAGAAATAATTGTCGATGATATTGCTGAATGTTAGATCCATAAAAATGAAAAACAGCTGTGATTTTTTTTAATCTATGTCTTAAACATAACCCAGATATTTTCTGTATCACAGAAACCTGGCTACCTGACACTGACCATGTAGTTTTAAACCAACTTTGATCTCTATCCTATCATATAATATCTCAGCCTTATCCGTCTAACAGAAGAGGTGAGGGCCTATTAATTGCTTTAAAAAATATTTTGCAATAAGGCTTGATTAATTTAGAAATGAATCACTTACATGAAATGCTAACATCTACCCTATGGAGTGCATTTCTTTTGCTATAACCTCCCAGGGCTTCTTGCATATAATTTTTCTCCTAGTATCTTCTGAGGTTAATTTAAATTCTATTTTGGTTTTAGGAGATTTTAATCTCCACATCAATGAATTTCCAAGATATTTTGCTATGAATGTTGGCGTTAGACCTTGAACAAATGCATAATACTGTCCATAGGTCCATAGGTAAACCTAGCTGAAGACATACTTTGCCTGAACCTCAGACTCAGTGATGCATGCTGCATGTTTGCCCAAATCAAAAGCATGGCCCTCATCAGTCAAGTCTCACATCCAGGTCATTGCCTCTCTTCAGCAAGGGAAACTTCCTTAATATCTGGGTGCTAGAGAGTGTGCCTAGGGTAGCATCCCAAGATACCTGTTGAAGCTAAGGGAATGCAAATCTGACAGCACAGGGCTATCAGGTATCCAGTCTGTGTCAAAAAGATAATGTAGTAAGAAAAGAAGATACCTCAACAAAACAATATCTGAATTTGCCCATAGGGAATGAGTAATTGAAGGGGAAAGGGGCAAGGAAAAGCTGTAGTGGATGATCATCTGAGAGCCAGTGACCACCGAATGGTGTGGTTCAATATTAGGATGCAAGACATGAACATTCATTGTAAGGTGAGGGTCCTAGACTTAAAGAAAACTATCTTTCTCAAAATGAAGGAGTACCTTAAGGAGTCATTAGCTGATGAGAAAATCTAGGGGAAGTAGAAGGGCAGTGGGCAAAACTAAAAGGAGAACATAAGAACATAAGAAATTGCCATGTTGGGACAGACCAAGGGTCCATCAAGCCCAGCATCCTGTTTCCAACAGAGGCCAAAAACCAGGCCACAAGAACCTGGCAATTACCCAAACACTAAGAAGAACCCATGCTACTGATGCAATTAATAGCAGTGGCTATTCCCTAAGTATAATTGATTAATAGCCATTAATGGACTTCTCCTCCAAGAACTTATCCAAACCTTTTTTGAACCCAGCTACACTAACTGCACTAACTACCTTCTCTGGCAACCAATTCCAGAGCTTTATTGTGCGTTGAGTGAAAAAGAATTTTCTCCGATTAGTCTTAAATGTGTTACTTGCTAACTTCATGGAATGCCCCCTAGTCCTTCTATTATTCGAAAGTGTAAATAACCGAGTCACATCTACTCGTTCAAGACCTCTCATGATCTTAAAGACCTCTATCATATCCCCCCTCAGCCGTCTCTTCTCCAAGCTGAACAGCCCTAACCTCTTCAGCCTTTCCTCATAGGGGAGCTGTTCCATCCCCTTTATCATTTTGGTTGCCCTTCTCTGTACCTTCTCCATCGCAACTATATCTTTTTTGAGATGCGGCGACCAGAATTGTACACAGTATTCAAGATGCGGTCTCACCATGGAGCGATACAGAGGCATTATGACATTTTCCGTTCTATTAACCATTCCCTTCCTAATAATTCCTAACATTCTATTTGCTTTTTTGACTGCTGCAGCACACTGAGCCGACGATTTTAAAATATTATCCACTATGATGCCTAGATCTTTTTCCTGGGTGGTAGCTCCTAACATGGAACCTAACATCATGTAACTACAGCAAGGGTTATTTTTCCCTATGTGTATCACCTTGCACTTGTCCACATTAAATTTCATCTGCCATTTGGATGCCCAATCTTCCAGTCTTGCAAGATCCTCCTGTAATGTATCACAGTCTGCCTGTGATTTAACTACTCTGAATAATTTTGTATCATCCGCAAATTTGATAACCTCACTCGTCGTATTCCTTTCCAGATCATTTATATATATATTGAAAAGCACCGGTCCCAATACAGATCCCTGAGGTACTCCACTGTTTACCCTTTTCCACTGAGAATATTGACCATTTAATCCTACTCTCTGTTTCCTGTCTTTTAACCAGTTTGTAATCCACGAAAGGACATCGCCTCCTATCCCATGACTTTTTAGTTTTCGTAGAAGATAGTAAATAAAGAGAAGAGGAAAAAGAGGCTGTTATGGTTTTCTAAAGAAGTAGCTGAAAAAGTAAGAAAGTAAACATTAGCATTCATAAACTACAAGATATTGCAGAAAGAAGAAGCCAGGCAACAATATCTGGAAAAATTGAGAAGCTGGGAAAGTAGTCAAGAATGCAAAAATTCAAATAGAAGAAAAAATAGCTAACATGGTAAAATGGGGGGATAAGACTTTTTTTTTATATAGGTTTATGATAGAAGGAAGTGCAAAAGTAGTATTGTGAGACTCAAAGGTAAAGGGGAGGAATATGTAGAGGCTAATCAGGAAAAAGCAAAATTGCTTAAAAAATATGTTTGGTATTCACTGTAGAATGGCCGGGAGCAGGTCCATATAAATTAAACACAAATAACTTTGGAAGTGAGATAAACCTCAATCAATTTTCAGAACAGTGTGTTTGTGAGGAGCTAACTAAACATAATGGGTTGTTGCTTGTTACAGGTGTAGCTTGCTTGTTACGGCGGTTACTACCCCAAATCAATTAAGCCTGATACTTCACTTACAATGCATATCCAGGATAGCTCTCTGCTTCAACGGCAGGTGGGAATGAAGAAAAGTGCATTTATATTCAGACAACAACCAACAAGGACTGAATTGCACAGGCTGGGTAAACAAATAAGCGTGGGAGTAGCTTGCTTATTGTGGCGGTTACTACCCCTAACCAATTAAGCTAAATACTTCACTTAGATGCAGCTCCAGCACTGCTCTCTACATCAATGGTGGGGGTGGAAGGGAAATAGAACCATAAGGTTACTAAGGGCCAAGAGTAACAGATAAGTATGAGAAAAAAAACAAGTGTGAAAGCTTGCTGGGCAGACTAGATGGGCAGTTTGGTCTTCTTCTGCCATCATTTCTATCTTTCTATGTAACATATATAAAGCAATGGGGCCTGATAGGATCCATCCAAGTGTGCTAAGGGAACTTAGAGATCCCCTGGTAACTCTGCTGGTTGACTTTTTCAGTGCTTCTTTAGCGTCTGGATTAGTTCCGGAAGACTGGAAAAAGGTGGATGTGATTTCTGTTCATCAAAATGGAATGAGGAAGCTGGGAATTACAATTCAGTTAGTCTGACCTCTGTGGTGAGCAAACTAATGGAATCATTGCTAAATCAGAGGGTAAAAACCATATGTTGACAGTATAGCAGTAAGAGATCTGGATCCTTGTAGAGGTGGTGAAAATCAAAACTCAATCACTGAAGGTATTAACAAGCATTTCCAAATTTTTATTCAAAGATACAATAGTTCTTGGTCCCCCGACACGGACCGTGTTTCACGACTAGAGCTGCATCGGGAGGGACAGTAGCCCAGAGCTGCCAACAGATAAAAAGGAGAGGGTGTAGACAAACAAGGATCCAAAATAAAGTAACAAATATAGCAAAAATGGCTGTACAAAACATAAAATGTAAAACAAAATATAAAGCAAGGTATATGGAATAATAACTGAAAACATGAATACTAAATAGTGATTTAAAGGTTTAAAACAATAATATATAACACACACTTTTGTAACAAAAATGTAACTAACAAGATGTAACAACAAAATGTAACAGTGACAAAAAGTGTGACATCAAGACCGGAGGGAAGGGGGAAGAGAGAAAGTGGGGGAAAGGAAGTAAAAAGAGGGGTTTAGGAGTAGCAAAGGGAGGTGCATGTAATGTAGAGCCATACCTAATAACACAGTGTCAATGAACTATTCAATCATAACAGCTCCAAACACTATCAAGGAGAAAATTATAAACTGAAACAGGACATCAGGAAAATATATGGGATTAAGAAAAAATGATATAATGCGGTGTGTGAATGTCCATGTTAAGAGTACATATACCGTGTAAAGGAAATGCAGACAAGGCTAAAATACCTGAAACAGCAAGTGCAATAATGTCTAAAATTCCCAATCCAAATGATAAGAGAAAATCAAACAGGGTTTGAACACAGTGAACCAAAAATGATCTAGAAAAGGGGGTACATATCAGGAGGTGGATATTGTATCTATTTGTAGTTTATTTCTTAATTTCTAATAGTGGCAGGTGTTGGACAAGGCATCGATGAACAAGCGCGACACAGCGGCATCAAAAAGTTCAGACCTTGACACCCTGCAGGATGAAAACAGAACGAAACAAAACCACATTAACTACGAGTGCTACCACACAGGAAACAAGCCAGAGAACAACGAAAGAAACAAGATCTACCATCATGGAAAATGTAGAGTAAACAGGAAGCACCCATAGTGGCAGCAGATTGCTGAATAAAGCTTCAGTGGGGGCGGGGCTAACCTTGGAAATTCACAAAAACAGGGTAGAAGGTAAACAGACAAGAGGGAGAGAGAGGCTGCAAAAAACAAGAACACAACAAAAAAAAAAAAAGCAGAACACAAGCTCTGTTCAAATATTCCTCAGCCTGATACTATTGCAATCATGAGAACTACCCTGGAGCAGTGGCAAGGCCCCTATCGCACACCTACTGATTTTCTTATGTCTCTCACTGACATTGACCTTAGAAGCAACTTTTTCACTTTCCAGGTCACTTTTTACCAACAAATTAAAGGAACTGCCATGGGTGCCACCATGGCCACAGACATTGCATGCCTGTTTATCCCAGGACAAGCAGGATGCTAGTCCTTACATATGGGTGACGTCACTGACTGAGCCCGAACGCGGGAAAAACTTCTGTCAAAGTTTCTATAAACTTTTGACTGGCTGCCTGAGGCTACTGAGCATGCCCGGCATGCCATGATATTCCCTGCCACAGGGGTCTCACTCCAGTCTTCGTTTTTCCGCGTGCCCATTAGCACCGCGGTTATCGGATCCCCATGAGTCTCCTCACAAATGTAACTAAAAAAGTTACTTAAAACTTCAAAGTTTTTTCCCACATCGGGTCTCATTTCTGTTTGACACCGGACGGTGACAAACAAATTTCTCAGACTTCTCATTAATTTGGCAATTTTTTTTCTCAGATTTTTCATCGTCGGGCTGTCATTTTTTCAACATGGCCTCCAGGTTCAAGAAATGTTCTTGTAACCGGACCATGTCCGTTACAGATCCGCATTCCCAATGTGTGATCTGCCTAGGAGAGAAACATGAAATTTCTTCATGTTCTCAGTGCCAACAAATGACCCCAAAGGGTCAAAAACTCAGGAGAGAGAAGATGGCTCAGGTTTTTCAACTGCAACTATTACCATCGCCATCGACTTCGACCAAGTCTTCACCCACAGGGGTAACTAAAAAACTCCTACATAAAAAGAAGCATATCGAGGGTTCTGGGGATGCGGCTTCACCGACGCCGTCCTCCGCATCGATCAGGTCAGTGTCAGAATCTAAACAAAAACATAAGCATAGGTACCATCGACCATCGTCGATTCCATCATCAACGGAACCGATAACAAAAAGGCCTAAAGTCGTCGAAACCCCAACCTCGGTACCTTCGTTACCCTCAACGTCAACATCGACTACACAGGATTTCACATCCCTTGTCCAAAAACTGGTATTAGACACTCGCCAAAAACAACTTCTGGCGCCATCGCCGATGCCGGTGGAAACACCGATTCCGGCGGGATCGCCGATTCCGACATCCTCGTGTCTGCCGGCGGGACCGCCGATGCCATCTCTTGGTACTATACCATCTATACTACCAATATTACAACCATCATCGATGCCTATCACTTCTTCCATGCCTCCATCGATGTCAGTCACTTCTAGAATACCAATCTCAGAGTTTTCATTCCTTCTTACCTCAACAACATCTATGTCATCGATGGCAAGATCATTACCTCTCTACACTACTGCTCCTACCATACCACACCTTGCCAAGAAGGTAGTTCACCATCAGTCATCAATTAAGAAGACATCATTACTGACAAAAAGGCCAATATCTGAAGATAGGTCCTTACATGATATCATTACCAAAAGGTATACGGACTTACTATCTTCTTTACCAACTGGCCCAGAAGATGTACAAGCTGAACATTCTTCGTCAGATGATCCTTTACCAGGACCTTCTGGTTTACAACCTGCTCAAAAGGCAACACCACCTCATCAACCAACTCAATATGATTCCTGGTCTGACACGGATTCTGAACCATTATCAGAGGATTTTATGTCAAATCCATCTCCGCCACCTGCTACAGAGCAGTCACCTCTGGAAGACTTTACATTCCAATCATTTGTTCAAGAAATGGCAGATTCCATTCCTTTTCAATTGCACACAGAACAAGACAATAGACAACAAACTCTAGAAGTGCTTCAATTTGTTGATCCACCTAAGCACACTCTCGCCATACCTGTGCATGACATTCTATTCCAACTGCAACAACGTATTTGGGAGCATCCCTGCTCAGTCCCTGCAGTAAACAAACGCATAGAGTCGACTTATTTAGTACAGCCTTCCTCTGCATACCAAAAAACACAGCTTCCCCACCACTCGGTGGTCGTGGAATCGGCTCAAAAGAAATCTCGACGGACAAGAGCCCATTCTTCAATCCCTCCAGGGAAAGACAAATAGGTTCCTTGACCAATTGGGCCGCAAAGTGTACCAAGGAGCAATGCTGAATTCCAAAATATCAGCATACCATTTATATATGACACAATACCACAGAAACTTGTGGAAGCAAATGGAAGAGTTTGTGCCATCCTTGCCTTCACAGTATCAAGAAGCTGCACAGGCTGTTATAAATAAGGGCTTTAATGCGGGGAAACACGAAGTGCGAGCAGCATATGACAGCTATGACACAGCCTCACGAGTGGCTGCATCCGGCATCGCTGCAAGACGCTGGGCCTGGCTTAAAGCATCCGATTTAAGACCAGAGATACAAGACAAGCTGGTTGATCTTGCTTGCCTGGATGATAACCTGTTTGGTTCAAAAGTACAGGATGCTGTTTCCCAGTTAAGGGAACATACTGAAACACTACGACAGTTATCCATGCTGCCGCATGATCCTTCTACACATTCTGCCAGAAGACCATCACGAAGGGATACCAGAAGACCCTTTTATAGACAGCGTAAATACTACCCCCCATCGTCTCGGCAGAGACCTCCTAGATCTCAGCAAAGATCTCAGCAGCGACAACAAAGAGCTCCAAGACCAGCACCAGCCCCTCAAACTGGACCTGCCACTGGTTTTTGAGATTCCACCCGGAGAACAGAGTCCACATGCCAACCCTCACCCAACACTACCAGTAGGGGCAGACTGAAAAAATTTTACATCAATTGGACATCAATAACATCGGACCAATGGGTCCTATCTATCATCCACAAAGGATATCACCTCAATTTCACTTCAACCCCCGCCGGATTTTCCACCAAAACCTTCTCATCTCAGCGAAGATCACATTCTTCAACTTCAAATAGAATTATCCACCCTTCTGAGCGCCAGGGCCGTCGAGAGAGTACCCCGGGCCCAGCAGGGCAGAGGATTCTACTCCCGTTATTTCCTCATTCCAAAGAAAACCGGAGGCCTTCGTCCTATACTGGACCTCAGGAATGTCAACAAATTTCTAAAAAAAGAAAAGTTCAGAATGGTATCCTTAGGCATACTACTCCCACTCCTTCAAAAAGGAGATTGGCTCTGTTCTCTGGATCTTCAAGATGCTTATGCTCACATTCCAATATTTCCCCCTCATCGCAAATATCTGCGCTTCATGGTAGGCAATCAACACTTCCAATACAGAGTTCTACCATTCGGTCTTGCCTCTGCTCCCAGAGTATTCACCAAATGTCTAGCAGTAATAGCAGCACATTTACACAAACAGGTTGTTCATGTTTTCCCATATCTAGACGATTGGCTCATAAGAAGTCAGTCTCACGAAGGAGCTCTAACTTCTCTAAATCTCACAATTATTGTGCTTCACAACATGGGATTTCTAATTAATTACCCAAAATCCCATCTAACTCCTTCTCATCTTCTCCAGTTCATAGGAGCAGAGATAAACACTATCCTCGCAAAGGCTTTTCTACCCAGCGATCGAGCAGAAACGCTGTCACTCTTGGCAAAGTCGTTACATTCAAGGAAACAGGTAACGGCTTACCACTTTCTAATGTTATTAGGCCACATGGCTTCCACAGTTCATGTCACTCCTATGGCAAGACTCGCCATGAGAGTAACCCAATGGACTTTAAAATCACAATGGATCCAAGCCATTCAACCTTTGCACTCTCCAATTCAAATAACCCACCAACTCTGTTCATCCCTCCTTTGGTGGATGAACCAGGACAATTTGTGCAAGGGACAGGACTTCCAGCAGCCAGTCCCACAGATAACGTTAACTATAGATGCATCCACCTTGGGTTGGGGAGCTCACATAGACAATCTCCAAACCCAAGGCACATGGACGAAACTGGAAGCAACATTTCAAATCAACTTCCTAGAACTTCAAGCTATACGTTATGCGCTGCATGCGTTCAAGGACTGCCTTTCGCACCAGACTGTTTTAATCCAAACGGACAACACAGTAGCCATGTGGGACATCAACAAACAGGGAGGTACGGGCTTGTATCTCCTTTGTCAAGAAGCCGCACAGATTTGGGGATGGGCCCTGAACCATTCAATGTTCCTCCGGGCCACTTATCTGGCAGGCATTCAAAATGTACTGGCGGATCGACTCAGTCGTCAGTTCCAACCACATGAGTGGTCCCTGGATCCCTCAATAGCGACCAGGATATTTCACCGTTGGGGTCAACCAACGATAGACCTTTTTGCATCACATCTGAATCACAAAGTGAACAATTTCTGTTCTCTGCACAAACAGAAGAACCAGCCAGCCAAGGACGCCTTTGCTCGCCCTTGGAACTCAGGCCTACTCTACGCGTATCCTCCGATACCACTCATAACCAAAACTCTAGTGAAACTACAACAAGACAAGGGGTCCATGATACTCATAGCCCTGTATTGGCCTCGACAAGTATGGTTTCCCACACTTCTAGACCTCTTGGTCAAGGATCCCATTCGTCTGGGAGTAGCTCCCACTCTCATAACTCAGGATCAGGGTCGGTTGCAACATCCCAACCTTCAATCCCTATCCCTGACAGCATGGATGTTGAAAGCCTGATCTTACAACCCCTCAATCTTTCATCCAACATATCTCAAGTGCTTATAGCTTCACGTAAACCTTCCACACGAAAGAACTATTCTTCTAAATGGAAGAGATTCACTCTATGGTGCAGGCAAAAGAGTATTGATCCTTTCACCTGCCCTACTACTTCTCTTCTAGATTATTTATACTATCTTTCATAATCTGGTCTCCAGACTTCATCTGTAAGAGTACACTTAAGTGCAACCTCTGCTTACCATAACAAAATGGGAGATGCACCAATATCTACACAACCTCTTATCACCAGGTTCATGAGAGGTTTAACTCAACTTAAACCACCAATTCGACCTCCAGTCACGACATGGGACCTGAATCTGGTCTTAACTAAATTAATGCATTCCCCTTTTGAACCAATAGATTCCTGTGACCTTAAATTTCTCACATGGAAGACTATCTTCCTCGTTGCCATAACATCAGCTAGAAGGGTTAGTGAGTTACAAGCACTGGTCACCTATGAACCTTACACTAAGTTTCTACATGACAGAGTGGTTCTCTGAACACATCCAAAATTCCTTCCCAAGGTAGTTACGGAATTCCACTTGAATCAATCCATAGTTTTACCCACATTCTTTCCAAGACCTCATTCTCACCAAGGCGAACGAGCCTTACACACCTTGGACTGCAAACGTGCATTGTCCTTTTACTTGAACCGCACAGCAGCCCACAGGAAATCTAAACAACTTTTTGTTTCTTATGATCCAAACCAGGGAAAGCAGTGGGTAAGCAGACTTTATCCAACTGGCTAGCAGATTGCATAAAGTTTTGTTATGAAAAAGCAGGCCTTCCTCTCCAAGGGCGAGTAACAGCACATGCAGTCAGAGCAATGTCAACCTCAGTAGCACACTATCGTTCAGTGCCAATTCTTGACATTTGTAAAGCAGCAACATGGAGTTCTCTTCACACCTTTGCAGCTCATTACTGCCTAGATAAAGAAGGACGACAAGATTCAGCCTACGGACAATCTGTCTTACAGAACTTGTTTCCAGTTTAAACCCAACTCCTACTACAACCAATCTGCTGTGATCTTCGGCTGATTCATTTCAACAACAATACTTCACTGTTGCCTCAATCACAAATGACTCAGCCTCTAGCTTGCTAATCACCCATATGTTAGGACTAGCATCCTGCTTGTCCTGGGATAAAGCAAAATTGCTTACCTTGTAATAGGTGTTATCCCAGGACAGCAGGATGTAGTCCTCACGAAACCCACCCGCCACCCCGCGGAGTTGGGTCCGATACATTTTATTATTTTATTTTTGCTAAAGCTTATTGCTACATACGAGACTGGAGTGAGACCCCTGTGGCAGGGAATATCATGGCATGCCGGGCATGCTCAGTAGCCTCAGGCAGCCAGTCAAAAGTTTATAGAAACTTTGACAGAAGTTTTTCCCGCGTTCGGGCTCTGTCAGTGACGTCAGCAATATGTGAGGACTACATCCTGCTGTCCTGGGATAACACCTATTATAAGGTAAGCAATTTTGCTATATGGCCAATTTTGAAAGATTATTTGTTTACACATCATCTTTCTATGGGTTGATTGCCACTTGGCTGCATAATATTTATGATATTACTATGGTATGGACAGGTACTGACATACAGATCTACATGTTCCTGGATTATTTAAAATCTTGTGACTTAGACCTGTGGTTCCAGGCCTATATACATCCTTCAGCTGTTCATTTTTTGGATATTGCTATTACACTGAACCATGGTGGTTTCTCAACTTCTCTATACCACAAACCCATTGATTGTAACATCCTTCTGCATTTCACAAGTAATCATCCTAGGGTCTTGCATAAGTATATACCAGTTGTTCAATTTTTCCACCTGAGACTCTGTTCTTTTCAAGAAGACTTTTTGACCCATGCTCGCACTATGCTGACGCGGTTTCAAAGTCGTGGCTATCCTTACAAACTTCTAAAGCGAGCTGTGCAACACGCTTATTACACCAAGGGATCTCGTGGCCCTCATTAACTGCTGATCAGGTTAATGCATTGAACAGCCCCATCACTGAGGGGGAAATCCACACTGTCATCCATAAGCTTAAATTGGGGAAGGCAGTGGGCCAAAATGGGTTAGGCTCCGAATTCTACAAGACACTGAAATTCACATTTCTGTCCCGATGCAGAAATACTATGCTGATCTTTTGCTCACTGACTGCATTGCTGAGGCATCCAACCGATCTGTCATTGTCGTCCTCCAAAACCAGAAAAGACCCCTTGGACTTGGGTTCTTATAGACCCATTTCCTTACTAAACGTAGATGTAAAAATCTTGGCAGCTGTCCTGGCGGCCCGGTTAAATGGAATTTTGCCCCTCCATATTCATAAAGATCAGATGGGGTTTGTCAAAGGGCGGCAGGGGGTTTGTAATGTCTGGCGTTTGCTGGCGGTCTTAAGCTATCAATCGACAGCGGAGGCTTTAGTTTTGAGTTTGGATGCGGAAAAGGCCTATGATTGTAAGCCCTCTGGGGATAGAGAAATACCTACAGTACCTGAATGTAAACAGATGTGATATCTCGATTGAGATCGAATGTCAGTATATTAAAAAAAATATATATATATATATATCCTGGGAATATACGTTCTGGGCCCTGCAATGTTACGGCTTCTCGGGGGCATATCTTCAATGGTTGCAGGCTCTTTATTGTAACCCTAGCGCCTCTATTCTGCTTAATGGGGAGCCTACCGACCCTTTTCCTTTATATTGCGGAGTCCGGCAGGGATGTCCCCTTTCCCCATTGCTATGTGTGTTGGCCTTAGAACCCCTGACTATCCGGCTGCGAGGCGATCCAGGATTCACTGGGATTAGTGAAGATGGCCACCCTTTGAAGACTGCTTTATTCACCTTTTTGATAAGTTTCGTCCAGTGGCGGGGCTGAAAATCAATTATGGAAAGTCAGAGGCTTTGGCTCTGAATGCTCACCTGCCTGGCTCTTGGGACAAGATCAAATATCTGGGCGTATGGGTACCCTGACAGCTGGTACTGCTCTATGAGTTGAATATTGTCCCATGCCTCCTCATGGCTTCGGGCGCAGCTGCAGCTTTGGACTCCATTGCCATTTTCCCTACAGGGTAGGAGTGCCCTTATCAAAATGGTGCTGGTGCCACACCTTCTTTATCAGCTACACATGATTCCCTATTGGTTGAAAGCTGGGGATCTTTGACAATTGCGTGCTAGTTTACAAAAGTTCCTGTGGAAGGGGAAGTGGGCTCGATTGGCTTATACCATCTTGGAGGGCCCCCGGGAGCAGGGAGGGCTTAATTTGCCAGATTTCAGGCTATATAATGTGGCATGGCAGTTGCGGTATGTGGGTGAGTGGATAACAGAGACCTACTGCTATTGTGCATCAGGGATGTTAAATAAGATGTCTTAACCTAGCTCCCCTTTAAGTATTATTCAGCTGCTCCTGGGGCTGCGGAGTACTCTGACATACCCCAGAATATTCTTACAACCTTGTATCCGAGCCTGGAGCTGGTTGCGGAGACAATGGGGCTTGGGGGCATAGCCTCCCTTTTTTTGCCTTTTCTGGGGAATGCAAGTTTTGTGCCGGGGCAGGATAGCAGGGCTGTCTTCCAGGCTTGGGCTGATAATGGGGTGATATACATATTTCATTTGTTAAAACCGGACTCTCACGTCATCCAAGATTTTGCTACTCTGGCCCACATATTTCAACTGCCTACTAAGTACTTTTATGCAAGCCTGTCATTATATCCAGTCCCTTGCCTGGTCTGTAGAGGACCTGACAGCGGAAACGACGTTTGCTACCAAGGTTTTTGACATTACCTGCCTCAATAATACGATTGCTGGTTGGAAAAAACTAGGTCAATCATTGGGTCACCCCAGGCCGATTGCAGCATCTTACGACCCGCTGGACTGCCTTGTTGGACTCACTAGTGGCTCCGAACTACCTGAAGAGCTGCTTTACGGCTCTTTATCGGTTGCTGCCTGATATGGGGCTACGTGAGGTCCAATTCAAAATTCTTCATAACATTTACTGTGATGATGTTCGCCGGTTTCATATGAAGATTACACAGTATGTAGCCGGTGTGGCGCTGCTGAGGGCAATTTATACCATCGCTTGTTGGCGTGTTCACGTGTAGAGCTTTTTTAGAAGTCAGTTCTTGACATGATTCATAAAAGTACTGGTCCTGTCATTTCTCATATGGGTCACCTTTTACTGGCCCACCAACAGACTGATCGGGGTCCTAGTTACACTTTCCAGAGCAATGTTTGAACGCCTAGCAGTTAGGATGGCATGCCGTACCATATTGGCTCTTTGGACAGATCCCTTGGTGCAATTTAAGATTGTGACCATAATTCATCACGCACTAAGTAATGATACTCCTTTATGTATAAGCTCATTTCTTAAGATCTACAAAACTCAGCATACCCTCAGATCACTCAGCCATAATTTGCTAGACATTCTATCAGTTTGGTAAGCACGCCTGGCAGAAATTAGAGAGAAAACGTTTTTTGTAGCTGGTGCTATACTGTAGAACAATTTACTCAATTAACTCCATGCAATTCAGTGTAATCTAAGGTTTAGAAAACATGTAAAAGCTCTTCATTTTAAAAAGGCATTTGTGAGCAGTATAGGTTAGCTGGCCTTCAACTGTGGAATAATTTACTCGATTACATCCAAGAAACTCAATGTTGATCTAACATTTTGAAAACGTGAAAACTCTTTATTTTAAACACACATTTGAAAGCAGTGTATGTTAGTTTATGCTATGGCTATTTTCAATGAGGTGTTTTCTATTTTATTTCAGTTGTGTAATTTTTAATGATTTTGATTTTGTTTTTCTTAAATTCTTTATTAATGTTTTGCTTTTAATGTACATTTTTATTATGTATGAGGGTTTTTTTGTAACCTGCCAAGTACTTTTGGATTATATGGGCAAAAAAACCAATTTTAAGTAAATAAAATAAAATATATTAACCTAAAAGAGACTCTTATTCATCATATCAGAACAAACTGTTAATTTGCTCTAGAGATCATTCTTTTCTGAACCAACTCACATTACCTAATTTGGTAAGGCACATAATTTGCCTGCTCGTTTGCTATGGTAGTGAAGTAATATATGGGTCCCAGATTTGATTAAAACACTTTATAGCTTTATTAACCTTTCCCTTAATAGATAGCAACTCCATATTCATGAAATGGTTCATCTGAATACTCCATAGTATCAATTCAAAAGGCAAAATCTATATCCACTGTGACGACATACAGTTCCTATCAGTTCTCAGTTTTTATGATATGTGGATGTGTGTCTATGAGAAATATGATCTTGGTGCAACTAGATGTAATATGTATTAACATCTTCCTTAGATATAAACATAAACGTATACATCATAGTAAAGCTTTATCAAAACTGAGCAAGATCTTAAACTTAAGATAAAAATTTTACTCTTTTCTGCACAGTTTCTTGAAGACAAATGATTTTCTCTCTCATTACTTGGAAACAGCTTTAATGCTAAAAAATGTAATCATACATTTGGGATGCAGAAATCCAAGAGAGCAGTGCACAGTGGGGAAATGAGTTACTGATTTGTGCCAAGCAGGAGACAGATCTCAGGATGATCGTATCTAGTGATCTCAAGGTAATGAATGAGTGCAATAAGGCAGTGCCAGAGCCATAAAAATGTTAGGGTACATAGGGTTAAGTGTAACCAGTAGAAAAAAGGAAGTGATAATACCTCTGTATAGGTCATTGGTGAGACCTTACTCAGAGTATTGCACTCATTCTTGGAGAGTTAAATCCAAAAAATAGATAAGTAATAAACCATTCACCTATCAACAATATAGATTCAAGAAAAACAGAGGAATGTATGCTGCATTTTCAAATTTATCATTATAATAAAGGTTTTACATTCAACCAGAAAAGAATGTTTTCAATCAATATATTAAACAGTCCTTGATTTTATTATAAAAAAAATTATACAGTATTTCATTTCATTATACAAACCTCAGTATGATACATTGAATTAGTATATTTAATTATCAGTTACAAAACATAACATGTAATTAAAAGTAATATACTCATAAATCCATTACATATAACCCCCTTTTATAACCCACCCCACATATTCATACCACCCATTAAAACCCATGCACAATCAACATCAAAAACACAATACAATCATATAATTTAATTCTTTTTCACTAAGTGCACAATTAAGCTCTGGAATTTGTTGCCAGAGGATATTGTTAGTGCGGTTAGTGTAGCTGGGTTCAAAAAAGGTTTGGATAAGTTCTTGGAGGAGAAGTCCATTAACTGCTATTAATCAAGTTTACTTAGGGTATAGCCACTGCTATTAATTGCATCAGTAGCATGGGATCTTCTTGGTGTTTGGGTAATTGCCAGGTTCTTGTGGCTTGGTTTGGCCTCTGTTGGAAACAGGATGCTGGGCTTGATGGACCCTTGGTCTGACCCAGCATGGCAAGTTCTTATAATACACACAAATCACAATTGAGATAAACTCAAAAATACTTTTTTCAAAGCATGCAAGGCTGATGACAAAATAAATCCTGAGCACTCCAAACACACTGATTTTCCAAAAAGGACCATTGTGTAACTAAAATATATTACCCAATATAATCATTCAACCACATAGAAAAGACCTGAACCAGAAATATCTCCAATGCTCCTATTGCAGCAAGATCACCAATGACTCACAGCTAAATGAATTCATTTCCCAGCTAATGGATTAGCTATGAGCTGTTGGTGATCTTGCTGCAGCAGGAGCATTGCAAATAATATTTTTGGTTCTGGTCTTTTTTATGTGGTTGTATGATATTCCCCTGAGGCAGCCTCGTGGATCCATATTAGGATTGTTGATCCTAACGATTTTTCAAAGAGACTAAGAATTTTGAAGTACTGCACTTTTTGCATGTTAACCAATCTTTGTCCCCATTTGCAGACTGGTTGTTGGGAAGGTTATTTACCTGGAGCAAAATTCTTGAAGGAATACATAACATGCAACTCAAATATTAATGTATTCTTTTGATATTATTTGAAAGTTTTAGATGTTGGGTAATATATTTTAGTTAAGTAAAGGTCCTTCCTTTTTGAAGTTCGGTGTATATGGAGTGCTCAGGATTTATTTTTTCATCAACCTTGCATGCTTTGCAAAAATGTTTTTTTGACTTTATCTCAATTGTGATATGTGTGTATTATATGACTATGTTATGTTTTTGGTGTTTAGTGTTTGTGGATTTTCATGGTTATTTGGGTTTTAATAAGTGGTATGAATGTGTGGAGTGGGTTTTAGGAGGTGGTTATGTGCAATGGGTCTATGAGTATGTTAATTGTGATTGTGATTGCTTTGTGATTGCTTTGTGATTGCTTTGTGATTGATAAATAATTAGTTGAGTATTGTTAAATATACTAATTCAATAGATCATATTGAGGTTTGTATAATGAAATTAAATTCTGTATAATTTTTATAATAAATTTGAGAACTGTTTAATGTATTGGTAAATTTGTAAATGCAGCATACATTTCCCTATTTTTCTTGAACTCATTCTTGGAGGCGAGACTGCCAAAAAGATATAAACTAAGTAAGGGCAATCCAGAGAAGGACTACTAAAATGATGCAGGGCCTGCACCAAAAGCTTATGACATGAGAATTAAAGACCTAAATTTTTATACCCTAGAGCAGGGGTGGGCAATTCCGGTCCTCGAGGGCTGCAAACCAGTCGGGTTTTCAGTATATCCTTAATGAATATGCATGAGAGAGACCTGCATACACACTGCCTCAGTTGTATGCAAATCTATTTCATGCATATTCATTAGGGGTATCCTGAAAACCCGACTGGTTTGCAGCCCTCGAGGACCGGACTTGCCCACCCCTGCCCTAGAGGAAAGGACACAAAAAGGAGTTGAAATAGCACAAGTTTAAAACGTGTGACAATTAGCGCCAGTTGTCAAGGCTTCAACCTAAGAGGAGAGGTAAAACAGAAGGGATATGATAGAGACCTTCAAATAAATTATAAATAAAAACTTCAAGCATGTAAAAATAAAAGTAGTAAAGCTTTCCATTGGATAGAAATTTGATTTCAGAATAAACTTCTTCACAGAGTAATAGATGCATGGAATAGCCTTCCAGAGGAAGAGATGGAAGCAAACACAGTTACAGAATTGGCATGGGTGTATAGTGGATTCCTTGTTGACAAATGTGAGGGGGAAGATAGAGATCAAGAGTGATAATCTGGCAGCTAAGGCATTGTACCAGGAAATAAGTGGGCACACTAGACGGGCCTTATGGTCCTTATCTGCTTTTAAATTCTTACATTCTATGAAAAGCTCATATGTCGGCCTTTTTCAAGGACGATATTTGATAGATGATTCATATATATAAGCAAATCAGTGGACAGTCCTGGGTACAAAGAGTGTATAGGAGCCTAAGGACATTTAATTCCATATTCAGCCGATGTGCAACTTGGCTAGTTAGCTGGATAAACGTATCTGGTTAATTTAACCCATCTATTTAGCAGCATGGCCGCACAAATGAATATATCTGGCTATCTTAAAGTTAGTCATATAAGATTATCTGGCTAACTTTAGGACGGTAATGAACAATCTACAGGCTGACCAGAAATAACGGACAACTTATCTAGCTAAATCTGAATATCTGAGTTAAATAATATATTCGGCTAACTCAACACCTCCGGAATGCCCCTAATTTATCCGACTAAATTCTAGCTTAGATAACTAATTATATGGCTAGAATTTAGCCAGATATGTGCTCAAATCTTCATTTAGCTGGGTAAGTTCTGAGTTATATGGCTAAGTACTGCTGAATATGGAGCTCACTATTTTTAGGCCATCCTTTTGAATGCAGTCTGCTGATTGCTGCTACCAGTCACTACCACTGCTAGAGAAAACAGGGATTTAAATCTCCTATGGCTTAAGCATCATTACAGGTAGGACAAACCATGCTGGGAAATGAAGTCCTTGAGCCCAAAAAAACATAGCAGTTGCAACAAGATAGGTCAGTTGGAGATGCAGCTAGTGCTGGAAGCAGGAGAGGCAGAGAAAGTGATGATCCACAGGCATGGTCCAGGATAAAAGCAATGACTCCCCAAGATTCATATTTTTATTGCGAATATAACTTGTTACTGTGCTTTTGTTAACAAATTAGCTTGCCTGATAGCAATTAATTAATGTAATGCTATGAAATAACTTGTACAACAATGGCAGCTGACATGAAATCCAAATCTATTGGGTTAACTTGCTGTAAAGAGTTAATAATGAAAAAGTATTGATAACTTGATGTTCAGTTCTTTTGTGAATATTGTATCTCTTGATTGTATAGAAAATATATATTTCAGTGATTTCAAATTGTCAGGTTTTTGATTCTTATTTAAAAACATTAAGTTGTACACTGTACTTGTATGCTTATTTCCTTTGATAGGTATTGGTGGATTTATGGTTCGCCAAAGAAGTCGTACTGGCCAAGGGAAAACAAAGAGGTGTCTTTCCAGGAAGGATTCTTCAGGATCTGTCACCGAGCAGCTGCCTGGTCGGGAAGATGGTAAGTATTTCTGAGTAGAAAGGACATCTAATTGTGTTTATCCTCTACTGCAAAACCTCTTATTTATCGTGTCATTTGTGTCATTCTGTGAAGCAGTGTACAAGTTGATCTAGATATAAAAAAAGAAAAGAAAGGTACAATTTTCAAAGGGTTTAGGATTGTAACTTTTGCAGTTGGGCTCCTAAATTGGCGCTCTCAAACATTTACTAAAGCTGAGTACCTAAATTTAGGATCATAGTTTCACTAGGAGTCTAAATATAAGAGCCTAAAATGTGGGTGGTTACAGGGATGGAATTAGGGTGGGGAAACAAAGTTAAGAGCTTTGCACTGATTTTCAGAACTAGGCACCTAATTTAGGAGACTAAATCTAGGCAAATTAATAGCAGGCCTACATTTAGGGTCATAAGTTGTAGATACCTAACTTTTGTCAATTTTCAGCTGAAAATAGGCACTAAAGTACATTAAGTACACAATTTATACACTCTAAATAAAAACAAAACAAGTGTTGATGACAAATTCATCCCCAATAATTGCAAAATAATAAAGGGTGTTAGTAACAGATGATATATAAGGGGTTGGGTTGCAAAGAGGGGAACAGTTTTCAAAGGCTATAGCATTGCAGGAAATGAGGGAGAAAGAGAAGGAAGAATCCGTTATTTTTGAAACAGTAGTTTATTTACTTATTTATTTAAGACTTTTTTTATACCGATATTAGTAGCTACATCTTATCGGTTTACAGCAGAACTAAGATTGGAAATTACATTAAACAGGAATCGGGGATGGGATTACATAGGAGCAGAGGTGTAGCAAGGAAAAACAAGGTAAGTACAAACGCAACGGCTTCTTGAAGTAACATGGAAGCCGATAAACAAATGTTACAGTGAAGAATAAACAGTAGTTGTCAGGATGTAAGGATCAACCAAAAAATAAGGTGGAGCAGAGCCAAAACACACAAAAAAGTAAGTATGAGAGAGCACTAGTGTGTTATGAAAACACTCAGATCTGTCCTTAGCATTGTTAAACATTATAAAAAGGTTGCAAATGCTATAGTTGCTTATTTAATGAAGAACTCTTCAAAATACAGAAGCACCCAAGAGCAGTCAGGATATTAGGAGTACCATGGACAGGAGCAGAAAAAGATTTGAAGTAGAAGGAAAGATAAGTTTGACATGTAAAGTTTTAAATGACAAAGGGGCATCCAGGATGTGAGAGAAGAAAGCTAGTCAGTGACCCTGTTTTAGACAGAAAAAATTGAGATTGAGACATTTATCATCGGTAAAGAAATAGTTAAAGCCAAAGGAGTATGTGCATTTTCCCAGGAATGTGTGAACAGAGAAGAGATACTGGGTTAAGGACAAAGCCCAGTGGCTGCCAAATGAGCAGGAAAAAGAGAACAAAGACATGAAAGAACTAAGAGCCAATATTCAGTGCCATTTGTCTGGCTAAGTTTGGACTTAAGTAGGCAAAACAGGCGGAGTAAACAGCACACACATGTATTAAACTTACAACAGAGGAATAATATGTGGCAACAATCTACTGGTCAATATATCTTAGCAAGAAATGATTTTTAATAGTGCATACAGACACAGATGTGGTACATATATATCTTAAATATACCGTCGCAAAGACATTGTACACACAAGGGACCCCTTGTGTGGGAGTCCTTGTGTGTACTATGTCTTTGTGACTATATATTTAAGATATATATGTACCACATCTGTGATTGTATGCACTATTAACAATCTATCTTGCTAAGATATATTGGCCAGTAGATTGTTGCCACACATTATTCCTCTGTTGTAAGTTTGGACTTAACCAGACAAATGGTGCCATTCAAATATTTGGCTGTGCTTAGCAGCCGGTACTTATTCTGCTAACTTTTTATCTGGCTAAAATGTTAGCCAAATAAGTCAGGGGCTGGGGCATTCAAAGGTAGAGTCAGCTATCCAATATCTTAACTGGATAAAAAATGATATTCAGAATTATCTGATTCAGTTAGTTGATAACTTTAGGACTGCATAAAGGCAGTCAAGGGATAGGAGGCAATGTTCTGTTGTGGATTGATAACTGTTTAAAAGATAGAGAGTAGGTCTAAGTGGTCAATTTTTTCAATGGAGAAAGGTGAATAGTGGAGTGTGATAGGGATCTGTACTAGGACTGCTGCTGCTTAACTTACTCATAAATGACCTAGAGATAAGAAAGATGAGCGAGGTGATCAAATTTGCTGCTGATAAAAAAAATTATTCAAAGTTGTTAAATCACAAGAGAATTGCAAGAAATTGCAAAAGATCTTGCAAGATTGAGAGACTGGGCATCCAATTGGAAGATAACATTTAATGTGGACAAGTGCAAAGTGATGCATGTAGAGAAGAACAACCCAAATTATAGATACACAATGCTAGGTTTCACTTTGGGAGTCACCACCCAGGAAAAGGATTTAGGCATCGTCATGATTGATATTTTGAAATCCTCTGTTCAGTGTGGGCGGTAGCCAAGAAAGCAAATAGAATAGTAGTAATTATTAAGAAAGGAATGGAGACTAAAACAGAAAATATCATATAATGCCCTTGTATCACTTCATGGGGTGACCACATCTTGAGTACTGTGTGTAGTTCTGGTCACTGCACCTCAAAAAAGACAGCAGAATTCGAAAAAGTACAGAGAAGGGCGACCAAAATCATAAAGGAGATGGAACAATTCCTCTATGAAAAAAGGCTAAAAAGGTTAGGGCTTTTCAGTTTGGAGAAGAGGCAGCTAAGTGGAGATATGATAGAGGTCTATAAATGAATAGAGTGAAATGGGAAAACACAAATTGGTTGTTTACTCTTTCAGAAAGTACATTATCCCAGGACAAGCAGGATGGTAGTCCTCACATGTGGGTGACGTCACTGGACGGAGCCCTATCACGGAAATATTTTCTGTCAAAGTTTCTAGAACTTTTGACTGGCACACTGAGCATCCCCAGCATGCCATAATCCCTGTAGCCACAGGGGTCTCCCTTCAGTCTCTTTTTTTTCCACACTGCAGTTTGTCTTGCGGTTAGGAGCTCTGTGGGAATTCTTTCATACAATTTTCCTCACGTAAAAAATTTGAAAATTACATTAAAAAGTTCCCTCATAGGGGTCTCCCTTTGCGATATTGTTTTTCATCGCTCAGTGAGTAAAGTTCACTGTCCCCGGTTGGTTCTTGCCCCTACCTTTTTTGGTGTCCACAGGCCATCGACCATTTTTGGGCCTCAACCTCTGCCATCATAGCAACAGGTTTCCAAAAATGTCCGGCATGCCCTCATACCATGTCGATTACCGACCCACATGATGTCTGTGTGCTGTGCCTCAGCTCACCACACGTTTCTCACTGCCCAAGTTGTGCTCAGATGACTCCGAAGGGTAGGCGGGCTCGCCTCCACAAGATGGGAGACCCTGTTTAAAATCAAGCTGACTCCATCGACATCCACCCAATAATCACCAGCAGGAGCATCGAAGAAATTAGTCATCAAACCTCGCCGGGAGCACCAGGGCAGCGGTGACCATCCGTCACCTACTCCTTCTAAGGCATCTGTATCATCTTCCTCTATGCTGGAGAAAGACCGGACTGAGCACCGAGGGAGGCACCGAAGCAAATCTACTCCCGGTACCGGCACAGACACTGCATCGGCCTTGATGGCTATCAAGTCGCTTGTGAAGAGGACATGGGTAGGAGGAGCCATTAACACCTTCTCCACCTGAAAGCTGGGTTCAAAAAAGGTTTGGATAAGTTCTTGGAGGAGAAGTCCATTAATGGCTATTAATCAATTATACTTAGAGAATAGCCATTGCTATTAATTGCATCAATAGCATGGATTCTTCTTAGTGTTTGGGTAATTGCCAGGTTCTTGTGGCCTGGTTTTGGCCTCTGTTGGAAACAGGATGCTGGGCTTGATGGACCCTTGGTCTGACCCAGCATGGCAATTTCTTATGTTCTTATGAAAAACCAAGGCGATCCCCACCGATATCAATGCTGGGTACTGAGCCCCCACAAGTCCCTGTGGATGTGCCAATAGCGCCTAGCCTACCTCCCTCTGTAGCTGCGATATCTACACCAACTTTCAGGGAGGAACTGGACGGTTTCATCCGCCAGGCAGTGCTCAATGCTCTCTGAGATTTACAGCCATCGATGCCGGCCCCCATACCGACACTGGAGCCATCGATATTTACACCATCGCTAACCAGACTGAATCCACTCATCTGTGCCCTTCCGACACAGCCCAGGCCACCGATGCCAAAGCAACCCGCAAAGTCTCTGCAAGTCCCGATTCCCATTCCGGGCTCTTCAGAGAATGAAGGCATGGAATCCAGTCCCCTTTCAACACAGATTCCACCGATGCAGGAACTGATGCCTGGTCCATCAGGGCTCTCGGGATTTAGAGGCCCTTGTTTCCCCTTCGGTGCCACTGAAACCCATACCGGTACCACCGCATCTTCCATAGAGGCGATCGAAGGATCCATCAATGTCAACACGTCCAACAGTACCAACCTTCTTTCCTCCCTCAGGATCTTGACTAGAGACATGCGTGCGCATGTTATAAAATCAGGGGTCTGCGCACGCAAGGAGGTGCACAATTGTACACCTTGCGCATGTTATAAATGCTCACAGGGTGGTGGAAGCATAGATCAGTCTCTGAGGAAGTAGTGGAGGCAAAATTAAGCTTTTATTTAAAGAATCCCAGATTTAAGCAAAGGCAATTGTCTAGGCCACCAAATATCCATGCCAAAGAGGAGCCTGCTCCTGCTTGCTTTTTAGGACTATGTACCAGTGCTGCTCCAAAGGGTGTACACCTTGGCATCCTGGCCCTTCTGGCCAGCCCCCCAATCTTTGGGGAGGGTGAGATTCATTTGCTCTCTGGTCCTTCCTGTGGGTGCCAGTCTTATATCCAGCCCTGAATTAAAGAAAGAATGGGACAAGCACAGAGGATTCTTGGTTGTGGATAAATGAGGATGCCAATAAATTAAGCTGTTTAGTACTGAAATAGGAAAAATGAGCAGTCTAGATGGGCCTTGCCGTCTTTATCTGCCAATATATCCAATGTTTCTGTGTGAGACCTGCATTTTTCAAGCCAAAGGAGTTAATTTGGTTCCTCTATTCGTTATTAAAGTATATTAATATAGAGTAATCAGATAATACTCATAATTAATTTTTTCTGAGCATTAGCTGTAAAAAAAACAACTAACGTTGCCGTATTTTTACTATTAACATCAGCGTATTTGTTACCTTTTTAATCTTTCAAACCTGTATCAGAGAGATAAGATGACCTATATTGAGGAAAAGGAGAAATGCAGTTTAAGCCTGAATTTAAAAAAAAATCGAGCTATCGTTCCTTTAATTGTATAGTTTAAAAGTCTTTTCCCCCAATACCTTTTTGTTGGTTGACTGAAAAGGCATATAGATGAGTTTTTGTCTGCACACAGAAAAAAAATCTGTAACATTTCTAGGATAGCATTATAGTTTTAGTTTAAACTCAATTTCCCTGAACATATGGGAGAACTAGAATCAAAACAGAAAAATAGAAATTGTGCAACAAAAAATGGCAATCATAATCTTAAAAAGCATCAATATAAAGGAATAAAAGACTCAAAAGATCTGTAATTAAGATGCATCATGTTACAAGGATATAGTGATGCCATTTAGAATATATTACAGTTAGGGCTTGTACTGGCAATTTAAGCCTTCCAAACAGTGTAAAAAATGTCACTAAATGTTTCATTGAGTGTTTGTGCAGTCATTTTATCCATTACCATATTTTCTTGTAACTTAAAATTGAGGAGGTGGTCTCAATCCACTTAAGCAAAGTATAGTTTTTGTCTGGCTAGTCACAGTTTTTCCTCAAGCAACAACTTATGAAATTTCTTGCCTGGTAAGGATTTTTTAAATCTTTCCCAAGCCTTAGTCAACTTCATTTTTAATCAGTCAGCTTTGAATAATAATAGTGAGATGAGATAAATTGTTCCAGAATACCATAAGCAATGAGCAAGAGAGCATTTGAAACAGGTAGTGGAAGCAATTATATATCCCTTATATGACCAGCAGGGATTAAACACAATTCTGTGCAGAATTCTAAAGGTTACTGGTCATGTATTATATACTGTATCTATATCTATATGTGTATATATAGATATACAGTAACATACGTGCATAAACATATTTTATTAAAGGTTGGATTGAACAACTACCAGACACACCAATTGATGAATCTATTCCTGGGTCGGAAAGCTCTGAGAAGATAAAGAAACGTTACAGAAAAAAGAAAAATAAACTTGAAGAAACCTTCCCAATGTACTTGCAGGTAATTATTATGTATAATAAATTATGAGCAATTTTATAGACTGTAACTTAGTATAAAAATAATTTGTAAGGTAAGATAAAATGTAAAATAAAGTTGTAAGTCAAGCAAAATATTCCAATGTTATGAACTTGGGTAGCAAATGTGAGGTGAGATTCAACAACAGATTTTAGCCAAACACTGCATACAGTAACCATGCATGAACCCAATGAGTATTTTTTCTTTTAGCTGGGGTTTATTGAATTTCATATGATGTGATTTTGGGAACAGGCTTAGTTTTCTTTTTTTATTTTAGGACTATATCCTAGGCTTTGATGCTTTGACTTATTTTATGATTGGTGTTAGTGTCTTATATAAGAACATAGCATAAGATATGCCATACTGGATCAGACCAAGGGCCCATCAAGCCCAGTATCCTGTTTCCAACAGTGGCCAATCCAAGTCACAAGTACCTGGCAAGTTCCCAAACTTTAGATAAATTACAAGCTACTATTGCTTATTAATTACCGTAATAGCAGTTTATGGAATTTTCCTCTAGGAACTTATCCAAACCTTTTTTAAATCCAGATACACTAACTGCTGAACCACATCCTCTGGCAATGAATTTCCAGACATTAACTATGCACTGAGTGAAAAAGAATTTTCTTCAATTTGTTTTAAATGAGCTATATGCTAACTTCATGGAGTGCCCCCTGGTCCTTCTATTATCTGAGAGTAAATAACAGATTTCATTAACTTGTTCATGTCCTTTCATTATTTTGTAGACTTCTACCATTCCCCCCAGGTGTCTCTTCTCCAAACTGAGCAGCCCTAACTTCTTTTAGCCTTTCCTCACAGGGCAGCCATCCCATGCCCCTTATCATTTTGGTCGCTCTTCTCTGCACTTTCTCCAGTGCAGCTATATCCTTTTTGAGATGCGATGACCAGAATTGCACACAGTATTCAAGGTGTGGTCTCACCATGGAGTGATACAGAGGCATTATGACATCCTCCCTTTTATTTGCCATTCCCTTTCTAATCATTCCTAACATTCTGTTTGCTTTCTTGATCGCCACAGCACACTTAGCTGATGATTTCAATGTATTATCCATTATGATGCCTAGATCTCTTTCCTGGGCGTAACTCCTAAGATAGAACCTAACATTGTGTAACTACAGCAAGGGTTATTTTTCCCTTTATGCATCACTTTGCACTTGTCCACATTACATTTCATCTGCCATTTGGAAAACCAGTCTTCCAGTCTCACAAGGTCCTTTAGCAATTCATCACAATCTGCTTGAGATTTAACTACTCTACATAATTTTGTGTCATCCACAAATTTGATCACCTCACGCGTCGTACCCCTTTCCAGATATATTAAAAAGCACCCGTCCAAGTACAAATCTCTGAGGTACTCCACTCTTTACCTTTTTCCACTGTGAAAACTGACCATTTAATCTTCCTCTGTTTCCTGTCTTTTAACCAGCTTGCAGTCCACAAAAGGACATCACCTCTTGACTTTTTAGTTTTCTTAAAAGCTTCTCATGCAGTAGGGATGTGCAGAGGGATGCCATACGTTGCATTCGGGATACGTATTCGTCATGGGGCAGATACGTTGCATATGTCCGTATGGCGCCCCGATGCGGTTATATGTCTTAATCTATTCGTTACCTGGCTAAAATTAAATTTACTCCAACCCCCCTGACCCCCCCCAAGACTTACCAAAACTCCCTGGTGGTCCAGCGGGGGGTCCGGGAACCATACCCTGTACTCACACACCCTCGGCCGTCGGCCCTGTGACATAGTAAGGGCAAAGGTAGCGCCGGCGCCATTTTGAATACTGGCAATATGGCCCGAGTGCAGGAAGTCGCTCCCGGACCCCCGCTGGACTTTGGGCAAGTCTTGTGGGGGTCATGAGGCCCCCCCCCCAAGCTGGCCAAAAGTCCCTGGGGGTCCAGCGGGGGTCCAGGAGCAATTTCCTGCACTTGTGATGTTGGATGCCAGGAATCAAAATGGCGCCGATAGCCTTGCCCTTACTATGTCACAGGGGCTACCGGTGCCATTGGTCAGCCCCTGTCACATGGTAGGAGCACAAGATGGTGCCGATGGCCATGTGACAGGGGCTGACCAATGGCACCAGTAGCCCCTGTGACATAGTAGGTCAAAGGCTATCGGCGCCATTTTGATACTGGTACCGAGGGTGTGTGAGTGCAGGGTATGGTTCCCGGACCCCCCGTTGGACCACCAGGGAGTTTTGGTAAGTCTTGGGGGGGATCAGGAGGGTGGGGGGGTTGTTTAAATTGGCGGCCGAGCAATTCGGCGAAAATTCGTTGTATTAGTGGGGAATCGCGATACGTTTCGCTTTCCCCACGAATACAACGAATAGTGCAACATACGTTGCGGATCGCCAATACGGCGAAAACGAATGCACACCCCTATCATGCGGGACTTTGTAGAATGCCTTCTGAAAATCCAAATGCACCACATCTACTGATTCACCTTTGTCCACATGTTTATTCACCCCTTCAAAAAATGTAGGAGATTTGTGAGGCAAGACTTTCCTTGGGTAAATCCATGTTGGCTGTGCCCCATCAAACCATGCCTATTTAAATGTTTTGTGATTTTATTCTTTATAACATTTCCACGATTTTTCCCAGCACTGAAGTCAGGCTCACCGATCTATAGTTTCCCAGATCACCGCTGGATCCCTTTTTCAATATAGGGGTTACATTGGCCATCTTCCAAACTTGAGGTACATCGGATGATTTTAATGATAGGTTACAAATTAATTGAAATAGGTCTAAATTTTCATTATTTTAATTCTTTCAGAATGCTGGGGTGTATACCATCCGGTCCAGGTGATTTACTACTCTTCTATTTGTCAGTCAGGCCTACCACATCTTCCAGTTCACCGTGATTTGGTTCAGTTGATCTGAATCATCACCCAGGAAAACCTTTTACGGAATGAGTCTCTCTCCAACATCCTCTTCAGTGAACACCGAAGCAAAGAAATCATTTAATCTTTCCACAATGGCCTTATCTTCTCTTAGTGCCCCTTTAATCCCTTGATCATCCAACGGTCCAACCAACTCCCTTGCAGTCTTTCTACTTTGGATATATTTTTTAAAGTTTTAATTATGAGTTTTTGCCTCTATGGCCAACTTCTTTTCAAATTCTCTCTTAGCCTGTCTTATCAGTGGCTTACATTTAACTTGCCAATGCTTATACTTTATCATATTTTGTTCTGATGAATCCTTCTTCAAAATTTTGAATCTTTTGGCTAAAATAGCCTCTTTCACTTCACCTTTTAACCATGTTAGTAATTGTTTTACCTTCCTTTCACCTTTCTTGATGCGTGGAATACATCTCAACTACATCTAGGATGATATTTTTTAACAATATCCATGCCTGTTGCACACTTTTTACCTTTGTAGCTTCACCTTTCAGTTTTTTCCTAACTTTTTCTCATTTTATCAAATTTTCCCTTTTGAAAATTTAGTGCTAGAGCCGTGGATTTACTTATTGCCCCCATTCCAGTCATTAATTCAAATTTGATCATATTATGTCACTTTTGCCTGAATATGTGCATGAGAGAGAGTGCGTGCCATGTGTGTACGAAAGAGAGAAAGAGAGCCTGACTATGTGCATGAGACTGAGCCTGCATGTTGTATATGAGAGAGAGCTTGCAAGTGTGCATATGAGAAAATGTCTGCATGTATGAAACAGCACCTACATGTGTGTATGAAAGAAAGCTTGAATATGTGCATGAGTGAGCGCTTGCATGTGTATGAGAGAGCGCACCTGCATGTGTTTATGAGAGTTCCTGCATGTGTGTATGAGAGAGAGAGTGCCTATGTGTGTTAAGGAGAGAGAGTGCCTATGTGTGTTAAGGAGAGAGAGAGGATAAAGATTGTTTGGCCTTCTTTACCCATATTCACAACAATCTCTGGAAAATTGAAAGATGTTAGGTATTTATTTATTTACTGGTATGGAGAGCTGGAGATTTTTAATTATTTAATTTTTAATTATTTTAAATTTTGGGGCGTTATTGATTGTGTCTGCTCTTTTGAAATATTTTATTGGTGTTTGGGAAATATTAGAACAAATTTATGTGAATTTTTAAATTATTAGGTGACCAATATTGAAAGATGGCCATTTAAGTAACTTGGCTGGGTATAACTTTTTCGGCTAAATTACACGGTATATTCAGCAGCACGGCCTTATCAATATATATACACATATATATTTGTACTTAGCTGTATCAGTTGTAACCATCTAACGTAGCTGGTAAACTTATGCAGCTAAGACAAAATATTGCTATTTAGTTGCATAAGTTATGTGGCTAAGTTGCTCCACGCATTGCCCGCCCACAAATTAATGCAGCTATTTTTTTAGCCATATAACAGACTTGTATGGCTAAGAAGCAGCTAGTAAATGTAAGCGCATATTCTGCGGCTGCAACTTAACTACATAAGTCCTACTTATCTGGCTAAGTAGTGCTGAACGCCCTTTGAATATTGGGCCCCCTGTGTTAGTCAGCTGCTTTGATATATTCTTTCTTTTCATGGTTTTAATATTATGAATGATGTCTTATATCTCTTGATTTTATTGCTTGATGTTTTGTGAGTTGTGATTATGTTTCTGCTTTTCCATTGTTGCACTGCATAATACTGTCGGGCTTGTGGTTACCAGAGCATGCTTGTGAACGAAAGAGAATGAGTGAGCCAATGAGCATATGTTTGAGCAAGAGGACTATTTAAGCCAGTGGTCCTGTGTGTGAGTATAAAAGAGAGCGATTGAGTCAGTGAGCATCTGTGTGAGCAAGAATGAGTCAGTGAACATGTGTGTGATCATGTATATGAGAGAGCAAATGAGCCAGTGAGCATGAGTGTGACACAGTGAGCATGTCTGTGAAAAGAGAGAGCATGTGAGCCAGTGAGCATGTACTTGAGACAGCGTGTGATCTAGTGAGCATGTGTGAGAGAGAATATAAGGGAGTTTGTGTGAGAATGAACAAGTGTGTTAAAGAGAGAAGAAAGCTGTGCATAACTCTCACCCTTTACTAATCCTTGACAGGGTGACTGGAATCTAAAGTTCCCAGATACGGAGAGCAGGGGATTTAATTTAGCTTTAATTTTAATTCCTGACATACCCAGATCAGTCCAGAAAAGTGGGTTGTGTATCCCTACCAGCAGGTGGAGTCAGTGAACAATTAGAACTTTGGGCACTGCTACATAACGAGTGCCACCTGCAGTCACTCAGTATTTCTCTGACTCCAGTGGGTGGTACAGATGCTCACCTGCAGTCTTTAGTTATATTTTTTATTTAGTTAGTTTGAATTTAATTTTTTGGTTTACAGTCACTTCCTGAGGTGTTAGGCACCTTCGTGGGCCATCCCTCAGTAGAAGCCGGGCGTCCGGGGAATTGGACATTCCTGTCAGGGTTTCACCTGCCACAGTTCGGTGTCTGATGACCAGGGGCTCCTGGCTACTCACCACCTTCTCTGCTACAGCTGCTCCCTTGTCTCCTGCAACAACTTTTCTCTGTGTCTTGGTAAAGTTTAATTTAAAAAGAAAAAAAAAAACTGTTTTCACTGCAGCTGACTGACCGTCTTCAGTGCTGAGGTAAGGAGAGGTGCAGGAGGGGCCAGGTCGTTTAAGGCCGGCCGGGGAAGCTGTCAGCAGTGTTCCCCTCAGCTCCCGGGGCTCCGGGTCATTTTCTTAGGGCAAGGGTGAGTTTTTATACGTGTGCCTCGTTTATTTGCCGCTTCCCTGCTGGGGGCCTTGCGATTTCACTATAGACAGGCTCCTTTCCCATGGCACGGCTGCGCGTGTTTTTTTTTCCCTCCTCAGCTGGTAGTCTCTTATCCCACAGCATGAAAAGTTTGTTTTTTCCGGCCCTGCCTGACTGAAATTTTCTCTGCGTTGCAGCGCTAAGCATTTCTTTTTTTTTTTTTTTTTATTCGCGCCCTTTTCTTTTTCACTTCAGACTATCGGTGTGCTGCTGCGAATGGGACTGAAAACAGAATCGTAGGCCTGCCGCGTGTGTGGGTCACGCGGCCAAGCATTAGATGCTGCCTCCTTATGCGCAGTGTGTTCCCCAGGGTTAGAGGGCCCTTCAGGGTTTCTTGCCTCCTCCCTTGGGGAGGGAACGTCTGTCTTGCCTTCGGCTTCACGGGAAGAGGATTCTCCACCTGTTCTAGCCCCAGTGAGAGAAGACCTCACCGGGGGAACTGATATCATCACCCCAGCCGACTCTCCAGTGGGGGAGGGGGACCCGGAGGGGTTTTCCCCAGAATTTGTCTTCCTTATGCACCAGGCTTTCCTGGCAAGGAAACGCTCGGCAGTAAAGCGGCTCAGTCTCCTGGGGGCAGGTTTGGATCCACTTGAGAAAAGAGGTCGGGGTACGGACCCTTGTCGGCGCCTCCCTAAACAGGCTCACCCCACAGGGGATTCTCCCCAGGGTATGCGAGTTCCGATCCCGGGGTATGGGGCGACGCCAGCTTCTGGGGTAGTAGGGGTGGCAGACCCGGATCTGCGGCCTGATCCACTGATATGGATACTGATGATCCGGATGAGCCCAGTGACCCTCCTGTGGAGGGGGATGACCCCAGCATGGTGCATTTATTCAAGTGGGATGAGTTAAGACCCCTTATTCCCCAGGTCCTTGAAGTTCTGGGACTTAAGGTTTCTCATGAAGAGTCTGCCAACGAGGGCGTCAGTCCAGTCCTCGAGGGCATTAGGGGTCCCACAACATCTTTTCCTCTGCCTAAGAAGGTTCGCAAACTAGTGACCCGGGAGTGGGAGACTCAGCCACGAGCACCCATTCCATCGTCGAAGCTGTCGGAGTCAGATTATCCAACTTTTACACAGATTGAGCAAGAATTACATCAGACCACTGGGTCTTAGAAGTGATCAAAGATGGGTATGTAATGGAGTTCTCGTGCCCTGTCCAGGTTTTTGTGGAGTCCCGAGTGGCCTCAAGTGTCAAGCGAGAGGCGGTCCGGGTGACTCTACAACATCTTCTCAAGCTCAAAGCTATTGTCCCAGTTCTGGAGGCTCAACAGGGAGGAGGTCGGTACTCTGTGTACTTTGTGGTCCCCAAGAAGGAGGGCACGTTTTGGCCCATCCTCGATCTGCAGAAGGTGAACCGTTGCCTTCGGGTTCCTCGTTTTCGTAGGGAAACCCTGAGGACAGTGATGGTCGCGGTTCAAAAAGGGGAGTGTCTCACTTCTCTGGACCTCACGGAGGCGTAATTACACATTCCTATACAGCTGAATCACCAGAGGTTTCTGCGGTTCAAGGTCTTGGGATGACACTTCCAATTTCGAGCCCTCCCATTTGGTCTCACATCAGCTTCTCGCATGTTCACCATGGTGATGGTGGCGGCCTTCCTTTGTCAGGAGGGAATCTTGGTCCACCCGTACCTGGATGACTGGTTGATTTGTGCGAAGTCTCGGGAGGACTGCGAGAGATTGGTGCACATGGTGATGTTCACATTGCGATCCCTAGGTTGGGTAAACCAATGTGCAGAAGAGTCACTTGGAACCCACTCAGAAGTTGATCTATCTCGGAACACAATTCGATACCATGCTGGGCAAAGTGTTTCTAGCGGCGGACCAAATAGGGAAGTTGTAGGAACAAATACATTCCCTTCTTCAAAGGAACAATCCCAAAGAGTGGCATCATCTTCAGGTCCTGGGCTCCATGGCTTCAACCTTAGACTTGGTTCCTTGGGCGTTCGCTCACTTAAGACCTTTACAGCATGCGCTTTTGTCTCGCTAGAGCCTGGTGTCAGAGCAATTCCATCTACCAATGCCTCTACTTCCGGAATCCAGAACCAGTCTGTCATGGTGGCTGTCACTGGACAATCTGGAATGGGGGGTGGATTTGGACAATCTGAATTGGCTGATAATCTCCACCGATGTCAGCCTCTCAGTTTGGAGGGCAGTGTGTGCAGACAGGTCCGCCCAAGGGCTCTGGTCGGCAATGGAAAGATCCTGGACTATAAACCAGCTCGAGACCAGGGCTGTACATCTGACCCTGCGGGCGTTTCTTCCCTGGATACAGGGCAGAATGGTGCGAGTCTTCTTGGAAAATGTGACAATGGTGGCGTACATCAACTGGGAAGGCGGGACTCGAAGTCCCCCATGTCACGGGAGTAGAGAATGTGCAAGCCGATTATCTCAGCTGTCAGCAACTAGACCCAGGGAAATAGAACTATCTCTCGAGGCGTGGAATCTCATTTGCGCCAGATGGGGATCTCCTTAGCTAGATCTGATGGCAACGCAGGCGAATACAAAAACAGTTCGTTTTTTCAGCCGTCGCCGAGAACAGGGCTCGGTGGGCATAGACGCTCTTGTGTGTCCTTGGTCCACAGGGTTTCTTTTGTATGCCTTCCCGCTCTGGCCCCTCATAGGTTGGCTTCTCCGTCACATAGAGCGGCACCCGGGAAGGGTGATTCTGGTGGCGCCGGAGTGGCCACGTCATCCATGGTTCGCAGATCTGGTACGCTTGGCTCTTAGAGGGTCCATTTCAGCTGGCTCATCTAACGCATCTGCTCCATCAGGGGCCCATATTTTCGGATCGGGAGGATCGCTTCTCTCTCGCAGCTTGGCTTTTGAGAGGAGACGTTTACGCTTGAGGGATTATTCAGAACAAGTCATTTCCACCCTCCTACAGTCGAGACATCCAGCTACCTCTATGGCCTGTGTGAGAGTTTGGAAGCTTTTTGAGACGTGGTGTCATCAGCGTTCCTGCGACCCTTTAGCGGTGCATGTTCCTCAGGTGCTTGACTTTCTGCAACAGGGCCTCGCTAAGGGCTTAGCGTTCAATTCCCTTCATGTACAAGTTGCAGCTCTAGGTGCCTTGCGGGGAAACTTTGACGGCTGTTCGCTGGCAGCGCATCCGGATATTGCTCAGTTTCTTAAGAGGGTCAAACATTTGCGCCCTCCCATCTGTTCAGTGTGTCCCGATTGGAGTTTGAATTTAGTCCTGTGAGTTCTATGTGGCGCTCCTTTTGAGCCTCTTCGTGGAGTTTCGCTGAAAGATTTGACTTTGAAAAAGGTGCTTTTGGTTGCCATTTGCTCGGCCTGTCGGATCTCAGAGTTGCAGGCGCTGCCTTGTCGGGATCCTTTTCTTCGGATTCTCTACGATCGGGTATTGTTACGTACGGTTCCGTCCTTTGTCCCTAAGGTGGTTTCAGCCTTTCATGTCAATCAAACTATGGAGCTTCCTGGGTTCCCTAACTGGTCCCGGGAGTCTTCTCAGAACAGAGACCTTCATCTTTTGGATGTGCGGCACACCTTATTGTATTATCTGGAGATTACCAATGACTTCAGACGTTCTTATCATTTGTTCGTTCTCTTTGGTGGCCCAAAGAAGGGGGGACAAAGCATCAAAGGCGACCATATCTCGATGGATTAAGGAAACCATTTGCACGGCATACATAGCCCGAGGACAACAGGTGCCTTTGGGTCTCAGAGCTCATTCCACTAGGGCTCAGGCTACTTCCTGGGCAGAGTATCAGTTACTGTTGCCTCAGGAGATCTGTAGGGTGGCAGTGTGGTCGTCTATTCACACTTTTACGAAACATTACCAATTGGATGTTAAGGTTTCTGATGAACCGTCCTTCGGGGAGAGTGTGTTTCGTGCGGGTCTTTCAGGTTCCCACCCAGTGTAGGATGGTTTGGGTACATCCCACTTTTCTGGACTGATCTGGGTATGTTCAGGAAATGAAAATTGGTTCTTACCTGCTAATTTTCATTCCTGTAATACCACAGATCAGTCCAGAGGCCCACCCCTTTCTTCAGATACCGAAAGACTATCTTGGTCATAACCTGCTTACGTTTTTTATTGTTGAAGCTCCTTTTTTGCAGACATGATTCATGGAGCAGTTTTTAGCAGTTGTTCGGTCTGGTTTTTGCCAGCGGCGAAGGAATAGTCCGGAAATTTGATTGGGTGTGCTACCCTTCGTTATTTAGTTCTGTTAGCATGGGCTTTGGTACAGGTCAATACTGAGTGACTGCAGGTGGAACTCTCGTTATGTAGCAGTGCCCAAAGTTCTAATTGTTCTCTGACTCCACCTGCTGGTAGGGATACCCAACCCATTTTTCTGGACTGATCGTTGGTATTACAGGAACGAAAATTAGCAGGTAAGAACCAATTTTCATTTATTGGGGGGTGTTTGCTGTCTGCTATTTTGAAATATTTTATCCATGTTTGGGAAATTTAAGAAAAACAAAGTTATATGTTTGTAATCATTGGATGATCTTTTCAGCAGCTGTTTAGAAATATTTATTCTTTTTATGAGTTTGCATTTACTGTTATGATTGTTGCTTTGTATTTCTTGATGTTATTGTTTGATATTTAGTGAGGAATGATATTTGTTTTTCCATTCCATACGTCTGGCTTGTTGTGGTTTCAAGTTGTTTTTGTCTGCATGTTTCTATTTATACTTTATTATCTCTTCATTTTGTATTTGGTGAGGGTCTGTGTGTTCTACATATATATATCTAAGGTGAAGTATTCTGCAAAGTGACCCCAACTGATTTGCATGGATGAAATGAGGGACTACAGCTTTGGTTACTTACTGTTGGTCTAGAGTATGGTCTATTTCTTAGTTATTGAGGAAAAATGTGACATTTAATTTGAAGATAATTGGGCTTAATTTTGCCAGGTTTCAGAATTGACTTGGCATGTTGATGTATGTGCTGCAGAGAAAGTGCACAAGGGAGTAAGATACCCCTTGGGCCGGTTTTCACAATCTCCCCCAGGCTGATATTTTCCTGCAATCCGCCCCTGATTGCAGCTGAGAATTGTCATCTTGTTCAACAAGAGAACCTCTTATAAACTCTCAGTTGGAGAAAATTGTTGTGTGCGCATTTGTCCAATTGTTCTAGGATGAGTAAGAGCAATGCCACTACAGAAATGGAGAGAAAACCAGTGAAATATTAGGGCTTAAAGTAGTAACTAAGGATAAAAAATGAAATAAGATATTCAAGAGGACGTAGAAGAATAGTACATGGAAGTCTTGAGGTATGCCATGGACAAAATCAAGTAGTGTACGGAAGCCCACCCCAGGAGAAAATAGGGATAGTACTCCAGAAAAATAAGAATAGCATACAGAAGACCAGAGTTCAGTTTTCATACCCAGCTCCTGCATGTTGGGTCTTCTGGGGCTGGTGATGCAGTGGTTGCAGTCTTTATAATGCTCAGGAGGGAGGGTGTTTCTGCCATCACTTAGTAATGACATCTTCAGCCTATCATAAGCACATACTTGTGCCAGATTTCAGAAGACTAGCTCTATAATGCTTGAGCTAGATAGGAGAAATGAGGGATTAAAAGTAGAGAAAAACTCCAGGTGACATTGATTGAAGACCTTCTACATCATAGACCCAGATGGGACATGACCCAGTTGAGCTGCAAACTCGAACTACAGAATGAGGCAGCTGGGCAAACTAATCCCAGATAAACTACCCCAAAACTAAGAAATGCTAGGAAACTGTTTTAGATTTAATAGCTTTCCTTTTCCATATCTGAGCTCAAAAGTGAGTTACAATTCAGCTCCTGTAGTTCTTTCCCTACCCAGCAGGACTTGCAATCAGTGTTGTACCAGAGGCAATGGAAGGTGAATTGACTTGACCAAAATGACAGGAAGCATCAGTGGGAGAAGCAGGGTTTGAACCCTGGTTTCCCTGGTCTTCAGCTTGCTGCTTTAATCACCAGGCTACTCCTCTACTCCATTGTCTTTGTAATGAATATAATAATAATATACATTACAATAAATCATTTACAAAAGTGTTGCTCATTTTTGTATAGGAAGCCTTTTTTGGAAAAGATCTCTTGGATACCAGCAGACAAAGCAAGATGAACCTGCGGAATTTACCAGATGAGCCACCAACATTTTTAATGAAAACTACTATGGGCACAAGCTTTCTGGATCCCACTTCAGACCCTCTGCTTAGTTCAGCTTCAACTCTATTTCCATCAAAGCAGCGAGCTCAAGGTTTGTAAAGCTGAAGCTAAAATTGTTGCATTTTTCATTTTCTGATTTTTTTTATTTTGTTTTTATCTTTGTAGAATCAGGAAAAATTTGCTGTATTCTAATCTTATTTATACAAAATCATCTTTTCAGTATGCAAGTATATTTATAGAGCAGTGTTTCCCATCAGGTGTGCCAGAGCTGACACACAGGTATACTGCAGGACATTGGGGTGCCGGGGCTGTTTTATCTTTCCCTGTACAATGGACAGTCAACAGAATGTCATCCTATCATTAGGGAGTGTCAGAGAGCAGTGTTTATATGCTGCTGCTTCAGCTTCCCCCTCTGCTGTCTCTTCTCTGCAACTGAAACTGCACAGGGCTCCATAGTCTCAACCAAGTAATACTGGCCCCATGTGCTTCCAATTGAAGAGGAAACTTGGCAGAGGAGGAAGAAGCACCAGCAGGTAAGTTCTGGTGGCAGACATCTGTTGGGTGCAGGACATGGTGGTGAAGAAAGGACAGCTGAATGTGCTGGGGATGATGGAGGAGAGGGAAGGAAAGAGAAAGTGATGCTGGAAGGGGGAAGCGTGGAAGGAAAGGAAAGGGAGGGAAAGGTGATGCCAGAGGGTAGGAAGAGATAGGAAAGGTGATTCTGCTAGGGGGTGAAGGAAGAACAAAGATGATGATGATGATAATGCCAGGTGAGAGGGAAGAGAAGGAGGAGATGCAGGGATATGGTTGGGGGGAGTGGGAAGTGAAGAAAAGGTGATGATGCCAGAGGGGTAGAGGAAAGGGAAAGTGATGATTCCAGGGGGTGGGTGAAGAGGGAAAAGAAGGTTATGATGATGGTTGGGGAACAGGGAAGGGAGAAGAATGTGATGATGCCAGGGGTGAGGGAAGAGAAGGAGATGATGCTAGAGAGGAGGTGAGAAGAGAAGGTGATGATGATGCTGGTAGGTTAAGGGAGAGGGAAGAGAGCAGAAGGAAATGATGCCAGAGGAGAGGAAGAGAAAGTTGTTATGCCAGGTGGAAGGAATGGAGGGAGGGGGAGGGGAAGAGAAAGTGATGATTGCAGGAGGTGGAGGGAGAGGCAAAAGAGGGGAAGGGAATGGTAACATGAGAGGGAAGTAGGAAGGGAAGAGAAGATTTATTTATTTGTTGAGTTTTATATACCGTCATTTCGTGAAGCCATCATGTGGAGGGGTGGTATTGAAGAGATTGTGATGATGTTGATGGGTGTAGGAGGAAAGAAAAGAGTGTACTGATGCCAGAGAAGTGGGAGATAAGAATAGTGATGGTATGCCATGATGAAGTGAGCCCTGTGCTGGATGGGCCACAACATAAAAATCGTTGGGAACCAGTGTTGTAGAGAATAGTACCAAATGATATGCTTAGAGTAGAGTGAACCTTATAAGGCTCAAGCTCAGTACCTGGTTCTGAGTTGTTTTATCATTCTGCTGAGCCAAACATGAGCTGAGTCATATTTACCCCAGACTCACTGCCTCCTCAGACTAAGTCCAACTCTTTGAAGTTATCCTTAGCCTGCAGCTAGTACTGCATGTCTCTACCAAAGAAACTTGTGTTCTGCATTGCCACTCGCCACCACATTGTTCTTGAGGCACTGGAAGAAGTAAGCCACCACAAGAACATCATGAGAGCTGCCTTGTAATGTAGAATTCAGCCATGCTTAGTAGAGCTTTGTGGCAAGGAGCTAACTGCAGACTGGGAAGAGAATGCAGTAGGGATGTGAATCGTTTTTTGATGATTTAAAAAAATCGTCCGATATTTTTTAAATCGTCAAAAATCGGTACAGTGCGCGATACAATAGAAATTTTCACGATTTATTGTGAAAAATCGTTACTCCCGTTAGTGTCCTCTAACGGGAGTTATTTGGGGGGAGGGCGGGAAAACCGGCACACCAAAACAACCCCAAACCCACCCCGACCCTATAAAACTAATCCCTTATCTTCCCTCACCCCCCGAACCCCCCCCCAAAACTTTTTACGAGTACCTGGTGGTCTAGTGGGGGCGCAGGGACCGATCTCCCGCTCTCGGGCCATCGGCGCCATTTTGGCTGCCACTCAAAAATGGCGCCGATGGCCCGATTAAAAAAAAAACCCACCCAACCCTTTAAAGATGACCCCTTAGCTTCTCCCACCTTCCCGATCCCCCCAAAACATTTTTAAATTACCTGGTGGTCTAGTGGTGGTCCCGGGAGCGATCTCCCATTCTCGGGCCGTCGGCTGCCAATCATAAAGATGGCGCCGATGGCCCTTTGCCCTTACCATGTGACAGGGTATCCGTGCCATTGGCCGGCCCCTGTCACATGGTAGGAGCACTGGATGGCCGGGACCACCACTAGACCACCAGGTAATTTAAAAATGTTTTGGGGGGATCGGGAGGGTGGGAGAAGCTAAGGGGTTATCTTTAAAGGGTTGGGTGGGTTTTTTTTTTTTAATCTGGCCATCGGCGCCATTTTTGAGTGGCAGCCAAAATGGTGCTGATGGCCCGAGAGCGGGAGATCGGTCCCCGCGCCCCCACTGGACCACCAGGTACTCATAAAAAGTTTTGGGGGGGTTCAAGGGGTTAGGGGATTCACATCTCCAGCGATCAGATTTTTTTCTCCCTCTAGCCAAACCCGATCGTTGACGATCGGGCACACGATTCACATCTCTAGAATGCAGCTAGGGAAAGAACATAAGAACATAAGAAAATGCCATACTGGGTCAGACCAAGGGTCCATCAAGCCCAGCATCCTGTTTCCAACAGTGGCCAATCCAGGTCATAAGAACCTGGCAAGTACCCAAAAATGAAGTCTATTCCATGTTACCATTGCTAGGAGAGGGGGAAGGTAAGATGTGGCAGGGCTAGGACTTAGTGGGAAGAATGCAGCAAGGAGTGTACAGGAAAAGGAGGAATAAAATAAGCTGTGGAGAGAAAAAGGATGGAAGAAACAGGCAGTGGGAAATAAAGGGGAGAAGGTTGAAAAAGTAAAGGAAACAACTGGCCATATGTCAACACACAAACATCTTTATCAACCAAAATATGATACTTGGTAATTTTTGACTCGCCTGCACATTTTGTTCTGATTAATTTAAAATAGTTAAGTGTTTAATAAATCTTACACAGCCATTTCAGTGTTCTTTGTTTTAGTCTTAATGGTTATTATAAAAAGCAATATCACCAGAGATTTTGTTAATCAAAAAACAAATATGACTTTTTCATAGATACTTATTTTAGTTCTAATATGGTTTGCCTGTTCTTTATTTCTGTGTTAATTAATTTGGCTTAGTTTGTGCTTAGCTCTTGGAGCCAAGTCATATTCCTAAGCTCAGCTCTGATCTGCTCACTTATCAATGATTTTAACTTGCCCACCTCTGCTGTTACACAATTCTACACACATTTTGTTTAAGCTGTGAAATATGATTTTTCACTTCATTGAATATTTATAAGAAAACTATATTAAATCAACTTTGAAGGTATATATTTTTGAATAATTAAAAATTCTAAATAGAAAAATGCATACTAAATTTTAAATTGAAGATTGCTCCTTTGCACTCTATTTCACCAGAGTATTAATTTCAATAAAACTTGTGGCAAATGAGTGTTTAAGTTTTTTGCTGAAATTATAAGATGCAATGTATCAGCTCTCTGGAGCAGGAGTCCCTCGGGGAAGAAGAGGGAACTGTTTCTTTTTCCAGTACACCAAATTTCTTATGACCTTTCTACAAACTATTAAATGGTTGGTTAGTTCAGACTTATTTAGTAAATATTTTGTATCATTAGAAAATTGTCATACCCAGCTTTTCAATTACATGAATTGTTGATTTTGTAAGACAAAATCCCAGCATGTCACTACTTCAAAGGTAGCTTAGAATACTCAGAAAATATTTCAGAGTTAGCGGATACCCTCAAAACATTTGTGGAACAATAATAATACTCCCCCACCCCCACCCCTACCACTGCCCCTCTCCCTGCTAGACAACAGCACTTTCAATCATCTTCCAGCTTCACCCAAGCATGTGTTCATTTTTGCTCCTCCACTCTGTTTCCTCTGCCTCTCTTCAAGCCTACAACCCCAAGAGTTTCTGTAAGTGCCTCTGGTCTCATGCCCTGGGAGTCGCTGTTCTTCCTTCTGGTCCCACAGACTTGGATATCCCTCATCCTGCCTATGGTGCTACAAACATTGCTCAAGGGCAGGGAATGCATGCATGTGCCACCAGTCCCTGAACTACTCACAAAAGTTCCCATGTCTGCATGTAGTTGGGAGTATGCACATGCCCCAAAGGATACACCTATGCTCCTCTGTGAATGGTGGAATGCACGTGTGCACTCTACAGATTTCCGACAGACAGACAAGGCATGCAGAGAACTAAGCCTATTTTATACATATAGATAGATATGCACAGGTTGCTGTCAAAATCTTCAAAGGAAGATATGTGTTTATTTTATTTCTAGGTGGTGCCCATGATTCTTTAGCTGACTTTTCAGAAGTCATGAACATAGATGATGATATCCTTGGAATATTTTCTGATGATCTTGTAAAGTCTGGAAGTCATTCTGGTATGCATTTTGTAGCTATTGGAGCCATTGAGAAATGTCATCATCATAAAAGCATTCAATGCATTATAACCACATGGTCAATATGCTGTATGTTTCTCCTTTATATGTACACTTGTTAGATATTTCCTTTGTCTTTATTGCAGAGGAATTTGTCACTTGCTTTTATGAACAATTTAATTTTTTTAATTGACCAGTTTGCTTTGTATTGGGGATGATAGTAAGCAATTTACTTAGCGTCTGTTATATAGCATGTTGCTTATCCAATGTTCAACAAAATCATTTACCACACAAATGTATAGTAGATTGATTTATGATTAAATCTGTCAAATTTGAGCCACTTTTCAATATCTTTTGTATGGAGTTTACTGTACCCTTTCCACCAGTTTTGAGCTTTTTTTTTAAAGTCATATATATATATATAAAATTCAAAACAGGCACTGCTTTTGAAGGTTACTTGTTTTATAAAATTACAATAATTTCTCTGTGTTGCATTCTGGTGCAACCGCACCTTGAGTATTGCGTGTTTCTGATCACACTGTCTCAAAAAAGATGTAGCAGAACTAGAAAATGTCCAGAAAAGGGCAATAGACTGATAAAAGGGATAGAACGGCTCCATTATGAAAAAGGCTAAATAAATTAGGACTCTTCAGCTTGGAGAAAGAGACACATAAGAATGGATTTGATAGAGGTTAATAAAATCATGAATGGGGTGGAATAGAAAATAGGGAACAGGTTTCCGGTAATACAAGGACTAGGGGATACCTCATGAAACTAACAGGTTGCAAATTCAAAACAAATTAGAGAAAGTATTTCTCACAGGACAGGCAGAATGGTAGTCTTCACATATGGGTGACATCACAGGATGGAGCCCTGTATGGAAAACTTTTCTGTCAAAGTTTCTACAAAGCTTTGACACTGGCACACTGAGTGCACTGAGCATGCTCAGCCTGCAATTATCCCTGTGAGCCACAGGTGTCTCCCTCAGTCTTCGTTTTTCCGCTCTTCAGTAAGCATAGAAGTTAGGAGCTCTGTGAGAAATTCTAACACTTTTTCCATACGGAAACGCTTAAACTTTTACTTCACAAACACTTTTCCCTGCATGGGTCTACCTTCGCATACGTTTATTCAATGCTCGGTGAGTATTATGCCTTGTTTTTTCGGTCAGTTCCTGTCACCTCCCTGGCCTGCCAACCGACTGTGGCCTTCCCTCTCCCTATGTTTTCAGTTAGCCCCACATAGTCTGCGAGTGTCCCTCTGTGACACTCTGCCTGATTATTAGCGCTAGTGGGACAGGGACTTCCACGGTTTCTGTTGCCGCCAGGGCCCCTGTCGATTCAGGTCCTTCGATTTCCTCTGTACCCTCGCGCAGTCGATGCCCCATTGCTACCGCCGGAACCCCCTTCAGACCGTCCTGGATTCTTAGATGCCATTGGTACCCCTCCCCCCATGGTACACTGATGCCATCGGTCCCTGCATCGTTTCTATCAGTGCCATCCATGTTTTTCATCCATGGCACTGATTTTTCCCTGGGTTTCATCAGTGCCATCATTGCCCAGATGGATGCCATCGATGTCCACCTTATCTCGTCGATGCGGTCTATGCCCGGGTCAATGCCACCGTCGCCCGGGGCCTTTCCATCGATGCCAGGGTCATTTCCATCAATGCCATCCTTTATTGTATTGATGCCATCGATGCCCAGGACATTTCCATTGATTGCCAGGTCCATTCCATCGATGGGCATTGATGCCCGGGTCCATTCCATCGATGGGCCATCGGCGCCCGGGTCCATTCCATCAGTGTCTTCGACGTTCCTATCGATGCAGTAATCGACTCCGTCAATGCCGGTATCATTTTTCCGATGCCAATGATGTTTTTTGGATTATTCGATGCCACATCGTTTCCATAGATACCTTCGCTGATGCCGTCAGTGCTTCCGTCACTGTCGTCATTGCTTTGGCCGAGTCATCGACATTTTTTCATATCTATTTTTGACAATACCCTCGAGGCTGCTTCGGCCGCCATTGACACCGTCAATACCAACATAGCACCGCCACGTAATGCCCTCGCCTGAACACAGTGCTCCATGCTTTGGGTTCTTATTAAAACTCCGTATTAGCCTACGACACTACATAGTGCCAGGAGCAGTGCAGGCTTGCTGACAGTCCGTCATCAGTTGCCATCCAAGACAGCGAGGGCATCCATCTCGGTGCTTTGGAAAGACCAGGCCGAGCACCGTGGCATGCATTGTCACCAACACTGTGACCGTCCGCCACTGACGCTATCCTTCTCGATGCTGGACAATGCTCAGGCCGAGCAACATCACCACTGCCATCGACACTGTTCCGCACAGTATTGGCAGTCCTTGGTGCTCCAGAAACACTAGAACGAGTTCCGAAGAATTCTGTATTGGCATCACGAGACATCGAGCCGCTGCGATGAGGGCCGGGTTCACGAGCTGTTAATCGGATCCCCTGTTCCCGAGGCGTGCCCCACCGACATCAGTGGGGGATTGTGGCCCTCCACAAAATACTACCGTGGTAGCGCCAGCCACGCTCAGCCCATCTCCTCTATACCTGCGCCACCATACCAGGCATCAGAGTTGAGATGGGCGTCCACTCCCTCAATGACTCCTGAAATCCACTGAGCCAGCAATCTTCACTGGCTCGTCCTTCGGCGATCCACGTCGGATGGTAAGTACCCGCTTCTGCGGCATTCCCATTGAGATGTGTTCTCTAATTCGAGCCACATGGTTCGAAAAGTTCTAGGTCATGTACCTTCCAAGAACCGTATTAGTGTCACATATCGCTATGCTAGCTATGTCAGCCACAATACCAAGAGAAACCTCTCTATCATTTCTTTGGGATTGCATCAGGGCATCCTCCCTCCTTCAGCAACGAGGCTCTGTACTGATTAATGCTCTGGCTTCTGGTTCCTGCTTCAGAACCAAAGTTCCAGGTGCATTCGCTGATCTGCTAAACACGAGATCCAGCAAATACTGCCTCAAGTGCAAGTCCACCTCGAAGCCTGACGACAGGTCTCGATTTCTCCTTGTACAGCACACAGAAATGCGGGTAAGACTTTACCGCTCACGCTCCCGTGGGAGGTTACGTGATATCCAGATTACATCAGCCCCTCCAGTTGGACACCTCCTGGTCTCCCAACTGGCCGGATATCAGAGCGGCCACCCCACCTTGTACCAAAGTTCCCGGTACACTTCCCCCAGATGCTACAAAGTGCAGGGAGGGGGGGGGGGGTTGGGGAGTTTTAATTACACTATTCTTTCTTTCAACAGAAAGTAGTTACTCTCCACCCATCCTGGACCTCAGAAATATCAACTTTCTTCAGAAGGTACAGGTAAAATGGTATCTCTCGTCACCATGCTTCCATATCGCAGTAAGTACATTACCTCTAATCTTTCTATGTGCTTCATGGTGAGTCAACAATATTACAATCCCAAGCTCTGCCGGTTGCACCAGCTTCGGCAACTGGGGTATTCATTGAATCACTATCGGTGACTGCTGTTTGCGGAGTGCAACATCATTCACACTTTTCCTTGCATGGACAGCTGCATAACCACAGTCAGTCCACGCAAGGAGCTCTAACTTCTTCATGACTCACTATACATTTACTAACTGGGATTACTGTCACTGCCATAAATCCCTTATACAACACTTCTGGACACCACAGTCATAATGACCTTCCTGTCCAGCATACGCTCAGACATCCTAATAAATTCTTACATGTCCCTGCGTGCATTTTCCATAACCTCAGCCCCTCAATTCGTCATTGTCGGGCCATGGGGTTTTTTCACTATGCACTTTCTTTATAGATCCAAAACTGCAATGGGTTAGATTCAGTGAAATTCCATTATCAGTGGGTCTAAGCTGTTCAACCGCTTTCGTCCCTCATCCATATTGCAGATCTAGAACCAAACCCTAGTCTGATTCTGCTCATGCTCGCATTTACTCAGGGTTGTAAGTTTGACCTAAAATCTTCTCAACCCAATATGCATCTACTCCACTCCAGGCACAGTTTCACATGAACTTCCTGGAGCTTGTAGCCATGCGTTATACTCTTATGCCTTCAAATACTGCCTCTGCAACAAATCTTTGTGCATAGGGACAATGTGCTTTCCAATACACAAGCACGCACAACCTCTTAGCTGCTCTGCAAGGAAGCTGCGCAGCTCTACCCTTGGCCCTTGCTCACTCCATGTATCCTTGGGCCACTTATCTAAGAGATTTACTAAACACAGTAGCAGACCTTCTCCATGTAGGTTTCCATCCTCTCGAATGGTCTCGGATTACTTGTGTAGCGGGAAAGATCTTCTAACGCTGTGGTCAACCGAACTTGCCCTCTGCGTCCGAATCAAACCATACGGTGCATAGATTCTACTCCCTATACATGTTTCCAATGCGTTCCCATAGTCACCTTTCTTCCATCAAGGGCCTCTTGAATGTGTCTCTTCTGCTGCCTCTCATAGCCAGCACTCTTCTAATGTTGAACTGGGACGGGGTTGACTGTTCCTCAGACCCACGTCCTAGCCGAGACCAGTATGCTTCCCATACTTCTCAGTCTATCACACCAGTAACTAATTCGCCTTCTCACAAGTCAGTCTCAAATCGTAGACTCACTGATGTTCTCAGGTACTGGTAGCTTCATGAAACCTTCCACATATAAATCCTACCATTCAAAATGGCATGATTTACCACATGACGCATACAAAAGGGTATTCCCTTTTTATTTTTCTACACCACTCTTTTCTCTTGCTCCCTCAGATTCTGCTCCCCAGACATCCTCCACATAGGTACACCTCTGTTCCAATTGGTGTATCGTTTGGGCATGGGGATACCCGATTAACGGTAAACCCCTTCTGAGTCAGCTTACCATGGATTATCCACTGATCAAGCCGCCTCTATTTTCACTAGTCACGGAATGGAACCTATATTTCGTGCTTATAAGTCTCATACGTTCTCCGTTCGAGCCTTTCCATTCCTCTCATTTCACAGTTTGGCATGGGAAATTCTTTCCCTCATAAATCTCATTTCTGCCAACAGGGTCAGTGAGTTACACACCTTGTTATATACTCATCCGACCCTGCATTCTTCCGTGACCAAGTGGTTTTACGTATCCAACTTCATATCCATTCTTAAGGTAGACGTTGCATCTCACCTTACTCAGAATATACTCTGCCCATTTTTCCCAACACCTCTCTCACCAAGGCGAAAGAGTTTTTTCCACTCCTTGGACAGTAATAGTGTACTTGCATTCTATCTAGATCGCACTACACTCCATAGGAATTCCACCTAACTCTTTCCTTCTGTGGCAAGAGTCAACCTGCGAGTTCCACTGGGCAAACAGACCTATTCCTCCTAATTGATGGTCTGTATCTCTTTTCCTACCAACAAGCAGGCATTTCACTACAACGCAGTGTGTAACCACACTCTGTTGCGTCCGTCCCTGCCTCAATAGCTTCCCCTCGGCCGCTGCTGCTTGTACATATTTATCAGGCTTCAACCTGGAACTCTCTCCATACCTTCGCAGCCCATTATTGCTTAGATACGACTAGCCGGCATGCTCCATGTTTGGCCAGTCCGTCTACTCTTATTCTTTTCGGTTTAACTACCCAACATCCTTCCACTAACCCATTAAGGGTTTCAGGATGCCCTCCGTTCCCAATTCCATCCCCATCATTGTGCTTTCCACGCGTCTTGGGTGCATTTGGTGCACTCTCGGGCATCCTCAGCTCGGAACTCACCCATATGTAAGGACTACCATCCAGCTTGTCCTGAGAGAAAGCAAATGTTGCTTACCTGTAACAGGTGTTCTCGCAGGTTCAGCAGGATGTTAGTCCTCATGAAACCCACCCGCCACCCCGCGGAGTTGGGTCTGTATACGTTTTTACTTTTATTTTAGTTTCGCTTGTGCTTTTAGCTATAGGACGAGACTGAGGGAGACACCTGTGGCTCACAGGGATAATTGCAGGCTGAGCATGCTCAGTGTGCCAGTGTCAGTCAAAGCTTTGTAGAAACTTTGACAGAAAAGTTTTCCGTACAGGGCTCCATCCTGTGATGTCACCCATATGTGAGGACTAACATCCTGCTGTCCTGTGAGAACACCTGTTACAGGTAAGCAACATTTGCTTTTTCTCACTTAATATATAATCAAGCTGTGGAATTTGTTGCTGAAGGATGTGGTCAACTAGCTAGCATAATTGACTTTGAAAGAAGTTTGGACAGGTTCCTGGAAAAGAAGTCCATAAACAAGTATTAGCCAGGTAGATTGGAATACCACCTCTTATCCCTGAGAGTGAGCAACATGGAATGAATCTGCTAGGTAATTTCTGGTGATCTCGATTGGCCACTGTCAGAAATGGGATTCTGGGCTTGATAAATCCTTGGCACATCTTATATTATTATGTTAGCTCAATGTTTCCCAACTTGTTCAAGTCCATGGCATACCTACATTAACAATAATGTTGTAAGGCACACCAGCCTCCGTGGAGCAGGCAAAAGAAGCTTTAAGGAAGCACTGAAAGCCCCACCAGTCTTTAGGGAGAGCATGGGCGGAAACACATGAAACTTTCATAGTGGACCAACTCCCTTTACGTACACGTGCAGGAGAAGGGGAAAGCCGGTGTGGAATGGGTAGCTAGATCAGTTAGTTAACTTAGTTGCTGCATGTGACTGCCAGACTTTCTCCACTGCTTCTGCTCGCAGCCCTCAGAGTAACATCCAGTGCTCAGTGCACTTCTCCCCACCTTATTCTGTTTGGTGATAAGACAAAGGCTAAAAGGATCTAAAGAGGAGACTCAGGAGGAAGAAGAGGAGGTGTTGTGTGTAATGTGTAGGATGCACAGTGAGGCATAACTATCCATGCCCTGCTTGATGCTCATTAATTCCCATATTCTGAGGCTCATGTTGTAGACAGAAAGGACAGGCATGCTTGACTACACATGTTCTCAGAAAGGAGCTCCTGCATATTTAAGAATCATCACTGGGGTGTCTTGTTGCTCTAAGGTGCTGAAGGCAGAACCTAGGTGCTGGTATGGATTTGAGCCCCAGCTATGGTGAATTTTCTGTGGCACATCTAATCAGGCCTGATGGCATACTGGTTGGGAAGCACTGCTGTTAGCTCAAATTCATGTGTTCTCCCTAAAATAAGAGGGTGCACATTGTTTCTCTATTTTAAATTCTAAATTAATTTCCCTAAATTTCCAAGTGAATCAAAAACTGATATCTGATTTTGTTGATCACTGCACATAGCATTTTCAGCATGCACTCTTTTCTTAGTTTTTTTTTCTTCCCTTTTTTTTCTTGTTATAATCATCCATTTTATCTGGTTTGGGTCCTGTAGGTCTTGATTTATGCACTTTCCAGGTCGAGAACTCACCCTCCCCATTTGGTAAGAGACTGAACCTTGGATGAACCATGGCTTAGAAGTAGTTATCTATCCTTATTTCAGCTGGGAAAACCATATATGTGTATGCATATTCAGTCTTTGACTTTTCACATTTTATTTCTACCATTCTGGTATTGTGTAGTTTTTCTAGCATGAATCACAAATCTTGCTTTTTACTCTTGAAGACTACTAAAATATAAACTAACATTTTCCCCATACCCTTCTCCAATGCCATCAAAAAAGAAAATACTTTGTTGTATCCATATGTTTTATAACACAGATCTACTGATCTGATTATCAGTGGTTTTCCTTGTGGCCACAGCATGGAAAACAACCTTGATAGATAAAACCATATGTATTTTGGCTTAGATTTTTATAATGAAAATATGCAAAGTAAAAGTCTTGTTGGGCTGTCTTTATAGCAAATGAACTGTCCCAATTACATATGAATAGTGTGTTTCCCAGAGAGAACCTTTTCTTTGGTCACCATAAAAAGTTATTTGTGTATCCCTAGCATGAGAATAATATGTGAATATATGGTCTTAGTTAGGAATAAAAATATTCTGGATTCTCTGCAAGGTGCAGTCCTCAGAAAAATAGTAACAGAACTCATGAAGAGAGTATGATACTGCTCCTGCTACTTTAAAATGGTGAAAGTGTTTCTAATGTCCAAGTGGTTGCCCCTTCAACACCAGTAATTACTGAACATTATGGTTTAATATAAAAGCAATGGCAGAAAAGGGATCAGACAAAGGTCAGAGTCCTGGATTTTAAAAGTACTGATCTTGTTAAAATAGAACAACAGTGGGTTAAACTAAAAGAAGCTAAATTAAGGTCTATGAATCTTTATGCAAGGAAAGAGACAGGTATGTTTTTCATAGGAGGTTACTGAAAAATAAGGGCAAAAAGATTAGCATTCAGAAGGTACAATGCACAACAAAAAGGGTACAGAAATAATATCTGGAAAAGCTGAGAGAAGCAGAGATGACAAAGATGCAAGCAGAAAAAAATATAGCTAAAGCTGTAGAGCCAGGTAAAACTTTTCAGATATATCAGTGAAAGGAGGAAGTGCAGAGGTGGGTTTGTATGACTGAGAGGAGAAAAGAACTGTATGACAGGGCCGATACTTGCATTTTTGCTGCCCTTTGTGAACAACTACTGTGCTGTCCCTTTCTCATTTTTTCTTTTTCTAAACACAGAATACACCACATCAGTTAAACATGCAGAAAACACTCACCCTCACCAAATACAGAATAAAAAGAATATAAACTATAAACAGAAACTGAGCTGGAAACTGCAACAAGCCAAACTATGCAGTGAAGCAATGGAGAAACAGAAACATCACCAGTTCTCATAAATCATTCAGCAAACAAAATCAAAGAATATAAAACAATCATATTAGTAAACCATACTTATAAAAATATTTCCAACGAGAGAAGGAATAGAATAACATACAATAATTAAGAGCTCATTCAAAATTTTAAACATTTCTAAACAAAATTTCAAAATGGCAGTCCCAGACACACATTAATTAAAACTAATAAGGATGGAAAATTCACCACTCTCCATACCTGAGAATTTTTAATTTCCAGTCATCCTGAGTAAGGCATTGATTAGTGAGGCAGCACGTAATGTCTACACACACACACACACACACACACACGAGGGGTTTCCATACACAAATACGACAGGTTTCTATACACACACACACACCCCGGTCAGGTTCCCATTCAGTCACACACAGGCACACACACACACACACACACACAACCCGTGCAGGTTTCCATTCAGTCACACACAGACACACACACACACCCCCCGGTCAGGTTCCCATTCAGTCACGCACACACACACACACACACCCCTGTCAGGTTTCCATTTAGTCACGCACACACACACACACCCCAGTCAGGTTCCCATTTAGTAACACACAGACACACACACACACACACACCCCGGTCAGGTTCCCATTTAGTAACACACACACACCCCGGTCAGGTTCCCATTCAGTCTCACACAGACACACACACACACACCCCGGTCAGGTTCCCATTTAGTAACACACACACACACACCCCGGTCAGGTTCCCATTTAGTCACGCACACACACACCCCGGTCAGGTTCCCATTTAGTCACGCACACACACACCCCGGTCAGGTTCCCATTTGGTAACACACACACACACACCCCGGTCAGGTTCCCATTCAGTCACACACAGACACACACACATCCCGGTCAGGTTCCCATTCAGTCACACACAGACACACACACATCCCGTGCAGGTTTCCATTCAGTCACACACAGACACACACACACACACCCCGGTCAGGTTCCCATTCAGTCACACACAGACACACACACACACACACCCCGGTCAGGTTCCCATTCAGTCACACACAGACACACACACACACACCCCGGTCAGGTTCCCATTCAGTCACACACACACACACACACCCCGGTCAGGTTCCCATTCAGTCACACACACACACACACACACACCCCGGTCAGGTTCCCATTCAGTCACACACAGACACACACACACACACCCCGGTCAGGTTCCCATTCAGTCACACACACACACACACCCCGGTCAGGTTCCCATTCAGTCACACACACACACACACCCCGGTCAGGTTCCCATTCAGACACACACACACCCCGGTCAGGTTCCCATTCAGTCACACACAGACACACACACACCCCGGTCAGGTTCCCATTTAGTCACGCACACACACACACCGGTCAGGTTCCCATTTAGTAACACACACACACCCCCCGGTCAGGTTCCCATTCAGTCACACACAGACACACACACATCCCGGTCAGGTTCCCATTCAGTCACACACAGACACACACACATCCCGGTCAGGTTCCCATTCAGTCACACACAGACACACACACATCCCGTGCAGGTTTCCATTCAGTCACACACAGACATACACACACACACACCCCGGTCAGGTTCCCATTCAGTCACACACAGACACACACACACACACCCCGGTCAGGTTCCCATTCAGTCACACACAGACACACACACACACACCCCGGTCAGGTTCCCATTCAGTCACACACAGACACACACACACACCCCCCGGTCAGGTTCCCATTCAGTCACGTACACACACACACACCTCGGTCAGGTTCCCATTCAGTCACACACAGACACACAACCACTCACCCTGGTCAGGTTCCCAGGTGCACACACACACACACACACACACCATGCACCTCACCCAGGCAGGTTCCCAATCACCACACACACATGCCAGTTAGATATTAATATCCCCCCCCCCGTAAGGCTCTCGTTAATTCATTCCACACATACATCCCATCAGGAGCCATTCTACTGCTCCTCCTTGTGTGCTGCCCCTGTGCTAATCAGATCTCATGGGACTAGCACTTCCTCTATGCCAGTCTCATGCATTATGAGATCAGCATAGAACACATGCTAGCTGCACATGTTTTGGACAGTGCACGCCAGCACTGAGAAGAGCAGGAGTATGAGATGGGTTCCACTGGCAGCCTCGTGGGCCTCATCCTCTCCTGGCTTCTGATGACCTTGCAGATCTCCTCCTCATCTGGGCTGCCAGTGGGATGGGGTCCATCAGCTGCTTTGTGACCTTAATCCTCTTCCAGGTTGCTGGTGGGATGGAGTCCACTGGTGGCCTCACAGGCCACCTTTTCTTCCAAGCTGCCAGTAGGTTAGGGTCTACCAGTGGCCTCGCAAGCTACCTCTTCTTCCGTCGCCCCTCTCCTTGGGTGTGCCACAATGTGCACAGCCGGTCGCACTGGGTCTATGTGTGGAATATAACAAGGAAAAAAGCAGAAATAATGAATAAATACTGGTCAAGGACCACAGACAGTAGGAAAGCTTGTTTAAGGAGTGGTATAGATGTGACGCTAATTATTGAATAGAGGGTATGCATGGAACTAGCACAACTGAATGTAGACAAAGCTATGGGGCCAGAAAGAAAACATCCTAGGATATTAAGGGTATTGGTAGGTCCACTGAATGATCCCATTCAATTGATATTTTGGAAATAGGAGTGGTTCCACTGGACTGGAGAAGAGGCAAATGTTCATCTTCATAAGAGTGGAAATAGAGAGGAGATTGGAAAATACAAATGGTTAGTCTTACTTCAGTGGTGGTTGAGTTAATAGAGACTTCACTGAAGGAGAGGATAATGACAAATCTTGAATCCAATGACATGCATAATCTGACAGATCATAGTTTTACCAGTAGGAGATTGTATCAACACATTTAAGAGGGTACATTGCATCGATTGATTATTTAAAATGTTTATATGTCCCCTAGTCACAAAAGCACTGAGTGGCTTACAACAAAACATTCATAAAGTAAAAAGAAAACAGACACATCAAAGGGCTCAAGCATCAAAGGATCCATATCTACATAATTTGAACTGGCACAGCAACTATTGGAGAGGTACTAAAATGTGAAAAAAAAACCCTAAAACGACAGGGTCTACACGTCTCCAGGATTTCAAATAGCACAGCTGCTGTCATGGAAGGCCAAATGAAATAAAACAATTTTCAGCTGCTTTTTAAATGATTTTACACAAGTTGTTTAGTGCAGCTCACAATTCATGTGTGTCAATGGAAAAACTTTTCTCCTCTAAAGGCTGTAGGCTGTTTAAAAGAAATATATATATATATATAAACAAAACTAAATCTAATTGATTTGAGTGTGTGGCCAGAGAATTAGATCAGGGATATGTTCTAGATGTGGGGTACTTGGGTTTCAGCGGAGCGTTTGGTAGTGTCCTGCACAGGAGACATAAATAAACTGAGCAACCTGAGGTTGAGCCCCAAGGTGGAAGACTGAAACAGAAGATGGTTAAGTGATAGACCACAGCAAATGTTAGTAAACATAATTCACTCTGAGTTAAAAGGAGTGATTCATGGAATGCCTCTAGGATCAGCCTTGAGGCTGATTCTGTTCAATATCTTTGTGACCTATATTACAGAGAGGTTAAAAGGAAAAGTTTGCCTCTTTGCAGATGATGCTATGATCTTCCATGGAGTGAACATCACTGAGAGAGTAGACAGAATGATGTGTGATCTAAGAAAGCTTAAGGAGTGGGTGAGTGCTTAGAAGTTAAGATTCAGTGCAGAATCATGCACTTGGGGAAAAGAATATAAAGGAGGAGTACATGATTTGGAGTTAGTTATTGATGTGCACGAGCTGAAATGGAGATATCTGAGTGATCTTGTGTGATGGTCTCAAGGTATCAAAAGTGTGTGACAAGTTAGTGGTCAGAGCCAGAGGAAATACACTAGAGGTATAACCAGTAAAATAAGTGATAAGGCCTATGTGCAGGTTGTTGGTGAGACCTTTCCTACAATATTGTATCCAATTTTTCAGGCCATATCAATAAATGGATATAGGCAGGGTGGAGACAGTCCAGAGAAAGCTATGGAAATAGTGCAGGTTCTATGCCAAAAGCCCTAGGAAGTGACTAACTGTCCTAAATCTGTATACCTTAGAAGAGGGGAGAAACAGGAAGATATAAGAGACATTCAAATACCTCAAAGTTACACAAGAAGCAAACCCATTTCTTTGGAAAGAATACTTTAGATCGAAAGGACATGGTATAATGCTTCAATGAGGTAGACATCAGCAAATATTTCGTCATGGAAAAAGAGGTGGCTACATGAAATGGCCACAAACAGTGAAAGAATTCAAGAAAACATGAGATAAGCACAGAGGTATACTGATTATGAAATAGGGAAAACCAAAGATCAGTTGAGGTCTGTGGCACTACAGCAAGAATGGAGTCATAGATATGGACCTCAGGGTCCATCTAGTCTAAGCATATTCTGTGTTTCTAATAAAATGTGGAATGTTGAGAAAACAAGAGAGAGTTGACAATATTCAAGCTGCAAGAAATAGAGAAAAGTACTAAAAGGCTGTGGTATCCATCAAAGTTGTTATAGCAAAAATGACAATAGTTGAATACACTTTATAGACTAACTAATTTATCAAAACATGAGCTTTCGCGGACAGAGTTCACTTCGTCAGATGCAACGTATGAAGTTGCATGTATGCTACAACAGACTAACATGGCTATCCCTCTGAAGTGTTTTCATCAACATTATTGTGTATTCTAACAACAATGATATACAGTGCATCATAAAATGAATTTAGTCATGCAACTGACATGGTGGAATGGGCCCCTTGGATCTCAGACAGTGTTTAGGAGCCCCTTAACTCTTAAAAAAAAAAAAAAAAAAAAATGAATGCAATAATCTCTGACATCTAGGCTCCTGTTTAAATCCTAAATACATTAACATGAATAGTGCTGAGTTTCTTACTGAAAATTAGAAAGTAGCCTAGCATTAATAGGCAGTTCACTAGTAGCAGATAGTCTAGCAAAGCTACCAGGACTTATGCACATCGTTGAGGTTTGGGGAAAAAAAAATAAAAAGAAATCAGTCATTTTAAATCTGCAAATTTAGTTCATTGACCAGTGCCTTCAGTATTTAACCATTAAGAGTTTTTTAAATCTTAAATAAATATGTAAGGAAATAAGGTTTTCTTTTAATATAGCAATAGGCTCTTCTTTCTAGCACATAATAATAAAATTGTATAGCAAGGCATTTAGCTAGCTAAACTAAGCATTTATGACGCAAGGCATTATAACATTATATCCGAGATCATGAATCTCTATGTAGCTAAATCATCTGATTATATGACTTAATATTTATGCAATAGGTATTAAAATTAGGTGCTTCTTAGTGAAGAATTCTTCTATATATATAAATATATATGAGCATATTCCAGTATACAAATATTGAAAAATATATCAGCTTTAATTATATAGCTTCCTCTTATGATGCTTTTACACAGATTTTAATAGAATATACACACTAGAGCTTAATGATAAATCCAGTACCTAAAATTTTGGATTTATATTTGAGATTCTGAGATATTAAGACTATGAGTCTATGCATTAAGATAGGCCATGAATTGTCAACAAAGGAAAAGTTTAAATGGTCTGCCATTTTAACTCATGGCAGACCGAGATGAGACTGGCTATTAATTCATACATGGTAAGTCAATTTTATTTGTTACCTATCTTTTTGTATCTAAGACAGGATTCGATTTTTAAATATTGTTCCTCATAAGTAATAAAAGTATATTCTTTTTTAAGACTAAATCTCTGCCTAAGTTATTGAGTTGCTCTATTCTCATAAATTAATTAATTTCTCATCAACACATTATCTCTTAGGAGCACTGATGTGTTAAACTTATGTGACATGGGGATTTAAGGGGAGGGAGTAACCAATAAGGGAAATCGTTATTACATTTCCCTTACTTGGATTTACCTAACAGAGTATCGAGCCTGAGACACAACTTTATGGTTATTCCACCTCTGCATTCCACTGGCATTAGAGATAAGCCTTAACAGAAGGCATGAGGATTACTACAGCCTTGATGCAGACATTAGGGAAAAAGTTCAGGAATGCTTCTACACCCAAGTCCAAAAGCAAAGCACACCCTTTGACTGAATTAACATGAAGGCTGCTCACCCTGTAAAAAGGTTGCTAGCAGTAACATTGTTATGGGTTTGATTGTTGCTTGATTTTGATTTTAAATAATACCACCCTTAACATAAGGCTTGAGTGTAACCTGCACAGAACAGCAGTTACCACTCTTCAACGAAACATGGGCGTAACTTGCATGGAGCAGCAGTTACCACCATAAAAGACTTGCTGGGCAGACTGAATGGACCATTTGGTCTTTTTCTGCTGTCATTACTATGTTGTTATGTTTGTTTGATTGTCACTGAAAACCCCCTGGAGGAATTGTAACATATTCATGATGTTTTCCTTATCATAAACACCAAAAGGAAAATGACAAAATCCTTGTGAATAGTATATTTTTCATGTCCTTGAGTAGCTTCTGGGAATAGCCCCATGTATGTATCTGATCTAGAAATATACCTACACTGTTGGAAACAGGATGCTGGGCTTGATGGACCCTTGGTCTGACCCAGTATGGCATGTTCTTATGTTCTCATAGGTAAAGCAGGATGGTAGTCTTCACATATGGGTGACATCACAGGATGGAGCCCAATCACGGAACACTTTTGTCAAAGTTTCTAGAACTTTGACTGGCACCTACTGGGCATGCCCAGGATGGCACTAACACTGCAACCAGCAGGGAGGTCCCTTTCAGTCTTCTGTTTTCCGCGCAGCAGTAGCCACGCGGCTTAAGGAGCTCCACAGAGATTCCTGACAGGAAATTTCCTCACTGAATTATTATACAACTTTCTACCCCACAGGGGTCCCCCTCTTTCATTTTTATGTCCGCGGTGGTCCGGTACGTTTTTTACCCGATTCTGGCGATTCCTGTCAAGTTTAGCCCTCATGGCCTACTGGCCGTCGACCGCACCACGGCAAAATTTTTTCACAGGCCATGGCGTCGGGGTTCCTTCGATGCCCGGACTGCACCCGCACAATGTCCATTACTGACCCTCACCAGGTATGTGTAATGTGTCTGGGTAGCGAGCATGATGACCTAACTTGCACCAAATGTGCCCTCATGACACCTAAAGGTCGAAGGCTAGAATGGAGAAAATGGAACTTCTCTTTCGGTCAAAATCCCCGACGCCGTCCACAGCATCGACATCGTCTGAACCGACACCATCTACGTCGCACCATCATCGGGCACAGGCCGGTGTCCAACCAGCATCGACGACTCCACGGCCATTGACACCCTCTGATCCCCCTCATGAAAAGGACAGAGGTGATCGTCGAGAAAAGCATAGACATCGCAGGTCTCAGACTGTCGACGCAGGCAAGGCCTTGACGTCATCATTGTTTGAACCGCCATTGAAGAAAGCCCGTCCAGAAAAGCCCGTCCCTATCTGGTTTAGGGTCACCGATTCTACCTCCAACGGTGGGTCCTCCGCTACGCTTCCTCCTCCTTTGGCATCGGGGCTCCATGCTCCAGGTTTCTGGGAGGAACTGGATCAGATGATTCAGGAGGCCATCGGCAGAGCGATGCAAGGCTTCAAGGTTCCATCGACGCCGATACCGGTACCGATGCTTGAACCGATAGCTGATCCCATTCCAGCAGCACTAGCACCATTACTCACGAGAATGGAAGCGCTGATTGCTGCTTTTCCTCTGAGGTATCCGACGACTCCAATGGACCCGGTGCCTTCCTCTCTGATTCCTCTTTCATCGATGAAAGAAGGAGAAACACCATTCCTTCTGATGCCTAGATCATCGGTTTCACCGATTGCATCTTTGTTTCAATCAGTGCCACCAACCTGTCCATCGATGCCCTCAGTGCCACCGGTGACACCATCGATGCCTTCGGTGCCTCTCCCGGGACCCTTCAGGTATACCAATTTTTCATCCCTCCAAGGATACTGGGGGTGCTGGAGATGATCCCTACGATACCTGGACTGACAGTTCATCCCAGGATACCGATGACTTGCCATAGCCACCCTCTCCTGCTGAAAGCAGGAAGCGTTCTCCACCAGAGGACTTGTCCTTCAATAATTTTGTGAAGAAAATGGCTGACGTGTTTCCTTTTCAACTTCAGGCAGAACAAGATGATAGACATCAGATGATGGAGCTGCTTCAGTTTTAGATGCTCCTAAAGAATTAACATCTATTCCCATCCATGATGTCTTCCTGGATCCTCTCAAAAGAAATTGGGAACATCCTGGTTCTGTGGCACCAGTCAGTCGGAAAGCTGACATTACATACCTAGTCCAGTCAACTCCTGGTTTCCAGAAGTCCCAATTGGACCACCATTCAGTGGTTGTTGAGTCAGCCCAAAAGAAAGCCCGAAGATCCAAGCCTCGTTCTTCCTATCCTCCAGGAAAGGAACAAAAATTCTTGGATGCTATAGGTCGCCGTATCTTTCAAGGAGCTATGCTTATATCCTGCATTGCCTCTTATCAACTTTATATGACCCAGTACAACAGGGTCCTCTTTAAACAAATACAGGGCTTTGCCGAGTCCCTACCTCAACAGTCTCAAGACCAATTGAATGCCCTAGCTCAAAAGGATTTAGAAGCGAGCAAGCATGAGATACGATCTGCCTATGACCTTTTTTGACACCGCTTCCAGGGTTTCAGCAACAGCCATTTCTGCAAGGCGATGGGCCTGGCTAAAGTCAACTGACCTACAGCCTGAGGTCCAGGATAGACTGTTTGATTTACCTTGCACTGGATATAATCTTTTTGGTGAGCAAATACAAAAAACAGTGGCACAACTCAAGGATCACCATGAGACTCTTCGCCAACTCTCCTTGATACCTTCTGAATATCCTGCTAAGCAAACATTCAGAAAGGAGCCCAAGAAATCCTTTTACTGCCAAAGGAAATCGTATCCTCCTCTGTCCAAAGGTCGCTCTACTAAGCCTTAGCAGAAAGGCCAGTCCAGGCAACCTCGCAGTCAAAAGCCGCAAACAACTCCTCAACCAGGTCCATCATCTGGTTTTTGACTTTTTTCTAGAGAGCAGCATTCAGACTCCACTAAGGCATGTACTAGTGGGAGGCTGATTGTGCCACTTCAGCCACTTCTGGCACTCAGTCGCCACAGACCAGAGGGTGCTCACCATAATAACTCAATGTTATCATCTCAACTTTCTTGCCATTCCACCGGACTCCCCACCTCGGCTGACGTGGGGAACATCAGACCATTCACTGCTCCTGGAACAGGAGATTTCCCTCTTCCTCCAGTCCAGAGCAATAGAACCAGTGCCCTACTCCCAACAGGGCCTCGGATTCTACTCTCGGTATTTTCTAATCCCAAAAAAGTCAGGTGGTGTTCGCCCAATACTAGATCTTTGGGCTTTAAACAAGTTCCTCCAAAGAGAAAAGTTCAAGATGGTGACCTTGGGTTCCCTCCTTCCCCTTCTACAAAGGGGAGACTGGCTCTGCTCTCTAGACCTCCAGGATGCTTACACACATATCGCAATAACTCCGTCTCATCGCAGATTTCTGCGATTCATCGTAGGCCCAAAGCACTATCAATATCAAGTGCTACCATTCGGCCTAGCCTCTGCTCCACGAGTCTTTACCAAGTGCCTCGTAGTAGTAGCAGCATTCCTCAGAACTCAAGGTGTCCATGTCTACCCCCTATGTCGACGATTGGCTGATCAGGGCTCCCACACAGCAAGCTGTTCTGACGTCCGTATGTCTCACCTTGCACACCCTGATCTCTCTGGGGATTCTCATCAATTATCCAAAGTCCAGCTTGTTCCATTGCAAACACTGTTGTTCATAGGAGCAAACTTGGACACCCTGAAGGCGAAGGCATTTCTTCCTCGAGAACTAGCTCTCATCATCTCCTGTCTTGCCCATCAGCTGCAGTCTTGACAACGCTCCACTGCACGTCACTTTCTAGTCCTGCTAGGACACATGGCGTCCTCATTAAACGTCACCCCCATGGCTCGCCTCGCCATTAAGATCCTACAGTGGACTCTAAGGTCACAGTGGATTCAGTCATCTCAACCACTATCAGCTGTTGTCCACATAACCAACCCACTTCATCTATCTCTAGCTTGGTGGAAGAATCAGGCCAATCTCCTTCAAGGCCTGCCTTTTCAAGCTCCAGATCCTCAAATAACCCTTACAACAGACGCCGCCAACATCAGTTGGGGAGCACACGTTGCCAATTTACAAGCTCAAGGGTCTTGGTCTCCAGAGGAAGCCAAACACCAGATCAATTTCCTGGAGCTACGAGCAATCAGATATGCTCTGAGTATTTCAGGATCGCCTCTCCAACCAGGTCATCCTGATTCAAATGGACAACCAGGTGGCCATGTGGTACATCAACAAACAAGGAGGAACAGGCTCCCGCCTCCTATGTCAGGAGGCTGCACAGATATGGGCGGAGTCCCTCTCCCACTCGATGTACCTCAGGGCCAATGTGTTGGCAGACAAGCTGAGTCGCACCTTTCGACCACACGAGTGGTCTCTCAACCCCACGGTAGCAGACTCGATATTCACATAGACCTCTTTGCATCACCTCAAAACCGCAAAGTAGAGAACTATTGCTCTCTCACTCGCAGCCAACACTCACAGCCAAGAGATGCATACTCCCTCTCATGGGACACCGGTCTCCTATATGCATTCCCTCCACTTCCACTTCTCTCGAAGACTCTCGTGAAGCTACTTCAGGACAAGGGAAGCATGATCCTGATAGCACATCACTGGCCACATCAAGTGTGGTTTCTGATTCTTCAGGACCTCTCCATTTGCAGGCACATTCCCCTGGGGAAGGACTCGCTTCTGATCACGCAGAACAACGGGTGCCTACGCCACCCCAATTTTCAGGCCTTGTGCCTGACGGCCTGGATATTGAAAGATTAATCCTGCAGCGCCTCAACCTTTCGGAGCCAGTTTCCCGTGTCCTGATTGCTTCACGGAAGCCTTCCACGAGAAAATCTTATCTTTACAAATGGAACAGGTTTAAATCATGGTGTTCTTCTCAGTCCCTTTATCCCTTTACCTGTTCCTCTACAAAGTTTCTAGACTATCTCTGGCACTTGTCAGAATCAGGTCTAAAAACTTCCTCCATCAGAATACATGTCAGTGCGGTGGCCGCCTTCCATAAAGATGTCGGGGACGTTCCTATTTCGGTACAACCCCTCGTAACACGTTTTCTGAAAGGCTTGCTTCACCTCAAGCCTCCACTGCGTCCTCCGGCCCCTTCTTGGGACCTCAATCTGGTTTTGGGTAGGCTCATGAAACCACCATTCGAGCCTCTCCAATCCTATGAATATCACTTTCTTACATGGAAAGTGATATTCCTATTGGCTATAACATCTGCTCGCAGAGTTAGTGAGTTGCAGGCCCTAGTTACCTATCCACCTTACACAAAATGTCTGCATGACCGGGCAGTACTCCGCACTCACCCGAAGTTCTTGCCTAAGGTAGTATCAGAGTTTCACATTAATCAATCCATTATACTACCCACCTTTTTTCCCAGGCCCCATTCCAATCCAGGAGAGCGGGCTCTGCATACCCTCGACTGCAAACACACTCTAGGATTCTACCTAGACCGTACAGCTGCCCACAGGCAAAAGTACTCAATTGTTTGTTTCCTTTGCTTCCATCAAATTGGGTCAACCAGTGGGTAAGCAGACTCTCTCCTCCTGGCTAGCTGACTGCATTTCCTTTTGCTATCAGCAAGCAGGCATTCCACTTCAGGACCGTGTTAAAGCACACTCGGTCGGGGCCATGGCAACTTCTGTAGCGCACTTTCGCTCGGTGCCGCTTCCTGATATTTGTAGGGCTGCTACCTGGAGTTCTGTCCATACCTTTACAGCCCATTATTGTCTAGACAAGGCTGTAAGACAAGATTCCATCTTTGGCCAATCTCTTACACAACCTTTTTGCAACTCGACGTACCAACACCCTTCCGCCTGCCCGTTAGGGTTCAGGATGCCCTCTACCAAATTCCACCCCAGTTGTTGTGCCTGTTGCATGTCTTTGGATACATTTGGTGCATGTTCGGACATCCTCAGCTCGGTACTCACCCATATGTGAGGACTACCATCCTACTTGACCTGTGAGAAAGCAAATGTTGCTTACCTGTAACAGGTGTTCTCACAGGACAGCAGGATGTTAGTCCTCACAAAACCCGCCCGCCACCCCACGGTGTTGGGTTCGTTACGCTTTTTTATTTTTATTTTTGGCACTTTAGCTTTCAAACAAGACTGAAGGGGGACCCCTGCTGGTTGCAGAGTTAGTGGCATCCTGGGCATGCCCAGTAGGTGCCAGTCAAAGTTCTAGAAACTTTGACAAAAGTGTTCCGTGATTGGGCTCCATCCTGTGATGTCGCCCATATGTGAGGACTAACATCCTGCTGTCCTGTGAGAACACCTGTTACAGGTAAGCAACATTTGCTTTCTTATGATTTGGATTTATCATCTGTATTTTTTATAAAGTTGCCCTAGGTGGGGTTCAGTAAGTAAAGTGGCAACATATGTTTTACTGTGTATGCACTATTGCAATCCATTCTGGGCATTTTTCGATGGGATAGTTAAAAGATTGAAATAAAACAAATAATATAATCCATAATTGTTTGTTTGCAGTTTGATATAGAATGGGATGTATACAATGTTTAGTCATTTGATATCTTGCCATTTTCCACAAATGGACCTAAGGCAGATTACCAAACAAGTTTTAGCTCAGCAGTTAGAGTACATTGGTTGAAAGTAATTTAGAATCATAACTGAATCAAATTTATAATAGTTAACATAAAACACAATGGCAAGATAAACTTAGCTTGAAATAAATACACAAGCATCTCAAACCAAATACTATGTTTTAGAAGCCTATTCAGGCACTAAAGGTGGGTCACGGGCAGTTTAACACAATATTTTTAAATGCATGTTTCCAAAAATGGAGACTGAGTTTGGCATTAAAAGTGTGTTAGAAACGCCAAGCTTTTGCTTGCTTCCTGAAGTGGGAGATGTTGTTTATTTGGCAACCTCCAAGAGGGAGGCCTATAAGGCAATTGCTGGTCCCAAGAAGTATTATTGTGGAATACCTGATCTTTTAATTTTTTTTTCTCATCAGCATTATTAAGGAGGTAGCATGTGGAGACCTTGGTGGTCTGGAGGTTGTATACAAGAACAATTTTGCTCTCAAGTAATTAGGTTTGTCTCCCCTTAGAGCCTTGAAGATAAGTGTCAGAATTTTGCATTGGGATTTGTAGGGGACTGGAAGCCATTATAATGTGTGTAGGATCAGTATGATATGGTTGTGTGGCTTGCATCCTTTTATCGGCCGTGCAGTGAAGTTCTTTATAATCTGGAGTTTGTGGAGGGTCTTAGAGTATTACAGTAAGATGTGGTTGCTGTCACATGGACAAGTGTGATAAGATTCTTCTTCTCAATGAGAGGATTAAGTCCTTGTAAGTTGTGTAGTTTGAAAAGGCAAAACTTTACAATTACCTGGATTTGTGGGAGCATAGTTAGTTCCAAGTTCAACTGGATGCCAAGGCTTTTTTTACCTGTGTTTTTAGCAGGAGTTCATAGAATCCAGATGGGATTTTCAAATCAGGCACTTGTCTGTGCATGTTTTTTATCTATAGAATCTGTTTTGTTTGGGTTTAGATGGAATTTGTTCTTTTTAGTCCATTCTTGGATGGCTATGAGATACTTATTTTTTTTTATAGCTGTTTATGGATTTGAGTCTAGTAAGAACATAAGACATTGCCATACTGAGTCAGACCAAGGGTCCCTCAAGCCCAGGATCCTGTTTCCAACAGTGGCCATCCCAGGTTACAAGTACCTGGCTAGTACCCAAGCAGTGGCTATTCCCCAAGTCAAATTGATTAATAGCAGTTTATGGACTTCTCCAGGAACTTTTCCAAACTTTTTTTAACCCAGCTAAGCTAATTGCCTTAACCACATCCCCTGCCAACTAATTTTTGAGCTTAAGCAGAGTGAAAATTTTGTTTCTCTGATTTGTTTTAAATGTGCTATTTGTAAACTTCATAGAGTGCTTCTTAGTTCTTCTGTTATCTGAAAGAATATACAACTGATTCACATTTACCTGTTCTAGTCCTCCCATTATTTTATAGACCTCCATCATATCCCCCCTCAGCTCTCTCTTCTCCAAGAAGAATACCCCTAACATCTTTAACCTTTCCTCATAGGGGACCGTTGCATCTCCTTTATCATTTTGGTCACCACCTCCAGTGCAACTATATTTTTTTGAGATGCAGCAACCAAAATTGTACACAGTACTCAAGGTGCAGTCTCACCATGAAGCGATACAGAGGCATTATGATATTTTCCATTTTATTCACCATTCCTTTCCTAATAATTCCTAACATTGTTTGCTTTTTTGTCTGCTGAGCACACTGAGCTGACTATTTAAATGTATTATCCACTCTGATGCCTAGATCTTTTTCTTGGGTGTTAGCTCCTAATATGGAACCTAACATTGTGTAACTACAGCATGGGTTATTTTTCCCTATATGCATCACCGTACTCTTGTCCACATTAAATTTCATCTGCCATTTGGATGCCCAATCTTCCAGTCTTGCAACGTCTTCCTGCAATTAATCACAATCTGCTTGTGATTTTATATCATCTGCAAATTTGATTAGCTCACTCATATTTCTTTACAGATCATTGATACATATGGGGTAGATTTTAAAAGGTGCGCGCGGGAGTAGATTTGTTCGCGCAACCCTGCGCAAACAAATCTACTCCCGATTTTATAACATGTGCGCCGAGCCGCACAGCCATCTTCAGTTCCCTTCGAGGCCCCCCCCCCCACACCTTCCCCTATCTAACCCACCCCCAGCCCTAATTCCCCCCCCCACCTTTATTTTACAAGTTACACCTGCCCGCCAGCTGTCGGCGCGCCATGTTCCGGTCCGGAGGCCACGGCCACGCCCCCGGATCTTGCAACTAGTTTCGAGCTCTGAAGCCAGAGCCCCAGTCATTTTTAATGTGCATATACTGAAATACCTTATTGAAATTAGATAAGGGCCATTTGCATTTCTGGAATGAAATCCATGCTAGAAAGCACTCTGTTTTGGCTTCTACAGTATTTGTATTTTTGAGAGACAAGCTGTTTTTTTGGTATAAGCACATAGGATTGTTAGTTGTAAAGAAGTAAAAATCAACTTTCCTCTATGGCTCTATAAAAGGAAGCAAATTGGGCTGACTGGATGGGCCTTAAGTCCTTATCTTCAGCCATTTTTTTCCTATGATATTGGGTGGCATGTGCAAGGAGTTTTGGGGGATGTCTGATATTAAGCCTGTGGTAATGTATATCACTAATGATCCAATAAAATGGCTTATTTTCTCAATTCTAATTATGAGCCTTTAAGAAGAAAATGCTTTTATGTATGATTTAATGATTTGGTTGAATAATTCATGAGCTTCAGATGTGAGATAAACAAATAAGGTCTGTATGAAAATACATTTAGAATTATAAATTACAGTATGTGAAGAATGTTTAGGAATTCAGCTGTAAATATATTATCAGCTAAAGTAAAACTTGAAATTGGTATTTAATTTTCAAGCTTATAGCTTATTGATCGTCCTTTGTCCAATATGCCAATGTCTGAAAATTAGGTAGGTTGATAGAACATGATTTGTTTTTGTTGATATGTCAGATGAATAAAACTAAAAATAAAGAAACATGCAGGCAAAACTTTAAAAGTATTCTGTCGATTTTTGAATACTAATTTTCAGTTCTGAATGCTAGTTTTATGTTGTTGACTTGTTTAACAAAGATCATAGAAGGAGCTGCTGAAGCAGTTAAAGAATTAAAGTGATCACGTATTGTTGAAACAATTTTAATTTGGTTTTCAATTGGGGCATAATACTGAGATCTAACTATTCTCTAGCCTCAATAAAATTTTATAGAGGTTTTGATGTTGGTTAGAGGTTTTTTGGTCTTTTTAGACATTTCTGCGGCCTTTAACACTATAAATCATGAATAAAGTAGTCTATGTGAGTGCAGAAAATAAAGGCTAACAGATAAAGACAAAAAAGTTAATATCTTTTTATTGAACTAAATGCATTTCTTGACTATCTATCAAAAGCTAATACTCTCTCCTTCAGGTTAGAATTCAAATAAGCAGAAGATGCCATTACCAGGAAATACAAAGTAGTGTGGTTGCAGTAAGTGATCTACTTATTTCAATCACACTACTTTATATTTTTCTGTCAAGAAGCAGGGCTGAAATTGGCAATGATCTGTGGGTGACATCAGGCAGCACTGCACAGAAAGTCTCTCCAAGCTAGTAGAGCATGTGCGGAAGTTCCGGCGTGGACAGTGCCTCAGAGTCTCCTCTGTCTATTTTTGTCCACACTTCACATGGATGGTTTTTCTGCTCTCTCAGGACATCTTCTCCTTAGTCTTCTTAACTTTAATCCTTGCTCTTTACACAACACACAACAATAATTTTCAATGCTACTCAGTCTTCCGATCGAGAGACAAAAATAATTAAATAGAAGAAAGGAAGAGAGTGAGGAACTCATCAATCAAACTTTCTAGAACATGGCATTGAGGAAGACATCAGTTTCAAGTCCTGCTCTTGTAGTCAGATAATGTTCATAACAGATGGACATGACTTATATTACCTCTGCCTGGGACTGGACCATTACCAACTGAACTGTCCTGAGTGTAGTCAGATGTCCCTGAGATCGCAGAGATCCAGAGCTGCTAAAATAGCTTGAGAGTAAGAAGCAGATCATCTTCTAGAAGCTACCTTTCTTCACCTTCTTCCAAAAGCAGCTGAATTAAATCCTCAGGTAGTGCTTCTTTCTTCACACCACAATGACCCTTTCTGAACAGCCCATGGTGCATTGAGCCCTAGATGGATGGCCATGTTCAACGGAGTCAGAATGCCTACCAAGGCCAAGCACAAAGACTCATTAAGTGCAATTGGCCCTAGTGCCATCAAAAAAGAAGAAACAGGTGCAGCATTGAAGAAAATGTGATATCCCATAAACATGTATCGAGGTCGCCAAAGCATTTGGCACACGAAGCATTGGGATGCATGATGCATTGAAAATATCAATGCACATAGCATCAGATCGCATGATGCAGGCTGTGTCAATGCACCCAATGGCAAGGTAAATTGGATCGCCCAATGCACGGTGCATCGGTGAGATCACCACATGATGCACCAAAGCCAGTGAAGCATGCACCATCAAAGCAGTATCTCTCGATGTATGCTGTGTCAAAAAAGTTGACGCGTTATGCAGCGAGGTCGTCAATGCAATCTGCATCAAAGACCAAAACTGAGAAACCAATGACATATCAAACCGCATCAAATATATATGCATCAATGCAAGAAGCTTCAGCATTGGTGCAGAAGACTCAAATAGAAGGGGAGATATACTCTGTCAGTTCAGATGATGGTCTCAACTTGTCACCATTATCCATTGCTCTGTCTTCAAGGAAATCAAAATACATGGATCATCCTTTTCCAGTGCTGCCAGTATGTCCAGGTGAGTACAATGCTCATGAAATTTTGAAAGCTACTATACCTACAAAACTATATGCGGCTTATGGCGCTTCCTTAGCAGAGGCTTTACTTCAATTACTACCTTCTATCACCAATGCCCTGCCCATATCCCAATTGTTGACCCAGGGTCTTTGATTTCAGTATCCGGAACCCATATTTTCCATTCTTCCATTAGTCTTGAACACATCACCAGTAACAGAAATAGGAGTCTGTTCAAGTGTCAGAAGAGGATAACCCCACCACTGTCACCAGCGCAAAAATCTTAACAGGCAATGAAACAAATAACAGATATAGTTTGAGGCTTCTTTGCGTAATTCCTGCTGGAACCAGAACAACCAACTTTCCCACCAGCTTATCCAATCCTTCCATTCTCACCACAGAAAGTAATGCCAGGTGCTCCACATTTATCAACATTATTATCTTCCATGCATATGCAGTCTACAACATGAGTGATCACCACCTGCTACAGCTCCCTCTAAACAGTCCTCAGCCTTCACCACAACAGTCATGTTGATCCAGCTTTTACTCTCCAGGAAAGACCCCTGGTAATTCCACAGGCATTTCATTTGTTCCACCTCCGGAGCCACCAGACCATATTTCTGCACAGTAGGACTTGACATATTCCAACTTTGTGGAAAAGATGGATGCAGCATTTATTTGTTTATTTATTTATTTATTTGGTTTTTATATAGCAACATTCACCCAAGAATATCACATCAGTTTACATAATATCTTTGCATAGTATTAGCGTTTGGCCTTGTCTATGTCAGTTTTGTAGATGTGGAGTATTGTTCTGTATTTGTCCCGGTGGGATGGGGTAGGATCTTTTCTCCATTTTTTTTCAGCTTGACTGAGTAATCGCTTTATGTTTTTCAGTTCGTGTTTGTACCATGGTGCTTTATGGGTGTTTTCCGTTCTGATTTCTTTGGTGGTGATAGGACATTTTGATTTGGCGATTTCAGCGTTGATGTTGAGCCATGAGTTTGAGGCTGTGTTTGCTGTGTTGAGGTTAAGATCTTTTAAGGCGGTGAGGAGGGCTTCTGCAATGACTTCACTGGGGCATGGTTTGGGGAATGTGATGTATTTTTTGTTGTTGTTGGTTTCTATATGGTTGATTTTGAGTTGTATCGTGGTTTGGATGAGTTTGTGGTCAGACCATTGGATGTTGGTCATTGTGAGGGGGCTGTTGATGCATGCTGTTATGTTGTTGATAAATATGAGGTCAAGGGTATGACCAGATTTCTGAGTTAGTGTGTTTACTATTTGTTTGAAACCGATGATTATGTAGGAGACTGGGGGGTGGAATCTATGTGGAGGTTGAAGTCTCCTAGGATGATTGCTGGTGTGTCCATGTTAATATGTGACGGGATGATTTCAATGAGTGATGATAGGTTGAGGTCCAGGGATTTAGGTGGGGCGTATACCAGCATGATTTGAAGGTTTTTTGTTTTGAAGAGGCCTATCTCCAGGGGTGGAGGTTGATTAATGTGGTGTTGTGTGAATTTGAATTTCTGTGAGGCTATAAAGAGTAGTCCCCCTCCTTTTCTTTTTGGTCTTGGTAGTGAGAAGATATTATATGCTGAATGGGGTAGTTGGTTGATTAATGACAATTCACATGATCCCTCTAACGCACTTTCACATGCATCGCCTGCAATGGGACATAAGAACTCAGTAGAACCAACTCCTTCAACCACTTCACACAAGGATCCATTGGTAGTTACAGCAAATAATACTTCATGAGGGTGCTGTGCTTTCATACCAGGTCATACTGGTCACAGATGCCTCAACTATGAGCTGGAGAGCCCACGCAAAATAGTACAAGACCCAGGGTTTATGGTCCACTTAGAGGAGCATCATCTGCAGATCAGTTTACTGGAGCTCAGAGTGATGCACAGTTTACTGTACACCTTCAGCTACATCCTCCAAGAGAAAAATATAATAATCCAGACAGACAACCAAGGTACAATGTTCTAAATAAACACAAGGAGAAAATGGTTCATGGATACTATACCAAGAAACTATGCACATGTGGCAGTGGGAAATACAGAACAGGGCCACACTTCAAGCCACTTACTTGCCAGATATAATGAACACCCCAGCAGACAGCAGAATATTCCACCCACACTAATGGACTCCAACAGACTTTAGCCGATTCTTCAAAGTTTTTGGGATACCTTGGATTGACCACTTTGCAAAAAAACAGGACTGAAAGCTAAGTCAGTTCTGCTACCTGCTATTCTATGTGAGTCTCATTTCCTAATTCCCTGGCATCCAGGCCTCATGTACACTTTTCCACCTGTACCACTTATAGCAAGAACTGTACAGAAACTCATGTAGAACCAAGCCATCATAATTTTTGTCACATCAGCCATGGCCAAGACAAATCTGGTATTCCTATCTAGATCAACTGTCCACAATACCCTCCCTTACATCTGGGAGAATGACCCATGTCTCCTATATCAAGAAGAAAACTCTTTTCTACACCATGCCTTTCCGACTCTAAATCTCATGGCATGGATGTTGAGTCCTTGATCCTAGCAAAACAGACCTTACCAGAACCAATTCAGAAAATACTCCTATCTGCGAAGAAACTATACTCAAGAAGCTTCCCACAACCTGGAGACATTCACCTGTACACCAAGACACCTTTTGTCCTTTCTTAACGTTCTCTCACAATCTGGACTGGCCATAGCAATGGTATGTGTACAACTCAGAGCATTTGCAGCTTATCATTCTCCAGAAAACTGAGTACCTATTGGCATGCATCCTCTTATCTCAAAATTCATGAAAGGTCTTTTGCAACTGCACCCACTATTTCACAGTCCACCATTACCTTGGGAATTCAGTGTAGTCCTCACTCACCTGATTCAAGTTCTGTTTGAATCCTTAGTAAATTCATCTCTAAAATAGCTAACCTAGAATCTAATGGCAGTTACTTTTACTTGACAAGTCAATGAATTGCAAGCACTTGTGCATTACCCAGCATATATGCAATTCTTTCAAGATAAAGTGGTACTCAGAGCACACCCTAATTTCTTGCCAAAAGTGGTTTTAGCATTCAATTTAAAACAATTATTAGTACTCCCTGCATTCTTTCCAAGACCTCATGCTCATGGTGGAGAAAAATCGCTGCATACTGTGGACTGCAAAAAAGCCTTAGCATATTCAAAATATCATACGCAACCACATAGGAAAATGTTGCAGCTGTTCATCTCATATAATCCAAATAGACTTAGCGCAGCTGTAGCTAAAATAACTCTTTCCAATTGGTTTATGAGTTGCATTCAGCATTGCTAGGAGGCATCTGGTCTCAATCTCACTAATCCAGTCAGAGCTCACCAGGTTCAAGCAACAACATCCTCAGTTGCACATATCAGGGAAGTTCCAATTGAAGGCATTTGAAAAGCAACTACCTGGTCATCTGTGCTTACCTGTAGATCACATTACTGCCTTGATTCCCTAACAGGCAGTGGGACAGGCGATCTTGCTATACCCTCAGCTTGGGACTCTCCACAGATCATGGCTAATTCAGCCCTGCTTACCAATGGAAAAAAGCAAGTTTGCTTACCTTAAATGGTGTTTTCCATAGAAAGCAGGATGAATTGGCCATGAGATGCCCACCCTCCTCCTGGACAGCAGACTATACTTTTCTCTAGCTTTGTAATGGACTGAGGAGTGTCTGAGGCAATGCCCAAGTGGGAACTCGCTCATGCTCAGTCGAGCTGAAAGCTCTACTAGCTTGGAGAGACAGTTCCGTTCAGTGCCTCCTGATGACATCACCCACGGATCATGGCTAATTCATCCTGCTATCTACAGAAAACATCATTTACATTAAGCAAACCTGCTTTTCCTGATAATGTCATCTTTTGCTCATTTGAGTTCTGACGAATAAGAGATATTAGCTTTCGAAAGCTAGTCAAGAAATATACCTGGTCCAAAAAAAGGTTTCACGTGATATATATATATATATATATTTGGAAGGCTACTCCCAGTGAGTATTCCTAAAAGATATTGTTACGACTGTCGCTGCCCGATGTCTCCACTCCGCCCTCCTTACCTCTCTGGCGATTCCTCCTGCGGTTGACTGACGTTTGGCTGCCGCGGCTTCTGCCTGCCGTCCTCTCCGGCATCCCCGGACCAGCTTGGGCGCTGCCTCCCGCCATGCTGTTCAGCTGCCTTAGGGCGCACACGCCACGCGGCCCTGCTTCAAGTACCTTCAGTGGCGCGAACCTCAGGGGTGTCCCCCTGTGCTGATGTCATGCATCCAGGATACAAAAGGGTCTACGTGATTGCTAGCTAATCGAGTTAGCAAAGGTTTCTTAATGGATGGGATTCGCTCTCCATACCTTGCAACTCTGCCTCCTTTGGGCCTACTCTATTTGGGGTACCCACTCCTCAGGGGCCTCTCTCTCTCTTTCTTATCTTTCAGGTCGCAGTCTGGAACCAGTACTCGCTCCTCGAGGGCCCATGTTCCTGGACTCGCTACTTGGACTCCACTTCTGCCAGGAAGACACCGCTGCCAATAACATCTGTGAGTTACCATCTCTATCTCTCTGAGCTATTCCCTGGAACCAGGTACTCACTCCTCGAGGGCCTGCCTTTACTCCAGCTCCTGTGCTCCACACTGAGAGACCGCTGTGTGAGTACATTACCAACGAGGCTCTATTCCTGAACTCTGCATATCCTGCTACTACTCTCAATATCAGTTCTCTCTATTACAGCACAGCCATTGTGGGATCGCTGTTCCAGAGCCTGAGGGACTACAAGCCCAATCGGGCTACTTTCCAGCTCACTACTGCCACCTCTGGTGGTTCACCAATCCTGTATAAGAAAAGAACTAGTGTGTATGTCTCCTATGCTGAGCCTGACCTGTGGCCCCTAACGGGACTTCCCCCGTGGGCGTGGTCATCTGCCACAGGTCCAGGGATCCACCCAAAACCCTTACAAATAATAACAGATTGCTTGCTCCATGGATCTGGCACAGCTCAATGCCCTGCAGGCCATACCGGGCCCGGCCCTGCGCATTTCGGAGCAGCAAGACGCTTTGGAGAAACTCACTTCAGCGTTTCATTAGCTGCACACACAGAAGACCCAAGGCACTGCTTCCAGCAATGAAGGTCAGTTACAGGAGGTAACTTTAAAGACTGCTGTACTGCTGATGGCTCCAGTTCATTTCTCGGGAGAGATTCAGAAGACCAGGGGCTTTTTAAACCAGTGGTGCATGCATTTTGCTCTACAGCCTTCTCAGTTCCCTACAGGTTTTCCATCCTTTCTTATCTGGATGGAAGGTGGGAACGCAAGGATCCTATATTGCAGGACATAGATGGATTTCTGGACTTATTTAAATCCGTTTTCGATGATCCTGCTCGAGTTACCGTTGCCGGCTCTGCTTTGGACCTGAAGCAAGGCAGCAGACCACTGGCTGATTTTGCGATAGAGTTTAAAACTCTTGCTACAGAACTCTGCTGGCACCCTAAATGCCTGAAGACCCTTTTCTTCAGAGGCCTGGATACACGTTTAAAAGATGAGCTGGCCGCTCGCGAAACACCTGACTCGTTGGACGAACTAGTGGCTTTGGCTACTCGGATTGATCACCGGCTTCGTGACAAGGTGAAGGAACTCCGGCCTAATAGAATACCTGGATTGAAACAGGTTAGTGCTAAACCTGCACCTTGGATGGTTCCAGTAATTCCTGCTGCCAGTGAAGATGAACCGATGCAACTTGGTCACGGGCATTTGACTTCCAAAGAGAGAAGACTTCGGAAGAGACACAGTCTTTGCATGTACTGTGGTCAGTCCGGCCACAATGTCCCTACATGCCCAATTCATCTGGGAAAAGGATGGGCCTAATTCCTGAAGGAGGACTGTTCTTAGGCCTCACTATACCCTCTCCTCCACTCTCTCTCCCAGTCTCCTTGACCTGCGGACCATCCACCGTTCAAACTCTTGCCCTGGTGGATTCAGGGGCAGGAGGCAACTTTATTCTCCGACGTTTAGTAGAACACCTGAGGATTCCCCTCTTCAGTTTGAAAGTTCCGCTACTTCCATCCTCCATCCATCGAGAGCCCTTACCAGGCGACGTGACTTGCCAAGCCTTACCAGTGACTCTCCGCACCAGAGCTCTCCATATGGAATCGCTTCCCTTCTTTGTGTTGGAAAAGGCCATGCACCCTATCGTCCTGGGGTTACCCTGGTTGCAAGCGCACCAACCCCAATTTGATTGGGTATCCTTGGAACTCTCCCGCTGGGGCCCAGAGTCTCATGGGAGGTGCCTTAAGGAGATTGCTCCTGTCATCTGTGATTTAACTACTCTGAATAATTTTGTATCATCTGCAAATTTAATTACCTCACTCATCATATTTCTTTCCAGATCATTTATAAATATATTGAAAAGTAAGGGTCCCAATACAGATCCCTGAGGCACTCCACTTCCCACTCCCTTCCACTGAGAAAATTGTCCATTTAATCCTACTCTCTGTTTCCTATCTTTTAGCCAGTTTGTAATCCATGAAAGGACATCGCTACCTATCCCATGACTTTTTACTTTTCCTAGAAGCTTCTCATGAGGAACTTTGTCAAATGCCTTCTGAAAATCCAAGTACACTACATCTACTGGTTCACCTTTATCCACATGTTTATTAACTCCTTCAAAAAAAGTGAAGCAGGTTTGTGAGGCAAGACTTGCCTTTGGTAAAGCAATGCTGACTTTGTTCCATTAAACCATGTCTTTCTATATGTTCTGTGATTTTGATGTTTAGAACACTTTCCACTATTTTTCCTGGCACTGAAGTCAGGCTATAACTGGTCTGTAGTTTCCCGGATCACCCCTGGAGCCCTTTTTAAATATTGGGGTTACATTAGCTATCCTCCAGTCTTCAGGTACAATGGATGATTTTAATGATAGGTTACACATTTTTTATTAATAGATCTGAAATTTCATTTTTTAGTTCCTTCAGAACTCTGGGGTGTATACCATCTGGTCCAGGTGATTTACTACTCTTCAGTTTGTCAATCAGGCCTACCACATCTTCTAGGTTCACCGTGATTTGTTTCAGTCCATCTGAATCATTACCCATGAAACTTTATGCATGCACCGGCTTCTCCAGTACGGGTACCTCCCCAACATCCTCTTCAGTAAACACCGAAGCAAAGAAATCATGTAATCTTTCCACGATGGCCTTATCTTCTCTAAGTGCCCCTTTAACCCCTCGATCATCTAACGATCCAACTGACTCCCTCACAGGCTTTCTGCTTCGGATATATTTTAAAAAGTTTTTACTGTGAGTTTTTGCTTCTACGGCCAACTTCTTTTCATATTCTCTCTTAGCCTGTCTTATCAATGGCTTACATTTAACTTGCCAACGCTTATTCATTATCCTATTTTCTTCTGTTGGATCCTTCTTCCAATTTTTGAATGAAGATCTTTTGGCTAAAATAACTTCTTTCACCTCCCCTTTTAACCATGCCAGTAATCGTTTCGCCTTCTTTCCACCATTTTTAATGTGTGGAATATATCTGGACTGTGCTTCTAAGATGGTGTTTTTTTAACAATGACCACGCCTCTTGCACACTTTTTACCTTTGTAGCTGCTACTTTCAGTTTTTTTCTAACAATTTTTCTCATTTTATCAAAGTTACCCTTTTGAAAGTTTACTACGAGAGCCGTGGATTTGCTTACTGTCCCCCTTCCAGTCATTAATTCAAATTTGATCATATTATGATCCCTATTGCCAAGCGGCCCCACCACCGTTACCACTCTCACCAAATCCTGTGCTTCACTGAGAATTAGATCTAAAATTTCTCCCTCTCTTGTCTGTTTCTGAACCATTTGCTCCATAAAATTGTCATTTATTCCATCCAGGAACTTTATATCTCTAGCATGTACCGATGATATATTTACCCAGTCAATATGAAGTCTTACACAGCTTGGATATAAGGAGTCAGTAGTTATCCACAACAAACCAATCCAAAACAACAAAATGTGGAGCAGAAATGTCACTTATAGATTTAGCCTATGAAGGTGTCAGCAAGCCTGACGTTGTGTGACTTTAAAAATGATATCAACCAGTCTTCTAATTATTCACCTTCATTATTTTATTGATAATTTGCAAAAATATTTCTTCATTTTTTTCTATTTTCATATAAAATGTATGTCCTCCAACCACGAGGGGTATCCAAAAAGGCAGACTCTTAAATGTAAAACAGGGCAATTCTGACTTTGGAAGTCAAGTGAATACTTTTTGTATGTGGACTAAAGTGGGGATCACTCAGCTTAGGCATTTGTTGGGTGAAGAGGGTATAGTAATATCCCTTCAGTGGTTTCAAGAAATGTATCATTTGTGTAGTAATGATTAATTGGCTTACTTCCATCTGAGACATGTTGACTCTTTGGTTCTATCCCCTGGGGGTTTGGGTGGGATTACTAAAATAGAAGATTTTTTCTTGGTAGAGAAGATGGAGCTGGTTACCATTTCAGGGTTATATAAATCTGTTCTAAAACTGTTCATGCAAGATTCCTGTGCTGAACTGCTATCTCTATGGCATAGAGAACTTAGAACAGCTCCTGTGTCTCAGGGTTTGTGATGCTGTTTTAAGAGAGACTGGCAACTGACAGCTAATATGACTCTAAGAACAAGTTTTTGTGCAGGGCTTTTTTTTTTTTAACCCTGATTATAGCTCATAAGGCCAAACTGATGAGTCCAACCTATGTTTGAAATGCAGGAAAGCGCCGGGCTTTTTTTCATATGCTTTTTTTGGATGTGTCCACAGATGAAAAACTTTATAGCAGCGAATCACCAGCTTTCTTGGTTACATCTTAGGGCAACACATTATGTTAAAGATGTAGTCTTTTATTTGACGCTGTGTCTCCCTTGAAAGTATTGGAGAAAGGGAGGAAATTACTAGTGTGTAAAGCATATCTGTTGGAGAAGAAGACTATATTGTCATCTTGGACAACAATGACTCAGCTTTCCTTTGAGCTCTGCTGTAATTTATTGCACCATATTATGCAGATGGAGAAAATGGCTAGTGCCTCTTACTTCAGGCAAAGGCGGACTTTCATTGATATTTGGTCTGGATATAGTCAGAGCATATCTGCATGTGCTCATAGCGGGATACTTAATTTTTAATTTTTTAGCTGTCTGATTTCCTTGTGATAATATATATATAGTATAGTACTCTTAAGATGATTGAGATTGTGGGGATCTACAACTCCAGTTATGTTAAGGGTACGGAGAGAGGAATTCGGCGGTAGCCTAGTTTGCTTTCTAGAGGTTGGGTTAGAATGGGGTCGGGGGAGATAGGGTTGGGGGAACTTGCTATAGGGGGAAGAAGTGATGAGTAAAATGAAAAATAGAAAATTATGTTCAGTGAAAAATTTGTTTTACATTTGACGCTGTGTTATTTGCGTTATTTTTGTACTTTATTCAATAAAGCAGATTTAAACAACATAAAAATATAAATTAGTTTTTAAATTGGCAACAAGCCCTGCCCCTAACCACCTACCCCTCCCATTCATGACAAAATCCTACCCCTGGAGACTGGGATCCCCAACCTAGTCCATCCTCCAAACCCCTCCTTTCTCACAAAAGTAAGCCTAGTTGTCCAAACTGGTGCCTTCCAATCTTTAACCACATGTAAAAATACCACAGGAATTACAAAGTGGCAGAGACAATTAGCAAGGCTTTGTGTCTACTGCAATACTTTTCCCTTGGAGGAAAAATACCACGGCTTAGTGAATGAGCCATTAAATTTGAACCTGAGGTAATGGAGGGTGAAGTGATTTGTCCAAGGGCACAGACTATTGTTGGGATTTAAAACATGCCTTCCCTATTTCTCAGCCTGCTGCTTTAACCATTAGGCATATTTCTTAGGAGTACTTATTTCATTTGAGGGGGGGTTTGCGAAATTTTGCACACAATTCTACCAGACTGACTTGGATATAGGTCCTGCATGCATAAAAACTGTGCACACTGTTTTGCAAATAATGCATGCTATTTTCACGCAGTAGTCACAATTAATGGGGTTTAGGAATATCCTCTCATAAGCAGGGTAGACCACAAGGCAGGAGCTGGATCTATCTTCTGCATAGCTATCCCCCTCCCCTGCAGGTTGAGTCTTTCTGTTCTGGGGGCCAGTAGGACATGGGTACGCCAGGTGAACATCATGGTGAAAGCTGGGCTGGTCTTCTGTCTAGCTAGCCCCCTTCACTGCAGGTTGAGCCCTTGGATTCTGGGGGCCAGTAAGACATAGCTGCACAAGCTGGATAAGCTGATCAGGGCCATACTGGAGGTAGTGAGCAGAGATAGACTGGAATAGGCAATGAATTGACTGGATACAGAAACAGTCAAGGAGCATGGAGTGGGCAATGGGACAGGCAGGGAGCAGCGGATTGGATACTGAAACAGACAGGGGCTTTGGACAGGATACTGGAACGGACATGAGGCAGTGATAACAAGACCAGACAAGGACAGGACTTAGACAAGGCAACCATGGAAGAAACCAAAAAGAATCACACAGAATACTGAACATAAAAGTCTGAGGCAACAAGGCTAGGACCAAAGGCTGTAAAGCAAGAGGCCTCAGAATGCGAAGTCAGGAAAGGCCTAGACTACAGAGTAAGGCGAGGTCTAGATAGACCAGAGTGCAGGGTAAGGCCTTGATAGGTCACAGAGCAAGGCAAGAGCAAGAAGGTCCTTAGGCCACAAGAAAAGGCAGGGAGTGAGAAGGCCCATAGGCCACAAGGCAAGGCAAGTCTAAATAGAGCTGGGGTTGGGAATGGTGCAGGCAGGAAAGAGGAGCCTGGCAAGTTCTGGAAGTCAAGCCAGTTGAGGATTCCTAGTGGAGAGAAAGTTGCCCCACAGGCTGAGTCAGGCTGGTCACTGAAGAGCTGACTCCAGTGGCTGAAGCAGAGTTCATTAGAGTTCTGCTGGTGAGGAGGTATCATAGCAGGAGGCAGGAGGATAGGATGAGGCTGAGTAGCAGACGAAATCCTAACAGGCCTCTATTTTTTAAATTATTTTTCTGGTAATAAATCTACTAGAATAGACTTTCATACCATTTCACTGTACTATATTGAATGTTATGCTCTGTGCTACTATTTAATTATGAAGATCCTCAGAAGCCAATGATATTAATAGAACATGAATGCAAAATAAATTATTACAAGGGACAAATCATTTAGATAGTCTTATAATGTGAAGTAATCTGAGACTTTAGCATTGGAAAGCTATAGTTAATATTTAAATATTCAATAGTTAAGAACTGATTTTTTTTCCTGTGTGGATTTACATGAGAATGGAGTGGGAGTTGGTAAGGTTCCTATGTTCTGTCTTCAAATCTGCAATAAAAATATGTATTGTATTATTTTAAAGGACAGGCTACCATGATATAGAGTTGGAGAGAGACTGAGAGGAAATGTAAATAAGGCTTTACTGTGGGGGTAAATACTTGGAATGGCATATCAGCAGAACTGATAGTAAGTGAAACAGAACTAGAGTTGAAGCATTCTTGGGACAGATGAAAAGGGCAATGTTCAGCATTAGGAAGGGAGATGACTAGAGATTAAATATCATCAGCATTGACATGGTTGGTGGGGCAGCAGGGTAGGTTGTGTCGGATAAGTGGGCTTTATCCGCTTTCAATTATTATGTTAAGTATAAATTCAGATTTATTTTTATTGTGATGTTTGCCACAATTAAGTAATTGGTAGCTGAGGTACAACTAAAACTGACATTGTAATGTAATGGCATGGAGGTTGCAAAGCAATTGTATCATTGAAAATGTAGTCATCTAATTTCTCAACAATTTTTCCCATGATGCTACTGCAAATACTTGAGTTTAGTAGGAGTTTCTAGTGCCAGTTTGGTGACAAGGAGCTAGAACTCAGTCTGAGATTTGGAATGAGTCCTATCCCCTTAGTAAACTCCTCCATCTTGTCCCCATCCTTCCCTGTAGGACAAAACTCTGGGGCTGCTTTACTTGAGGCACAATATCGAGCCTACAAGGAGTAATCTTAGTGCTTCTACCCACTTTTAAAATCTAAATTTAACTAGGAGAAGGGGAAAAGTGCCATTGGGAGGAAGGGAATAAAGAACTTTGGAGAGAGGGAATGGTCGATAAACATTACTCAGACTGGGAAAGAAAAGAAAATGAACTGGTTGGGAAAGAAGATGAGCAAGAAAATGTAGAGAAGCTGGCAGTCAAAAGTTAAACTGAAGGAATGGCTGCAGCAAGGGTATGATTCTTTGTGAACAAGGTTGTGTGTGCTTGATGCAGAGATTGGAAGCGAGTATTCTGTTGAATCTTGCCAACACACTCCATTTGCTGTACATAGTAGACACAAAATTAATGATAACTTACACTATGAGGATTAGCTTTATATACTGTGATGTGAGACAGCGTCTTTTGTGTTTATAAATCTCTTGTATGCTAGACATTACAATGTACCAAGAAAGAAAAGCTAAATTTTCTTTTTGAATGAGTTTACACTTCTAAATTTAACTGTAAAAGAAAGCATGGTCATTTTCTGTTTATCACAGTATGTGAATTATGCTGTTAGATTACTCAGAATAATCTGCATTTGGTAAAATATGTCTATTTGGGGAGATAACCAATTTGAAGAAGTATACAGGAAAAAACCCCAAAACACCATCTTAAAGAACCGGATCCAGAGATCTAGCCCAGTCCCACCTTAAGCCTAAGACAGCAGGGAATACTGGTCTGGGCCGAGGTCCCTGGGAAGGTATATAACTAATCACCAAAAAAAGGAAAAACCAAAACAACTATTTTCTTTGTGCTCACACTACCCAAAACTCATTGAAAACTTTATGTATATTTTTTTAGTAAATTAGTAAATTTAGTAAATTAGACCGTATCGGCAAGCCTGGCGACGCGCAACCCCACAGTTTTTTTAGAGGGAGCCGTCCGGACTTCTCATCATTTACGGTCCAATTCAGTTTAACCAAATTCCTAAATAATGTTCAATTTTTGTAATTTTGCATTTTTTAAAGACTTTTTAAATTTTATAAATATCCCATGGACAGAAAATAGTCAGCTCGACACCCGGCCGATGTTTCGCTTCTGCTTCTTCAGGAGCTTGCAAAATTGAACCTCTCCCGCCAATTTTTTAAAAGGGACTCTGCTTCTTCAGGAGCTTACAAACTTAATTCTTGCCCGCCAATTTTTTAAGGCAACCTCTTCTCATAATCTTTACTGCCCAATATCCTGCACAAAAGGAAATTCAATAAGTGTATATTCTAAACCATTAATAACTTATCTTATGTTGGGAGAGCACTTCCGAACCTTCATCCTGGACAGTCCTTGTCTCGACTCACTTCCAACCAGACGGAAGCAGCAACCATTTTGACGTGAGTTGTACACTTTAAAGGAAACAGTGCATCAATCAGACAAGAGAACCGATAGCCAATCAAAATAGAGAAAACGTCAAAGACGTCATTTTGTCCATCAGCTGTCATCACAAATGAATCAAAGAAAAACATTCAGTTCTTGTTCTGCATTCAACCCTTTGGGTTGCAATGTGTGTAAGGCATTTATCCATTTCTGTTCAGCTTGCAAGAGTTTTTTATTTAGATCGCCCCCACGCCAATGTGGCAATATTTGCTGTATAACACATACTTTAAGATTTTCAAATCCATGTTCTTTATCTAAACAGTGAGGAACTAATGGAGCATTCAAACGTTTGGTGACTAAGCTAGAATGATGTTCAATCATCCTCACTTTTAATTGTCGTAGGGTTTTCCCCACATACAACATATGACACGGACAAATGATAATATAGATCACCCCTGTAGACATACAAGTAGTGTTCTGTTTCAAAGCAATGGTCAACGGGGGATTCTGTAATATTAATTGTGTAGTATCCATCATGATATTGCATACCGAGCATTTACCTCAAGCTTGGTGTCTCCCTGAATCATGTCTCATTTGTAAAGGTGTCGAATCCGAATGAACTATAGTTGGTCCTTAAGGCTAGATCCTTTAGTATAGGTGAACCTTGGAACGGCACCAAATTCCCCATGATTCTGGAGGATGTGCCAGTTTTGAAAAATTGCTTCTTTTATCACAGATGCCATTGGTATATAACTAGCCAGGCCCAGGGGAGAGAAAGAAGCCTAGAGAAAGTGAAATCTGCTAAACTGTAAGTTGTAATACTACTTATCCCAGGACAAGCAGGATGCTAGTCCTCACATATGGGTGACATCATTGATGGAGCCCTATTGCGGAAAACTTTCTGTCAAAGTTTCTAGAAACTTTTGACTGGCCCTGTGAGGCCACTGAGCATGCCCAGCATGCCGTGATATTCTCTGCCACAGGGGTCTCTCTTCAGTCTTCGTTTTTCCTCGCTGATGTAGGCATCGCGGAGCAGGAGCCTTGTGAGTTTTCTCACAGTATTTGCTGACTAAAAGTCACTTATTTTCTCATTAATTTTCTCCCACAAGGGATCTCTCAGATTTCCACCGGCTGGTGAGTAATCGTTGTCTCGTTTTTACTCCTTGAGTAAAAACTTTTTCTCTCATAATTTTTCCCTCATTTCATCAACGGCTGTCAATTTGAAAATAGCTACTGGATTTTAAAAAGTCCTATCTGTAATCGGACAATGTCCATTACAGACCCACACCTCGAGTTTGTCCTTTGTTTGGGGGACAAACATGATGTCACAACCTGCCCTAAATGTGCAGAAATGACTCCGAAGGGAAGAAAACTTCGCCAAGAGAAGATGGAGCATCTATTCCATCTACAACTTTTGCCTTCTCCCTCGACATCGACAAAATCGTCTCCGACCGGAGTCTCAAAACGAATAATATTGAAAAACATCATCCGGAGGGGTCGGGAGACCATCCATCGCCGATGACATCTATAGCATCGACGAGGTCAGTGGTCGAACACCGATTGAAACACCATCATAGACATCGACATACATTGACATCGGCGCTTCTCTCCCCGGAGGAACCGACCACTAAGCGGCCAAAACTTCAGGAAACACCACTATCGTCGACGCCGGGGCCTTCACCTCGCAAAGAAACACTAGTGGTCGAACCTCCACAGGGCTCTGTGGAAGGAGTATTGACACCTCCACCGCCACTGCATTAAGCTGCTCTGCCTGCACCAGCTGTTCCGCAGGAATTGTCGGATTTCATCTGGCAAGCGGTGCTCCAGGCCCTTAAGGAGCAGATGTCCATTCCGGCGCCGATGCCGGTGTCTACAACGATGCCGGTTCCCGAACCGATCCGGTACTACTACCGATGCCTGTGATTCCACCGAAGCCGATGACTATACCGATGCCAACTACTCCATCGATGGCAGTACCTACACCGATGCTGACGATTCCATCGATGCCGGTGCTTACACTGATGCCAGCACCACAGCCTAAAGTGATACCGGCATGACCCTCGATGACACAGACACCATCTTCGATGCCGGTCCCGATGCCATCGATGCCAATGACTCCTAGGGACCCAGCGCATCCAGAACTAGCACTATATCAACTCCTAATGAAGAGATTTGATGAAGTAGTCTGTGCTCTTCCTCCCAAGCTCCGAGAAGAACGGCCTGAAAGGATACCCCTCGATGACCCACAACCATGTCTTTCAAGGCTTCCTCGCCCACCTAGACCTTCTCCAATATCTCTTCATCAAGAAGATCCATACGATACTTGGGACGATGGGCATACAGACACTTCCTCTGAAGATTTTATGTCAGATCCTTCACCTCCAGACCCAAGGAAGAAATCTCCACTGGAGGATTTATCCTTTACAAATTTCATCCAGGATATGGCGGACACCATACCCGTCACCTTGGTGACTGAGAAAGATTCAAGGCAACAAACTTTGGAGGTTCTCCAATTTGTGGATCCTCCAAAGCAAATAGTAGCCATACCTGTCCATGACGTCCTCCTGGACTTACAGTATCGACTTTGGGAGCACCCATGCTCAGTGCCTGCTGTAAATAAGAGAATGGACACAACTTATTTGGTGCAGTCTGTTCCTGGCTACCAAAAGACACAGCTTCCACACCAATCGGTGGTGGTGGTGGAATCTGCACAAAAGAAGTCAACGCGGATATGACCACATTCCTCCACTCCCCCAGGAAAGGATCACAGATTCTTGGATTCCCTGGGAAGAAAGGTTTATCAAGAAGCCATGTTAAATACTAAAATATCATCTTACCAATTATACATGACTCAATATCAAAGAAATCTGTGGAAACAGATGCAAGAATTTATACCATCATTGCCACAGCAACATCAAGAAGCAGCCCAAGCAATTATTCACAAAGGTATTGAGGCTGGCAAGCACGAAGTCCGTGCTGCCTATGATGGGTTTGAAACAGCATCCAGAGTGGCAGCATCTGGAATAAGTGCAAGACGTTGGGCATGGCTTAAAGCCTTGGATCTCAGGCCTGAAGTCCAGGAAAAATTAGTTGTCCTCCCATGTCTTGGTGATAACCTTTTTGGTCCCAAGGTGCAAGATGTGGTTGCTCAATTGAAAGAGCACACAGAAACCCTGCGTCAACTTTCATTGATTCTGCAGGATCCAGCTACACAGTCATCTCGTCGGTTTCAAAGAAAAAACCTAGAAGGTCCTTCTATCGACAGAGGTGTTATTACCCTCCAACATCAAGGGACAGATCTACTAGGCCACAACAAAAAGCTCAGCCCAGACAACCTAGGGCGCCTAGGCCTCAACCTCCGCCACAGACTGGACCGGCTGCTGGCTTTTGAGGCCTTTCCCAGAGACCAAAGCCATCTCTTCAATCCTCATCCAGATCTTCCAGTAGGAGGCTGAGAATCCTACTTCTACAACTATTGGTTACGAATAACAACAGACCCATGGGTACTTGCAATAATATCTCGAGGTTACAAACCCAAGTTCCTCTCAATTCCAAGAGATTCTCCTCCAGGACCTCTTTCGCTAATAGGAAATCACATAATCCAATTGCAAGTAGAATTATCCACCCTTCTGAGAGCCAGGGCTGTACAGCCGGTGCCCCGGACTCAGCAGGGCAGAGAATTCTATTCCCGCTATTTCCTCATTCCAAAGAAAACCAGAGGCCTTCGTCCCATCCTAGACCTCAGAAATCTCAACAAATTTCTAAAGAAAGAAAAGTTCAGGATGGTTTCTCTAGGCACCATGCTTCCACTTCTTCAAACAGGAGATTGGCTTTGTTCTCTGGATCTTCAAGACGCTTACGCTCACATTCCAATATTCCCTCCTCATCGCAAGTATCTGCGCTTCATGGTGGATCATCAACATTTCCAATACAGAGTACTACCACTCGGACTTGCCTCTGCTCCCAGAGTATTCACCAAATGTCTGGCAGAAATAGCAGCACACTTGCACAAGGAAAGTGTCCATGTCTTTCCTTATTTAGATGACTGGCTCATCAGAAGTCAATCTCAACAAGGAGCTCTGGCTTCTCTCAGTCGAACAATTACTCTACTTCACTCCATGGGCTTTCTCATCAATTATCAAAAGTCCCATCTCACTCCATCTCACCTGCTTCAGTTCAGAGGAGCAGAATTGAACACCATCCTCTCAAAAGCTTTTCTACCCGAGGATTGGGCAGAAACACTTTCCCTACTGGCAAACTCGATTCACTCAAAGAAACAAGCGACAGCTCATCAGTTTCTAACCTTACTAGGCCACATGGCATCCACAGTTCATGTCACTCCTATGGCAAGGTTAGACATGAGGGTAACGCAATGGACTTCAAGATCACAATGGATCCAAGCCATTCAACCACTGTCCTCTCCAATTCAAGTAACCCACCAGCTACATTCCTCTCTACTTTGGTGGGCGAACAAGGACAATTTGCTTAAGGGCCTACCCTTCCAACAACCAGTCCCACAGCTAACTTTAACTACAGATGCATCCACCTTGGGTTGGGGAGCTCACATAAAATATCACCAAACCCAAGGTACTTGGACAAAACTGGAAGCAACATTTCAAATCAATTTCCTGGAACTTCGAGCTATACGTTATGCGCTGCATGCGTTTTAAGACTGCCTTTCACACAAGACTGTTCTGATCCAAACGGACAACACAGTAGCCATGTGGTACATCAACAAACAGGGAGGTACGGGTTCGTATCTCCTTTGTCAAGAAGCTGCACAGATTTGGGACTGGGCTCTGACACACTCAATGTTTCTCCGGGCCACTTATCTGGCAGGCATTCACAATGTAGTGGCAGATCGACTCAGTCGTCAGTTCCAACCACACGAATGGTCCCTGGATTCCTTAGTAACGACCAGGATATTGCAACGTTGGAGGCAACCAACAATAGACCTCTTTGCGTCACGCCTGAATCACAAAGTGGACACATTCTGCACTCTCTCCAGACAGAATCACCAAGGACGCCTTTGCTCGCCCTTGGAACTCAGGCCTTCTGTACGCGTATCCTCTGATACCGCTAATAACCAAAACTCTAGTGAAGCTACAACAGGACAAGGGGTCCATAATACTCATAGCCCCATATTGGCCTCGACAAGTATGGTTTCCCACACTTCTAGACCTCTCAATCAGGGATCCAATTCGCTTGGGTGTAGCTCCCACTCTCATAACTCAGGATCGGGGTCGGTTGTGCCATCCCAACCTTCAATCCCTATCCCTGACAGCATGGATGTTGAAAGCTTGATTTTACAACCACTCAATCTTTCAACCAATGTGTCTCAAGTGCTTATAGCTTCAAGTAAACCTTCAACACGGAAGAACTATTCTTCGAAATGGAAAAGATTTGCCTTGTGGTGCATGCAAAAGAGTATTGACCCTTTTTCCTGTCCCACAACTTCTCTATTAGACTACTTATGCCATCTTTCAGATTCTGGTCTCCAGACATCATCTGTAAGAGTACATTTAAGTGCATTCTCAGCTTACCATAACAAGATGGGAGATGCACCAATATCCATACAACCTCTTGACAGCAGGTTTATGAGAGGTTTAACTCAAACCACCAATTCGGCCACCAGTCACAGAATGGGACCTGAATCTGGGCTTAACAATACTCATGCGTTCTCCTTTCGAACCCATGAATTCCTGTGATGTTAAATTTCTCACATGGAAGACTATCTTCCTCATAGCCATTACATCGGCTAGAAGGGTTAGTGAGTTACAAGCACTTGTCACGTACTCACCCTATACAAAATTCCTACGTGACAGAGTGGTTCTCCGGACGCATCCAGAATTCCTTCCCAAAGTAGTTACGGAATTCCACTTGAACCAATCCATAGTTTTACCCACATTCTTTCCAAGACCTCATTCTCACCAAGGAGAACGGGCCTTACATTCCTTGGACTGTAAACGTGTGCTAGCATTTTACTTAGACCGCACTGTAGTCCACAGGAAATCCATTCAACTCTTTGTATCTTATGATTCTAACAAACCGGGTAAAGCAGTGGGTAAACATACTCTATCCAACTGGTTAGCAGATTGCATATAGTTTTGCTATGAAAAAGCAGGCCTTCCTCTCCAAGGGTGAGTAAAAGCGCATTCAGTAAGAGCAATGTCAACCTCAGTAGCACACTATCGTTCAGTGCCGATTCTTGACATATGTAAAGTAGCAACATGGAGTTCGCTTCACACCTTTGCAGCTCATTACTGTTTGGACAAGCAGGGATGACAAGATTCAGCCTTCGGACAATCTGTCTTAAAGAACTTGTTTCCAGTTTAATCCCAACTCCTTCTACATCCAATCTGCTGTGATCTTCGGCTGCCTCATTTTCACCAACAATACTTCACTGTTGCTTCACTACAAAATGACTCAGCCTCTAGCTTGCTAATCACCCATGTGTGAGGACTAGCATCCTGCTTGTCCTGGGATAAAGCAAAATTGCTTACCTTGTAATAAGTGTTATCCCAGGACAGCAGGATGTAATCCTCACAAAACCCACCCGCCACCCCGCAGAGTTGGGTCCGATACGTTTTATTATTTTATTTTTTGCTAAAGCTTATTGCTACATACGAGACTGAAGAGAGACCCCTGTGGCAGAGAATATCATGGCATGCTGGGCATGCTAAGTGGCCTCACAGGGCCAGTCAAAAGTTTCTAGAAACTTTGACAGAAAGTTTTCCGCAATAGGGCACCATCAATGATGTCACCCATATGTGAGGACTACATTCTGCTGTCCTGGGATAACACCTATTACAAGGTAAGCAATTTTGCTATTTGTGTTGAACTGTGAAGAATAGCAGAGCTGATTTGTTTGTTTTCTTGCCACTAATAAAGAAACTCATGCAAGATTTCTGCCAGAGTCCAGCCTGAATCTGTCCTCTGGCTTCCCTAAGATTGCTCAGGGCACCACACCAATCAATAAAATTATTTGTAATGAGAATCTAATATAATAGGTAGATTTTGTTTATACATTTGTTAAATGTAAACACATATTCATGGCTTTTAATTAAAAAAAATAACTTCTGCACTTTTATGCTAGTACATGCAATGCCAGTTTTTGTATGATAAAATCTTTCCTTTCTTCAGCTGGACTGAATATAGGCCCTGTCCCTGATGATGCATCCTCATTGTCTCAGCCGAGCATCAATCAGAGTTCTCGACCTTTGAGTGAAGAACAGCTCGATGGAATCCTCAGTCCAGAACTTGACAAAATGGTCACAGATGGTAAAATAAACATTCCTTCCACTAATATTTGTAATGAATTGTACCACTATGATTTGTGCAATATTGGGATAATTTTTGAAATTTATGTGAATAAATGTAACTACTGTTGTAGCAGTTTTCAAAAGCCTTTTACTCGAGTAAATCTTTTTAAAATAAGATCCTACATGTTTGGAAATGTTTAAAGAAACATAGTGGCTTCCGGGCATTGTCTTTTATTCTTTTTATTGCTCATTATGGAACATAATGCATTAAGAGGCATCCCCTGTCCATCCAGATGCAGAATTATCTTACAAAGGATACATTTGGAACTTCTGTGTACTCCAAAATGGTGTGCAGTTTTCCAAACTTAAGGCCTGAGTCACTAAGGTATTTCTCCCATTCTGTGTCTATGGGAAAATGCCTTGATGAATCAGGCCCTTATTTAGTTAGTTTTTGCTCCTATAAAGATTTTGAAAACATTTTGTGATTGATCTGTTTTTCTAGAACAAAAGTGTTAATTTACTTATTGTCTTTTAATTTACTATAGGTGCAATACTCGATAAACTGTACAAAATACCAGGTATAATTGTTTTTTTGTATATATTTTTAAATATTGATTATATTAGGAAACATATTTGGATTTTTTTTCCCTTTAATGTTTTATTTGGTTTTTTGATTGGTTTTTTTTGTTCTTTTTTCTTGATTTTTATTACAGAACTAGAAGGGAAAGATGTTGAAGATTTATTTACTGCTGTGCTGAGTCCTGTAACTTCTCAACCTCAACCTTTACCTCAGCCTGCACCACATCCACAACTGATGCCCTTGCACAGTCAGGGTATGTGCCTGCTGTCCTAACACACAGAGTACCAATATTTCAAAATTAAAAACATGTATAGTATATACCTGTAATTACGGGTAATGCAGATGTGCAGACCAATATTTTCATTTCAGGAGTTGTGTGGAGGTCATTTTTTGATTCATTTAATGTTTGTTTTGGTCATTTGCTGAACCAAAATAAACATGACCCTCCTTCACCTCAAAAATCAAACCAAAACTGGTCCTCCCAGGTCCTACTACTGCTTCTGGAACCTCCTTGGACCCTTCTGATCCCCCTTCTCCCTACTCCCCTGCCAATAAGATGGGGCTCAGGCTGAGCTTAGCACCATTTTGACATCACTTTGGCACCAGTCTCTGGGCTGAGCAACATTTTTAAAGTATCACAGTAGGGCAGGAGTGATCCTTTTTTTGCTACAGGATCCCCATGGAAGGGGCAAATAGGGACCAGGGATGTGCCCAGTTCTGGCTTCTTTAAGAAGGGCAGAGGGGATTGGAGGGGCTAGGGGAGGGCCCAACTGGGCATGGCTTAGGCCAGCTAGGTAGGCCCCGGTTAGTGGGTGAGGGCTGTCGAGGTTTTTTTCCCCATGGCACATATGGCATGTTATTTGCTGAAACGAAAAACACCCAAAAGTATTTGGTTGTTTTTTTAGGCACATGCATTCATTTTGGGTGAAATGAGTCAGAATGAAAATGGGGTATTTCTTTATCTTTATCTATATTAAAATTTGTTAATCACCTAAGAAAAAACTAGGTGATGTACAAAAATATAACATTCATAAATTAGATAAAGCAAAGGTTAAAAACACTCAATAAAACAAGTACATAAAATAAAATTCAGAAATTCATAATGAATCAAAGGGAATCATATGCATTCAGAATATAATGTGTAAACTAATAGAAGTATACTTATTTGAAAATAAATGGTTTTAGCATACATTTAAATGTTTTTACACAATCCAAATATCTCTTTGGGTAACAAATTCTAAAATAAGAGCAGTGACAGAATAAGCAGTCCCTTGAACAGTTAAACATGCTCTCCGAGCTGAAGGGATTTTAAATGAATGCACATGTCTAATTGGTGGTAATAATGTTACAGAAAATGAAACAAAGGCTCAATGTAATAAAGAGTTTTTCCAGTTTTGTTTCTATAGAATAATGCTTAGCACATCTGCTCCTAAATTAGTGGTATTTAAAGACTAGTGTTCTCCTAATTCTACTTTTAAACATTTTGTGTGAATAATTGAAATACTTTTCAAATTATATGAATATATTTACAATTTATGGAATATTGTATCTTATTTACTGCATGACTTTATATCTTTGTAAGCTATTAGGGAATATTTTATCCTAAATTGTGTATTTGCTGTATTTATTTCTTCCAATTCATTAGTATCTCAGTGTAGTCGAGTAGTCTTCTTAAGTATTGGAACATGCTGCACTATTTTTCTTCTAGTAAATTAATCTCTCTATAAGAGTTGAAATTGTTAGTCAAATTATTAGCAAGTGGTCTAAACTAGCTCAATTTCTTTGCTATTTTACAACCTAAGGTCTATTTTTTCTTTTTTCTTTTCTCTTGTTACTCTTCTGTCCTGTATCTTTAATTAGAAGGCATTGGGCTTTTTGTATGAGATTACTATATTGATGTTATGCCCCAGTATATTGCTGAGGCTAGGCTTTTGTGGAACCTCCCTTGCAGGGCTAAATCATATATTTGGGGTTTAAACCTATAGTGCCAGCAGTAATCTGTTTATGTATGTTGGCAATGCACTGGCAAGAAACATTAACACCAGACAGACACAAAGGATTTATCTGTTTTTGTTTTGGAGTTGCTGGCTAACCCAACAAACAACTTAGTAGCATATTAGATGACTTCAGAAAGGCAGGCCAGCCTATTCAGTCTCTCAATTATTCCTGTCCACACTGCAATTATGTATTCCAGCTTCCAACCATACAAATGACTGCTTAGACGATATCTCTCCTGATCCAGGATATTTTTGTTTTTGGTTTCCTCATTTGTAATCTGTGATCTTAGACAAATGAGTATACAAGATCCCCACTTGATTTGTGGCTATAGTTAAAGTGTTCACATCCATCACCCCTCTTCTCATGTCTGTTCACACTGCCATCTAGTAGAATTAAACTTCATTTCTTATTTTTATAAATATGGGCTATGTATCTTTTGTTGATCAGCAAAATTCCTTTATTTATTATTTATTTATTTTATACTTTTTTTATACCGACCTTCATGAAAAATATCATATCAAATTGGTTTACAGGGAACAGAGTGATAAAACATTAACCTTAACATAAACAAAGTTGCAAAAAAAGTTACAATAAAACAGGGGTAATGGGGCTAAGGAGGAGAAGACGCTAGAAGCAGAAAGAGTAACTCAGTAACAAAAACAGTGCTGTAACAGTGTCTGAGATGGTGTGTATTGAGTTAGAAGTCTCAATAAGTGTGACATAGTTGTGACATATATCCGTGACATAACTGAAGCTGGTCTAGTTACAGGACTTATATCCGCGACATATTCCGTGACATGGCTGGTGATGGTCTAGTTACGGGGAAGGCTTGTAGAAACAGCCAGGTCTTAAGTTTGGCTTATTTGGGGCCTCATTTTCCAAAGAGTTACCGCGCGCGATACGGCTGTACCGCCTGCGCTAAATTCGCGAACCGCGATAACAAGCATATATCGCGGTTCGCGAATGCAAATATGGAATAATGTATTCAGGGGGCGGAGTTGGGGCGGGGCAAATGTAAAGTAGGCAGGAGGTACCGCGTGGCGCGAAACCCGCGGCGGTGTTAGCGCGGACGTATCGCGTGGCGCGAACCCTGCGGCGGTGTTAGCGCGGCTCCTAACGCGGCCAATAACTACAACCCTTTCAAATGCGATACAGTCTATCGCGGCGCACAGCGCGCAGCGCGCTACTAGCGCGTTGAACGAAAATTTGCCAAACCAATCCCCATAGACCTACAAATGTAGAGCTGGCCAATAAAAAGGCCTGTTCTTAGTAGGTGAATCTGCTCCACACATCCACAGTGTATGGGGCAGGTGCAAGCCATGGCTGACCAGGCCCAACGCAGACGCAGACGCCAGGATGTTGGTCGACGTCGCCATCGTTACAGGCATAGGATCCATCTGCCACGAACCACATTGCTGGGAACGCCAGAGGATGTAGTCATCAGCAGATATCGCCTCAGCACTCGTGCCATCATGGAACTATATGGAGACATACGAGGTGCCCTTGAGGCCCGAACCCGAAGGAGCCGTGCCATCCCCGGCCTGACCAAACTCTTGGCAGCCCTGCATTTCACAGCAAGTGGCTCCTTCCAATCCACGGTAGCTGTCGTGGGTGGCATGTCACAGAGCACCTTTTCCCGGTGTCTGCACCAGGTCATTGCAGCTGTTATGGACCGCATGCCTCGCTACATAGCATTCCCACGCAACAGACAGGACCTGATGGACCTCAAGCGTGGTTTCTATGCCGTTGCCCACTTTCCAAATGTCATTGGAGCTATTGACTGCACCCATGTGGCCATCGTTCCACCCCGTGAAACGGAGGCAGCCTACCGCAACAGGAAGCAGTTCCACTCCCTCAACGTGCAAGTGGTGTGTGATGCTGGAATGCGGATCCTCTCGGTGATGTCCAGATTCCCGGGGTCAGCGCACGATGCCTTCGTACTCAGGCAATCAGCTCTGTATCGCAAATTCGAAGATGGCCTGTATGGCGATGGTTGGCTTGTAGGTAAGATCCACGTTAACATACATATCACATGTTTGCAAGGGTCATCTCTGTAATGGCACACAAAGGTGATGTAGACGCCTGTTGTGATGGAGTCACAGGTCCCCATCACAACAGACCTGAGTGGGACATTGTGTTACTGAAAGTGGCGTAATGGCTCAGGCACCCAACTATGTACCATTGGCTGCCAAGCACAAACTATGCAGTACGCCCTGTATGTGGCATGGCTTGCTCACCTCACCGCACAGGTGGACAGCCGACACATATTGGGTGGAGCCATGGCTACTGGCAGTGTGCAAGATGAATTGAGACCTGTCATGTGAGAGCAGCTCACATCCACAGGTGTTAGTGTGCCCCTGACGTTCCTGAGACCTTGCATGAACATCTCTACTCAGTTGTGCACATTGAGGGGCAGCCAGTTGACACCATGTATGTTGTTGGGTAGGCATACCGACAGAGAAGGTGTACCTGAGCACATATGTCAGTACACAATGACTGGAGTGCATACTGCATATGATTTCAACACAGGGACGTCAGGACAGTGGTGTAATGCACCAACCGCATACACAGAGCTGACATACATCTCACTGTTTAGGGGCCCTTCACGTGCTATAACGCCTAATAGCCACACACCAGCTGTGTGGCAAAGCAATCCTGACACCACACACATAAGGTGTAGGGGAACAGGAATGGGCTGCCTCGTGCCATCCGGTTCAACTGCATGTATTGAGCACATACATCCATGGGACAGAAACATAAGTATGTGTAATCTGTTCCCTATGTCATTGCTACAGGAGACGCAGCCTATGGATGCAGGCCCTGGCTGATGACCCCGATCCCCCAGCCTGCCACAGAACAACAGCTGGCCTATAATCGGTCCTTAACTGCTACCCCGCATGGTCATCGAACGTACCATCGGCCTTTTGAAGAGCCGCTTCCGATGCTTGGACAAGAGTGGTGGAGCGCTACTGTATGCCCCCCACAAGGTTGCTCAAATAACCCTGCTTTGCTGTGTGTTCCATAATGTGGCTCTTCGCCATGGAATACCTGTGGCTATAGCCCCAGACCTCAGACCTGATCCCCCATGTGCGCGGGCACGACGGCATGACAACACACTCAGGGGCAGCCAGGTTCGGCAACACCTTATACAGACACACTTTTAAGGGTGGCATGGGGCAGACCCCTGCCCCAGACGGCCTGTTTGCCCACCGATGGGTTAGGAAATAGGTCAGTGTGCAGAGCTCCTGTCAGTCTGCTACGTGCTTCACCTGCTATGTGTGTCCACCCAACAACTGTGTGGGGTGCTGGCCTGCCACAGAGGATGGAGGCCTTAATAGGGTGGGGAAGCGCTGCCTCAAGCCTCTGCTGAGGTGCTGTATGTGTGATACCTATTCTGTGCCATTGGGCTAAGCACTTGCTACATACTCTGGGTTGCTGTGCAGTGCACCTCTGCCATCCAAGGTGTACCACACACCTGTGTCATTCCAGATATGGCACACATTATCTGATGGAGTTACCCAGCAACACAGTGCACCCCAGCAGCAAAGACGAGCTACCTGGCCATGCATGCTCCTGGAAGCAGCACACACACATGCTGTCAGTCCCCCTCATGATATAGATGGCCCCTGTTGGGACACACAGCCACCATTTAATGCAGGCCGGACATACTCCCGTCATGACATCTCACCTGAAGAAAGTGTCAGCAGTGCTGGCTGCACGGAGCTGTGGGCTGGGGCTACCCAGCCACCCTACGCATTCTTGCCTACAAAGGTGCTGGCCTGACTGTTGGCATGTGATGGGGAGGACAGCGTGTCAGGCAGGGCGAGAAAGCAATGGCTGACCCTATCATCTATGGGGACCCCAGACATGGCTGTTCATGCAGGCTTGGCCAGAACTCCACTATTATTTAACACCTAACAGTCAACACACCTCACCATAGATAGGACTATTAGCTACCCCTTACAATGTGATTATATATACTTATCGTGTTTTCCTTTTCATATGTTGCCTTCTTACTCCAAATTCCATATTCCGCTGTTACATGTAACAGCTTTTTCTGCACTATTGTTCAAGTGTAAGCTTATTTTGCACTCCTGTGTCATGTGAACCAGCATGATGGGACCATTGTCAGGAATGTTGGGATCTAACAAACTGAAATAAATAAGCACAATAAATAAAGGATTCCTCATACTGGAAGCATGTGTGGCTCATAACGTATGTAGGGTACAGTGGCCTGTCGCCCTCATACTGTACGGTATAATGGTACACAGGGCAGGAAGGTGACCGATTGGGCTGCGGATTGGTCTGCGCTCTGACCATAACCACGCCTCCCCCCCAGTCTGGCCACAAGATATGCCAACCCATCCCCCCCAGCTTGTGTGACTGGGACAGGTTGCTGTGTTGCCACTATCTGACAATGATGGTGCTGCCCACTGCAGCACCCCATACCAGGATGGCATCTCGGGGTACAGGTGGTACCTCGGCTCTGCATTACACACACACACCCCCCTCACCACCATCCACTCTTGCTTTGGCCCTCAAGCATGAGCCCATGCAGATGTACACCTGGAGCCTACAGGTACTGTACCTTATGAGGGTGCACCCGTCTGGCAGCACGTGAGCTGGCTGCACCCAGCGATGTCTTCCACAAGGGGATACAAGGAGGGCCAATGGTGCCATCAGCCCCTGCCATGGCTGGTCACAGTGTTCATATACCGCACACTTGGCCAAGCAAATGTGCATCCGTAACAATTGTGCCACCTGCTGCACCACAGTTGTATGGTCCTGGTTTCCACTAGCTGGGTATGCAGACATTAAACAGGCTGCACGGTACATGCTGTATGTTCTGACATGGCTACCTGTTGTTAATGAGGTGGAATGTGTCAGTGACACAAGATGTGCCTAAGGGTGTTGAAAAATACCATCACAGTGTTCAGTGTTGCACTTGGCCTCTGCCTCAGTGCATACACGGGCCACACAGTGCCATGGACATGGAGGCAACACCGTACACCATGTATGGCAAGCGTTCGACAGGTGACAGCTTCCTGATGTCCACGTACAGTGGAAAACCATCATTCATGGATTGTGTCCTCCATGGGTGCACCAACAGGGTCCTTAGTAATGCCATGAATACAGAACTGTGTGAGACCCAGTGATACAGATCTTCAGTATAATCTACTGAATTAGAACAGGACAACAATCATTCACATGCTGCAGAACCCCAGTGTACCTCCCTCCCTACAGGTGTGCTGGTCAGGCAGACGGTGACAGCTAACCAATGTGGCACACACATCATCATCAGTAGAACATTACTGTTTCCACATGCTGAATGACCTGTGGCACTGCCTGACAGGCCATATGTGTAGGAGACCCCCTTTACCTTGCTTCCCAAGTATGTGGTGCACAGGAGCTGGTGCACAGTGGTGGTACCAGTACTGCTAACTGCGCTGTGTGCAGGCATATAGGGAATAAGGGCCACACATGGACCTACATGTCCCTCCGCGTGACATAGATGCACCCATATTGGTACGTTGGGAGGGTAGGCGTCCCATCCACATGATGTCCCTCAAAAAAGGCTTGCAGGTACAGGAGCTTCACAACAGGGTTTGTGGCACAATGGTTGTGAGGTGCCTACATAACATGATGGTGACACAGGTCACACAGTCTGTGTATAATGTCTGCTGAAAATGATGTGTGAGCAACATTGTATACCTGTAACTGTCGCAACTGCACACCTGTAGGAAGGAAAGTCCACTGGGGTTCTGCAGCATGTGAATGATTGTTGTACTGTTGAGGGACAGTTATGTCTAACGAATATCTGTCACAACTGACCGATACCTCTGACTGCCCTGTACTGGTTAGCCAATCAACATGCCCTATCACCAAGGACAGTCCACCTTGGTGAGTGGCTGGCATATGTGTGTGTAGTGACCTAACATATGTGAGGACACAGTAGGACTCTGGACCACACAGTGTGGGCCATCAGATGGTGGGCCATGGGCACCATTGGAACAGGTAAGGGAGGAGCCATGCACACCCCACAGCTAGGAGATGGCACCAGAGGGATGTGTGCCACTATGGATGGGGACCCCTTGTTGCGATACCTGCACCTTTCAGAGCCACAAAATCCTACATGGGTGAGCAACAGTGACTGCACAACAGCAGTCACCACATCAGTGTGCACATGGACACCCGCTAAACACACTTAAGGGCTGTTAACCATACCTTACACCGCTTGCACCCTGTACACAGCTATGGCGATTGTGCATTAACATTGTTCCCCTCGCCGTACAACTGACAGCCCACTTAGCTGGCTGCTGACAGTCTGTGCAACTGCTGTCATACACAGCATGCAGATAGCAACATTACCCTTCCCCTGCCACACCTGTCAGGGGCCCACAACCTTAATGCTACATGCGTGCCTAGACGATGGTGTTCCTGGAACACAACCATGCTGCCATGGTGGGGATGTACAACGATGTATGGGATTGCACAGAGTACAGCTGGAAAGGCCTACACAGTATTGTATGCCAATGGTGCCTGGAAATGGAAAGTGTGCCTGCGCTACCACTATCATGGATGTCGTGCATGCCAACCTCCCAGTCAGTCACCCAGCAGTGGTGAAAGCAATCGCCCACTTACCTGCAGAGGTGAGAGACTACCTAGGAGCCATCGTCAGCTAGTACCTTATCATCAGTTAACCTTACTTACGTGGTGTGTGTAATGCCGAGATAGGTACAATACTGCACCCTGGTCAGATATCCATGTCTGGACTCTTCACCGACATCAGTGCATGACATGAGCAGTCCCATTGCAATCCACAGCTGGCCACCCCTTCCCCTTTCCTCACAGATCAGGAGTGCTGCCATACATCAGCACACTCCATTACTGTGCATTCCCTGTACTGAGGAACAATACGTCTACTACTGTTAGGGACATGTCTGGTACTGCCCTATGTTGAACTCTGTAAGGTATGTGACAGAGAGATGCACAGGTAGCAATACTGAATGTCAGGCAGGGGCCAGTTTGAACACTCAGTATTGGTGCAATGTGGGATACAACATGCAAGGTGTGGCGGGGGTACACCAACAGCACATTAGGAACATGACACGGACACAATAGGTGGCAGGTTAAACAGGATATTTATTCGTGACAACATTCAGCAGGGTATAGACAAGTATTACGGCAGCAGGAACAGCATACAATTTATGTTCCTAGATATTCATGATCTGCAAGTACTAGATAGCTAATGGATCCAAAGTGATCCAATTCCGGACTACATCACTCCACCATCAGCAGTATTTACACATATGCAGGCAGTGGGTGTTATGAGTACAGGCAAAGCATGATTACCTAGGAACAGGAAGTGGCACCCCAATAGCTCAGATACCGTAATACATTGATTACCGCTGGTCAGTATACAATGAGTAGACAGGCATAGGCCCCAGGCAGTCCAAGTTGAAAGAGTGCACTGAAAGAGGACAGCCTGACAGGCCAGCCAGCAGAGTGAAAGTCCAGGCCCCAGGCAGTCCAAGTTGAAAGAGTGCACTGAAAGAGGACAGCCTGACAGGCCAGCCAGCAGAGTGAAAGTCCAGGCCCCAGGCAGTCCAAGTTGAAAGAGTGCACTGAAAGAGGACAGCCTGACAGGCCAGCCAGCAGAGTGAAAGTCCAGGCCCCAGGCAGCCCAAGTTGAAAGAGTGCACTGAAAGAGGACAGCCTGACAGGCCAGCCAGCAGAGTGAAAGTCCAGGCCCCAGGCAGTCCAAGTTGAAAGAGTGCACTGAAAGAGGACAGCCTGACAGGCCAGCCAGCAGAGTGAAAGTCCAGGCCCCAGGCAGTCCAAGTTGAAAGAGTGCACTGAAAGAGGACAGCCTGACAGGCCAGCCAGCAGAGTGAAAGTCCAGGCCCCAGGCAGCCCAAGTTGAAAGAGTGCACTGAAAGAGGACAGCCTGACAGGCCAGCCAGCAGAGTGAAAGTCCAGGCCCCAGGCAGTCCAAGTTGAAAGAGTGCACTGAAAGAGGACAGCCTGACAGGCCAGCCAGCAGACAAGGTACCCAGCGGTTCAGCATGTCGGCAGCAGGCAAACACATGAAGGGTCTGGCTACAGCAGTGAAGGGTCAGGACCAGACAGCAGCAGGAGGCCCAGGAGCAGCAGGAGGCCCAGGAGGACACAGCAGCAGGAGGCCCAGGAGCAGCAGGAGGCCCAGGAGGACACAGCAGCAGGAGGCCCAGGAGGACACAGCAGCAGGAGGCCCAGGAGCAGCAGGAGGCCCAGGAGGACACAGCAGCAGGAGGCCCAGGAGCAGCAGGAGGCCCAGGAGGACACAGCAGCAGGAGGCCCAGGAGGACACAGCAGCAGGAGGCCCAGGAGCAGCAGGAGGCCCAGGAGGACACAGCAGCAGGAGGCCCAGGAGCAGCAGGAGGCCCAGGAGGACACAGCAGCAGGAGGCCCAGGAGGACACAGCAGCAGGAGGCCCAGGAGCAGCAGGAGGCCCAGGAGGACACAGCAGCAGGAGGCCCAGGAGCAGCAGGAGGCCCAGGAGGACACAGCAGCACATGGCTGTTGGAGACATGAGGCACAGATCGCACCACACAACCAGCATTAACATTCCATCAGCAGACCGGTCATCCTACAGCACACTGCCAGAATGTGCAGGCCTTGAAACAGAAGGTGGCAGACAGCAGAGTGGCACAGCGGATGGCGGTGGCAGACAGCAGAGTGGCACAGCGGATGGCGGTGGCAGACAGCAGAGTGGCACAGCGGATGGCGGTGAGCCAGGTGAGCAGGTGGGTGGGGGCATTGCATGGTGCCTCCACCTCCATCTCGACGGCACTGCCCCTCTGTAGGGAGCAGCCAGCGGGACACCCTCTTCCATCTCGACGGCACTGCCCCTCTGTAGGGAGCAGCCAGCGGGACACCCTCTTCCATCTCGACGGCACTGCCCCTCTGTAGGGAGCAGCCAGCGGGACACCCTCTTCCATCTCGACGGCACTGCCCCTCTGTAGGGAGCAGCCAGCGGGACATCCTCTTCCATCTCGACGGCACTGCCCCTCTGTAGGGAGCAGCCAGCGGGACACCCTCTTCCATCTCGACGGCACTGCCCCTCTGTAGGGAGCAGCCAGCGGGACATCCTCTTCCATCTCGACGGCACTGCCCCTCTGTAGGGAGCAGCCAGCGGGACACCCTCTTCCATCTCGACGGCACTGCCCCTCTGTAGGGAGCAGCCAGCGGGACATCCTCTTCCATCTCGACGGCACTGCCCCTCTGTAGGGAGCAGCCAGCGGGACACCCTCTTCCATCTCGACGGCACTGCCCCTCTGTAGGGAGCAGCCAGCGGGACATCCTCTTCCATCTCGACGGCACTGCCCCTCTGTAGGGAGCAGCCAGCGGGACATCCTCTTCCATCTCGACGGCACTGCCCCTCTGTGGGGTGTGCATCACAGTGTTGATTGGGTGTACCTGCCCATACCCCGTTTATGGGCCATGTTGGTCCCCTCAGGGCCCCTTGCCACGTCCCGATGGTCCGCTGGGTGGTGGCATTTTCTTCGGTGGACGGCCCCTGCGGCCTCGGGACACTGAGGGACTTGGCTGGGGCGTTGAGGTTGCCGAGGACGAGGCCTGCACATCTGGCAGCCGCTGCAGAATCTGCATCAGGATGTTGTTCTGTGTGGCTATCGCTCCTGCGATGCTGTTGCCTGCAGTCGTGATGTTGTTGGCTGCACTCGTGACTGCAGCACACAATACCTGGTTGTCCCGCCGCTGCTGCCGCCATGCTCGCCTCAGGGCACGCATCTCCAGCACTATGCGTTCCAAGCCTCCATCAGCCACTGGTTCCAGTTGGACAGGTGGCACTGCTGGCGGTTCCTCCGGTCCGAGGGGATGTCCCATGGCCATTGGTGGCGCAGCTCCCGCTGCAGAGCTGCATGGGGACATTAGCGGTGTGGGTTGGATGGGCGGGGTAGCCAGTGAGGTCCCCAGGATGCCTGCCCGCGGAGGAGTGTGGGGGGGGGCCCCACTCAAACTCCGCAAAGGCCTCAGGCAGGGTATAGGGGCTGCCTGGGGGTGGCATTGTAGCCTGCACCACCTCCTCCTCCTGCTCCTCCTCCTCCTCCTCTGACCACTGTGTCTCCGCGTCCATGTAGAATGGCCTCGTCAGCATGGGCGGCCGCCTGAGCCCTGGTGGATCCCTGCTTGTGCCTGGGCCCTCCCAGCTGTCATCAGAGGGCTGCTGCCTGGGACCAGATGGCTCTGTAGGAAGATTGGGGAGAAAGAGGATATACTGCATCAGTACCACAGCTGTTCTGTCATAGTACTGTGATGGCACACAGGGGCAGCTAATGTACAACCAACATGTCATTCTGCATATACAGTACAGTTGGGTCCTTTGAGACATTCCTCATGGCATGGGTGGTGAGGTTGAGGCTTGAGGCCCAGCCCTCATGGAGACAGTGACCTGTTGCCAGCATGTCTTGCACCCTGCTGCCTGCCCCTTGCTGACTGGGGGAGGGGGGCTGGGCCCAGAAGCCTGGCCTGTGCACAGGCCAGGCTTCTGGGCCCAGCTCACTGAGTCAGTTTGGGCCTGGCCTGTTCACAGGCCAGGCCCTCATGGAGACAGTGACCTGTTGCCAGCATGTCTTGCACCCTGCTGCCTGCCCCTTGCTAACTGGGGGAGGGGGGGCCACTACAGTTCTGCAGAGCACATGGGTAACAGAAACTGAAACCTGGCCTAAACATTGTGTTACGACCGTTCACAGGGGGGGGGGGAAAGGGCCCCAGAGGGCAGCTTACCATCTTCGAGGTGGGATGTATCCAGGTGGGGATGCAATCCCTCGAAGACATCTGGTCCCAGACGCTCCATCAGTTGCTGCTCCATGGGTGTGAAGCGGATGGGGCATGGGGACCGTCCGCCTGTGGCCTTCAGGTACTGGTTCCTGTCAGCGATGCGGGTCTTCAGCTGGGCCTTAACGTCACGGTAGCGGTGGGCCACCTGCTCCCCGGTGCGAGGGATGCTGCTCTCCCGCTGTATGTGGCCAGCTATGCTGGCCCAGATCTCGGCCTTTGCTGCCTTGCTGGTCCTCACTGACAGATTGCCAAACAGCCGCGGATAGTGGCGCAGGACACCCTCGATGAGCATGTCATTGTCCTCCTGGCTGAACCTGACAGCACGCTGCCTGACCCTGGCCTGGCTGCCTGGTTGGGGTGCCACTTCCGGAGGGTTTTCCTCCCTGTCCTCTCTCTCCACCCCCCCAGGTTCCCCACTCCCTTCCTCCCCCCCCACCTGACCCTGCACTTCCCACTCCCTTCCCCTCTGCCCTGCCTGTCTAGCCCTACCTCTTCCCGCCATCCTATCCTGCCTTACCCCATCCCCCTCCCCCTCCCTCCTATCTCTTCCCTCCTGCCTATCTCTCCCACTACCCCTGTCCCGGTCCCTGCTCCTACTCCTCAGTCCCCTACGTCCCTCCTCCTCCCCCTCCTCCCTCCCCCTCCCCATCCCCCTCCCCCTCCCCCTCCTCTCAACACCCCTCTCCTCTCCTCTCCTGCCACTCCTCTCACGCTCCATCCTCCTCTCTCCTCCTCCTCACCACCACCACCACCAACACACTCCTCTCTCCTCCACCTCACCACCACCACCACCAACACACTCCTCTCTCTCCTCCTCACCACCACCACCACCAACACACTCCTCTCTCTCCTCCTCACCACCACCACCACCAACACACTCCTCTCTCTCCTCCTCCTCACCACCACCACCACCACCACACTCCTCCTCCTCCTCCTCCTCCCCCTCCTCCTCCTCCTCCTCCCCCTCCTCCACACAGATGGACAAACAGTTGACTAACAAACTTGCACTCAAACACAGATTACAAAAGACACAAGGTAAAGGGAAACAAAGTATAACAGAAACACAGGACAGCGCACTCAGTATTCAATTCTCTAAACCACTTCTCTATACCACCAACACCTACCTTCACTATCCAACACTCCTTCCAAACCCTCAAAGGAGGAGGGGCAGGAAGTCAGGTTTTATACCAGACACATTATCGCGTGACGCGGTATTTGGTTTCATTTTGTATCGCGTACCGCGGCAACGGCGCGGTACGCGATATTATTTTGACCTTTTCCTCGCGTACTGCGATATTTGTTTCGCCGCACGCGAAACAGCTTCGCCGCACGCGAAACAGCTTCGCCGCACGCGCTGGTAGCGCGTGCGGCGAAACATTCGCGAACCACGAAAAACCACCTATTTGCATGGGCCACGCCCCCGATTTTTATCGCACGCGGTAACAATGCGTTACCACTGCGATAATGGAAAATGAGGCCCTTGGCTTGCTAAGGTCTTATTTGGCTTGCTAAGGAAGTTAACTAAAGTCAAACAGAAAGTAATTTCTAATGTCATGTCCAGTGGTCATGGGAGGGCAGTAGTTATGATAAAGGAGTCCACCTCCATCCCAGGTTAGGGAGGATGCCACAACAGTGGAAGTGCTCTGTCTCTGAAGAGGGGTACAGAAGCTGGTGGGAGGGCTGGTGAGTTCAATTTAAGCCAGGAACAGTCCTCCCACCTGCCTCTTCTTTTGGCGGTTTTCCACCCAGCCCACCCATCTCGACAGAATTTATGGTTTCAAGGTAGCATGGCAGGGTGTTGAATAGTCACAGAATGGAGGTGATAGTCGACCATGCCCTAAGGGCACAGTGTAGCATTTCCTATTGCTACACTGTGCACATCAGGTACAATGCTGATTTTCAGCATTTCCTATTGCTACACTGTGCACATCAGGTACAATGTGAAAGCTAGTCAGGCAGTGAATACCAAGCAAGTAACTGCTGCCACTGTGTTGCATGGGTGAGTGAAAATGTAGACGAGTTGCTTGTCAAGTCTTTGGCTTTGACAGCCGAGATTGGCCTGATCACCCCACCCATTACTTCAGCTGCAGTCTGAACAAGTGAGTCCTGCATTTGCTTTGGACCAGGACGTTGAGGAGCGAGGCTTCAACAATCCTGTGTTCCCAGAGCCAGAATATTGCATTAGCATGATACTGAGCCCTTATGAAATCTTTTGTGGTCACCCTGTAGGGACTGATTAATGGTCTAGGGTTTAAATCATGGTTGAATTTAATAGTGCAATTTGACCTGCACCCATAATCATCCAATAAAGATCTTCTTTTGTGAATAATGTGCCAGAGAGTTTCATTCATGGTAAAATTAACTGAATTGGTGGACAGAGGTGGGGAAGATAGGATTGGAGATATCATATGGGATTTGAAAGGAGGAGGCAAGTATGAACCTGACACAGTTGTGTTACTGTCAGTAATTTATCTTTTCCATTTTTCTTTGAAGCAGATGGGGTGTTTGCAAGAGGTCCTCTGATGAATGGCCTGATTGGCTCTAATCCCCACCTTCCACATAATGCTTTGTCTTCTGGACCTGGGTTAGGCACTTTTTCTCCTATACTGCAACCACCATATGCTGATACCAGGTACTTCATTGAAAAATAAGTTCTCCACTCTACATATTCAGGGCATTTAACTTTTAATCTGTATACTTTCATTTATACTAAACTTTCATTTATAGTAAGGAGTATTTGTTTAAAATTTTCTTTAAGCATTGCTTTTCTAAAATGTGTGCTATAGCATAAAAAGTTGTACAAGTTACACAGATATGACTGTTTTATAATATAGAATAAAGTTGAGTTTTCTTCTTAAACTGTAAAATTGTTTTTATCACAAGGGCCAAGAACCCAGCATTCAGTCAAATGGCGAATGATCATAACAGCTCATGGACAGCACCAACTCCAGTTATGGAGGGAGAAGGAGATACAATGTCTAATGCCCAAAGAAGTACTCTTAAGTGGGAAAAGGAAGAGGTACTTGGAGAAATGGCAACAGTTGCTCCTGTTCTGTACACAAATACCAACTTCCCTAACCTTAAAGAGGACTTTCCTGGTAAGATGTTGCACAGTGGTAATTTTATACCTAATGTATCGAGAGGAAACAGTTTTTTCTTCGTGCGTTTATTTTTTAAATTATGAAGTTGTTCATGTGTTGCACACAATCTATAAATGTTATAAACAGAGAAATATCTCAATAATATTCTGACATGTATTTACTCTGTTCCACTACTGATTACTAGATTTTCTTCAAACCTACGTCAGTGGTAAAATTTACAAAAGAAGCAGCCTAATTTGAAAGCAGAGCCCACAGCTGCATTATAAACAATATTTACTAGGAGAACAACATTTTTAAAAATGAATATAACTATTTATATGTAATATTTTAATTATCAGTATGCAGTACGTATACATGGTAGGTGCATACAAATTGTATTATAGAACATAGTGTAATTAATCATACTTTAATTAGGTCACAAAGATGTTCACATTGACAATTTTCCATTTTTATTTATAACGAAAACCCACACCCTTCACCAAAACAATCAATGTTGCCTAAATAAGGAGTGAAGAAGTCCATTTCTCTGATAAAAAAAAACAAACAAATAAACAAACGGAATATCAGTTAATGAAAAAAAATGGAGTAAGATTGCTTATACATAGCATTATCTGATTATGGATATTGGCCTCTTGGTAGGCCATAAGTTTGTAAAAGGTAAGATTTTAAAGCTGTAAAGTTTATACCAATTCAATTTTTTTGGTTTATGTTCTGCCTTTTACATTCAGGTACTGTAAGTATTTCCCTATCCCCAGAGGTTTATAATCTATAGGGCATATATACTAAACCACATTAGGCATTTATCATGTGATAAATGCCTATTGCAGCAATATCACACAATATTTTACCCAAAATAACATGGTATATTAATGAGCTATTTTCCATGTATAAGTTTTACAAATGCATGCAAGCAGCTCATTAGGGACCTTTATGTAAATAAAATAATGTGGCTTCCCTCAAAAAAATGCAAGAAGTTATTTTCCTGAAAGTAAGCTACAACCCAGGAGTTGTGGCTAACTTTTTGCGGAGCATCAGGTCACTAACACGTGTCCTGATTAACTTGGGATGCTTCGTAAAGGACCACAAAGGCCTTAAAGACTTCCCAACATATAAAAGACTCCCACCAACTCTTGTGGTAGCCCACAAGTGATGAAAGTAATAAATAAATAAATGGAGATGATGTATGGTGATGCCCCCCATCTAAACCCTGCCTTTCAATTGTTTGCCCACACCCCATGATAGCAGCCTGTTGAACCCATGATCCTACCCTAGCTCACTCCCCCTGGGCATGCATGGTGGTCTAGTGGGGCCCAGAGCACCCTCTAGGCTCTGGATGGCCACTTATTCCAAATTGGCACCAGCCAACCGTCATACTAGGTATGCTTCTATCATGTGATAAGGGCATACGTAGCATGATGGGTGTTTGGTGCTAATTTGGATTGAGCAAGCAGCTGATCCAGAGCCTAAGGGGTGCTCTGGACCCCCACTAGACCATCAGATATGCTAGGGAGGTCAACGGTTTGGGGGGAGTGGAAGACTGCTACTGTCATGGGGGGGGGATGTATTGGGATCTGGAGGGGCAAACATTTGAAAGGGGAAAGTTTCAGTGGCAGTGGGGAATCACCACACGACTTCTAAATTAATGTATTTTACTTTTATCACTTCTAGGCCACCTATAGAGTTGGCGTAGATCTCTCAATACTCTGGGAGGGTCATTTTAACATTTGGGGGCGAAGTCTTTAGGGCCATCATGGCTGTATAAGGAGATGGCCTGGGGGTGCCATATGACATGAATTTGATTTTCCCCACAATATTTTATCCTGTGATATTTTTGTATGGAGAAAAATATTGTACAGTTTCCAAAGCTGTGGTATTCATTACCGCAGTTTTAGAAGCACCCATAGTATTTTTTCCCTCAGCAGAAAAATATTGTGAGTTAGTAAATGACCCCCTAAGTTTGTACTTGAGACAATGGAAAGTGAAATGATTTGCCCAAGGAATGGTAGTGATCCCCAAATCCAGTCCTCGAGGGCCACAACCCAATCTGATTTTCAGCATTTCCACAATAAGTATGCCTAAGATACATTTGCACATGGTAGAGCGAGTATGTTCAAATAGATCTCATGCATATTCATCGCCAAAATACTAAAACCCAACTGGTTTTTGGCCCTCGAGGAGTAGAGTTGGAGACTGCTGGTTTATACTGTAATCAGATGGTGGCAGAGAGAAAATGGTTGATTTCCAAATTTGGTGAAAAAGTTCTACTTTCATCACTTTAGAAAACAGTTAACTCCAAGCAGTTAATCATCAAGGCCGGCAATTTATCATGGTCCTGAAAAAGCATAAAATAAAATGAAAAGCTTACTCTACCTACTTTATCTGATGGTTTGGTTTTGTTTTGTGGAGAAAGTTAAATATAATTTATCAACAGAAGAATCACTGTCTCATATCATATTACAGTGTATAAATTCATCTTCATGGCTCTAATGGGACATATCTTGCTCCTTTCTTTTTACGATTTCCCCAGACCTTGCTGCCCCCTCCAGCACATTGGTCCCAAGACCTACCCCACCACTCTGATTGATCCCTAGGCCAGCAGGAGTAGAGGGCCCTTACTTGTGTTTGCTCCCTGTGTCAGCCTGCTTCAGTCTTGTGGTTTAAACTACTTGACACTCCATGGTCTTGAGAAACTTGCCAGTGGTGTGATTCAAACCATAATGCTGACACTTTCCAGCAGAGGAAGTTGATGCAGATGTGTGCTCACCTGCTGAACAGGACAAGGGAGGGAGGCCTGGGAAATGAGTGGAAGGTGGAGATTGGGGACTAGGAGGAATGGAAACTTGGCTGCTCTTCGAGGTGAGGGGATGCATCAAACACACAACTAAAAAAATGCCTCATCACTCAACAACAACATTGGCAGGGGCCTGTAATAAAATTGGGCCCCTGATAATTATATCTTTTCTAGCAATTGGAAATACTTTTTGTAACATCAACTTAAACTATTTCCAACCAGTTTTTCTCAGTACTATCCAGAATAAACAACAACTGCACTGTTTGGTTATATTTTGCTAGATGTTTACTATATTTATTTAGGAAGATCTGATATTCCCTCTTTCTCCAAAATTGGTCTCAAGGCAGATTACAATAAATTTAAATGAAAATAATTTGCAATAGGGTGGGTGGAGCATTGGGATCCATCTTAAGGAACATATTAGTGAACATATTCAAGACCCATTTGTGTCCCTATTGTGTATAACACAGTCCCTCGTCAGGAGTTCAGATAGTTGGGCTGAAGATGGTGGGTCCTAGGGGAAGGCATGGCTGAAAAGACATGCCTTAGCTTTTTCTCTGAACTTTGGTACTTTGTTCCACATTTTTCATACATAACTGAAAGTGCAAAATCTCATACAGGGCAATCAGGTGGCATTCAATGGCGGAGAGGAAAGAAGAGCCATTTCTGCAGACTGGAGTTCTCTTGAGGGCATGTAATGGGAGACAAGCTGGGAGAGATATTCAGGAGCCTGTTTATTCGTTTTTGAAGACAAAACAGAATTTTAAATTGTATCCTGTTTTCTACTAGGAGTGAGTGAAGTTGATGTAGAATAGACTTGATCTCACCATATGCTTTTCAATTTGCCAAAATTCTTGTGGCAGTACTTTGTAGAAGCGGGAGGCACTTAATACTGTATTCTAAGATGCTGTGGTATAGGGAATTGCAATAGTCAGATTGGCTGGTGATTAACATATGGATTAAGTATCAAGATTGTATTTATCAAGGAAATTATGTTTTTGATGGATCTGATGTAGATGTAGAACCTTATTGTTTTCAAGATGTGGGGTTCCATTTTCAGGTTTTGGTCAAGTTGAACCTCTAGGCTTCCTAGTGAGTTCTTAGGATGTAAGGTGGTAACTGCTAATGAGGGAAGTGATTGTAGAGGATGACCTTGATGGCTGAGCCAGAGACTTTCTGATTTAGATTAGTTTAGTCTGAGTTTTTGTTTGCTAAGCCATTGGCTACTGCTACAAGACAGTTATTGAGATTGGTAACAGATGAAGTTGGGTCAGATCCCATTTTGATGCTGAGTTGGATGTCCTTCACAAATAGAAGGAACTCAATATTGAAGCAAAAGCAAGGAGAGGGTAAATATAACCCCACCCATAAGACAGAAAATAATAGAGGTATGCAAAGAAAAGTACAATTAGAATATAATAAAATATAGCTAAAATAAATAGGAATAAAAAAATAAAGGAAAAATTAGATAAAATTGTAAAAATATGAATATGTAAAAAATAACATACAAACTCACTTATATAATGTATTTATATAAAAATAATACATATGCTTCAATACATAAATTGATCCAAGACACCTGGCATGGCCATGTTTTGACTACAAAGTCTGCATCGGGGTGATTTCAGTAAAAAAAAAAAATCCCTTAAGCCATTAAATCAGCAAAATAAATTAAAAACATAAAAATAAAGATTAAAAAAACTTAACATAAATAAGCCACATATAGATAACACAAAAGAAAATTGTTAAATCAGAAATTCATAAAAAACAATTTTAAGCAAAATCCAAAATTGTTGAAAGAACATTATAGCTATTAACAGAGAAGAGAAGAAAAAGCTCACTGATGGGACAGACATGGAAGGATAAGGCCAAAAAGGATAAACAATACAATACAAATACAAAATGTTAGAAAAAAGATTAAAATTATAACTCAAGTTAAAAACTAATTACAGCAAACTAAAAAATAATTAAAAGAATAATGATGAAGAATAAAATAAAAAATAAAATGGTTACATACCATCTCTGGTGTAAGGTTGTGATAGACCTATGCAAATCCTCCCCCGAGGGGGGTATGTTGGTAAGTAACCTACTTAAAAGAAGGGGATAGAAACCATAGTGATTGATAATTATCAATCTAATTAATGAATAACATTACAAAAACTGGACCATCACGTAAAAAAATATAATAGTAAACCAAAGATGAAAATTGTGACAGAAAAGAAAGGAAAGGGGTTGAGGACAGGTGAGGAAAGAGAGGGCGAGGAAGGGAAAAGAAGAGGAATGGAGAAAAGGAAAAATGGGAGGTGATGGGATGGGTAAAAATAAAGGAACAGGGAGCAGAAAAGTCAAAGCCTAGGGGAGAAGAGTGGACTAAATAGTAGATTGAAGGAGAGAGAAGGAGGAGAAAAGGGGGATGGGGAGGAGGAAGGGAAAGAGGGAGGAGGGGAAGAAAGGGGAGAGATGGAAAGAGAGTAAAAAAGGGGATGATAAAACTAGAAAATCAGCTGCATAAAAATTAGTTTAAAAAAGGGCTGATCCCTTCCAGTAAGTGATCACCTTCTTTCCTTTAGTAAACTAGAGAAGCTACATCCACTGTATAACTACCCAATAAAATAATAACAACCAAAGAATGGTACATAAATGAAATCTGGGATTCAAGAACCCGTGTATTTTCCTTTATGGACACAAAACATTACCTAAAAAATGTTAAAATACAAAACACAGAAAATAGTCATCAATGTCAAAGGGATGATACAACTATAAAAAGTAAAATGTAAAAATTATCTTAGAAAATGGTACCATATTATTTTTACAAATTTATATCATTAAAAATGTTTAGAACATTTTTTCTAGAAGCTGGTAGAAATTTGGAGAACCACAAAAAATTCAAACAGGTAGAAAAAAATATAATTACCATATTTGTAAACCCAGGGACAAAACTCTCAGTATGTGTAGAGTCTGTAGCACTGCACTATGGGGTAGATTTTAAAAAAGGATACGCGCAATCCATGTGCGCTCGCATGTTATAAAATCCCAGTCTGCGTGCACAAGGGGGGTATAATTTTGTGAATTCGCATGGAGATGCATCGTCGGGCTTCCCCAGTTCGCTCCCAATCCACTCCAATTAAGGAGTGGACTGGTAGGGATCTTCTCACAGGACAAGCAGGATGGTAGTCCTCACATATGGGTGACATCATCATGATGGAGCCCAATCATGGAAAACGTCTGTCAAAGTTTCCAGAACTTTGACTGGCCCCTACTGAGCATGCCCAGCAGGGCACTAACCCTGCAGCCAGCAGGGATCCCCCTTCAGTCTTCTTTTTTCTGTGCAGCAGTAGCCTCGCGGTTTAGGAGCTCTAAAGAGATTCCTGACAGGAATTTTCCTCACGGAGTTAATTAAACTTAAATTGCCCCACAGGGGTCCCTCCTCTAACTTTTCTCAGGCCCCGTTACTCCGGTAAGTTTTTTGACCGTCTTTCGTCGATTACCGTCGAGTTTGGCCCTTACGGCCTACTGGCCATCGACCGTACCGCGGCTCAATTTTTTTTATGCCCATGGCGTCGGGGTTTCGTCAGTGCCCAGACTGTACTCATACCATGTCTATCACAGACCCTCATGGAGTCTGTGTAATGTGTTTAGGCCGTGAGCATGATGTCCTGACTTGCACCAAATGTGCCCTCATGTCACCAAAAGGTCGCAAAGTCAGAATGGAGAAGATGGGACTCCTCTTCCGTGCTCACACCCCGACGCCGTCCATCGCATCGACATCATCGGAACCGGCACCAACGAAGTCACACCAACATCGACTACTGTCAGGTGACCGTCAGCCATAGACGTCTTCACGGCCATCGACTCCCGTTACTCCCCCTCAAGATAGAGGGTATCGTAGGGAGAAACATCGGCATCATAAGTCTCGGACCATCGAGGGAGCGAAATCATCGACCTTGCCACCGTCCGAGCCACCATCGAAGAAGCCCCATCCAGAATTGGCACCGACCATTCCTGCGACCGGGACTTCGAGACCACCCTCACCCGATCGGGGTTTGGGAGTCGCGATTCCGCCTGTAAAGGTGGTCCCTCCAACTGTGCCTCCGCCTCCCTCTTCCGTCACGGAGCCAGGGCTGCTTGCTCCAGGTCTCCGGGAAGAACTGGACCGGCTGGTCCAGGAGGCCATCGACAAGGCGATGCAAAGGCTCCAGGTTCCTCCGGCACCGAGAGTGGAACCGGTCACCGACCCGATGACAGCAACTCTGGCACCGCTGCTATCCCGGATGGAGGCGCTCATGACCGCCCTTCCACCGGTGATTCCCAGGTCTCCGATGGCTCCAGTGCGCTCCCCGTTGACAGCTTCATCGGGAGGAGAAACACCGTTCCGCATTCCTCCTTCAGGAGTATTGCCTCAGCCATCGATGCCAATTCGTACCTCGCCACCGATTCATTCATCGGGGGCGATACGCACATCGGCGCCAACGATGCCTTCGATACCAGCACCGATGCCTTCTAGGCCGTCCACGGTGCCCCCAGCGATTCCTTCGATTTTCTCGGAGCCTCAGCCAGGGCCTTCGGGTATCCAACCCCCTTCTCATCCTACAGGTCAGTCTGCTGATCCTTATGACACCTGGGGTGATGATACTTCCACAGACACCGATGACTTACCTTCACCTCCCTCTCCTACTGAAAGTAGAAAGCGTTCTCCTCCAGAGGACCTTTCTTTCATTAATTTTGTGAAGGAAATGTCAGAGTTGGTCCCTTTTCAGCTTCAGACGGAGCAGGATGATAGGCACCAGATGATGGAGCTCCTCCAATTCCTGGATGCCCCTAAAGTGATCATTTCTAATCCTGTTCATCAAGTTCTTCTTGACCTCCTTAAAAAGAACTGGGAAAACAAAGGATCCATTGCCCCAGTCCATAGAAAAGCTGACACTACCTATTTAGTACAGTCAGCCCTCAGCTTTCAAAAATCTCAGCTCGACCACCACTCAGTTGTGGTGGAATCTGCTCAAAAGAAAGCAAAAAGGATGAAGCCTACCCCTCCTGTTAAGGAGGGGTAGGCTTCATCCTACCCCTCCTGTTAAGGAGGGGTAGGATGAACTACCCCTCCTGTTAAGGAACACAAGTTCCTAGACAATATTGGTCTACGAGACTTCCAAGGGGCCATGCTCATCTCCAGAATTGCTGCTTACCAGCTGTATATGACCCAATACAATAGGGTCATTTTCAAGCAGATACAGGACTTCTCTGAAACCCTGCCTGACCAATTCCAACAACAACTTCAAATCCTTGTCAACAAAGGGTTTGAGGCAGGAAAGCATGAGATAAGAACAGCTTACGATATCTTCGACATCTCTACTAGAGTGTCTGCAGCTGCCATTTTGGCAAGACGATGGGCCTGGCTCAAATCTTCTGACTTTTGCCCAGAAGTAGAAGACAGGCTAGGCCCGAAAGCAAAAGCTGCAAGCAGCTCCCCAGCCGGGGCCTGCTTCAGGTTTTTGACTTTCACTTGGAGAGCAGCAGCCTGATTCCTCTGCCAAGCATACTAGTGGGAGGTCGATTATGCTACTTTCAAGGCATGTGGCAATCAATCACAACCGACCAATGGGTGCTAGCATTCATTGCTCAGGGTTACCACCTAAACTTTCTTGCTCTTCCACCGGACTCACCACCTCTGCAAGTATCCGACAATTCTGTCCTTCTGGAACAGGAGGTTTCCCTTCTTCTCCAGTTAAGAGCAATAGAACCCGTCCCACTCTCGCAGCAAGGCCTAGGGTTCTATTCCCAGTACTTTTTGATCCCAAAAAATCCAGGGGAGTTCGTCCAATTCTGGACCTACGTGCTCTCAGCAAGTACCTTCAGCGAGAAAAGTTCAAGATGGTAACCTTGGGCTCGCTTCTACCTCTTCTGCAAAGAGGAGACTAGCTCTGCTCTCTGGACCTTCAGGACACATACACACACATTGCGATAACTCCAGCTCATCGCAAGTACCTCAGGTTTTTAGTAGGCCCAAAGCACTATCAATACCAAGTGCTTCCGTTCGGCCTAGCATCGGCACCACGAGTCTTTACCAAATGTCTCGTGGTTGACGCAGTTTTTCTCAGGAATGAAGGTGTTCATGTCTACCCCTATCTGGACAACTGGTTATTCAGGGCTTCAACCCAGCAAGCCGCTCGGTCGTCCCTCAATTTGACCCTACAGTCTCTAATTTCTGTAGGATTTCTCGTCAATTACAAAAAATCCTATTTAGTCCCATCTCAAACCTTGTCATTCATTGGGGCAGACTTGGACACCTTGCAGGCAAAAGCCTTTCTACCTCAACAACGAGCGCTAACCCTCGTGTCTCTTGCTCACCAATTGCAGTCTCAGCATACAGCAACAGCTCGCCAATTCCTCATCCTTTTAGGACACATGGCGTCCTCAGTCCATGTCACACCTATGGCCCGCCTGGCCATGAGGCTCATGCATTGGACTCTGAGGTCACAATGGATTCAAGCTGCTTAGCCTCTGTTGACCATTGTCCACATCACCGACTCACTCCGTCTGTCTCTCGCCTGGTGGAAAAATCACAACAATCTCCTCCAGGGACTGCCCTTTCAAGTACCAGATCCTCAACTCATTCTCACCACCGACACTTCCAACCTCGGGTGGGGAGCCCACGTGGACAATCTACAGACACAAGGGTCTTGGTCTCCAGGGGAAGTCAAACATCAAATAAACTTCCTAGAAGTTTACTCACCCTCCCCCACCCCCCCTTTGTCTCTATCCCTCCCTCCCCAAGTTATTCAGTTATCTGCTTTGTTACTGTGTTACATATTGTTCTTTGTAAAGGCCTCGCCTATATATTCCTTGTTTATAAGTTACTTGTAAACCGGCACGATGTGCAAACGGTTGCCGGTATATAAAATAAAATAAATAAATAAAAATAAAATAAAATAGAACTTCGAGCAATGCGATATGCTCTCAGGGCTTTTCAGGAACGCCTGTCAAATCATGTCATCCTGATTCAGATGGACAACCAGGTGGCCATGTGGTACATCAACAAGCAGGGAGGAACAGGCTCCTTCCTTCTGTGTCAAGAAGCTGCGCAGATTTGGTCAGAAGCGCTCTCCCACTCGATGTACCTCAGGCCACCTACTTGCTGGGAGTGGACAATGTCTTGGCAGACAAACTGAGTCGTGTCTTCCAACCGCACGAGAGGTCTCTCAACCCCTCGGTAGCGGACTTCATCTTCCAGCAATGGGGTTATCCCCAGACAGACCTCTTTGCGTCCCCTCAGAACCACAAAGTCGACAACTTCTGCTCCCTCATTCGGAGCGAGTGCTCTCCGCCCAGAAATGCATTCTCCCTCTCAAGGGCAACTGGTCTGCTCTATGCATTCCCTCCGCTTCCTCTTCTTTCGAAGACTCTCATGAAGTTACGTCAGGACAAGGGAACCATGATCCTGATAGCACCTCACTAGCCACGCCAAGTGTAGTTTCCAGTACTTCAGGAACTCTCCATCCGCAGGCCCATTCCCTTGGGAACGGACCCGCATCTGATCACTCAAAACGACGGATGCTTACGCCATCCCAATCTTCAAGCCTTGTCTCTGACGGCATGGATATTGAAAGGTTAATCCTTCAACCACTTAACCTTTCAGATTCGGTTTCTCGTGTCCTGATTGCTTCACGGAAGCCTTCCACAAGAAAATCTTATTCCTATAAATGGAAAAGGTACACATCATGGTGCACTTCGCAGTCCCTTGATCCCTTTTCCTGTCCAATCCCAAGGTTTTTGGACTATCTCTGGCATTTGTCGGAGTCAGGTTTAAAGACCTCTTCAATCAGAATGCATTTCAGTGCGGTAGCCGCCTTCCATAAAGGTGTCGGGGATGTTCCTATATCAGTACAACCCCTCGTAACATGCTTTTTAAAGGGCTTGCTCCATATCAAGCTACCTTTACGTCCTCCGGCCCCTTCTTGGGACCTCAGTCTGGTTCTTGGTCGGCTCATGAAACCACCATTCGAGCCTCTTCACTCCTGTGACCTAAAATATCTCACATGGAAAGTGATTTTCCTCTTGGCTATCACTTCAGCTCACAGGGTTAGTGAGTTACAGGCCCTAGTTACCTATCCGCCTTACAGTAAGCTCCTGCAGGACCGGGCGGTACTCCACACTCAGTTTTTACCTAAGGTAGTTTCGGAATTTCACATTAATCAATCCATCATACTGCCTACCTTCTTTCCCAGGCCCCATTCCAATCCAGGGGAACAGGCTCTGCATACCCTTGACTGTAAACGGGCTCTAGCGTTCTACCTAGACCATAAGAACATAAGAAATTGCCATGCTGGGTCAGACCAAGGGTCCATCAAGCCCAGCATCCTGTTTCCAACAGAGGCCAAACTAGGCCACAAGAACCTGGCAATTACCCAAACACCAAGAAGATCCCATGCTACTGATGCAATTAATAGCAGTGGCTATTCCCTGAGTAAACTTGATTAATAGCAGTTAATGGACTTCTCTTCCAAGAACTTATCCAAACCTTTTTTGAACCCAGCTACACTAACTGTACTAACCACATCCTCTGGCAACAAATTCCAGAGCCTTATTGTGCATTGAGTGAAAAAGAATTTTCTCCGATTAGTCTTAAATGTGCTACTTGCTAACTTCATGGAATGCCCCCTAGTCCTTCTATTATTCAAAAGTGTAAATAACTGAGTCACATCTACTCGTTCAAGACCTCTCATGATCTTAAAGACCTCTATTATATCCCCCCTTAGCTGTACAGTTGCCCACAGGAAGAGCACTCAGTTGTTCATCTCTTTCCATCCCAACAAATTAGGGCAACCTGTGGGTAAGCAGACTCTCTCCTCCTGGTTGGCGGACTGCATATCTCTTTGCTATCAGCAAGCAGGCATTCCTTTTCAAGACCGTGTCAAAGCACCCTCTGTGAGGGCCATGGCGACTTCAGTAGCACACCTACGATCGGTGCCGCTTCCTGACATTTGCAGGGCTGCCACCTGGAGTTCTCTCCACACCTTTGCAGCCCACTATTGCTTGGACAAAGCCGGAAGACAAGATTCCATCTTCGGCCAGTCTGTCCTGCGTAACTTATTTCCAACGTGACATACCAATACCCTTCCGCCTGCCCGTTGGGGTTCAGGATGCCCTCTACCAAATTCCACCCCAGTTGTTGTGCCTGTTGCACGCCGTTGGGTACATTTGGTGCATGTTCGGACATCCTCAGCTCTGTACTCACCCATATGTGAGGACTACCATCCTGCTTGTCCTGTGAGAAAGCAAATGTTGCTTACGTGTAACAGGTGTTCTCACAGGCAGCAGGATGTTAGTCCTCACGAAACCCACCCGCCGCCGCACTGCCTGTATCTTTCAAATAAGACTGAAGGGGGACCCCTGCTGGCTGCAGGGTTAGTGCCGTGCTGGGCATGCCCAGTAGGGGCCAGTCAAAGTTCTGGAAACTTTGACAGAAGTTTTCCGTGATTGGGCTCCATCCTGATGATGTCACCCATATGTGAGGACTAACATCCTGCTTGTCCTGTGAGAGCACCTGTTACAGGTAAGCAGCATTTGCTTTCCCTGCCCCCCCCCCATTTTTTAAAATTACTTTTTACTCCTGCAAAGGAGCAGGGGCAAGATCCCCCGGCACAGCAGCAAATGGCTGCTGTACCGGGCGCCTCTAGCCCTCGACCACCCCTCTGCCGAGGCCTGGCTCTTGTGCAAGTGACAGGTTACACACGCGGCCGGGCCCCTTTTAAAATGTGTGCAGCGCTCACAAGGCCCGGCCACGCGCATAATCCCTGTGTTTTACATGCACGGGCCATTAAAAATTTGGCATCATATGTTTAACCAATGTTACAGTTGCAGTCCCAGACTACCTGTTTAAAGAGATTTTCACTCTAAAATGAACTGCTAAAAATTTAAATTTCAATTGGATTGGTAGGGCTAGATTAAGAGGGTCTGTCTATTCAACATCACAGTTGGAATCCAACAACATCTATGGCTCAAATGCTAGAGTAAATGAACCAAATGTTGATAGTCAATGATTCAAGGCCCACTGGCCCACAAGACATAAAACGGAATAATAAAAAAATGAGGGAATAAAAAATAAAACCACCTTTAAACAATATTAAGAATAATATGTAATAACAAAATATTTAAAGAAAAAGTACCTGAAAACATTTTTATAAATGGGGATACAAAAAATGAATAAATATTGAGCAATAAAAGGAACAATAATAACTGAAATGAAAAATAAATGCTAATAAAAAGTAAAAATTGTTATATAATAAAAATAAAAATGGAATAAAAATAACACCAATTATACAACATAAAATCAACCTAAAGAACAGATAAATCTAATTCTAAATTATGTCCAAAAGGAACAGTCTTCATTTGTGTGTTCAAGTGGTCAAGCCAAATGGAAAGGAGGAGATTTGAATGCCTTGGTATTGAGAAAACAATGGCTCATTTTTTAAATTAAGACTACTGTTCTTCTGGAATATAATTCTAAATTGGATTTATCTGTTCTTTTAGGTAGATGCTATTTTCACCTTTTTATAATTAGTGTTGTTTTAATTGTTTTTCTTCAGGTACTTTTTATTTCAATATCTTTTTAGTTTTTATATATTTTTAATAAAGTTTTTAAATATGCTTTTAATTTTTGTTCCCTAATTTTTTTTATTTTCTATTGTTTTTTTACTTTGTGATTCCTAAGCCTTCATGGGAGTTGAACCCCCTTATTGCCAATACTTGAATCACTTACTCTAGCTGTTGAGCCACAGATCCTGTTGGAGCCCAGCTGTGACTCTGAATAGATGAACCCATTTAATCTAGCCCTACCAACTTAACTGAAGTTGAAATTTTTGGCAGTTTATCCTGGATGCAAATCTTTTTAAATAGGATAGTCTAAGTCTGCATCTGTAATGGCAGAATCAGTATTGCAGTGCTGCAGAATCTTTGTACGGAGAGTTTTGTCCCTGGGTTTGCAAATAAGGTAATTATATTTTTTTTACCTGTTTATATATTTTTGTGGTTCTCCAGAATGTAATACAACTTCTAGAAAAAATATTTTAATGATAATTGTTTTAAATTATATGGTACATGTTTTTTAAGATAATTTTGAAATGTTACTTTTTATATTTTTATCATTTTTTGCATTTTATATTTTAACACCTGTTTTAGGTATTTTTCTGTATCTATAAGGAAATAAGATAGGTTCTTGAATTTCAGGTTTTCTTTGTGCACTCTTCTTTTGTGGTTAGTATTTTGTTGGGTAGTTCAAATGGATGCAGCTTCTCTAGTTTATTGGTGAAGAGAAGGTGATCATCTGCCCTTTTCTATTCATTTTTATGCAACTGCTTCTCTAAACTTATCCCCTTTTTTTTTCACACTCTCTTCCTCTCTCTCTCCTCACTTCCATTCCACCCATGCCCTTTTCATTTCTCCCCTCCCTTTCCCTCTTTTTCCTTTTTTCTTTCTTCCTCAAAATCCTTTTCTTTTTCCTTTCCTGTCTCTTCTCTTCCCTTTTTTCCTCCCTTTCCCTTTCCCCTTCTCTTTTGTTGCTCTGCTCCTTCCCCTTCCTTTCACTTTTGTCCCCCTCCCCTTTCCCATTTCCCTCCACTACTTTGTCCTTTTTCCCATCCTGCTCCTTTCCCTTTTTCCCATCTCCTTCCTTTTTCACCTTCCCCCTCTCCTACCCCCTTTTTTTTCTCCCTTTTCCTTCCTCTTCTTCCCCTCCCCTCTCTTCCCTCAACTGTTTCCCCTCCTTTTCTTTTCAATTCTCTGCTCTCACAATTCTCATCTTTTGTTTTATGTTTGTTTTTATTCATGAGGAGGTTCATTTTTTATGTTGTTCATTAATTAGATTGATAATTATCAATCACTATGGTTTCTATCCCCCTCTTTTAAGGTGGGTTACTTAACAACATACCCCTTATAGGAGGATTTGCATAGTTGCGTCAAACATTTACAACAGAAATGGTACGTAACCATTTTTATTTTATATCGTATTCTTTTATTATTATTTTTTTTAGTTTGTTGGATTTGTTTTTTAAAAGGTTATATTATTGACATTTTTTGTTTGCATTGTAGTGTTTACCCTTGTTGGTCCTATCCTTCCATTGCTGTCCCAGCGGTCAATTTTTTCTGCTACTTTCTGCTATTAGGTATGATGTTCTGTTCACAATTTTTGGATTCTGGTTAAATATGTTTGTTTTTTTGAATGTATAGTTGATTTGATGGTTTTCTCTTTTTTTTTATTGTCTATATGTGGCTTATTTCTGTTAAGTGGCTTTTTATCTTTATTTTTATGTTTTTAATCTAATATTATTTTGTTGTATTGATGGGTTTTTGTATTTTTTGATAGGAACAAGGGACATTGTTTACTGCTATCACCCCTGATGCAGACTTTGTAGTCGAAACATGGCCATGTCGAGTGTTTTGGATCCATTTATGTATTGAAGCATATGTATTATTTTTGTATAAACACATTAAATAAGTATTTTTTAACCATATGTGAGTTTGTATATTATATTTTTACATATTTATATGTTTACAATTTTATCTTTTCATTTTTACCTTATTTATTTTATTTCTTTTTATTTTTTATTTATCTATATTTTATTATATTCTAATTGTACTTTTCTTGTGTACCACTATTGTTTTCTGTCACTCAATATTGAAGGACTGGATGAGGTCGCAGATAGGACGCATATAGATGTTGAACAATATCGGGGAGAGGACTGAGCCCTGAGGCAATCTACAGGTGAGCTCTCTAGGGCAGGATGGTTTGTTGGCCCACGTAACTGGTTGCGTTCTCTTGACAAGGAATGATTCAAACCAATTTAGGGCAATGCCATCAGTGCTGATGCCATGTGGACGCAGGATCAGGAGATGGAGATCAACTATATTGAAGGAGCCAATAGATCAAGTAGGACAGTGAGGGAGTCATCACCTTGATCTGCATGAAAAGTAAATATCTGTTTGTGTTGGCCAACAGGATCAAGTATATTATATGGCCTGCCTTGAAGCTGCATTGGTAGCAGTATTGATTGTCCAAAAAACTAGAAATTATTGTAGATGAGAAAATACAGTGAATAAATGTACCCTTGGCAATTGTGCAATTCAAAATTTTATTTGATTGAGCTTTCTCTGAAGACCATTTGAATCAGTGTCTTACAACTGGGTGATGTCATCAAACAATGCTGACACAACATATTTCTACAGCTTTCTAGATGAAACCTGAAGATACTTACAGGCAACCTCTGCAGTTTTTACATCTCTGCACTCACACAGCATTCCTTGGTTCATCATTTTCTTCCCAGATGAAAGTTAATTGCTGCACTGTATGCAGAGCATTTTCTCCCTTTTTGGGCTAAAAGTACTTTAGTGTTTTTCCTTTTAATGTTAGCTATTTCATCATTTTAAAGTTATGCTTGATTTTTGACATTCCTGTCAGTAGGCCCTTATTTTCGGCAGTTGACAGGGCTTCTCAGTCCTGGAATTCTGTCTTTAAAAAAAAAAAAAAAAAAAAAAAAAAGAATTCTCCTATTCCATATCATCAATTTTTTCTGATAGTGGCAGGGAAGAAGGTCAACAGCTTCAAGGCTTCAATAAGTGTCCAGACTCTGGACAAAAATATCTTGTATCAACTATCATAAGATCTACTATGTGTCTGATACAAGTGACGGTAAGGATCATAGATACCTCTGCAGCATCTGCTCTAGGATGTCATCAAGAACTATGGAGTTTGACTGTATAAGTCTAGAGCCTTATCTAGTACGAATAAAGAAAAAGTCTGGATCTTCCAAACTGATGCCAAAGATATTGAAGAAGTGCATGGCCTGTGGAGCTGCACTGACTATTGAAGGTTCAGAAGTGCTGAAGGAAGGTATTGACTCATTTAGTATCAAAGTTTAATGATGAGAATAAAGAAATGTCTTATTCTTCCAGCTCACACAAAAAAGGCTCCGAGAGCTTGAGCACAGAACTGAGGAGAAATGGTACTGAAGGCCTGTCTCAGGAAAGATACGTTGGCGTCACCCACCTTCAACACACAGCTTTAAGAGCAAGAGAATTCTCCTTTCACAAAAGGACTATATTGGCCAAACAAGTGGGTGATTTCATCCGAGTGCACCGACCTAGACCATGCTCTCACAGAGCTCAGAAAGACCTAGAAGTCTTTTCTGAGCATGCACTTGTCTTCCTGTACAGCTGCCTTGCGTGAGTTTCCTTAGTATTTTCTCTTCTACCAAAGCAAAAGGACCCTCTGCTCTCACTCGCGTTAAGCTGCTCAATTTTTACTATTACTAGAGTTCTTTAACTTATTTTCTTTCTGTAGTCTAATTTTTCTTCAGTTCTTCTCAAAATAAAAAACAAAATTACTAGATATCATTGATAACTATTTTGCTGTGGGCTCAATATATTAGGTAATAGGCCATTTGAATGCCTCAGGTCTTGGCATAACTCATCAAGTTGTTCAGCATATGGTTGAATGTCTTCATGGTCCCTGATACACAGACTTAAGACTTAAGCATTTTTAGCAATCTGCTAAGGAGTTAGCAATCTGTTACCAATCTGCTAGGGAGTAGCAATCTGTTCCCAATCTCTCCTCGAGATGGGAGTAGTTAGTGATCTGTTATGGAAACTGCTAAGGGGTTAGCAAATTGTTATTGATCTCCCCGCCTGAAGGGTGGAGCTAGCAATCTGATGTCACTCACCCCGTCAGGAGGGAAGAATTAGCGAGCTGTTATGATCTACTCCCAAAAGGGGAGGAGTTAACAATCTTGTATTAACCTGGCTGCTGAATACTCTTGTAGAGAGAAGAGCTATCATCTGTTATAGATAACCCTGCCAGGAGGAATAGTAATCTATTGTAAATCACTCCTTGAGAATAGAAGGATAACAATCTGTTAGTGATGTGACCGCCAGGGAGGCGGAGTTAGTCTTCTGTAGAATGATGTTTCCCCAAGGAGAGGAGCTAGCGACATGTAATACTCCATAGGCGTAGTTAGTGATCTAATGTGGAGTTGGCTCCCACAGAGTGACAGTTAATACGATACCTGCTCTAGTAGTGTAAGAATAAACACTTAGTAGAAATGGTGAATCCCTGGACTGATGGTAGATGACAGAGCCTCCCAGGAGGAGATCCTGAGAGGAACCACCGGCTGGGCTGGAGTATAAGACAAAAACAGATAGTTCTTTATTAGACTGGAAGTTGAACCACCAGAGGTGGCAGTAGTGAGTTGATGTGCCCGGCAAGGCTGAAGTCCCTCAGATACTGGAATTACGATCCCTGGGTTGCTGAGCTGTAGAGAGAGACTCTAGGTAGTGAGTAGACAGGGTATGCTGGATACATAACCAGTAGAAGATGGTACACTCACAATTGTAGATCTGAAATGGCCTCTTCTGCAACAGAGAGTCTTCGGTACATTCAGGAACAGGAGCCATAGATGAGCACTGGTTCCTATAGGCAATCTGTAATAAGGACTCACAATAGCTGTGTATGGGATGGCTTCTGGAATAGAAGAGAGTCTGTAAAGGGTTTTAGGAACATGGGCCCTCATGGAGTGAGTACCAGTTCCTATCTGCAATTCTGCAATAATAACTCACAATCTCTGTACCTGCGATAACGTCTTAGATAGAAGGGAGTATTCGGAGATTAGGAACATAGGCCCTCGTGGAGCGGGTACCGATTCCTATCTGCAATAGAACTCACAGTGTTCACGTCTGTGATTGCTTCCAGGCAGTGAGGAGTCTTCTGAGTATTCAGGGACGTAGACCCTCAAGGAGCGAGTACCGGATCGCGTCTTAACAATCTGAAATCAAGAAGAGAGAGAGCGGGGCCCCCGAGGAGCAGTTACCCTAGGTAAGTTTGAAGAGGCCGAGCAGCGGAGAAAGGTTTCCCCTTGCTCATTCGGATCGTAGTTGCAAGTAGCGTGGACCGCCAAAGCAAGTCCCATTGGAGTTCCTTGCTAACTCAGTTTGGAGTTGCAAAACAAAGACCTTTTAAATTGGAAGCGGATGATGTCACTACATGGGAACGCCCCCGAGGTTTGCACCCTTGCTGGTACAAACTCTGGAGCGCGCGCGCGCCCTTATGTCATCAGGAACATGGTGGATCCGTAGCGTCAAGCCAGCCCGGGGATTCCGGGGCGAAGAGGCAGGGAGAAGCCGTGGCAGCATCTGTCCGTCAGAGCCGAAGGGAGTCGCCACAAAGGTATAGAGGTTGGAGCGAGGGCGAGAATAGGCACGAACGCAACAAGTATTTTTTAAGTTCACCTCCATTTGAAAAGAAGAAAGACATCTGAGGAACTAGTACCTCATACCAATTGGTCAGAGTCCACTTGAGACTGGCACCATAATTCTCCTGTGGACCAGGTGACAGGAAAAGCTCCTCCTTGCACAGAAGGACCGCAGCACCGCCTCAGGCAGTTCCCATGCTGACTCCCCCAGCACGGAAGCTGTTGGTTCCATTCACATCTGGTACAGAGCCACTCTCTCTGCACCGTCAAAGAAAAATCCTTGGCACAGACTTTCTGCACAGTCTCTACTTGGTACTATAATTTTTACCATGCCAAATCATAAGGTCAGAAAAGAGTTTCCTATAAAATCTGAGCCCTCTTTCTATATTAAAAGTATGTTCCACCTGGTTCATGAATCTGACTAAATTAGAAATTAGAGTTTCATCTGGAAGAAATAAAGAAAAAATATGGGTCCACTGAACCCATGCCAAAGGTATCAAAGAAACATATGGAGCCACCCCAGCAGGTGGAGGTTCAGAAGTGCTGAAGAAAGAACTGACCCCATTATTAATACATATTGATAAGCATAAAGAGACAAGTTTTATTCTCCCAGCTTGCACCAAACATTAGGCTCTGTGCACTTAAATATAGAAACATAGAAATGACTGCAGCAGCAAACTTCCCATGGTAGTATCTATATGCCATGCTGGTTACCCCTAGGTATCAGTCATCTTTGCTTGACATGCTCTGCTTACGGATTTGGCTGTAGAAGCAGTCTTGTGTTTTTTTACTTAATGTCTGAGTATCAGTATCCCAGACTGTAAAAAAGACCTGGCTTGTGTTGGTTGTCTCTGAATTCAAAATCCCCTTTCCTTTCAACCCCCGCACCCCTCCTTTGAAGCAGAGAGCAGTGTTGCAGTTGCATCAAAAGCAGCAAGGCTTATTAGTTAAGGGTAGTAATCCCATGCCTTCTGTCAAGGGTAGTAACTACTGCTCTGTGCTGGTTACCCCCATGCTGATCAGTTCAGCCAACCATAAAAGTCAGGGCCCTCATTGGTTGCTATCTAAATCCAATTCTCTTTTCCCTTGCCGTTGAAGTATTAAGGCTTATTGGTTAAGGATAGTAACTGCCACACCAGCAAGTTACCCCCATGCACGCTTTCTTCATTTCCTTTAGGACTTGGCCATAGAAGCAGTCCTGTGTTTCTTCCCTTAGGTCTGCATAACATTATTCTAGACCATGGAAGTTGGGGCCCTCAGTTGTTGTCCGAATCCAATTCCTCTTATTCCCCTGCCTTCTAAACGGGGAGCAATGTTGCAATTGCATTAAAAGCAACAAAGCATATTGGTTAAGGGAGGGTGATAACCTCCATGCCTTCTGTTAAGGGTAGTAACCGTGGTACCAGCAAGATACCACCCCCCCCCCCCCCCGGGCACGCTTATCTCATTTCCATCTTCTAGTCTTTAAAGATCCACTGTGTTTATCCCATGTCCCTTTTAATTCTTTGACTGTTTTCTTCTTTACCACCTCCTCTGGAAGGGCATTCCAGGCCTCTACCACCCTCTTCATGAAGAAATATTTCCTGATGTTGGTTCTGAGTCGTCCCCCGCTGGAGTTTCATTTTGTGACACCTAGTTCTATTGGGTTTTTTTCCAATAGAAAAGGTTCGAAGTCCATACATCATTGAAACCTTTTAGGTATCTGAATGTCTGTATCATATCTCCCCTGCACCTCCTCTCTTCCAGGGTATACATATTCAGATCCTTCAGCTTCTCCTCATAGGTCTTCAAATACAGAGCCCACACCATTTTTGTCACCCTTCTCTGGACTGCCTTCATCCTGTCTCTATCCTTTTTGAGAATACGGGCTTCAGAACTGAACACAATACTCCAGGTGAGACCTCACCAAGGACCTGTACAAAGCATCATCACCTCCTTTTTCTTACTGGTTATTCCTCTCTCTATGCAGCCCAGCATTCTTCTGCCCTTAGTTATCGCCTTGTCACATTGCTTCACCATCTTCAGATCCCCAGACACTATCACCCCAAGATCCCTCTCTTGGTCCGTGCACATCAGTCTTTCACCCCCCATCACATACAGCTCTTCTGGATTACCGCATCCCAGATGCATGACTCTGCACTTCCTGGCATTGAATCCCAGCTGCCAAATCTTTGACCTCACTTCCAGCTTTCTTAAATCATTTTTCATTCTCTCCTTCAGGCATGTCCACTCTGTCACAGATCTTAGTATCATCCGCAAATTGACAACTTTACCTTCTATCCCTTCTGCACTGTCACTCACAAAGATATTGAACAGAACTGGTCCCAACACTGATCCCTGTGGCACTCCGCTTAACACAGCTCTCTCTTCAAAGTAGGTTAAATTAGGTTCCATTTATCATTATACGCGGTCTCCTATCTGTCAACTGGTTTGTAATCTATGACACCACTTTGGTGCTCACCCCCAAGCTCACTCACAAGCCTCCTGTGTGGAACCGTATCAAAGCTTTGCTGAAATCCAAGCAGATCACATCAAGTGCTCTTCTTCGATCCAATTCTCTAGTCACCCAATCAAAAAAATCAAATTTGTCTGACAGGACCTTCCCCTGGTGAATCCATGCTGCCTTGGGTCCAGCAATCTACCAGATTGTAGATAGATAATGATCTTTTCTTTCAGCAGTGTCTCCATTAATTTTCCCACCATTGATGTGAGGCTATCCGGCCTGTAGTTTCCAGCTACCACTCTTGTGAAGCAGGACCACCACTGATTTTCTCCAGTCCCATGGCACCACTCTCATTTCCAGGTATATATTGAAAAAGTCCTTCAGCGGACCCACTAGCTTATTTCTAAGCTCCCTCAGTAACCTGGGATGTACCTCATCCGGTCCCATGGGCTTGTCCACTTTGTTTGCCTAGCTCTTCCCATACATTCTGTTCCGTAAATGGAATTTCATCTACCTGATCTTGTCTACCAGCAATGGTTCTTCTCTAGGGTCATCTTTAGTGAACACCGAATTGAAGTATTTGTTTAATATTTTTCCTCTCTCCACACATTGTTCCTTGTCGCCTTTCAGTTTCACTATACCACTACAGAAATTCCTTCCTTCTCTGATATATTTTGGCACCATACTTTACCTCTTTAGCAATCATTTTTCCACTTGACCTTTTGCTTTCCTGATTTCTTTCTTCATCTTCCTCAGTTTCACTAGGTATTCTTCCCTGTGTTCCTCATTTGGGATCCTTTATGCTTCTTAAATGCTGTTCTTTTAGCCTTTATTATTTTTAGCCACTTCCTTTGAGAACCAGATCGGTTTCTTTTTCCTCTTACTTTTGTTTACTTTTCTAACATACAGATTTGTTGCCTTTATAATAGCTCTTCTCAGTTTGGCCCACTATTGTTCCTCCTTACCCATTTTCTCCCAGGCTTCCAGTTCTTCCTCTAGGAACATTCTCATTTTGACAAAGTCTGTATATGTGAAATTGAAAACTTGGGTCTTTGTGTGTCTTCTCTGTATCCTGTTTGCGATATCAAACCATACTGTTTGATGGTCACTGGTGCTAGGGTGGCACCTACTTGGACATTTGAGACATTATCCCTATTTGTGAGCACCAGGTCAAGAATCACACCTTCCCTTTTGGGTTTACTATTTGTTTGAGCCGAGCCCCTTGAAAAGCATCTACTATCTCTCTACTTAAAGATTCCACAGATGGGATGCTCCAATCCCTATTCAGCATATTAAAATTTCCAACTAGCAACACTTCTCCCTTCTTTCCCATTTTTGGATGCCTTCGACCAGGTCTCTGTCCAGTTCTTCTGTTTGAGTCTGAGGCCTGTAGACCACACAGATATAAATGACAGCATCATCTTCTTTTTTAGGCAGCTCATAATGCTTCTTCCCTACCCAATGTCGCTTGCATTTCATTTGCTTGGATATTGTTTCTGACATATCCTTTTCTGTACACTCTGTCCTTCCTAAACAAGTTATAGCCAGGAATGGCCATATCCAAATCATGAGACTTGGTGAACCATGTCTCTGTAACAATAACAATATCCAAATTCATTTCCACCATTAGAGCCTGCAGGTCTGAGATTTTTTTTTTGCCCAGACTATGGGCATTTGTGCTCATATCTTTCCAGCTTCTCTCTGGACATCTTTTCTGCCCTATTCAGCTGGTTTTTGTTAATTTTTTCACCCACTTCTTGGAAATACTGGGGATGACATTTCAATTTCCTTTTGCCACCCCCATCCTCTAGTTTAAATGCCTTATGGTATATAATTTGAATTTTTCACTTAGGATCTTTTTTCCTGCCACAGACAGATGTAAGCCATCTTTAACATAGAGCCTCTTATTGTTACATACACAGCCCCAGCCCCCAATATATCCAAAACTTTCTTCCTTACACCAGGTTTTGAGCCATGCATTGAAATTATTTTTATGGCTTAGCCTATCCTTCCCCTTTTCATAAGCAGGTAACACTTCTGAAAAGACAATAGTCTTCACAATGTGCCTAATCTGTTTGCCCAATGTCTGGAAATCTCTCTGTGTGGCTTGGATGATGTTTCTAGCAAGGTCATTAGTTCCAAGATGGATGATAAAGTCCTTTCTTAACTGATTGCATTGAGTATCTGATTAGCATTTCTACCAGCTGAGGATCCTGGAAAGCATTTGACTATAGTGTTCTCCTCGAGAAGAGTTCCCAAATTAGAGCCTCTGATTACTGAGTCTCCCAGCACAATGAGCTACTTCTTATGGATTTTGGTTGTGTTATAGAATTTCTGTGTGCATTGGGTTTCTTTCCTGTCTGATCCCACATCAGTCTCCATTGGTAAAGCTTCTTCTTTTTCCAATACAGAGAATGAATTCTGTACTTGTGTCACTTGAGAGAGTGGGTGTCCCGCATAACAGGTCTTATCCTACCAGAACCCACTGTAATCCATTTATTCTTGGGTTTGTGGATGTTCTGTGCAAGTGGAGGAGGGCATTTGGACAGCATTATTGTGAAGAATGAGTGTCTTATCCTACCTGAGCCATCTGTAAATCCTTTGTTTCTAGGATTCTGAATCTTCTATGGTGGTGGGAAAAGATTCCTAAATGCTGTAATGTGATCACATAGCTGAAGAGAAATGGCTCTAAAAATTACCACTTACAAAGTGAACCTAGAATATTAAATTCAAGCTAATAGTCACTTTCGGGTGAATTTTAAAAGCCCTTTGCATGCCAAAGCCAGAAGATATGCATATGTCTTGGACCGGCGCACACCACATGGATTTTAAGGAGCACCAGAGTATGTACATATCTCCCAGTATGCATACAAATCAAAAAGTTAAAGAAGGGGCGGGGCGTGGTCTGGGCAGAGTATGGGCAGGACATGGGCGCTCCAGGAAGATCATTTATAATGTGCATGTACGTATTTATGCGCATAAGCGCATGCTGGGGTTCCCAACTGCATTACTTTACTTCTGCTATGGATGGCGAATAAGTGTTGAAATAAAATATCAGGGCTAGTCAGCGGGATTTGAAGAGTTGGGGCTAGTAGAGTAAAAGGAGGCTATCTAGTTGAGGGGGAGTAGAAAGGCCTATGCTTTACTGGGGCAAACTGGGACCGAACTGGGGAAACAGGTATTTGCGTCGGCACACATGCCTAGCAAACCCCCTCCGGATTACATTGTAGAGGAGGCATTTGCATGCACCTGCACTCATCCATATAAAATTACACACACGTACACACACAGCCAATTTTGTAACATGCGCGCATACACCAGCGTATGTTATAAAATGGCTGTGGCTATTCGCAAGAGCCAGCATACATGCGTACATGTATGCCTACATGGCTGTTTAGAAGTTAACATTCCCATCTGTTCCTTCTTATTTCAAATAAGCCTGCACTATTTCACAAACTATACTTGTAATAACATAGAGAGAATTCATCACACATGACTACCATCAAATTAGCATCATTCCAATGGAGCCCCAATATAATCATTGACCCTCAACCTAGAAATGTCCAGATCACTTGTATGTTAATATTTTTGAAACACAGTCCATGTCGGGTGTTGGCATTTGCTTAGTTTCGATTATGGCTGTAGCCATCCAAATAAGATTTAAATTACAAAAAAAATTTATAAAAAATATTAACATACATTTGATCTGGACATTTCTAGGTGAAGAAGAAGGAACATCATCCTTCAAAGATAGCTTTGAGAAAATGAGTCAGTAGTAGTGAATTTGTCAAATAGAATACTGACTTCCTTGGAAAATAGTCCATTAACTAGAGGCTTATTTTTATCCTGATTGTACTTCATGATCCATTCACTTTTAGAGTGACTTGTAGCAATTTTTAAGAAAGCTACCCTTGAACTTCAGGGACTTAGACTAGCCCCAAGTCCAGTCTAGCAGCCCTTGTGCTGCTTTGGAGGAGCAAGGTCATCTGGCAAGAGACTATCTCTAGGAGGGAAAGATTAGGAAATAAATTGTAGTGGCTGATTTTATCATTAAGAAAGTAGATAGCTGAGTGGCTGGTGGGCATTAGGATTGCTTGGTAACTTGCCTGCCTGGTGCAAAGATAGTGAACCTCATGTGCCACTTAGATAAGATTTTAGAGCATGCTGGAGAGGACCCAGCAGTTGTGGTACATATAAATACTTATGACATAGGAACATGCAGAAGAGAGTTTCTGGAGGCTAGGTTTAGCCTCTTACATAGGAAATTGAAATCCAGGACATCCATGGTTGCATTCTCAGAAACCTGAGTACCATGTGCAAGACACCAAAGCCAGGCCAATTTCCAGAGTCAATGCATGGATGAGATGATTGTGCAGGGAAAAGGGTTTTTAGTTTGTTAGGAACTAGGGAACATTCTGGGGAAAGTGGAGCCTATTTTGACAGAATGAGCTCCCCTTAACCAGAGTGGAACCTTTTTGCTGATGCCAAATTTTAAAAAGAAGATAGAGGAGCTTTTAATTTCCGGACTAACTTTGCTACAAACATCTCTCACCCTGCAGCTATGTAAATAATTGTCTCTCATTCCCTCCACCCCAGTCTTTGTAAATAGCTCCCTTTATTACACCCCCCTCCCTCTTCTTGTTTTTAAGCTATGCCTCGGGCTCTCAGTTAGAGCCCCTTCTAATTCTTGTTTTGCTGGTTGTCTACTCCCACTCCCCGTTCAATGTACTTTCCACCTGCTGTTATAATGTAAACCGATATGATGTGTATTTAATGTCGGTATAGAAAGAACTGTTAAATAAAATAAATAAATAATTCAAAACGTTTTTATTGAGTTTAATAAACAAACAGATGGTTATACAGCAAATAGTAGGTGGCCATGTCTAATTATACAGCGTGGGCAACATCCATCAACAAAGCGTCTGACCATTCTTGCTTCTAGTTATAAACATGTGAAACTTCAACCATCCAGTCCCCCCCCCCCCCCCCCCCCACAGCTCCTTGGTCCATCTTCAATCCAATCTGTCTTTGTAATGTTATGAGGAACCTAGACCCCGTGTAGCTACCACATTCAATATTTGGCTTCGAACTCGATGAGAGAGAGATTGAATATATAGTTCCCAAATATTTAGAAAGCAACGTTCACGTTGAAATGAAGTACACGCCCATTGTTTATCCATCAACATCAGGCGATGAAGATGATTTCGCCATTGCCAATATGATGGGGGCTCTGTGGATCATCAGTACAGTAGTATCATCTTCTTCTCCACTGCGAAGGCCTTCCGCACCAGCTGTCGTGTGCCCCGTCCTCGGAGCGTTCGCTGGGAAAGCTGTCCAAACAATACCAGGTCTAAAGTAAAAGGAAGCGCTACATTCACCAGCCCTGTCAGATATCGCACCACCCGTGCCCAGAAGCATCGCACTCGGGGACATTCCCAGAACATATGCAGCAGTGAGCCTTCCATCTTCTTACATTTCCCACACAGCCCAGAGGCCACTAGTTTAAAGTGGACCGCTCTAGTTGGTGAAATGAAGGCTCTCCATAAAAATTTAAATTGCATCTCCCGGTAATAAGTATTAGAGGATATGTGAGAGATGTGACTAAAGCAACTACGCAGGACAGCAGCCGTAACCACTGTTTCTCCCCACTCCAACGCGCAGCTAAAATTGTGGAGATCTCCTCAGTATTGTTCCCCATAAGTTTCCAATAATACTGAGGCAGAGTCGGTGTCTTTCGTGTGGACAAAGCAAAAACATTTTCTAGTTTAGTAAAATGCTGGGCTTGCCTAGTCTCTATCGGGAGCGAATTTATGTAGTGTTGCAATTGTAAGTATGGGAATATTTGCTTAGAAAGCAACCCATATTGTTGAATTAGAGTAGAAGATAGAGGAGCTTTTAAACTAGAACATGGGGAAAAGCTGACAGTCGCTCAGCAGCACATGGTTTGGAGAGAGGTATCTTCAAAGAATACTGGCAAACCAAGTGAGTTAGAATGTCCTAATCGTGAGATGGTTGTAAAAGCTGAATAAAACCCAGATGTATTTAAATATAGAGCACACAGATAAAATGACTCCAGACTGTCTTTATCATGTGAAAATAAGGTTGTGGAACATATAGAAATAGAAATAAAATTACTTTAAATATATGTATGCAAATGCCAGAAGCCTGAAAAATAATACTGAAGAGTTAGAATGTAAGGTGCTACAGGAAGATATAGACATAATAGGCATCTCAAAGAGCCAGTGGAAGAAGGATACCAGGATACAAATTATTAGAGATGTGAATCGGTACCGGACTCATTTCCGGTATCGTGTTCGTAGAACCACCATGGGAAGTCCTCATTCCCGTGGTTCTGAGCGCTTTTTTTCGGCTATCCCGAAAAAAAAAACCTCACCCGATCCTTTAAATTTAATTATTTAGAATCCCCCACCCTCCCGACCCCCCCCCCCAAACTTTTCTAAAGTACCTGGTGGTGCCGGCCAGCCATTGCTCCTACCATGTGACAGGGGCCAGCCAATGGCACCGATAGCCCCTGTCATATAGTAAGGGCAAAGGGCCATCGGCGCCATTTTGTTTACTGGCAGCCGACGGCCCGAGAGTGGGAGATCACTCCCGGGACCCCCACTGGACCACCAGGTACTTTAGAAAAGTTTTTGGGGGGTCGGGAGGGTGGGGGATTCTAAATAATTAAATTTAAAGGGTCAGGGTGGGTTTGGAGGGGTTTTTTTTTCAGTGTGCCCTTTCTTCCCCCCCCCCCCTTCCTCCCCAAAACAATAAGAGAACCACACAAGTTTTGTGGGGTTTTCCTATCGCTTTCGGGGATCCCCTGATACCTGACTGATTAGAAAATATCATATGATATTTTCATCTGTCAGAAAAACTATTCATATCCCTACAAATTATATTGACATGACAGGGCAGATAAAATTGGAGGGATGGCAAGTTATGTTAAGGATAGTATAAAGTAAAGCAGGATCAAAGTTTTGCAGGAGACATCCTTATGGATAAAAATTCCAAGCGTAAAATGGAAGAGTATAGTGGAACTATGTTACCTCCCACCTGGCCAGGATAAGGAAACAGGTTGCAAAATGCTAACAGACATTAGACTGGCTAGTAAAATAGGCAACACAATAATGGGAGGCTTCAATTTTGTGAGTATTGATTGGATAAATGTCACATCAGGACAAGCAAGGGAGGTAAGTTTCCTAGATGCCATCGATGAATGCTTCATGGAGCAGTTGGTCGTGGAACCGACATTATATCTAATTCTCAAAAGAACACAGGACCTGATGCAAAAGATAAAGATAGTGGATTAACTTGGTGACTGTGATCATAATGTAATCAAATTTTACATTATCACTGGAGGGCAAATACTAAGGAAAACTACTGTAGTAGCATTTATTTTATTTTATTTATTTATTTATGCAATTCTTATATACTGTGAGTCAGAACACATGGTTCTATCTTTATATTTACAATATAACTAAAATACCAGTAAGAAGCAGAAAATACAATAAAAAAGATAAAATAAGGTAATTAAATTAATATTAATCAAGATAAACTAAAAAAACTAAAAGCTAAATAGGATTAAAATAGTTAAGAAAATAAATAGATAAAATAGAAAAGGACATGTGGATTCCAGCTTTCAATAGTATATTAAGTCTCGGATCCAAGGCTTGTTGAAAGCACCATGTTTTCAAATCTTTCTTAAATTGTTTAGGATCATCTTGCATTCCCAGATCTGGCGGTAAACTATTCCAGAGTTTCGGTCCTGCAACCAAAATTGCCCTTTCTCTAACTTCACTTAGGTGCGCCGATTTAATATTTGGTATCGTTAACAGACCTTTATTAGAAGATCTGAGATCCCGTTGAGGCACATGCAACTTGATGGAAGAATTCAGCCATTTATGTTTGTCTTCATGTATAATCTTATGGATCATACACTATGTTTTATGTTTAATTCTGTACTCTAACGGCAACCAGTGTAAAGATTTCAATACTGGAGTAATATGATCCCTTTTCTTAGTGTTTGTTAACAGCCTTGCAGTGACGTTCTGTATTACCTGGAGAGGTCTTAGTGTAGATTTAGGGAGTCCCAACATAACTGAATTACAATAGTCCAGTCCAGTAAACACTAATGTTTGTAAAACATACCTAAAATTGTTAAATGAAAGCAAAGGTTTAAGACGTTTCAATAGCTTCAATTTATTAAAACCTTCTTTAACTTTGGTAGATACGTGTGCCTTAAAATTTAACTCATAATCCATAATTAAGCCTAAATTCCTGGTTATATCTGATAAGCTAAAACTAGTTTGATCATCCAGTGATATCTTTTTTTCCAAGTTAAAAATATTTTCTATCTAAGACCATAAAAACGGATTTTTCTAAGTTTAGCACTAATTTCATCTGTGCAAGGAGTTGACTTATGATTTTAAGATACATATTAATCATTCTAAAAGTGGATTCGATCTCGCCTTCTATATTAAAAACTAACTGTGTCATCCGCATAAATATAATAATTCAAACCTAAACCGGATAACAAATAGCAGAGAGGTAAAAGATACAGGTTAAAAAGGGTTGCTGACAGAGCAGAACCTTGTGGAACTCCTGTAGTTAATCTTATCTTATCTGACAAAGCGTTTTTTAATTTAACAGTAAATGTTCTATTTTCTAGAAATGATTTAAACCAGTTTAATGTAGTGTTTGCTAAACCTATATCATATAGCCTGCTAAGAAGAATGTCATGATCCACCGTATCAAACGCTGCTGACAAATCTAACATAACAAGTACAAAACTTTGGCCTCTGTCAAAACCTCTGAGAATAAAATCTGATAATGACAATAAGAGTGTCTCGGTGCTAAATAGCTTACGAAAGCCGTGTTGTGTTGAGTATAAAATGTTGTTATTCTCTAGATGTTCATTCAGTTGTCTGTTAACCACTTTTTCAATTAACTTAGCCAAGAAGCATAAGTTTGAAACAGGTCTATAATTATTTAATAATGTTGCATCTAAATTAGGTTTTTTCAAGATTGGTTTTATTACTGCATTTTTTAATATTGACGGCATTATTCCTTCTGAAAGAGATTGATTAATAACATCTTGCAGGAACGTACTGAATGAATCGATACATTGCTTTAAGGTTGCTGTATTAATTACATCTATAGGATGGTTAGCTGTATTAATTTTCCGAATCAAATTCTCAGTTTCGATTTTTGTTATATATTCAAATTCTGTCCATTGAGTTATCTCTCTTTTAGGCATTTTTATAGTCTGAGCTGGCGTCAAATTTAAAGCCTCAGATAACTTATCTATTTTAGCTTTAAAGAAAAACACAATTTCATTACAGCGTGATTCAGTTAGGGATTCGGGTTCAGAAGGATCATTTGTAAGTTTAGTTACGATGTCGAAAAGGGTTTTAGGATTATTGGCAAATCTTTGGATTTTTGTATCATAATGTGATTTTTTTGTATTATTAATCATTTTCTTATAGTAAGCAAGATATACTCTATATCTATATCTATAAAAAGGAAGACTATGATAACATTTGTCAGAAAAACTAAAAGGAACAATCCACAAGGCATGGACACTGTTTAAAATTACCATTCTTGAGGCCCAAACAAAATGTTTCAAGTACATTCCAAGCAAAACGCCTGTGAGGGAGTTAGTTGAGCCACTAAATGGTTGAAAGGTAAAAGGAGTATTCAGGGAGGGCAAGGTAATAGCAGAACAACTAAATAAATTATTTGCCTCTGTCTTTACTGAGAAGGATGTCTGGGTCATACCCACAGTGGAAACATTTTTTGATGATAACTCTGAATGACTATAAGGAATCACTGTGAACCTTCAAGACACAATTTCTCAGATTAACAGACTAAAGAATAACAATTCACTGGGACCAGATGGTATTCAGTCAAGACTACTGAAGGAAATAAAATTGAATTACAAACTTTTTTCTGGGGATTTGTTTGCTATCATTTAAAACAGCCATAGTACCAGAAAACTGGAGGGTGGCCATTGTGATGCTAGTTTTTAAAAAGGACCCCAGTAGTGAAAACATATAGAAACTATAGACTAATGAGGCTGTTGTTGATGCTAGGCAAAATTGTAGAAGCTATTCTTAAAAATAAAATTAGTGACTGTATATATCAGGGGTGGCCAACTCCAGTCCTGAAGAGCTACAAACAGGCCTAGTTTTCAGGATATACATAATGGATATACATGGAATGTATTTGCATACAGTGGAGGCAATGCATGCAAATCAATCTCATGCATATTCATTGAGGATATGCTGAAAATCAGACCCTTTTTTGTGTGTCAAGTACTGGAATTGACCATCCCTGTCATATATAGACATAGTTTAATGGGGGAGACTCCTCATAGTTTTGCAAAAGGAAGTCTTGCTTTACCAATTTACTAGATTGATTTTAGAGTGCAAATAAATATGCAAAACAAGATGAGCCAGTTGATAAGGGTGTATTTGGATTTTCAAAAGGCAATTGACAGTCCCTCATGAGAGACTCTTCAGGAAATTGGGAGGTCATGGGATTGGAGGCATTGTCCTCTTGTGGATTAGTAACTGGATAAAAGATAGGAAACAGAGGGTAGTTTTGCAATTAGAGCGAATTCTGTATTAGGATCTGTGCTATTTAGCACATTCATAAATGATCTAGAGAAAGGAACAGTCAGTGAGGTGCCTAAATATGCAGATGACACAAAATTGTTTTGAGTCATTAAAATGCATCAGCTTGTGAACTGCAGAAAGGACCTTGTGAGACTAGGAGACTGAGCTTCTAAATGGCAGATGCAGTTTAATGAGGGCAAGTACAAAGTAATCCAAGTAAGGAAAAATAATCCCAACTACAAGTATACAATGCTGGGTTCCATGTAAGGAGTCACTACTCAGGAAAAAGACCTTCAGATCATTGTGCGGTGGCACTCAAAAAGGCAAATAGAATGTTTGGAATTATTTGAAAGACATAGAGAACAAAACTGAGAAAAGCATAATGCATTTGAGTACCTTTATGGTGTGACTGCACCTCGAGTATTGTATTCAGTTCTGGTCACTCCCATCTCAAAATAGACATAGAAAAGTTACAAAGAAGGGTGACAAAAATGATAACTGATGGAATGCTCTTATGAGAGAGGTTAAACAGATTATTTTATTTATTTATTTATTTAGGCGTTTCATATACCATCGTTTCAAATGAAGATCACAACAGTTTACAAAATCATCATTCGTATTCATGGTCTAAAATTACATACTGTGTGTTACATCCACATTCTAGGATAGTACCACAATAAATATATGTTCTAGTTTGTATTTATATGTACATGTTTTAGTTCATAGTTATACATATTCTAGGGCATCACAATAGTATGGATCTAATCTAGTTCATATTTGTATATTTTTAGGTGGACTTAACAATTAAAACATTCTAATTCTATTAACACTACACTTTACATCGTTCATTGATCTTTTCCCTAATGTTTTCTCTGGTATTGATGCTGAAATTATTAGCATATTGCTATTTTACGTTAAATCATATGCTTTTTTAAAGAGCCACGTTTTCATTTCTTGCTTGAAACTCTTAGGACTCTTTAGCTTGGAAAAGAGACAACTGAGAGAGGATATGAGTACAATTTTATAAAATCATGAGTGGGGTGGAACAGATACATAGGGTATCCTTTCAAATAACAGTAGGTCTAGGGGACACTCCATGAAACTAACAACCAGCAAATTTAGAACAAATCCTAAGAAGTATTTTTTCACTCAGCATATAACCAAGCTACGGAATCTTTTATTGGAAGTCCTGGTTATGGCAACATAATGGGGTTCAAAAGAGGAATGGACAAATTCCTAGATGAAAAGTCCATAAACAGGTAGAACTGGAAAAGCCAATGTTTATCCCTACGAATGTGATACATAAAATAGATCAGCTATTAGGGATCTAATGTATATTTGTAACCCAGACTGGCCACTGTTGGAAACAGAATGCTGGCCTCAATGGAACTTCGTGTGACCAAGAATGGCATTAGCCTAGAGCAGCAGGTTGGGAAGCCAGGGTTGAAATCCTACTGCCGCTTTTTGTGACCTTGGGCAAGTCACTTCACCCTTCAGTGTCTCAGGTACAAACAAATAGGGTCATTCATTAAAATGCGTTATGGCGTTAACACATGCGATAACATGTTAATGCATGTGTTAACGCCATAACGTTTGCGATAATATGATTATCGCATGGCGATATGATATCGTGTGCGATAATATGATTATCGCATGTGCAAATGCAAATTTTTTGAAGGGGCACGATTGGGGAGGAGTTTGGGAGGGATTCATTAAAATGAGGGACAATATCACACCGTGCGATAGCATAACACTGGAAATAACTGCAATATTTTCCCTGGCGATAAGCTGTGTGATGTGCCCGAAACGGCTGTAATGTAATTTTCGATAAAGAATACAAATTACATTTTGACAATTTCTGAGCTGGGAGAGGGGAGTGGGAGTGGAGTGGAGTAGAAAGAGAGAGAGAGCGCCTTTGGGTAGGCCTTCACAGTATTCAACTGTTTATATAACTATAGGAGGGCGAGCTAATAGTGCGAAGTGAAGTTTTGGTGGTGGTTTAGGGGCCAGTTTTACATGCACAGTGAGATGTACGAACTGCACAGTACACCTAGGTGAAGATTTGATGTCATTTGGAGTGAGGAAAGTCTCACAAAGATGAGATTTCTACTGTTATCTCGCCCTAACTTGATAGTACCCTGTTATAGAGTGATCTGCGAAAATAGAAGTATTGCTATCCTTGCGATGATATAGCATTTTGATGAATCTAAGGGTAAGATTGTGAGCCCTCTGGGCACAGGGCAATATCTACTATACCTGAATGTAATCTTTTTTGAAGTATCTGAAAGGTGGAATATAAATCAAATTAAATAAAATGTTTTTAAGTTATTCTTTTCTAAAAATGTTTCTATCAGAGAGATTTTTCAAATGTTTATAATAAATCTTCATGGTGGTCTGAATTCAGAAGCATTAAGATGGATAAACTCAGAAGTTATCTGGCTAAATGAATATTTGGTCACTTAGCTGGTTATATTTAAACCAGCTAATAAGTTCGCCAGCTAATTTACAGATGTTCTGGGAACATAACTGGAAGAAGTAGAGTTAGCTGGCTCAGTCTGGTTGAGCCAAAGAGCTGTCGTAAAGTTAGATGAATAAAGTTAGCTAAATTTAAGATAGCCAGCTATATTCAATAGTGCAACTGCACTATTGAATATACCTCCAAAGTTACCCCTAGAATCATCAAAAAGTGTTAATGCATTCATAATGCCCATGTTAAAAAAAAAAAAAAAAAAAAAAAAAAAAAGGGGGGGGGGGGCCTGTTATTGGAAATTTTACAATTACTGCACCACGCAGTAACTTACTGCTTTGTATCGGTAGTATTGCATGGTGCAGTAAACTTAGCGCGACCTGCGATAATCCCTATTTTCAATTCTTGAGAGAGAAAGAGAGAGCGCCTATCTATAAAGCCCTCATAGTAGTTAAGTATTTATATCTCTATAGGAGGGCCATCTAATAGGTCGAGGTCAGGTGTTAGTGATGGTTTAGGTACCAGTTTCGCATGTAGAATGAGACGTATGAACAGCACAGTTACACCTTGGTGAAGATTTGACATCATTTGGAGTGAGGAAAGTTTCACAAAGATGAAATTTCTACTATGTTTTCTCACCCTAGCTTGATGGACTCTATAACAGGGTACCAACAAGCTAGGTTAAGATAACATAGTACAAAATTTCATCTTTGTGAGACTTTCCTCACTCTAAATGACATCAAATCTTCACCGAGGTGTATTGTGCTGTTCGTACTTCTTACTCTACATGAGAAACTGCCCCCTCTCTCTCTCTCCTAAATGTAAATCAATGCATTGAATGCACCTACGTTTCCTATTTTAAAAATATATGTACGTATATTTTACACATGAAAGTAAAGAAAGGCTTACTTGTAAAAATAAACAAGTAAGTTGGCAAATGTAAGCTTGTGTCTTTTAAAATAGCAACTTATGCATGTGAAAGTTGACCAAAACTCAGAATAACCCTAGACCACCCCGTTTTTCTGCGCATATGTGTGAGAGAACATAGTAGAAATTTTATCTTTGTGAGACCTTCCTCAAATCTTCACCAAGGTGTACTGTGCTGTTCATACATCTCACTCTGCATGTGAAACTAAACCCTAAACCACCACCAACACCTCACCTCGACCTATTAGATGGCCCTCCTATAGATATATAAATAGGTGCACACAGAGAGGCCCTCCCCAGATGCTCTCTCTCTACTCCACTCCACTCCTTCTCCATCCCCAAGCCCAGAAATGGCCAAAATGCAATTACAAAAATGTATTGTGAATTGTGTTATGGCTATTTTTGGCATATCGCACAGCCTAACGCCTGGAAAAAAAGGTGTAGTTATTTCCGGCATTAAAACCATGCGATAGCATGCATTATCCTATCGCACAGTGCGATATTGCCCCTCATTTAACTAAATCCCACCCAAACTACTCCTCGATCCCGCCCCTCCCAAAAATTTGCATTTCCACCATGCGTTACAATTCTTTTCGCATGCGTTATGGCATTAACTTGTCAATACATGCGTAAATATCATAATGCATTTTCATGTTTGACCCGGTTAGCTGGATAAGTTTATCCAGCTAACTTTGCTACTCAGGTATTGACTGTATACGGACCTCACTTTTTCCTCCAGGTCCCACAGACCCTGTTTTATTTACATTTAAGGAATCAGTCCTGCAGGAAATGAGACAGTTAGAAGAGGGTGTACAAGGTAGATTTTTTAAATCTTACCGAAGAAGAACTTAAAGCTTTGTACAGTCTCACTAATGATCACTCTGTATTGAGTGAAAGAGCTAATAAAGGTGACACAGTGGCCATAATTAACCATACAGCTTATATATCAGAAGGTCATAAACAATTGGCAGATACTTCCTGATATAAAAAATTAGGGATGGATCCAATGAAGAAATTGCAAATAACTATTAGACAAATTACAAAAAGAGCCTTCAATTTAGTTTTCTTATAGCATAATAATTGAAATTTTTAAATTTTGTTTCTCCTAAGATCCCAACATTCTACAAATTTCATAAGATTCACAAAACATTATTGAATCCACCAGGCAGACCAATAGTTTCAGTGAATGATTCTCTATTAGAATCTCTTTAAATATAGGTCCATAAATTGTTACAGACATAGAACATCAAAGTAGAGCCAATCCACCACAAAATGTGGCAATCCACTCTATCTATGTATAACTAGTGGAGGAATAGCCTAGTATTTAGAGCTGTGAGCTGCAAACCAGGGAAACTAGGGTTCACAAAACGCTGCTGCTGCTCCCTATGACCTTGGGCAAGTCACTTCACCTTCCATTACCTCAGGTACAGACTTAGAGGTGAATTTTAAAAGCCGAGCATCCACCAAAATCAGGAAATGTGCGCGCATCATATCCACTCAATTTTATAAAGTGAAGGAAATGTGTGGGCATGTGCTGATGTGCACACATCTCACATTGGGGAATAAAGGGACATAGTGTGGGTGGGGCCAAGAAAAAAAGTGTGCAAGTATGTACGCACCTGGGCGCGCATCCAGGTCCAGTGCCGCATAAATTCACTTCTACTATGGAAGAGGTGTAAGTTTATAAAAAAAAACAAAACCTGGCATCCCTGAGTGGTTTAAGGGATTTTGGGTAACTGGGGAGAGTGCAGGATAAACAACCAGGGGGTTTTGGAGGACCTAGCTCTAAACTTGGAGAATTGATAGATGAACTGGTGAAAATAGTCATGGCATGAACATGCACCTGTTATAAAATTCCTCTGCTTGTGCGGCAATTACCCAATTGTACGCGGCTATACATGCCCACTTGCAAAACTGGACGCACACATACGCGCACCCAGGCTATTTTATAACTTAATGTGTGATTGGGCACATATGTTATAAAATTGCTATGTCCCTCAACTTGTGCCGATGCACACCCGCATTTGAAAGTTACCATCCCTGATTGTGAGCCCACTGGGGACAAAGAAATATGCAAGAGTACCTGAATGTAATCTGCTTTGAAGTGCCTGAAAAGCGGAATATAAATCAAATAAATAAAAATAAAATAAACTAGAATAAATTATTAAACCGTTGAAAGAAGCAAGTAGAGATGTAGGCCAACATTTCAAATGGTTTTTCAACAAAACATTGGGCTATCTTATTTAATCATTATTCACTAAACCAAACTTTCAACAGATCTGCATGTTGCGATATCTTTGATATTCAAATACTGGGTATGGGTAACTTTAATTGTTAGTACAGTTGGACTGGATATTTGCACAAGAAATAGAAAATAAAAAATAGAAAAAAATTAGTATAGGACAATAAAAACCTGTTTTAAGGTGAGCACATTCAAACTGTTGAAAGTTTGGTTTAGCAATTAATGAGGGGATATTGTTCATGTTGGATGTAAACTTTGACAGATTATACTGGGCAGGCTACAGAACTAAAGCACTGCTCAGCAAGATAGTATTGGAAACAATGTTGTCTTTTTGTATAAAAAATGTAATAAAAAGATTTAAACATAAATAACATTTTGTTGAAAAATCATTTGAAAAACTGAATATTTTAACCCCTTAAATTAACTTATGTGTGAAATAAGCTATAATCACGGGTGAAGCAAAGATTATATAAGAGCTCTTATTTGTTATACAGATTGGTGTGAGTGAAAAAGAATATAGGTTTATTGACCATGCAAGCATGATGATGTATTAAATAATATATTGATTTGAATTTAGGAGAAACATACGGTGCACATATTATATGCAAAAATATTTTTCTAAAATATTAGTTTGTGAAACTGCAACTGTCAAATAAGGGTGGTCAGTGGGCAATTAATGATTATAATCCATTGACTATTAGGTAACCAGGTTGGTACCTAGATTAGTAAATATATGAAACTTCCACCATCCATCTCTCATATATTTAGAGAAAAGAGTAGTTAAAGCAATATTTAACACATAAGTTCATTTTTTTCTTTCATATTTATTAGAGGTTTTGCTTGCAACTTACAAATTCTAAAGGTGTATACAACATAAAAAGGCAGATTACATATACAATATATTCACCCACATGAACGTGGAACAAATGTAACATTGCCTCATCAGATTTTAAACCTCCCTGCTTTTGGAGATTTTCCTCCCTTTCCCCTTCTCTATTCCCCCCCCCCCCCCCCCCGTCCCATCGTTCATCTAACTAATACATACCACATTCTTAAATATCTTAAAACACATTTTTTTAGATATTTTTAAACAATGGATATCTATTGCAAATATCTACTTGGATCTATTTGATGTCTCTCAGTAGTACCCAAAAGTGAGAAGCAAGCCATACTTGTGTTGTTATATGTTAGTCAGTGTCTCTTTAATTGTGGGTGAAAGAAAATTATAGAATGGCCTCCAAACCTTTAGCATGGCATGGTAGTGTTTTGGGGAACCCTCTTTGGCAGAAAGAAATTCAAAGGTAAACATTTTAATCATCTGTATAAACCATAATTCAGAAGAAGGGGGAGAGTATTGTTTATCCAATTTACTAGTATCAGTTTCTTACCACTGAGCCCCATTTTCTTAACCAGGAGTGCACTGTTCACCTCTAGCTCAGACTCAAGGGAGAATTGGGTCCCGAAAAGCCATAAATTTGGGCCAACTGAAAGAGTCTGGCCTAATATCGTAGATGCAGATTTCTCCACCTGTTGCCAGAATTATTGTATTATTGGGCAAGCCCAGAACATATGAACATAATCCCCTGGAGAATTTCCACACTTTAAACACCTATCAGAGGGAACTTGGTGTGCTTTATATGCTTTGGAAAGGGTCTAATAATTGTGCCACAAAAATTTAAATTGTGTTTCCTGTAGGATAACTTTTTCCAATATAGACGTAATTTCAAAAAAAGCAGTTCTTAAACTCTGAAAGAGAAAGGTGAAAGTCTGACCAGCATTTCTATTTCTGGTAAATAGTATATAAACTTTCATCTTTAGTGACTTCTAATAGAGCTTTACGAAATACTGCTAGTAATGGTTTCGAGTCACTTTTTAGCAAGTCAAGAGCTATCTTCTGGAGTAAGAGAGCGGAGGACGGTTCTCAAATCGGGTCGCTTACCTGTTCAATGAAATGTCGTGCTTGTAAATAAGCATAAAAGTTTTGTTTTGGTATCTGGTATAGCTCTTGTAATTCTTGAAAGCTAAGTAGCTGCTGGGTGACAGGAGAAAAAAGTTGATTAAAAACTAATCAGCCCCTTCGACCTCCAGGTGTCAAAAACAGATTTCTCTAATCCTGGAGGAAATAATGGGTTTCGACTGAGATGTAAAAGAGATGAGGTAATAGTCGGGTGACCTACATGCCTGCATAAAAAAGACCAAGCTTTTCTACAGGAGCGTATTATTAAGTGGGCTTTCAAACTAGTCTGGAGCGCCTGGGGTAATGTTTCTAGACTTGGGAAATATTCAGCCATATTATTGAATTCTACAGTGTTACATAGGACTATTACAATGGTTGAGAGAGGTAATCCCATACCAGTGTATGGTAGGAAATGTGAGGTTTCAACTATAAAGTCTCATATCCAGCAGAGCATACAGACAAGGTTATGCAGCCTTAAATTCGGGCATCCGAGTCCCCCTTGTTCAGAAGGTCTGGAGAGCATCTGCAGTGGAAGGCGAGTTCTACTGTTCCAGAAAAAGGCTCTAATGAATTTTTCAATTTCCCTGTAGCCCTTTTTAGAGATCCAGAGTGGGACCATTTGAAGTATATAGAGCCATTTTGGGACTATCATCATTTGAAAGAGATGAATTTTACCCCATAAATACAGTGGTAGGCTCCTCCAATTTGACAAATCCTTTGCCATAACTGTGAGAAGCGGAGAAATGTTTAAATGTCTAAATCAGCTGGTATTTGGATTAAATGTCTAAATCAGCTGGTATTTGGATTTCCAGATATTTCATGGCTCCAGAGGCCCATTTTAGCGGAAAGGAACCTGGCCACGTTGTTTGATATTTCCACAAACATCTAAAGCTTTTGACTTGTCATGGTTTATTTTTAGGCCTACGAACTTGCCGAAGGAGCATTGCAGGTTCAATAGAAGGGGAAGAGATATAGTGGGGTGTGTCAAAAAGATCAGAACGTCATCTGCAAACACTCCTACTTTAAAGGAGGCGGGATCTTGGGGAAAACCTGTTATATCCAGAGAGAGAGAGCTATTTTCCTTAGTAATGGGTCTATGGATAAAATATATAACAAGGGGGATAGCGGGCATCTTTGTCTAACCCACCTACCTATGTTTACTGGATTTGATTTAATTCCATTAGCTATAATGTAGGAAAGTGGCCTTTGGTAAATAGGGAGATATATGTCAAAATATCACCCTGAAAACCAAATCATTGCAGGACTAAAAATAAACAAGGTCAAGAGACTCTGTCAAATGCCTTTTCCGAGTCGAAACCAATAGCTAAGGCCGGGCACTTGTGAATTTGACAGGTCTGCATGGCCGTAAGTAAATTGATTATATGCGAACTGGCCGCTCTGCCTTTGACAAAACCTTTCTGATGATTAGAAATAAGCATCGCTAATATTGCGTTGATTCTATTCGCCAGTACTTTGGCTAAAATTTTGCAGTCGCAATTTAATAATGAGATGGGGCGATATGAAGAAGGGCTTTGTGCATCTTTCCCAGGTTGAGCTAGTATGGTAATATGTGCAGTATTAAACCCCAATGGGAAAGAATCCGTTGTCTGGGCACTGGTAAAAAAACTCGGTCATAGGGACGTTTATATGGAATTTGAGAATTTTGTAAAAGTCATACGATAGACCGTTGAGTCCTGGGGATTTTTCAGATTTACTCTCAGAAATAACTTTAAGGACCTCAAAAGTCTGAAGAGGATTATTCAGGAAGGTTAATTGGGCCTCTGAAAAGCTTAGGTAGTGCCAGATCTTTGAAGAACTCCTCCTCTTCCTGTGTCCCTCCCTGCACATCATCAGTGTATAGAGAATCATAGAACTGTTTGAATACTTCACAAATCTCTGCTCTGGAGGTTACAATTTTTCCTGTGGCAGATTTCATATGTTCAATAACAGTTTTTCCCCGTGCCACCCTAACTGTGTTAGCGAGGTGTTTGCCTTCTTTGTTACCGTATTTAAAGAAGTTGTGTTCTGACACTTGTAACATTTTGTTGAAGCCCACGGTGGAGGAGTAAATTAAGGCTTTCTAAAACTGAAGTAAGGACATTCTTATTTTCCTGGGTAGGTCCCTTAATTAATGTATCCTTGGCCTTACATAAATTAGATTCTAATTGATGGATAGAATCGTTAAGACGCTTTTTTCTCCTACTAACAAAGGCAATGATTTCGCCCCTTATGACTACTTTTCCAGTTGTGGATTGGAGGTGTGTTGATTATGAAACGAATTCTTCCCATTTGTTTTTCAAAAAGGTTTGGAATTCTGGGTCTGAGCTCAAAAAGCTTGGGAATTTCCAGACTTTGTTTCTCTCTCTAGCTCCTGCAGCGGTTAGTTCGACCCAAATGGGAGAATGATCCAAAATAACCTGTTGCCCAATTTCTGCTTTTGAAATGAATGGGAAACTTTGTTGGGAAACTGATATGTAATCAATTTGAGAAAGTGAGGCATGTACTTGGAAGACATGGGTATAATCCTTTTCACCTGGGTGTAGGATTCTCCATGTATCTACTAATCCCATCTGTTGGCATAGGAAAGTTGATCCTTTCTGCTTAAGTGATTTTCCTCTCTCTGTAGGTGGGCACTTGTCAAGAAGAGGGGTCTGTGGCCCAGTTAAAATCTCCCATCACAAATAGGTCCCCTTGGGAATACAAAACCAAAAAGTTAAATAGCTGTGAAATGGTGTGGGAATATTCATTGGGGGCATAGATGTTACAAATAGAAATTTCCCATTCATTTAGAAGGCCCTTAATGAAGATATACCAACCTGCATTATCTGGTAAAACCTGTTGTATTTTAAAGTTTAGGTTTTTATCCACTAAAATAATTACCCCAGCTTTTTTGTCTTTGGCCTCCGAGAAATGGTAGGTTCCCACTCAGTCACTATGCAGCTTAGTACTTTCTGCCACTGATAAATGCAAGCTACAGAGGCTCCCCATCTACATAGGTACTGTAATACCTTTAGCTTTTTGATGGGGGGTTCCCAACCCATTTACATTCCAGGAAAAAAAACTAATTTTATCCATACTTGATAGCTTTGGAAAGATTTTTGAGTAAGGTCCCTATGATACTATAGATCAGTGGAGCCCCCAGCTGGCCCTCCTGTTTTAGGAATGACCAAGTGAAAGAAAATATGCCAGGCGGAGTTTCTATGCGAAAGTTGCTGTTATGCCAAGGATGAGCGTTTTTATCTAGAAGCAGAGACACAAGTATAGGGAGACTGGGTACCTTATAGTGGAAGAACACAATAAACATAATCTGGAAACTAAACCTTAACTCCCATATATCCCTCCCTTCTCCCACCCTCCCCACTCCAAAAATCCATCCCAACATATATACTCCCCTTAAATCACAGGGGAATGGAGTCATGTGAATACTGTGATCGAGCGCCACACCCCACCTACTAATGGTGTTGCGCAATATGTTATAGTACTAATATAACCGTTACAGCCTTTGGCTAATTGAGCCCAATGGCTCGTTCCGACCCTACTTAGTAATGAGGGAATTAATTTAAATATGTAACGTGTTGTATTATTAAGGGTCCAACAGGCCCGATTGATTTGGCCCACTGCAAACAAAAAGTCTTGCAAGATAAGTCTCTTTTTCACCTATGCAACGTTAGGTTCCATATAAAAGAAATGCAGCAAAGATAATAAAAACAAAAATTTGATATTGATCTGTAGTCTCTCTCTTCTCCAAGAGATCAGATAGCAAACGTAAAATTAACTTAATATATTTTCGTTATAGACGCTAGAACAATCGAGAATTGCAAATGGCTTCCCCTTGCAGTTTTAAGAATAGTCCTATCTCTGAAGTAGCTTTGTTAAATTGCCACTCAGATATAAAAAAATTAGAATGGTGATAGCCCATGTTGCTAGTCCTCCTTAGAAGAAAAAAAGAAAAAACAAGGAAGTACATCTCTCTTTAGTCATAGGCTCTAGCCTTCCCAAGAAACCATGGTCTGCAACAATTAAGAAAAGCAAAAAAAAAAAGAACTATACAAAATGTTCACACAGCTTGTTCATGCAAATTAAACCAGCAGAGGAATTCATTCTTGTCCATTTGAGTTCTAAGATCTGGATCCTCGATCTTTTGCATAGCTACTTTAGCTACTAGGTCGACAGTCCGGGATCTTCAAGCAGGTAGCGTATACAGAAATTTTTTAGCTTCTCCCAGGAGCTCAAAACGTTTACCTTGACTTTCATGCCGTATCTGTAGTTTTGCAGAAAAAATTAGAGCAAATTTTATTTGCCTTTTGAATAGGATGGAGCAGACCGGGGAAAATGTCTTACTTAGCACAGCAGTTTTCGCTGAATAATCCTGCATGATGCGTATTCAGTGTGATTGAAAAGTTAACTCCAGATATTTCCGTGAAACTTGAATAATTTTTGCTTTGTGTGCATAGTTAAGTAGTTTAGCAATCACTATCCGAGGTCGCACTTCGGAAGGTTTTTTGACACCTAGATGGTGCGCTCTCTCAATGTGGAGATGATTCTTAAGCTCAGAAAGATTTAGGGCCTCTGGGAGCCAAGTTTCTAATAACTCTCCTAGCTTGTGGCCTTCAATCATTTCAGGAAAGCCTAGAAATCTTAAATTTGAGCACCTCGATCTATTTTCTAGATCCTTTAATTTGGATGCTTGCTCCTCTATGGTTTTTTCGAGGCCCGCCATTTTAATCATTGCTTGAAGAGAATCATCTTCTAAGACCGATATACAACCTTATACTTGTTCCATACGAGGTCCCACATCTGCTAAGGCTGTTTTAACCTCACCCAGTTGGGTTGAGATCCCTGCCAATTTCTCGTCCAATGCCTCATTTGGAGGCTGTTCTGCTGCTTGGTCTTTTGCTGATGTGCTGCCGCCGCCATCTTTTCTTCGGGGCCCTGATGTTTCTCTTTTTCTTTTTTCCCCACCATGAGCTGGCATTATCGGAGATGACTTGTGCATAAATGTAGCTATCGACATGTGTTAATACAATTGCTGTAAGCTCCGCTTGCCAGAAGTGAAGAAAAACCACTGTAAGGTTGAAAATTGGCAGTGTGGCACCCAGAACTAAGAAAGGCACATCCTTCCTAGCTAATTCACATCATGTGACTCCTCAAATTCATTTAAGGGGTTAAAGATTTCAATTTTTTTCATATGTTGTAAGGGTTAACCCCATGAGTGGAGGTTTTTTCAGTTAGTTGGTGTGAAAAATCATTTGAAACATTGACCTATTTCAGAACTTGCTTCTTTCATTGGTTTAATATTTATTATAGTTATACATAGATAATGGACTTTTTTCAATATTTGATACATTTTTATAACCATTTGTTGGACAAATACCATCCTATGTTAAGGACACAACTCATTTTTTAAACCTTTTGTCTAAAATAGACTGTTCAGAACATTTGGTGCTTTACTTTTGATGTTATATTTTTATGTGCAAGCATTCCTCAAGATGATTATTTCTGAAACAGAGTCTCGTCCAAGACCACATAATGTTCCCACTGATTTCACTTTTAATTTAGCCTTGAAGAAAATGTTTTCTATTTTCAGCTATGGCTCCCTCTTTAGCTAATCTATATATTGTACATTTTGAAATATAAATATATGCTTCCCCCTTTATTTTATGTCTATTTTTGTGGAAACTGTTCATAAACAAGCTGTGATTAAACCAGTTCTAAAAAATAAAACTGGCAGAATCGATAATTGGGATAATTACTGACCAATATCTAACTTGCCTTTCCTTGTGAAAGTCTAGAAAAAGCAGTTCTATCACAATTGGAGCACTACATACAAGAAGACAATATATTATACCCAAACCAATTCGAATTCAGAAAAAAATCACTCAACAGAAACCCTTCTCATTTCTTTAACTGACCCTGTTCTACAAGGCTTTGACAACAATGAATTATATAGCCTGGTACTAATATATTTAACAGCAGCATTTGACACAGTTGACCATACCTGACTATGCCATCAAATGAGAGAAATTGGAATAGGTAGAATGTTAACAAATGTTTTTCTTCCTTCCTTAAAGATAGGACATTCTAAATCAAACAAGGTAACCAAATTTCAGACACCTTCCCAGTCAATACAGGCATCCCCCAAATCTCATGTCTCTCGGCCACCCTATTCATCATCTATCTGCTACCTATATACATATTACTAGCAAATCTAGGAATCAACTTCTTCCTACATCCCTTTTGACAAACCATTCAAAAAAACTGCAACATCTCTATCAACACACATGAAGGCCATACAACAAAAACTTTCTCAACTGAAACTAACTCTAAACCCCCCAAAAATGGAAATTGGCTAAGGAGAGATAACACAATAATGAAACCACCAAGGAATTACCAATAATACTCCATCAGATGAAGTACAAGACCTAGGAATTCAGATTGACAAGAGCTTCACTATGAAAAAGCATATAAGCAAATTAATCAAAACAGGATACTCCAAGCTGAGAATATTACATTGACTAAAATCTCTGTTAGCAATACAAGACTTCTGCACTGTCTTACAAATACTTATATTTTCAAACTTAGACTGCTGCGTCTCCCTTTTACTAGGCCTCCCCCAAGCCTACTAAAACTACTTCATTTACTTCAAAATGCATCCGTAAAACTCTTACTAGGGACAAGGAAATTCTAACACATCACTCCCTCGCTGATTGCCCTGCACTGGCTTCCTGTACAATCCAAAATTTATTATAAAGTGTTATCCCTAATTTTCAATGTCATCAATAATATTGATATATATCCAAAAAGGAAATGTTATATCAATCTTAAATTGCAATGCCACTTCCCAAAATATTATTCCTTAAATGTATGGCGGCATCATCAAGCCTGTCAGCATGTTCTCTGTGTTTTCAAAAAGAGAGCTGCCCGGACCTCTAATCATCTGCGGCAAACAGTCTTTCTTTTTTCTTTTTTTCTTTTTCTGTTTTCTATTTTTTGTTTTTTTACAGTTTTGGAATATCTATTTTATAATAATCTTTTTCAAAAAAAGCTCAACATACGGCCGAAGTTTCGCAGCAACAGCTGCTTCATCAGGAGCTCATGTAAAGTAACAATATTCTTTCAAATCATCTCTGTCCATTAAATCCCTCATAACCGGACGAGTACAGTCTCTCAACATCTTTGAACAGAAGGAGCATTGATCCATGTTTATTAGGAGTGACACTTCAACCTCATATACCAAAGAGATAACTAAGATCACAAAACAAAGGACTTCTAATGGTACCCTCCACTCGGAACACACACCTAACTCAAATAAGAGACCAAATGTTTTCAGTAGTAGGCCCCAAGCTGTGGAGCTCACTTCCAGAGCCATTACATCAGATAACAGAAAGAAAGAGTTCAAGCATGAACTGAAAACATTGCTTTTTAGAAGGGCATACGATTTAACTTAAAATGCCAATATGCTGATAATTGCAACAACAGTACCAGAGATAATGCTATATATAATGAATAGAGATGTGCTTTGTTTTTTTATCCTGGGTCGGGCTATGGGTCGGCCAACCCGTTGAAAACTTCGTTTTCCATCGGGTCTTTTTTTTCTTTTCTCGGCAATTTTTGCTGAAAAAAAAAAACAACCACCCAACCCTTAAAATTAAGTTATTTACAAACCTCCACCCTCCGGACCCCCCCAAAACTTGCTTAAAATCCAGGAAGGAAAACCACTGTAAGGTTGAAAAGTGGCAATGTGGCACCCAGAGCTAAGAAAGGCACGTCCTTCCTAGCTAATTCACATCATGTGACTCTTCAAGTTCATTTAAGGGGACGGCCGGCGCCATCTTATAAAATAGCGTGGGCCATCCGTTGCTCCTTCCATGTGACAGGGGCCGACCAATGGCATGGTAGCCCATGTCACATGGTAAGGGCATAGGGCCACCGGTGCCATTTTGTTTACTGGCTGCCAACGGCTCAAGTGGGAGATCGCTAATGGGACCCCCGCTGGACCACCACGGATTTTAGGCAAGTTTTGGGGGGGGGGGGGTCCAGAGGGTGGGGGGTTTGTAAATAACTAAATTTTAAGGGTTGGGTGGGTTTTTTGTTTTGTTTTTTTTAAATAAAGGTGCCCCTCCCCCCCCCCCCCCCCGCGCTAACCCGAACAACGAATTTTCCAAGAAGTTTTGGGATAATCTGTCTCGGGATTTGGGTCCTCTGACCCATGCCGAATTGAACTATTTCTTTGAAGTAGTCCAATTCGGCAAAAACGATTGCACATTACTAATAATGAATGATTTAAAGGGTATTTCTAATAAAAATTTGTATTTACTGTTGTGTTGACCAGGAAAAAGTATTATATTTACTGTTTTGTTGATCTAGAAAAAGTATCAATATGAACTAAATTATATAGTAGCTACTTTGATATCCTAGAATATGTATGACTAAGAACTAGAATATGTACTTGCTGTGGTGTTGAATTAGAAGGTGAATGTTGACACAAAGTATATGATCGTAGACCATGAATATGAATGCTGATACTGTAAGCTGTTGTGATCTTCTTTTGGAACGATGGTATATAAAACGCCTAAATAAATAAATAAATAATGTATTTGTCCTATGGGAAGGTACGATTGAACAGCTTAACTCCTTTAGATGGCTGAATTAATGCAATGAACATACTCAGTTCACTGTTACCTTTAGTTATACCCAGATATCTTTTTTAGATGTACTACTGAGTCGAGCTTCATTAGGAATTGTTACAACGTTTTTGTAAGAGAAAAGTAGTGACAGGAATTAGTTTCTGCACTGCAAAAGTACACATCCTAAGACATCAAAAGACAGTTTACCTGCATCTCAATTTTTGAATTATCGTAGAATCTGCTTTGATGTTAAAGATTATAAAGAAAAGTAAAAAAATTTGTCACTAAATTTTTACATGTATATTCTTACTATTCATATTAAAAAAGCTTATAAAAGCATTAATGCACAAAGAGAACTTTTACTAACTTCTGGTATATTGGGTCTAGCCATGGAGAATGTCATTACTGGTGTTTTCCAATATACACATTTGTCATCAAAGATAGTTAAGATTTTGAAGAAACAGTGGAGAATTTTGCAAGTTCATTGCAATTTGTGAATACAAGGCCTCAAGTTTCATATATTCAAGGAAGGAATTTGAAAGAATATTTGAATCCATCATATGCACCAGTATCTTTTTATGCAAAGAGATCAAATAATCCCTTCTTTAGTAGAAAGGGGACATTATAAATGTGGATAGTGTAAAGTCTGGTGAAATTAATTTACAGACTAAAGATTTCTTTTTACATCCACATACAAAAATGGAGTATAACTTACTGTCACAGAGCATGAGTGGTCTGTGGTTGGCTGGAGGACAGAATTACAAGCTGTATTCCAGTTTTCCTCTTGCACAACTTTATTCTTTACCTTCAAAACAGAATATAAGACTGCTTACCCTGCAGTATAACAGCAAAAGAACTTCAGTAGGTCAGTTATATTTAAGGAGCTGCCTTCTCCTTCTCCACAAGACGTGCTTGCTCTCCTCTGATGCTACACTTTATACCTGCTCAGAGGAAACACCCTGTACCCAGAAGGTCCTGTGTTAAGGTAGACCGGGCCAGACTCCTGGGACTGGTCTATTAAGGCATTTGAGGGTTTCTATAGGGCATTCTGTTACACTTATGTTTTTGAACTACCTGTGCATCTTTATTTATTGTCTGATGATTTTCCCTTGTCCGAAACTATGTTGGAAAGACCAAAAGGGGGTACTAAGGACAAGAGTTTCAGAGAATCAAAACTGTTTCAATAAAAAAAAAGACTAGGAGCTCCTTTTATTGTACACCATTTAGAATACTCTTGTTACTAAAATTTTTCGCAATTGACCATGTGACTAAAAATCCTCAGAGAGACGACTGAGAAAAAGAATTAAAATGCAGAGAACAACAATGGATCTATTGTCTACAATCATTAGAACCACAAGAGTTAAATCTTAACATTGAATGATCTTTGTTTTTTTGATGAGGATGTGAAATTAGATATTTGCTATTTTACAAGAGAATATAAAAAGACTAATATAAGTAAAATTAGTTGGTCTGTAATAGTATCATTAATGATGAGAATCTATGATGATGATGTCACTGATCTAAATGTTTGTGGTCTTGTCTGATTGGACTAAGATGATCATCTGACTAATAGTATTTAAAGATTGATTGGAATATGAGGCTTGTAGAAGCTTACGGCATCCATATTGTGGTCTTCAGTTCCTGCAGTTTGTCACTGAAATGTTTTGTTGAACGTGACATCTGCACCTGTAAATCTGCAATTCATAAGTGTTGTTAGTTACATTTTAAATGTGTTATAAAATCACACATATATACGTGATAGGTTACTTTACGTTTTTGGTAGAGTATTTTTTTTCTCATTGATAGTAGCATATCATCTGTGAAGATTCGGGTTAGATGAGGTTATAAAATTACAAGAATCAGGGAAGAAACACTTGACATTTCAGCAGATATAGCATCAAGACTATGACTTCAAATTTTAGAGAGGACAGACATGAAAAGTTCATCATCAAGAGTGACATCAAGATTATGGATAAAAGGAACTGGTCTAGTTGCTCAATGGCAGTACACTGCCATGCAAAGTTACCTGGGTGTAATTCCTGGAACAGGATTCTGAGCCCCAGAACAGCTATTCATAGCACTTGGGAAGTGGGGAGGAGAAGAAGTATCAGCTATTGCTTAATGGCAACACTTACTGGCTAGACTTAGGGATCCCAGTTAGGCTTCAAGGGAAGCCACAGCTTGTGGACCCTGGCTAAGCATTCAGTTGCTTCCCTGGTTAGGCTGAGTTCCTAGATGATAAAATCCAGGAGGACAATATTCAAAGCCGCTTAGATTGATAGCTCACATGTTATCGGTCTACATGGCAAATTTTGGAATATTGAGCCACTTGTCTGGCTAATTTTTAGCCAGATAAATCATTATCCATCTAAAATCTAGCCAGGTAAAAAAAAAAAGCATTCTAGGGGCATTTCAGGGAGGAGTTAAGTTATCCAGCTAACTTAGCCAATTTTTAACTACACAGTTAAGTTAGCTGGATAACTTTAGACCTGCTTCAGGTCAGGTCCCGAGTTATCTGGCCTTGTATGATCGGTTAACTAGCTACTTGACCAGGTATCTTTAAAAGATACACTAAGTGCCACTTCTCTAGGAAAACAAAATGCAGTGTAATGCTGGAAGTGTACTGTGTACTGTGATCCCAAATTTCAAAACAGGGGCCACAATTCAAGTGCTGGGTGAGTAGGAGAGTTTCAGGAGGAAGGTGGAGGGTTGGAGGTGGCAAAGAGGCAATCATTTATTTTAGTATTTAGTGAGGGGAGGGCTGGAGGGCCAGCACTTAGATTTTGTTGTATTAGGAGTTTGGGAGAATCTCTGGCAGCAGGGGTTTGCTAAATTTGAGATGGGGGTGAGAATCGGGCCGGGAGACCTGCAGTGAAGCTGTTTTTTTCCCTACAGGAGTGCCATCTTTTGAAGATATCCGATAAAGTAGTTATTTATCTGGCCACATGAGGCTGGAGAATTTTAGACCTAACCAGCCATATTCAAAAGCCGGAGATTAAGTTTAAAGTTATCCGGCGAAAGGTGAGTATATTCAGCGGGACATTTATCCTGCTTAATATCCAGCTAACTTTAGCTGGATAACTTGTCAACTGGTTTTCTGAATATGGACCTCCAGGTAATTATAAATAAGGGCTCATGGCATCATAGTGCAAAAGAGGCAGGTTCTGATTGAGATCAATGCTAAAAAGCAGTAGGTGGAAAATTCCAGTCAGAAAAGATGATTTTATGGACAAAGGTGAGCATTCAGAATTCAGTTATCATGAAATTTCTGCTCAGAAAAACTACTTCAGGTTTAGAGACATTGCTGCAATAAGTTCATGGTTAGGCATGAGTTGACATGTTCAAGGCAGATATGTAGGTTGGGAGATGTTGCAATTGTCATATTGATAATTTGTTTATTAATAGAAAGCACTTTGGAAAATTTCACAGTAGATACAATCAAATACTAACTTAGCATAATAATCTATTCAGTTTGCAGACAGGAATTGTCTTTCTTTACTTGATCTCTCTAGATCAGAGGCACACAAGTTTCGTCCTTCAGATCTACAAACCAGTTTAGTTTTTTAGGTAGCCAAGTTATGTAAATTATCCTGTTTTTCAGACATATGTGTGCAAAAATGCCTGATAAATATTTATTGTGGATATCCTGAAAGCTAGGCCTCTTTGTGTAGCCCCTTGAGGATAGGGGTCAGTACCCCTGCTCTAGATGCTGGGTATTTTATTCACTTGGCTGTTTTTTTAAATCTTATTAGTATTATGTATAAATTAATCAGTCTATATTTTGTTGCTCCTGTCATTTTCTTTAACATGAGCATCTCACATATTATATTTAACTGTAACTTCAAGTTCCACGTTAATTTGGCAATCCTGCCCATATGAGTTGTCAATTAATTTTTATGTTTTTCACACAGATTGGTCTACAAGAGTGAAGCAGATTGCTAAACTTTGGAGAAAAGCCAGCTCCCAGGAAAGAGCTCCATATGTGGTAAGGATCACTTCCAAAGAATTAGGAAATGGATTGTTTCAGCAACAATAACTGAACAATTAACATGGCTATGCATAAAAAGTAGAGTTGTGTTTTCCTGTATTTAATGTTCCTCCATTTACTGTTTCAATGATCCTAAAAAGTTTTGTTGGTAGCAAAGTAAAATAGACATATGTCAAGATGATAGTTTAATGTGTAACTAAATCTAAACCGTTAGCCAATGTACTAGCATTTGAACATTTCCTAATCCCTTTTATTTGAGAGGGGAGGAGACGTGGTACCTAATATGGATCTACTGTGTAATATATTTGCTGCAGTTAAAGGTGAAAATTAACCCATGATCAGAGTCTTTGAAATCAGTATTCAAATGATTTGTCTGGTTTACTTGAGATTTATTCCAGAGATACACTGAGCAAAAATTTGCACTTAACATCAATGTCATGTAAACACCACAAGTGCAAGAAGTGTAACTTAGTCCAAGTTACTTCTAATTATTATTTTATTAAGTCTTTATATAGATTGTATAGTGGCAACTCCACTGTTTAAAGTTACAGAAGGTTGGCGCTCCCTGCTAAAAAGAATATGGAATTATTTGAAGCCCATGTCCCTCCCGACGCAGCTACGGCGAAACACGGGTCCGTGTCGGGGGACCTGACCTTCTGTAACTTTAAACAGTGGAGTTGCCGCTATACAAACTATATAAAGACTTAATAAAATAAGAATTAGAAGCAACTTGGACTAAGTTACACTTCTTGCACTTGTGGTGTTTACATTACTTGAGATTTAGCCAGACAAATCTTTTGGGTTTAAAATTCTCCCAAACCCTACACCACCCCTTCCCCACCTGACTGAATGAATGGGTAAATTGTTGCCCAGACAGAATTTACCCACATAAAAAGAAGTGAGACTTGAGGTGTTCCCAGGGCACAACTAAAATTTATCTTGTCAGTGCTGATATTCAATACAGGCCGGATAAAGTTAGGTGAGTAAATTTGGTTGCTAAAAAAGGCTATTCTAAAGTTATCTAGATAACTTTTTTCAGGTATATTCAGCAGCAGACTTATGCAAATAAGTCCTGCCGTATATCTAAGTACATTACCCAGATAATGTATCCATTTACCAAATGAATTTGGATCTCTTTGGGTCTTGAGGTTAATGGTGAAGCTTGTATCTTGGATTATAAATCTAATTGTTTCAATTTTTCATTTTTTTAAATTAATTTTAAAGGTTATTGGGAGTGCTTGATGTTTAAAGCAATAACATCACATTCACTTAAATACTCTTCAGTGAATGATCTACTGCTTCCAAAAATTGTTCTTTTTACATAGAAACATAGAAATGACGGCAGAAAAGGACCAAACGGTCCATCCAGTTTGCCCAGCAACTTTATGGTAGTGTCAGCCGCACCATGCAGGTATCCCCCATAATGGTAGCATCAGGGTGGCATCTGCCGTGCCATACAGTTTACCCCCATACTTAGTTTCCCAAACTGTCAAAGTCAAGGCCCTTGTTAATTGCTGTCTGAGTCCAATTCCCCATTACTTCGTGCCATTGAAGAAGAGAGCAATGTTGGAGTTGCATCACAAGTGTAAGGCATGGGGTAACTTGCCGCATCGGCAAGTTACCCCATGCCTATTTGTTTTCCCAGACTGTAAAGTTCAATGTCTTTTTGGTTGCTGTCTAAACCTAATTCCTCTTTTTCCCCTGCTGTTAAAGCAGAGAGCAATAATGGAGTTGCATCAACAGTATGAAGGCTTATTGGTTAAAGATAGTAACTGCCACACCAGCAAGTTACCCCCATGTGCTCTTTTCCTCATTTCCATCCTATAGTCTTTAGGGATCCCAGAGGTAGATTTTAAAAGGTGAGCATGCATCATTGTGTGCACGGTTCTTGGCACGCACACATGGACACGCGGATTTTATAACATGCGCACACATGTTATAAAATCTTTGGGATGCATGCAGATTTTATAAGCCGCATGTGCGGGGGGAATTTTAACAAATTATGTGCGACGACGAAATCGGGCCTCCCCAAGTTTCCTCCCAGTCCGCTCCAATTTAAGGAGTGCACTGGGAGGGAACTTCCCTACCCCACTGCCTAACCTTCCTACCCTTTCTCATCTCCATCCCTACTCCCTACCTAAGTAAAAGAATTTTTTAATTTTTTTTTTTTTAAACTTACTGCTCCATTGGAGCAGAAGCAACTTGCGCGCACCGGCCGACTGCCAGCACGCACTTCCCCGGGACAGCGGCTAATGGCCACTGTCCTGGCCAGCCTCTATCCTGCCCTGCTTCCCGGCCCACCCCTTTTTTAGTGCTTGGCAATTGTGTGGTAACGGCACTTATGCGCATGGCCGGACTCTTTTGAAAATACGCACGGCGCATGCAGGGCCCAGCCACATATCTAAGTGCCAATATTTGCACACGTGGCCATTTTAAAATTCGGCCGACAGTGTTTATCTCATGCCCCTTTGAAAACTTTCACCGTTTTTGTCTTCACTACCTCCTCCATTTTAGGTGGTGATGATGTCAGTACTTTGATCAGAAGGCCACAGTCATCATGCACCATATAAAATATAATAGGCATCATGCTTATTTCACTAGCCTCATGTGTGCATGCACGGGTGGAAGGCACATAGTATACAATGTTATGTCTGGTCTGTCCATTCACTTTTTAGTCACACTGAGAGGGAACAGGGAGAGAAGACTGCAGAACTTCTCTGTGTCAACCTGCCAACATAGAAGTGCCAGATGTCCTACCGGTGGGCTGAGAAGCTGAAAATAGTAGCAGCCCATGTGGGCCACAGGACAAATAAAAATTCCTGTGGAAATGAAGCAGGCCGTGTGGATCAGAGGACAGCTGAAGCATCAGGACGGAGAAGGGTCATGATCAGGACCTTTGTGCACAGATAGAGAAGACGTGTCAGCTATTCTTTTTGATGTGCCTTTTCAACTAGTCAATAATAAAAGGTGTTGTGGGATGAACGGCATATTGTGACACTGAATCAGATTTTTCAAGAGCCTCCTTTGATTGCCACTTCACAGGGGGCTAACATACGGGATTAGATTGTACACATTTACTTTTTAGAGAAAGGTGTAAGATCATTGGGGCATCATAACAAGTATCAACAGTGCAGTGTTTGTGCCAATACTATTGAAAGACAATCTTGGCAGGATCCTGTTACTAGACACCTTGTTAAACACAAGTCTATTACCAATTGTCAGTCATCAAATGTTTACATCATCATTTGTCCTTGCCCTAAAATATATGTGGGCTGTACTAATCACCCGGTGAAGGTTAGATTAATGGAACATCGATCATGATTAAATACATCTAGACTGACTGCACCCATAGTGGCTCATTGTGTGGCAAACAACATCTCTTCGAGGATTTGCAGTGGACAGTCCTAGAACAACTTAATCGGATTATATGTGGTGGAGACCTTTCAAAGCGATTAAATTACTGGGAGCAATATTGGATATTTACTTTGCGCACGATATCCCCTATGGGTTTGAACGAAGATTGTGATTGGTTGTCCTTGGCCAGTTTCTGAGTTCTGTGAAAATTGATGATCATTAGTCAATTTGCTTTTGAAGCTGGCATCAGAAAGCAATTTAAATTAGTCTTCATGAAAAGAGCAGTTTGGCAAGACACCGAACGTAAGAATGGTGAATATCTGGCCGTGTTGGATCCCCTGAAGAAGGAAAAAGTTCCGAAATTCGGCTACGTTGGGAACCATATAACTGCTAAGTAGTTTGAATACTAAAAAAACTTTTCTTTGTGTGATCCATTTACTTTCTTGATCACAGCTTTCAACATGTTTTTTTGATGAATAACATGTTATTATTTAGGAGAGTTGTGGGTGGATCCTTGGACCAGTGGCAGATTACCACGTCCCAGGGGAAAGATCCCGAGAGGGATCTCCGGTCAGGCTCAGAGTTAGGAGACAGACACACACTACTTCTTTTATTAGACAGTATACTGAACCACCAGAGGTGGCAGTAGTGAGCTGGAATGCCCGGCTGGACTGTAGTCCCTCAGATACTGGAAAAGCGATCCCTGGAGGCTGAGCTGTAGAGAAAATGAAATATAGTGAGTAGGCACGGTATGCAGAGTTCATGGACAGAACCTGATGGTAACACTCACACAATGTCTCATAGAAGCCCAGGAGCTGGAATGAAGTAGGCCCGTGAGGAATGAGTACCTGGTTCCATGGAAAGCTCTGAGAGAGCGATGATAACTCATAGATGTAGTAGGCAGCGATGACTTCCAGACAGAAGTGAATTCCGAAGAAGTCCGGGAATGAGGGGCCCTCGAGGAGTGAGTATCGATTCCAGACTGCAATCTACAAAGTAAGAGAGAAGGAGGCCCCCGAGGAGCGGGTACCCCTGGTTAGTCTGAGGAGGTAGAGTAGCGTAGATAGAACGAATCCTTATCCGTATCCTTATCCGTTATCCTTGCTAACTCGAGTTGTTAGCAATTCAGAGACCTTTAAATATCTGAAGCGGATGATGTCATCTCAGGGGGACGCCCCTGAGGTTCGCGCCGCTTCTGGTACTTGAGGCGGGGCCGCGCGTGCGCCCCTGGGCATCAGGTCAACATGGCGAATTGCAGCGTGAGGCCAGTCTGGGGTTCGCCGGATGAGGGCGGCTGAAAAACGCCGCGGCAGCCAGCCTTGCATCAACCCCAGAGGGAGTCGCCAATGCGGCAAGGTGGGCAGAGTGGAGACATCGGGCAGCGACGGTCGCAACATAACAATCACATTCTTTTTAGACACTACATTTGTTTCTAATAATATAGGTGGTTGGAGGTTGGTTAATGATTATTTTCAGATAAATGTAGGTAACCTGTACAGGTACCGTTACAAATTTATATATGAAACCACCTTCTTCTATCTTTATACATTTTTATTTATATAGTACTAAGTAGTGTCTTTATTACAAGTCTTGTTTTGATGTTAGTGAGTATTGTGTTTATAGCAGGTATATTTCAGTGCAAGGTTACTTTTATAGATGAGGTGTAAGTCTGAATAAATATTTCTAGCCATATATGAATTTCTTGAGGGGTCTGGTTTAAATTTGGTGGGTGCCGGCTAAAAAACCAGAAGGGTTTTGAGGACATAGCTATAGACTGGGCAAACTGCTAGACAAACTGGTCAAATTGGTCATTAGGCATGTGCATTAGTTTCAAACAAAATTGAAAAATGAAACAAATAAGGGCTAATTTGTTCATTTTATTTCTTTCTACTTATATCCCACCAATTTTGATGGCTCTAGGTGGCTTACAGAGTTACATACATAATCAAATGGATACAAAACATAAGAGACAATTGAAACAGAGAGACTACTACTCAAACTGTAAAATGAATAAAGTTAATAATGGGACCTTCTCAAAATATCAGTTGTATGCCAGTCTCAAAAAATGGCTTTTTAGTGCAACTTTAAAAGTTTTGGTACAATTTGTTAACCGCAATTCCTGTGGCAGAAGGTTCCACATAGCAGGTTCTGCCACCAAAAATTCCCTTTCACGTATTTCACATATAGATGCATGCTGAACCAAAGGAAGATCAAGCAGGCTGCATTGGATCTCAAGGCCCTTGATGGATTATAAATCCTCAACAATTTGCCCAAGGAAATGAGTCAAGCGCCAAACGTTTATGCATATGCATAGCGATTTTATACAATACAGATGACTCTACAGGCAACCAGTGAAAATTTGTCAAAATAGGGGAGAGATCCCTCATATATCACTCAATTTGAAGTGACGGGGGGGGGGCAACACTAGAGTTACTACAAAGGCTAATTAGCAAGTCTGTTTTTACAAGATTAAGTGCTAAAAATGCAAGTAATGAATCCCCATTGAAAATGCTAATGGTCTCTGCTGATGTTATTAGCATTTTCCTTGTTTATGCCCCTCCAAACCTTTTAAACTTAAATGGCTCTTTTTTTTTTTCGAGCAACTGCTTCTTTCCAAGACCAACCTCAACAACATGAGCCTCCTTGTTGACTTTAATCTTCATATTGATACCTTCCCATTATCTGCAAGCTGTGGGGCCTTTCTGGATGGCCTTCATAGTCTGGGATGGCAGCAAATCTTACACAAAGTCACTCATGTTAGAGGGCATTCATTAGATCTGATCTTTCTCAACTCTACAATGGTGGCCAAACAATCCTATACAGCTACAATTTTGCCTGTAGGCTGGTCTGATAATTTTCTTATAACTATTTTTCTTTTGCTAGTCCATCAATAATAGACACTAAATACCTATCATTTTATTGGAAGAGATCGGTTTGATAATGAACAGTTTGCAGCCTGTGTTGCAAGTAAATTTGAAGGTTGTGCTTTTGATAATACTGAGCAGGTGGTTCTGTTTTGGGAGAATACTCTTGTTTCTATATGTGATGATATTGCCCCTGTTTGTCAATTACCTGTGTTCAGTGGGATGAGATTTAAACCTCCTCCCACTGAAAATATGAGCGTTCATGGTGTTGATCTCATTCTAGAGCTGCATTGGTTTCCCATATGCAGATGCACATTAACTATAAACAAAAATTTGATGTCTCAGAGAAAGCCTTTTGTGGATCATATATTCAAGCAGCTAATAATAACCCGAAAATTTTATTTGCGACTGCCCGCAAATTTACATATTGCCCTGAAGCTCTTACTCTGAAAAAATTTCTAACCTGTGAAAGTTGTGAGGAATTTTTTGATTTTTTAAGAGACCAAAGTTCAGAAAATTTTGACTCTTTTTAATTATGTCCCCTCGTGGTTTGAAGATATACCCAATGTCTTGGACTCTAGATGGGCCAACTTTGATACTATTTCCCAGCTTGAAATTTCAACTATAAATAATTCATCTTCTTCATTGAATCCTTGCAAAACCATTACCTTGAAGACTATGAAAGAACTAATTATTCAATTTTCAGTTTGTAAACTTTTCATTGAAAGAGGATTTGGTTCCTGCCCAGTTGAAGAGATTGATAATATGGCTGTTACTTACAAAATCTAATTTGGACCATCAAGATTTGGACAAATACAAACCAATTTCACCACTCTCTTTTTTTTGTCTAAAATTTTAGAGCCTGCTGTCTTGAAACAATTGTCTCTCAGTCTGGACAATAACCAGATACTTGATCCCTATCAATTTGCATTTTGGAAGTTATTTAATACTGAGATTTTGCTAGTCTCTTTGGTTAATTCCTTAAGACGAAGTTTAGACATGGGTAAAAATGTTTGTGCTTACACTAGTCATCTCTTCAGAATTTGATACTATAGATCACCAGATTTTATTAAACCGTCAGAGATTTTGGCTCAACAGGGTCAATTCTCAGCTGGTTTACCTCATACTTGTCAGGTTGGTCACAAATAGAACAAATGGGTCAGGTTTCTTCCTCATCACATCCCACTTCAACTGGCCTTACTCCAGGATTCAGCCCTGTCGGCATAGCTTTTTAACATCTATATGCAATGGACTTGTATGTTGCTGGCAGGGCTAACCCTGGGGTATTGCCTTTTTGCTGATGATATTCAGTTTCACCTTCAAGTTGGTTCATCTTGGGAGGAGCTTCGGCCCTGACTTCTTGCTGTGTTGCTGTCATCCACTAATGGTTAACCCAAAGCAAATCATATATAAGACTGAAAAGAGCTCCTTTAAATTATCAGCAAGCCGCCTCCTCTACTTTTCAATCAAGGCTAAGGTATCAGTTTATAATCTGGAAGATGCAATCTACAGTATTTAAGTAGGTTGTGTCAGAATCATTAAGCCAGGTTTCAGTTATGCAAAACAAAAGTCTGGTAGCTCAGCAGATGATATCTCTGATTACTGGCAACTTTTGTCTAATGGCCTGTCCATTGTTCAAAATAATTTTTAGGTCAGATAAGGCAATTGTGTCAGGCGAACATGTATCAGCACATTGCACAGGAGCAAGACAACATGGCAGACACTCATACACTGAATGAGAGCAAGAGGACAAGGCACTGTACTTGCCACAACCAAGAATCACCAGAATTGCAGATGGAAAAAGCATTCATAGTAGTAGCAACAGAAATAACAAATGACTTGGGCACACTTGGAATGCACAAAGGAATTCCTTTTTTGTGCTCCTTCGTGCGCATGATGGAGCATGCGCACCTTCTTCACAGGGTGCCTCTGGCAACCTGCTCTTCACCCGCCCCCATGCTGTGGCCTTGCCCCAGCAAGGGGCAGGGCTACAGCCCCTTGTTGACAGCAAGCAGGGAGACAGCTCTTGGGAAGTTCAGAAACTCCTCTACTCAGAGGATGGTGTGACATCCTGGTCCTGGAGGGAGCACAGTTGAAAAAGATGGCATGGCAAACATAGTCAGTCCAGCATCCTGCTCCTGCTTTTCATGCTCCTGTGCTAATGACATCAGAAGGAGAGGGGGCCACAGCCTCTCTTTGACAGCCAACAGGGAGGCAGCTCTCGGGAAGCATCAGAAACTCCTCTGCTCCGTGGATGGGACACCGAAACAAATTGAGGATCCCCCGAAATAAATAAATCCTATTCATTTCAATCTTTTAAAATAGAATGATTTATATAAGCCATTATAGTCAATGGACTCAAAGAAATCATAGGAATGCAACAGGTGCATGTGTATAGTTAGAAATTGACACAATGTAGATCAGACGAAGAGAATGGGCATGTTGTCAAGGATATGAGAGGAATGATTTATCATAGTGAAGCATTTTGCCAGTCTGACCTATCACTGTGGACAGAATACTGTGACCCTGCTCTTAAAGACTGAGCACATCAGATTTGCTATGCAGTGCTTCTCAAAACATTATCTGTGTTAAAGCATAGCTCTGAGCTCTCTCTGTTTTTTTCTATAGTGTGTTTGCTGTGGCATATTTTATAGTTTTATTGTGCCAGCCCATAAACAGCCTACCACATAAGAAAGGAAAATAAAGCAGTTAAGCAGCACTACATCACAATATCTGTGATTCATTGCAGATTTGTGTTGCTTCACGTGCAATTGCTGTTCTGTTTTTCCTTTCTGGTGATTAAAGCCTTAGGTAATAGGTATACTTGAGATTAATCATTTATTCTCAGTTTGCCTGGCAGTGAGCATAGTGTAGGTGGTAGGGATGTGCATTCGTTTAAAACGAAAGTGCAAAATGCAATGAATAAGGCTAATTTGTTTTATTTGGGGGGCCCGAATTGGGATCCCCCGAATGAAACGAACCTTATTCATTTGTTTTGTTTTAAAGTAATGCATCGGTCCTAAACTAAGACCTAGGCCGAAGCCTAAGTGCAGCATCTGGGTCTTGGCAGAGGCACGGGCCAACACCAAGGCCTCAGCCAAGACCTCTGAAAATTAAAAAAAAAAAAAAGCCTAGCTTATCCGTCTGGTATCTGACGAAGACTGGGTCCCGGCATCAGAGCCTCAGCCTGAACACAGGCCCGACACAGCGACCCGACCAAAAGGCCGGGTCCCAACCCCTGGGCCTTGGCCTTAACCCGAGCCCAGGCCCAATGCTGCAACCTGACCTGGAGACCAGGTCCTGACACAAAGGCCTCAGCTTTGACCCAGGCCTCGGAGCCCAAGCTAGGGAGCCCCTCTTCGGGTTCTCTTCTTTCTTCAGCTCTTCAATGCCAAATGAAGTTCAATGCCTGAGTTAATTAACTCCAGCACATTCACCCAATAGACGGTGCAATTTTGATGTATAGCATTCCCTACAGTATCAGTCCTGGGTCAGGTGTGAGGTCCTGGCTTCTAGATCCAGTCTCCAGGCTGCAGCGTTGAGCCTGGGTCCAGGCTCCCGCCGAGACATCAGCCTTGAGTAGGCTGAAACTCCAGCAACCTATCACAGCCTTGGCCTACGTAATTCTAAGGTTTGGCCTAGTTCTTGCCAGCGGATCCCCACCGGACCAGGTAAGTGGGGGCTAGGGGGAATCCTGGGCCCAGCATTTTTCCGTGAGATTGGGAGGAAGACTTTGTTTTTGGTTTTTTTAGCCATTTTCTTTTTTATTGCTTGATTTGTTTTTTTTCACACAAATGAAATGAATCACTCAATGCACGAACCAAAATTTATGGGAAATAAAACTCCTGAAAATGAACCAAATAATGAAAACAAATGTTTTTTCCCCTGCACATCCCTAGTGGGCAGCGGACACTTGAGCAGTGAGGGCAGGGCAGAGAATGCAGCATAATAGGTTATTTTGTGAAGCCTGTCTGTGTCAGAGAAGTAGTGCAGAGCAGACTGTGTGACACTCACTGTTTGCCTGGCAGTAGACACAGTGTGGACAGTGGGCACTAGTCAGTGGACATAAATGAGCAGTGAGGGCAGGGCAGAGAGTGCAGCATAACAGGCTGTGTTGCGAAGCATGTCTGTGCTAGAGTAGTAGTGCAGAGCAGACAGTGTAACACCCTCTGCAGCAGTTTCTTTGTGTCTTCACACAGCAACGTGGTTCTGGCACAGTCAGTGGGCATTGCAATACCAATGCAAAATAATCAACAATTGTAATCTTCACATTTCCAGTGACATAAAAACAATAATGTCAGGGATAGGGAAATGCAGAACAGATAAAGTAAATGTAAATATGTCCAAAATTGACTAGGTTGGCACTGGCAATGTCAGCAAGAACCCAAAAAGTAGTCTCAGTTCAGCAAATCAAATAGAGATTGTGTGTAAAGAATATCCCAAGGCTCTAGAAGAGGTAACCACTTACCAGCAACAATGCCATAAACCCTTGATGGCATCTCAAGTGGCAAACTGGCACCAGAAGTGGCATTAGCACCCTAAGTCAACATGAAGGGGGGAACAAAGCAGAAACGGTGACAGTAAAACCTCCAAAGCAAGCACTGATAAAGGGGCTATGCAGCACAAAGAGTGACTTCAAGGTGTAAGTCACACTTAGCACATCACAAAAGATGCTCATGAGAAGCCATTTTGATATATGCATGTGATAAAACTTAGAGTAATGTCAGAGATTCCATGCAAAACCAGGAAATCAAACAGGCTAAAGGCCAGCTCAGTGATGTGCAAAATGGTCTGTAAATAAAGCAGCCCTCACTAGTTTCCTGGAAAACCACCCCACAATCATCTCATCAGAGAAATCTTTGTGATGTACTAATTGTGATAATAACCTTTGCATTTGGCAAACCCATTCTAGAAGAAAATCTGAATTCTACCCTGCACTTTGGGGGTCTTTGAGCCATTCAGCCTTGCTTTCATGCCCAGACCTTACATCTTGGAATTTCCTTTGCCACTGTGCCTTGCTGTTGTACCCCAGAGCTATACTTGCCAGTCTGGAGGTGGGGGCTGCTTTGCTATTTAATAACATACACTTGTATGTTATAAAATTGCTGCATCCCTGGGTACACGCCGACCTTCATGCTTCAATGTGCATCAGCTTACCCCTTTGAAACTTTACATCATAGTTTATAACTAAACCTTTGAAAATTGACCCCAATCTAATCTAATATATATTTTTTCTTGTTCATATTTTTTTTAATAATTTCCTATGGAAATACATGACCAGTAGAGGTGCACTGTTTACTTTTGTCAAACTAATTATATTATTTATCATGAAATGTATTATGTACCAAAATCCAGTATTAAATATTGCATTAAAACCTAGAAGAATCCTATAAATTAATTAAGTATTAATATAGCTTTATTTTTTCATATGTAGTGGCAAGAATGTTTGCTTCTTCATTCTTTACATTTGTATTATGTATTTTGTTAATTTTTTAATTTTGTTTCTTTTCCAAGCAAAAAGCCCGAGATAACCGAGCTGCTTTACGCATCAACAAAGTACAGATGTCAAATGATTCTATGAAAAGACAGCAGCAGCAACAACAACAGGATATCATTGATCCTGGTTCACGCATTGACTCTGATCTCTTTAAAGATCCCTTAAAGCAGAAAGAATCAGAACATGAGCAGGAATGGAAATTCAGACAGGTGTGTTTTTGGGAGTGGGAGTGGGAAAATTGAAATTTGTTAGAAAATCGTATACAGCACTTAATTTAATCACACTTAAAGTGGCGGCATGTGCTGTATTTCTGAAGTGGAATCCTGGTAGGTGTGATACCTGTTATTGAACCAACTTTTATCATAGTAATTCTCTATGGGGCGGATTTTAAAAGGAGCGCGAATAGCCTACTTTTGTTTGCGCTCCAGGCGCAAACAAAAGTACGCTGGATTTTAGTAGATACGCGCGGAGCCGCGCGTATCTGCTAAAAACCTGGATCGGCGCGCGCAAGGCTATGGATTTTGTATAGCCTCCAAGGCCGCTCCGAAATCGGAGCGGCCTTGGAGGGAATCCTCTAACGCCCTCCCCTCACTTTCCTCTACCTAACCCACCCGCCCGGCCCTGTCTACACCTCCCCCTTACCTTTCTCCAGGGATTTACTCCTCCCGGAGGGAGGAGTAAATCCCCGCGCGCGAGCGGGCCTCCTGCGCGCCGGGCAGCGACCTGGGGGTGGGTACGGAGGGCGCGGCCACGCCCCCGGACCGCCCCGGGCCGTAGCCACGCCCCTGTACCCGCCCCCAAAACGCTGCCGACACGCCCCCGAAACGCCGCGACGACCGGGCCCGCCCCCCGACACGCCCCCTCGGAGAACCCCGGGACTTACGCGAGTCCCGGGGCTCTGCGCGCGCCGGTAGGCCTATGTAAAATAGGCTTCCCAGCGCGCAGGGCCCTGCTCGCCTAAATCCGCCCGGTTTTGGGCGGATTTAGGCGAGCAGGGCTCTTAAAATCCGCCCCTTTCTGAATAAGGAACCTATTTGGTTTAGTCAGCTCATATACTATAACATTATTTGATATGTTGGTCCACTAAAAAGTGTCTCAAGTTACTACTAATCCATTTTTTTCAAAGATCAATATTATTTATTTTTACTCCTGCCGCAGTGATGTGGGATAAAATATATTCTGTTTAATTAAGAACATAAGAATTGCCATACAGGGTCAGACCAAGAGTCCATTAAGCCTAGTATTCTGTTTGCAGCAGTGGCCAATCTAGATCACAACTACCTGGCAGGATCCCATATAAATAATATATTCTGTACTGATTATGCCCAGGGATAAGTAATGGTTTTCCCCATGTTTGCCTGATTAATAATTTATTTATGAACTTTTCTTCCATGAATTTGTCCAAACCTTTTTTTTAAAACCAGCTATGCTGTCTACCACATCCTCCAGCAGTGAATTTCAGTGCTTAATTGTGCATTGAATGAAAAACTATGTTGTCAGATTTGTTTTAAATGTGCTACTTAGTAACTAAAGGAATGTTTCCTAGTCTTTATCTTTTTTGTATAGTTTTGTTTTATTTTGTGAAAATTGATACTCTGTTTTAACTGTACACTGCTTATTATAATAGATTTGAATTTAGCGATTTATAAATTTTAATAAGATAAAACAACCAATTCACATTTAGCCGTTCTACTCCATTCATGATTTTATAGACCTATATCAGATCTCCCTTCAGCTGCCTCTTCTCTAAGCTAAAAAATCCCTCGCCTCTTTATTCTTTTCTCACAGTGAAGCCATTCCATTCCCTTTATCATTTTGGTTGTCCTTCTCTCTGCCTTTTCTAGTTCTGCTATATCTTTTCTGAGTTGCAGCAGCCAGAATTGCACACAGTTCTCTTAAGTGCAGTCACACCACGGAACAATGCAGAGGTATTACGATATTATTCTTTTATTCTCCATTCCTTGTCTAATAATTGCTAACATTCTATTTGCTTTTTTTTTAAAACTGCTACCATACACTTGAGTCAAGGTAATGCCTAGATAATTTTCCTGGGTGGTGATTCCTTATATGAAACCTAACAGCATGTAACTACAATTTGGATTATTTTTCCCTATGTGCATAATTTTGCACTCGTCCATATTAAATTTCTTCTGCAGTTTGGATTTTCCATTTTCCAGTCTCACAAGGTCTGCTGCAATTTCTCACAGTCCACTTGTGATTTAACAATTTTGAATAATTTTGTGTCTGCATATTTGATCACCGCTCTTTGTTGCATTTTCCTGATCATTTATAAATATATTAAAAAGTATTAGTCTCAGTACATCTCCCTGGGGCACTCCACTATTAACTTCCTCCTTTGAGAAAACGAACCATTTAGTGCTACTCTTTTTCATATTTTTTTAACCAGTTCACAATCCACAATAGGGATGACTTCTTAATTTTCTCAGAAGTCTCTCATGAGGGACTTTGTCAAATGACTTTTACATACATTGAGGCCAATATTTAAAAAACTTTGCACAAAGAACTTATCTAGCAAATTTTAGCTGGATAAATTATCCTGGATATTCAGCGGCATATATGTCCCATTGAATATCCCTAGTTAAAGTTATCTGGCTATCTTTTGCCAGTTACTTTAAACCTAACCAGCTTTCTTTTGCTCTTTCTGGGGCAGCAGGAGCACGGTCGGGAGAGAAGGTTACCAGAGGCGGAATTGGGCTCACTGAGATGACTAGAGGTGACTTGAAGCTGAGCTGGAGGCACAGTACAGCATCTTATCCTGGTGACCATGGCAGATTACTTCAGGATAGACAAATGTATCTCCTGGAGGATGACTGCTAAGGCAACCATAAGGTCCTTTTTGCCTGGAGCAGTCAACACAGTTGAGGTTGGATTTGCTGATGCAAGAACTGGAGCTGGGCCATACAGGAGAGCTGGTTCCAATAATTCGTCAGCGAAGGAACTAAAGCTGCATAAACAGCTGACATTGTATTCACTGCAGCAGGAACACGAATTATATAGATCACTGATGCTGGATTCACTGATACAGAAGCAGGCACTGAAGCTGTAGAGAGAGCTGGTGCTGACTTCCCTGGTACAAGAATTGAAGCCGGAGCTGGAATTATACGGACAGCCAGATCTGAATTTGCTGACACAGGAACAGGAGCCATACAGTATGGACAACAAGGCTGACTTCACTAGTGTGGATGCTGGAGGTGAAGCTGTAAAGACAGCTGGAGCTGGATTCATGAATGCAAGAACTGGAGCTGTAGAGACAACTGGCACTGAACTTACCAGTGCAGGAACTAGAGATACAGATGAAATAGCACCCCTCTGTGCAAATTCAGCAAGGGAAGATCAAAGGCTGAATACACCAACCAAGACAGGTCTTCTAGGTGCAGATTTAGACAAAGCGAAGAAAATGGCTGTTTGCATGGGCAGAAATTCCCCTCCGATCAGACACACTAAAGGCTTGAACCAAAGCCCCCCACAAATCCTGGGTAGCCTTCAAGAAAGGGGTCTACTGTCTCATGCTTTAGCAAGTTTAAAGCCTATCCAGATAGCTAATTAGCAGGGCCACCTTAGCCTCATTATTGGGATAGTGATAAGTAAATTTGTTGAACAAGAAAGAACATTGCTTTATGAACTCAAGGAACCAACCCCCCACTAACCTTTCCTACTGTTAAAGTGGTATGGAATCATGTGCATGGGTCCCCAGGATCTGGTTAAAGAGTCTTGGAAAGTGGAGTTCCTGACATGGCAGGAAAGAAGTCTTCAGATTTGCCGGTGCAGCCTAAAGTAGACTCGCCTGCAGAAGTGACACAGCCTGGAATAGCACCTTTTGGAACTTCAGTTCCATCTGGATCATAAACTCCTCAAGTCCTGAATGAGGAATGTTCACAAAATTATAACTTTGGAGCTTTGAAAAAGTGTGCACCCATTCATGCTCTCACTCTTCATTTTTTCTCCAGGGGCAGTCCTTGACAGTGTGTTCTTATGTTCCACAGTAGGAACATGCTCTTGGTTCCTGCTCTACTTTGTCAGCAGATGCCTGCAAGGGAATGTCTCTTTCCTCCCCTATAAGGGCAATATTCCTCCACATGTCCATTTTCCACACAGAAGGAACAGGAGGAGAAAGTATCCATACGCTCATTTCTGGGTTGAGCTAGTATCTCCAAGGCTCCTTTTTTCCTTTAATTTGAGGACCATCCTTGCTTTGGAGATTTACCTTTATCCATATGGACTATATCATCTATTCTTTTATTTATTTACCATTATTTATATTCTGCATAACCAACATAGTTGTACTAAGTGAATAAGAGAAAATACATAAATATTGTATTAGTTAAACATTTAGCAACATAAAACTAATAAAATATAAGAAAACAAGTCATAAAATAGCATCTTGAACAAATTTATAATCTACTTTTTGCTGCGTCACTAAGCTGACGTCCATAACTTTGCTTCCTTCATATCTGTAGTCCCTTGCCAAATGACCTCTCCTTCCACAGTTAAAACAAATAAGTGAGGATGTAGCAGGTAGCCTGGCTACAGAAGATGAGCTGTCTGCCTCAGAAGATCATTGCTGGGGTCCTCTGCTCTCATTGCTGTGCCAGAGAGGCTGTGCAGGCTGTCTTTCTGACCTCCATACCACATCAGGCATCAATTGTGCCTGATGGAAGGCATCCGCCACTTCTAGTACTGTTTCCAAAATAAGCCCTGGGAGTTGGCAGACCCAATTCTGCATGGGCTGGTTAAGCCCATTTAGAAAATGTTCTAGAAGCACCTGTTTGGCTACCTTTAATTCATTTTTTGCCTACAGCTGTAGCCACTTCCAGCTGGCATCTTTCAGGCGATGGAACAGGTTTTGGGTGCTTTCCCCAGGCTATAGGATGCTCAGCTGGAACTGCTGCTGGTATGTTTCTGAGGGTATACCAAGCTTTTTCTAGGATGGTGATCTTGAACTCTGCATAGGAGCCCTTCTATCTGGGTTAGCCGCTTGAAAGGTGGTTTGGCTTTTGCCTGTGAACAAATTTTCCAGATACATGTTCCAATTGACTTCTGGCCAACTTGACAGGTGGGTGGTCCTTTTGAGGTTTTTCAGGAAGATTTCCAAGTCCTCCCCTGCCTTTATCTTAAACATGATGTGATTTAATGGATTCACCTTGGATGTGGCAATTTGCATGGCTTGAGCAATCTGCGCCAGCATCCCCTGTTGCTGGGTGAACTGTTCATGTAAATTTTGCACAACTTTATGAAGCTGCTGTTGACCCTCTGCCAGAACATATACTAGCCACTACATGTTCTTTGCTCCTCCACCTATGCAAACCACAAACTTGATGAATGTCCCGAAAAGGATACTTACAGATAAACAAAACACTCTCTGGCCTGTCCAGCCCTTACTAACTGGTTATAACCCTAGCTGCTTCAGGTAGGGCTAAAACCCTTGGCTTGATATATCAAAGTTCCATGCTGTCCCTGCGGTCAGGCCACAGGAAAAGGAAAAAAAAAGTTTTCTTCCCTCTCTGGGGGCTCCTGCCTGTGCTTCCCATTTAGAACAGGGATCCCACTTTTATGGGAGCTGCCATGAGTTGGGAAACAGACAGGAGTACAAAAAAGGAGGCTAAATTCTGGCTGATTTCACACAAATTCTTTATTAGCAAAATCTTAATATAGCATAGAACCCACTTACCTTGGCAGTCTCACAACAGTCAAATATGCACAGTTCTTCTCTCTGGGGCCTCCCTAACTTTCTGGGTGCTACTTTCTTATCCAAGGCTGCAGGGATCCTCCCTAGCCTAGAATACCTTGCTGGATTGGCTCTTAAGGAAAACTGAGCCAGATAGATATGGCTGCCCTTTTAATGTGTTCTGAGGGAGCTTCTTATACAATCCCTCTCATAGGCTAGATTTCAGGTCAAGAACACATGGACAGAATTTCAAGGCAGGAACACTAGAACAAGATTACAAGGGAGAAACACAGGAACTGGGTCAGGAATCAAAGACCAGATGAACAGGCAGATTCTGAGTGCTTTCTGACAGTTCCTTATATACTGGTTTAATTTGGGGCACACCCAGTGCTGGTCTAAGAATGCTGCAGAAATATGGATAGCTCTCTCTAGTATACAGAGTAAATATGCTATGACTCCCTGGGGTGCCAGCAGCTTCTGTAACTCAGCTGCAGGTTCCCAGCCTGCAGTTCCCAGGGCCTTAGATTTAAATCAAGTTGACCCTAACACCAATCAAACTTTACTGTTGTCGTTTTTTTCTTTAGAATAGTTTCTACCATTTTTCCTGGCTGTGATGCCAGACTTGCCCATCTATAATTTCATGGATTACCTTGGAGTCCTTTTTAAAGATTGTCATTACATTGGCCACTCTTTGATCTTCATGTATAATAGAGAATTTTAATGATAGGTTGCAAATTACTAGTATTAGATCTGCAATTTCATTTTTTAGTTCTTTCAGAACTCTGGCGAGTATACAATCTGGTCCAGGAGATTTTACTGTTTAATTTGCCCTTTTACATCTCCTAGGTGCACCATGATTTCTTTCAGTTCCTTTAAATCATCAACATTAAATACAATTTCTGACATGGGTATTTCCCCAACTTCCTCCTCAATAAACCCCAAAGCAGAGAATTTGTTTAGTCTTTCTGCTATGGCCTTGTCGTCCCTAAGTGCCCCTTTTATCCCTTGATTATCTAATGGTCCAACTGACTCCCTTACAGGCTTCCTATATCGGATATATTTGAAAAAGTTTTTATTGTGCATTTTTGCCTCTTACAGCAAGCTTCTTTTCAAATTCTCTTCTTAGCTACCTTTATCAATGTTTTGTATCTAACTTCTCAGTGCTTATACCTTTTCCTATTTTCTTCATTTGAACTCTTTCCATTTTTTTGAAATATGTTCTTTTAATTATAAAAAGCCTCTTTCACCTTACATCTTAACCATGCCTTTCTTCTGCCAATTTTTGTAATCATTTTATTAATAAACATGGTTACAGTATTTCTTAGATACATACAAGTACTTTAGAAATAACTGGACCATTTTTCCCAAACCCCACATTACACATTCAGAACAACATAGGAACACCATCAGAAGTTGTTGCTGGAACATTATCCTTTCTATAGACCATTTTATCTTATGTATTAGATTAAAAAAATATCTATTGGATATATATTTATGCAAATTAACTAACATTCTTTACTTGCCTCTGAATATCCATTTCCAAAGACCCCCACAATTTATTCTTGTATTCTCAGACTTCAAAATTTTTTTGCCTTCTCAGACTTCAAAATTGATGTCTTGAACACCATGTAAAGCAGATCCAGAATTTCTGTCTACCATATTAAAAGGTCAAGTCTCTCCTTGTTGAGCCATTGTCAAAATACAATCCTTAGCTACTAGGGTTGTTGGGTTTTTTTAAGTAAAAATAACACTGGTAAACAAATTTCTGGGAACATTTTGTTTCCTCCACAACCTTCGGTGAAAGAAGTAGATTTTAACAAGTTGAACACATATATGCATTTATTATGTCTGTATCATGTACCATTTGCCAGAAAAGTGCGATACACATTAAGCATTGTTACATGTCTGTAGCGGCATAAGCTATAATGGCAATGTTGACACCAGAAAACAAAACTAAAAATGTTTTGCTGCAGATTTTCGTTTGTAATCACTGTCCAAAGCTTCGCGGATGAGAGTCCAACAATAGTCACCCAGCATGGAGGGGTTCTACTTGCCTTGATACCATTTCTCCATTTTGACAATGTCTTGATGAAACCTTTCACCATGTTCGTCACTCACAGTGCCAAGGTTGTGTGGGAAGAAGTCCAAGTGGGAATGAAGAAAATGTATCTTCAATGACATGTTGTACTTCATCAATTTGTATGCCTGAAACAGATTTTCAACCTGTTCGACATAGTCTGCTGCCTTATAGTTGCCTAGAAAGATACAAACGACATTCTTGAAGGCTATCCACGCAACACATTCTTTACCTTGCAGAAGACCATCAAAGTGGTTGTCCATCACAGCTCAGATTTGTGGGCCAACGAAAACACCTTCTTTTATCTTGACGTCACTTATGCGTGGAAACATTTGCCGCAAATAATCAAAGGCTTTACTTTGCTTGTTCATTGCCTTAATGAAGTTTTTCATCAGTCCAAATTTGATGTGCAAAGGTGGAAGAAATATCTTACTTGGATCCACCAATGGGTCATGCCCTTCTGCCCTGGAACCAACTTCTTGCGGAGAGGCCAGACTTTTCTGACGTATTGTGAATCTCTTGCTCGACTAACCCACTCACAAAGGAAGCAACAATACTTGGTATAACCAAGCTGCAGACCCAGTAGAATTGCAAGTACCTTGAGATCACCACACAAATTAGAGTTGTACTTCAAGTACGCAATGTGGTTCATCAATAACTGCATGTTCTCACACGTTTCTTTCATATGAATGGCATGTCCGACAGGTATTGATGGGTAGATATTGCCATTGTGCAGCAAAACAGCCTTCAAACGTAAGATTGATGAATCAATAAACAATCGCCATTCTATTGGATCGTGGTCACATCTTAGAGCACAAAACAATCCATTGATGTCACAGCAAAAAGTCAGACTGTCTACTTGGTTGAAATATTTTGTCAAATCTTCATGTCGGCTGTGAAATACTGAAATTTTCATATCAGATGACAAGATTCCATCCTTGCAACCTTCGATAAAGCCAAATCTCTGACCAGATCGTTCAGCTCTGACTGAGATATTAAATGAGGATTGCTGGATGTTGATGGCACAGAGTCAGGATCAGCTGCAGTTTCCATCTGCGATGGCTTGCCATCATCGCCTACCGCCTCATCATCAAGTGTCCACACCTCTGACGGTTTTGGAACAGGAAGACTTTCATCATGCGGCACTGGTCTCATTGCCAATTCAAGGTTTGGGTACTCTGGTTCATTGGTGAATATCCTGACACATTCGTCATGCAGAAGTAACAGTCAGTTATATGATCTTTCTGTTCCCTCCATATCACTGGATTGGCAAACGGCATGGATGGACGCACACCTTTCAGCCAAGCTTGCAGACTACTGGCGCAAGATGCGCAACATATATGAGGAGCCCATGCTCTGTCCTGGTCAACAATTTTGCACCCGAAGTATAACTCGTATGCCTTCTTAATGAGTGCAGTCTTACTCCTTTTCTGTGCTTTGAGTAAACTCACCACAGATGTAAGAAAACGTGTCACGGCTATTACGACATAGGCGCAACATTTCATAAAGTATATGAAATTAAATCCACAAGCTTTAAACTCAACAGTTATAGCGATATGATTCGCTCATTCTCACAGACGTTGCATAGGAGACTACTCATTGCTGCTGCTTATATAAGGCTACATCATCATGGAAACAAGTTGGAATCTTGTAGCTGAGCTGGGGCTTGCCCGAGCAAGTTCTGCCATGATCAGGCAGAGTTTCTTGATGTATTTTTTAAAAAGTTAGTTTCTGTTACATGTTATGTTGCTTATGGCCGTCAAAAATATGACATGAATTTTAAAAATCATAAAAACTACTGTCCAGCAAGAAAATATATGTTCGCAAGATTATGATTTAAAATTTCACAATTATTATAACACAAAATTGGCTGTTTCTCAAAAACCTTATGTGATGTACAAATTTCGAAGTAATATCTGTGATCAGCATCAAAAAATCTCTTTGGAACACCAAAAAGCCTGAAGGAAACAAAAACTTTGTTTACCGGTGTAATTTGTGATGATTATCAGTAAATGTATTTTGAGATACTATATGTAACCAAGAAAACAAAAGAATGCTGTTTTTGGCATCACATTTTTGGTCAATGTTACAATATGATGGGAAATAACCACTCAAAGTTGCGGAACCAACTACAGTCCCAGAGACAATGAATTGTGGCATTATCTTATCCAAACTTCAAACATTTACTAGACTTTGCAATACCAAATTTAAAAACTCACAGTGGTGAAAGTCATCCTATACATAATCCTCAACTGTAGTTCATGCAGTACATTTTTTTGTAGTTTTATATACAGAGACATTAATAGTATACATATCCTCTTAGTAATTTGAACTTGGAAATCTTTTTCCCAAATATCTGCTAATGCAAGAGATATCTTGTAATCTTCAGCATTGTGTAAAAATGTTTAAAGAGTAAATAATGTACCTTTACCAGCTTTATATAGTGCATCAGCCTCTGAAATGCTGGTGAAAAATATTTAGAAAAAAATAACTTGAATATTTTTACAATGTGATTTCTTAACTGAAGATAAGCGATCTTTCTTCTGAAAGCCCAGTTTTAATAAACAGTAGTCAAATGATTGTATATGTCCTGTTTGATATCACCACATCCTGCTTCTAAAACCTGAAACATTGGATACATGTCACCTGGTGAGAATAATAAATTACCTCTAAAAGGCAAATAATATGAAAATTCACAAGAATCTTCTCAAAGTTCCACACAAATCTGGCAGCCTTCACAAGCAAGGAACTTAATAAACACTCTAGTAGCTCATTTCTTGTCTCATGCAAAAGAAATGTCAAATTTATATGAAAAGTAAATCGTAGCTCCATATCCAGATTTGAGAAATTATTTTTATTTATTAACCAGTCTCCTACAAATCTTAAGAAATATGCCATATTATAATATCTAAAATTTAGAAAATCATACCTCCTTCACCCCTGGGTGCTATTTATTTGGAAAGTTGTAATCTGACTCTTAACATTTCCACAAAACCTTTACACATATAGCATTCATAATGTTGATATCTTTCCTAAATAAGTTCCAGAGGCAACATGTGCAACATATTTAATACTTTCAGAAAGAAGACCATCTTTATGAGAACAATTCTACCTTGAAGCAATAGGGGGAACTCCATCCAACTCAGCAATTTGTTCTTAAAGACTGACAACAAGGGGGAAATATTACATGATGTGAGACATCATCCCTAGTGTTCCCTTATTTACTGGTGCAGGATCAGGCTAGATGCCTGGTCCACTTTATATCCACTGAGGAGAATATGCTCTATGAATGGGATCCTGCGGGGCAGGTGGGGCTCAGAGGGTGTAGCCAGAGACTGGGGAATAAGAGCTGGGATCCAGGTGAAGATAACCAGACCAGGCCTGAAGTCTCTGCGAGGAAAGCAGCTCTTGTATGCAATAGTGTCCAAACCTTGAGCTGAGATGAAGCAACACACTAAGTAAAGAGAGTACCCTGTCTTAGGAGAAGACAGTCTACTATTGTGCATGTGTGAAGTTGTGAATAAAGAACATGTTTTAAGAAAGGCTGAAGTCAGTCTAATTTGTTTCCAGGCCTGTGGGAATCACCACTCATTCCCACACATGAATAACAAAACTTAGGTTTTTTGTGAATTGGTCCTAGATATTTAATAGTATCAGCTGCAAATCACAAAGGAAAATTCCCCACCCAACAGATAACATCCCTGAAATATCTAGTGCCTCTGATTTTTCTGTTTTATTTAAAGCCCAAAAAACTATGTGACAAAGAAGATTGTTTTGAAGAGAAGCTAATGTAACCTTTTTTTTCTTAGGTGTATATACTGTCTCCAAGGGCACACAAAAGTATTTATTATTCTGGGGCTGTCTCCACTAATGCTCTTACCCTCTTGCTTGTCCCCAAAGTGTGGGTTATTTTTATAGGGGTAAAGGAAGACCACTTTGGCCCAGGAGGTGAAGTGAATCCTTCCTATTGTGTGTATATCTCTCTGGTAACTTTTGTGATTGAATGTAGGGAAAGGCAAGCTGGACAGAGATCTGGGTGTTCAAATTAAATTTACTGATCCTTCAAAGTGTAATCATCATCCAAAATAAATCCAAATGTTTGAGATTTACAACTATCTTAATTTACACTGCTCTCTCTTGCTATGGGTATGTGTCCTGTTTCTCTGGTTCCTGAAATGTGGCTTATCAGTCCTCTACTCAGTGCATGTGTTGTCCCAGTAGGCCAAGGAAATCCTACTGGTGTGGAATTCCCTAAAACCCAGAAAAAATCTACCTGAGTCCAAATGTCCTGGCCTCTTTGGAATGGAGATCCTGCTGAGGGTCCCCAGATCTTGCTCCTCCTTCTGAACTTCTGATGAATGTGACTTCTTTGAAGGAAAAGTCTGATGCAAGCAGGAAGCCAATTGTACAGCCCAGCTTCCCTGTGAGGAGGAGTGGATCAAAACCCTCCTCACAACACAAAGGGGAAAACCATCTTCACTGCCAAAGTCTTTCTGGCTGGGGTCATGCTGTCACTGATCTTGCTTCTACTCTGGATTATAAGGGTATTCACAGGTCTTCAGCGCTCTGTCCCCCAGATCCAGGGTATGACCTTCACCAAAAGGGTGCAGGAATCAAACCAGTCAACTCTCACAAAAATAGCAAAAATCTTAACATAAACTCTATAAAAAGGAGGTAAATACTCACAGGCAGGGAGTGCACTGCTTAGAATTTCCTCGGTGACAAAAGTATTGAATGGGATGAGTAAGCCTCACTCAAAATCAGGAGAAACACAAAATAGCTCCTCACTCCTCAAACACTAACTCAAATTGACCACACCGCTCCTACTCCTAGTTCCCCGTCCACCCCCCAAGAAGACTGAGACCACCAATCACAGCCAGTCTCAAGAGGAGGTGCTACTAAGCTGTAAATTCTCTGGGCAGGAATCTAGGGCCATCTAGCGGCTGACCAGAGGAGTCTCCACACAAAAGAATATCAGCATAAGGAAGCACCTGACTAGTAATACTTTTTTCTTTTTCCAATTTAATAACCAGAGGTTCTAATGTCAGTAAATAATAAAAGGGGCAGGGGAGATTCCTGTCTAATACCTCTTGACAAGTCAAAGAGTTCTGATAGGGCACCACTGGCAAAAACTTGTGCTGCAGGATTGGAGAAAAGAACTTTAATATAATCAAAAATAGACCCTTCAAATCCATATCTAATAAGCAGAAATGAACAAAATACACTGTCAAATGCTTTCTTAGCATCAAATCCTATTAGTCATGGGCCTTTAACCTCCCCTTACATACATGCTTATCATACCAATAGCAGTCTACACATGTTGGAAGAAGATCCCTTCCCATGAACAAATCCCAACTGCCGAAGTGTGGCAAGTAGTTAACCAAGATATAAAAATCTTTGCTACAACTGGACCTCCCTCTATAAGACTCTAATAGTCAAATCTCTCCCTTATTTAGGGATGATTGCAATAGCATTTTTAACATGTTCCTCTTTTAGTCATTTCCTCAGAAACCTCGCAAGCTATCTGATATCTGTTCATTCAAAATCTTTTAGAAACTGGCATCCAGTTCATCTGAGCTTGCTCATTTGAAATTATGTAACTTTTTAATAATCCTAGAAATTTCCAGTGCAGTAATTGGAATATTGAGTTTCTCTAATTCCAATTATGACAAGGCAGGAGTCTCAAATCTGCATAAATAAATTGTTTCTATATTTACTGTTTCTGCCATATATAACGTTTTGTAAAATTCCTGAAGTATCACAAATTTTTCTTGCTGAATTATGAACAATAACCTGATAATCTCTCATATTTATTTATTTATTTCTAGTTTTAGTTTTTATATACCGATCTTCTTGCATTAGATACAAATCAAACCGGTTTACAAGGAACAAAAAACTGCCTGTAAGGTGATGCATGGAACCAAGAACATACAGTATAATAAACTGGGCAAAATAGTTATTTATTTATTTATTTATTTATTTAAAAGTCTTCTATACCGATGTATACAAGGAACAAAAAACTGCCTGTAAGGCGATACATGGAACCAAGAACATACAGTATAATAAACTGGGCAAAATAGTTATTTATTTATTTATTTATTTAAAAGTCTTCTATACCGATGTTAGTCGAAACATCACCTTGGTTTACATGGAACAAAAGCAACGGAAATTACAAGTAAGGGGTACAAAAAACCATAAGGAGAGCAGAGAAGCATAGGAACAAACAACAAGTGAACTATAATGTCATAAGAACAAGGTCATAGTCAAATTCAGGTCATGATCCATCACAATTCAATATTCATCAAGGGTGTTGGGGAAAGGCTTGTTTGAATAGCCAGGTTTTGAGCTGGGCTCTGAATTTGGTGATGCAAGGTTCAAGTCTGAGGTGGGTTGGGAGTGAGTTCCAGTGCATAGGTCCAGCAATGGAGAGCGCCCGATCCCTTGTAGCTGCAAGGTGTGCTTTCTTTAGGGATGGCACATGGAGGGACCCTTTGTTAGTGGTCCTTGTTGGTCGATTCGAGCAGGCAAATTGGAGGGGATCTGCCAGCCAGTTGGAGTGATGGGAATATAAGGCTTTATGTATAATGGTCAGGGATTTAAAGAGGATACGGGAGGGAATAGGGAGCCAGTGTAGGTCCTTCAGTATAGGGGAAATATGGTCGTATTTGTGAGCGTTGAAGAGGGTTCTGGCTACAGTGTTCTGTAGCATTTGGAGGGGCTTTAAGGAGGAGTAGGGTAGGCCAAGAAAGAGGGAGTTACAGTAATCCATCTTGGATGCCAGTGTAGCCTGGATGACAGTGCGGAAGTCACTAGCGTGAAGGAGAGGTTTCAGGTTTTTTAAGACTTTAAGTTTGAAAAAACCCTCTTTGAGTGTGGCAGTGATATGTTTTTTGAAGTTCAGTTGTTGGTCAATTAGGACCCCCAGGTTCCTTGCGCAGGGCTGTGCATGATGAATCTTGATAGCAGAGTCAATTGAGAGTGCGGGATTAGTAGGGGAGTGATGGGATATGAGGAGGAGTTCAGTTTGGGCAGTGTTTAGAGCAAGGTGGAGGTTGGTAAGTAAGGAGTTGATGGCAGCTAGATGGTTTCCCCAGGATTCAAGGGTGTCAGATAGGGAGCCTTGAATGGGTATGATGATTTGAACATCATCAGTGTAGAGAGAGAATTTGAGGCCAAGTTCTGATAAGAGTTTGCACAAGGGGGTGAGGTAAATGTTAAAGAGGGTAGAAGAGAGGGAGGAGCCTTGGGGGACTCCTTGGGCGAGGGCGTAGTGGGAGGACTCAGCATTGCCTATTTCACGGTGAATTTCCTATTGTCGAGGTAGGATGAGAACTTAAGGGCTGTGCCGGAAAGGCCAATGTCGGTTAGGCGGGCAAGGAGGTGGGTGTGATTTATGGTGTCAAAAGCTGCTGAAATGTCCAGTAGAGCAAGAAGGTAGCTGTGACCTTGATCCATTCCCCTGAGTAAGTAGTCAGTCAAGGAAAGTAAGAGGGTCTCAGTGTTGAGGTGTTTACGGAAGCCAAATTGAGAGGGGTGGAGAAGGTTGTGAGTTTCAAGGAATTCTGTAAGTTGCGAGTTGACGACCTTCTCCATGATTTTTGAGATGAAAGGGAGATTGGAGATAGGGTGAAAGTTGGCGGGGTCCTTGGGGTCAAGTGCAGGTTTTTTGAGCAGTGGTTTGACCACAGCATGCTTGAGTGGGTCAGGGACAATGCCTGAAGAGAGGGAGCAATTGATAACATCTGCAATGGGTTTGGAAATGATGTCAGGTATGGTGAGTAGGGCTTTGGTGGGGATAGTGTCTGATGGATGAGTCGCAGGTTTCATCTTTTTGAGGATAGATGTGATTTCAGTGGATGAAACGAGTTCAAGGTCGTTAAAGGAGGATGAGAGTGGGACAGTGCCTGTAGCAGCTGGGAGCGAGGAGGGAGTAGAGGGAAATCGGAGAAGGATGGTTGCGATTTTGTCATGAAAGTAGCATCCCAGTTCTTCACATTTGCTGCTGGCTTCGCTGTCAGGAATGGGGGGGGATGTGTGTTTGGTAAGGGAAGAAACATAGGTGAAGAGGGCTTTGGGGTTATATTTGTAATCGTGGATTCTTAGGGCGTAGTAGTCTCGTTTGGCTTTAAGGGTGGCTAACCTGTAGAGATGTAGTGAGGATTTGAATATGGATGCTTTTTGCGGGGATGGGTCTTTACGCCATGTGCGTTCTTTCTGCCTGAGCTCATATTTCATTAGTTTGAGGTCTGGGGAGTACCATGGGTTTTGTTTTTTTGCAGATAGTTTAGTTTTATGTGTGGTGATAGGGCACAGTTTGTTTGCGATATCTAAGGTGATGTGGCTCCAAGAGTCTAGGGCTGTGTTTGGAGTTGAGCAGTTGAGTTTCAGAGAAGAGCTGGCAAAGGCTGAGGTGAGGTCCTCACTGGGGCAGGGTTTTCTGTAGGCAAAAGATGTGGTGGAGGGGGATTTGGATGGTTTGGGTATCTTTATAGAGATGGAGGATTTGACAATAGCGTGATCGGACCATGGGACAGGGGTACAGTGTGGTTTAGAGGGTAGGCTAATGCTGGAGTTGACAAAGAGGAGGTCCAGGGTGTGCCCTGCTTTGTGCGTGGGGGGAGGTGATAACTTGGGTAAAGCCGATGGCTTCGAGTGTGCTGAGGATGGCTTCACATGAGGTGGAGCGGGGGGTGGCATCAACATGGAGGTTGAAATCCCCCAGGATAATGGCAGGGGCATCGCTGTTGATGTTGTTGGAGATAAACTCTATAAGGGAAGAGGGGTTGTGTTCGAGAATGCTAGGGGGGGCATATACTAGGCAGACCTGGAGATTCTGAGATTTGAATAGCCCAATCTCTAATTTGTGTGGTGTGATGATTTTTACAGGTTTGAGATTCATGTGCTTTTTAGCAGCGAGGAGGAGACCACCGCCTCGTTTCTTCGGTCTTGGGATGGAGAAAAAGTCATAGGTGTCAGAAGGGAGCTGATTGAGGAGGACAATATCAGAGTCCTTGAGCCAGGTTTTAGTGACGGCACATATGTCTGGCTTATGGTCATCTAGTAGATCAGACAGTGTGACAGTTTTCTTGGATAGGGACTGAGCATTCATAAGCATGATGAAGAGGGTGGTGAGACCGAGGTGCTGAGTGAAAGGGGAGACGAGGATAGGGAGGAGGAAGAATCTGGGCTGGGTGGTTAATAGGGGGTAATGTGTTCTGTGGGAGGGGTGATGGATGCGTGGGATAGGGAGGCTGGAAATGCAGGTCATGGTGGGGGGATAAGGAGGAACGGGCATTGCTGTAGGCAGGGGGCAGATAGCAGGAGGAAATAAACAAACAGTGAGGTTGTGGTCACAAATAGTATATCGGTGTAAAGCGGTGACTGTAACAGTGAATTAATAGAGGTTGAAGCATATACAGCGGTGTCAGAAGAGTCAAGAGCAGATATTAAAGGTACATACACTAACAGCAAGCTGCAAAAGATAGAAGTCACCTGAGGCGTGTGAAGTTTTTGCTGAAAGTAGGTGCTTGGGCCAGGTAACCTTAATGGGTGCCTGGAGTCACAGAGCTGTTGGCAGACGGTGGAGCGTAGAGGAAGGGTCAAGCAGCGGTCAGGTCCTGTGGAGCAGCGGTACAACCGGAGGGTGCTCAGAGGGTGCACAAAGGGGCTGGCCCCTTTGTTGTGCTCCTTAGGTGCGCGACGCAGGCGCAAGATGGAGATTTAAAGGTGGATTTGTTTAGTTTCTGGGACGTCTTCCAGCTGGGGGAGGGGTTAACAGCCACGAGGTGGAGGAGGAGGAGAGGGTCCAATGGAGGGCTGGGTACAGGAGAAATCTCAATCCAAGCCCTGGATCCTGGCTTGGAGAGCAGTTCCACAAACAGAAGCAAGCAGAAATGAAGTTACCTTAAATTTAATTGACTAGGAAAACAATTTAAATTACATAGTCATACATGTCATAAAAGCGATCGATCCAATGGGTTGGGAATGGATCTATTAGGATAAAAAATAAGATAAGCAGAGGCCTAGGAATAGAGGAAAGACAAACAGTATAAGACTAAGGGGTGTCTGAGGGTCTCTTAAAAGGGATCATGGGTTAGCGAAAAAAGTGAGAAATGAGAGGGAACTTAAACCACCAAACCAAATTTGTGAAGAGAAATGAGCAGGGTTGAGTTGCAAAATAGAGAGACTGATTAGCTAAAATGCGGATTCTGGAAATGCAAGGTTGAATAACCATGTTTTTAGTTTTTTCTTGAAGGATATTGGGCAAGGGTCCTGTCTGAGGTCCAGTGGGAGATTGTTCCATTGAGTGGGTCCTGCGGTAGAAAAGGCCCTGTTCCTTAGAGACATTCTAGCTTGAGGGACGAAGAGAGTGCCTTGGTTTGCTCTTCTCATTGGTCTAGTGGGATTATTAGGGCAAACTTGGTAGATTAGATCAATTGGGGCAATGTTGTGTAGAGTTTTGTGCATGATGGTCAGCACTTTGTAGAGGATTCTATATTTGATAGGGAGCCAGTGAAGGTTGTAGAGAATGGGAGTGATATGATCCCTCTTTTTGGAGTTGGTTAAAATCCTGGCGGCTGAATTCTGTTACATCTGTAGAGGCTTAATGGTGATAGCTGAGAGCCCAAGCAATAACGAGTTACAGTAATCGATTTTGGTGAGTATGATTGCTTGCAGAACCAAACAGAAATCATAAAAGTGCAAGAGAGGTTTAAGCTTTTTAAGGACTTGTAATTTGAAGAAGCACAGGTGGCAGACAGCAGAAACCAGAGTCAGACCCGGAGTTGAGACGGGCAGCAAAGCAGGAATACCAGAGGACATACCAAAGTCAGGAGCCAGGAAGACGAGCCAAGGGGAGAGCAGGAGCAGGCGAGGACGGAGCAGGAATCAGGAACAAGCTGAAAGAGAGCAGGAATCAGGAACAAGCAACTCACTTCTCAGCAGAGACGACCCGTTGCAAGGCAAAGAATGGAACTCACAGCTGGCTTTAAATAGCTGAAGGTGTCTGACGTCATTCCCCGGGGTGGAGCTAAGTTTCCTGCGCTGGTCCCTTTAAATTCCAGGCCCCTGCACATGCCTAAGGGGCGGGGCCAGCAGCAGAGAGTTGGCAGCGTCACCCTCATGGAGGGAGCGCCGTGGGAAGGCCCCGAGAAGGCCCGAATGGGCACTGAGGATGCCGTGGTCAGTTGGAGCAACCCCGAGGTGGGGAGAGGGACCGGCTGCGGACCTCTGCGGACCAGAACTGCAACAACCGGGACTTCCTTCCACCCTGGACTTGGCACATCTCTTCACTTTCCATGTCTTTTACCTGCATGGTTTACCCAAGCACATACTGTCAGATAGAGGAGTCCAATTCACCGCAGGTACTGGCACTCCATCTGTAAGAAGTTTGGGTGGTATGCCTGATTACCCTATAGCCTATGACTCACAAGGCAATGGGCAAGCAGAACACATCAATCTTACCTTCAAGACTTTCTTCTGCTCTTACATCAATGAGCACCAGGATAACTGGTTCACCCTCTTACCTTGGGCCAAATTCTCCCATAACACTCATATTAATTTAGCTACTGGTTCCTCTTCTTTTCAGCTAGTCTATGGGAAACAACCTCTACCTCCACTGCCACTCCCTGTGACAGATCCATCTCCTTCAGCTCAACTATCCGATCAGATTGCATGAACTATGGGACTGGACCAATCAGTTGATTGAAAAGGCTACTGCCAGAGCCAAAAAAAAACAGTAGATGCCCGAATAAGACCAACTCCACAGTTCAAGGTAGAAGAGAAGCTGTGGCTAAGTACCCAGCATATATGCCTAAGGCTTCCCTCTATGTACCTGGCACCATATTACATATAGGGGCTTTCTCGGTACACTGGCAACTAGATCATGTCATATACCAACTAAGGCTACCGCCTACATTGAAGATCCACAATGTATTTCATATGTCACTGCTGAAACTGGTAGTTCTTTCTTGGCCCTCCAGAGTGCTGCCCAAATCACAGGATGTAGCCTTTGACAAAGATGCTGTGTATGAAGTACAAGAGGTTCTGGATTCTTGCTGGGGGGCAAAAAATTGAATACCTAATTTTGTGAAAGAACTAAAACTCAGGAGAAAATTCGTGAGAGCCAGCCTCAAACATCTTGGACCTTAGCTTCTTAAGACTCTTTCACCAGCAGTACCCCAAGAAATTCCAAGTCTCAAGGAGAGGGGGCTTAAGGGGGTTTCTGCTACAATTGGTGGTCCACATGCTGCTCCTGTGAACTGCCGCACTCACTTCCTGGCCAGGCCACCAATGCTGGCTTCAAATGCACCTGAAGTCCTCCTGTTCTCCTCGTGCTGGAATGCCACACTCCAGTGCACCCCCAGGACTCCATGCAGCAGGACGCCATGCTCATTCCTTAGGCACACATAGGCCCATCACCAATTGATTTAAAGGGCCCGCTGTGGAAAATGCCTCACGGCGCCCCTGGATTACATCACATGCATAGGCATATAAAAGACCTTCACTGGCCCTGCTTCACTGCCTCAGCAACAGGTCCAACTACTTGCCATACTGTGTGTTGCTCCAGCGATTTTCCTTTGTTCCAGCTTGTCTTCAGTTCATGTCGAGTCTGTCTTCACCTTTGTGCCTGCTTGTTCTTCTCCTTGCCCACCTGCCTATCTGTCCCCCTCGCTACCCTGGGATGGATACCTGTTTTTTTCCTTGGCTTGGATTCTGGATACATTTGACCACTGCCTGCCTCTGACCATTGCTTGGATCATGGATACTCAGACTGCTACCTGCCTACAACCCTAGCCATCCAAAGACTTTCTCTTCTGCCACCAGCAGAGACACCGCCTAAGTCCTGCCGGTCCTGGTACCCAAAGGCTTAACCTGAGAGGAGCAAAGTCTGGTAGAGATGAAGGTTCTGGCAAATAAAATGGACATTGTCATAATGCCTCTGTATCGCTCAATAATAAGATCGCAACTTGAATCCTGTGTGAAATTCTGGTTACCCCATCACAAAAAAGATATAGTTGCACTAGAGAAAGTACAGAGAAGGGTGACCAAACCGATAAAGGACAAGGAATTTATTTATTTATTTACAATTTTTTTTTATACTGCATATAGCAGAAAAACTGTGCTATGCGGTGCGCAGCATAAAAAAAAATAAAATCAAGTAATTAACATTTCCAACAAAATGATGCATAACAAAATCTAAGTAAACAAAATCAAATAATTAACATTTCAAATAATGGCTCCCCTATGAGGAAAGGCTATAGAGGTTATGCCTGTTCAGCTAAGAGAAGAAACGGCTAAGAGGGGATATGATGATTGTCTACAAAATCATGAAAGGACTTGAATGGTAAATATGAAATGGTTATTTATCCTTTCGGATAATACAAGGACTGGGGGCACTCCATGAAGTTAGCAAGTAGCACATTTAAAACAAATTGAAGAAAAATATATTTTACTCAATACACAGTTAAGCTCTGGAATTCATTGCTAGAGGATATGGTTAAAACATCTAGTGTAGCTGGGTTTAAAAAAATGTTGGATACGTTTCTGAAGGAAAAGTCTATAAACTGCAATTAATCAATCGGGAATAGCCACTGATTGTTGCCAGCATTAGTAGCATGGGGTTTATTTAATGTTTGGGTACCTGCCAGTTTCTTGTGATTTGGATTGGCCACTGTTGGGGACAGGATGCTGGGCTTGATGGACCCTTGGTCTGACACAGTATGGCATATCTTATATTCTTATGTCTCTGCCTCTCTTGGGTCCACCTTCCAATGGTAGGATCTTGCAAGGCTCCTCCCTGCAGGTAGAGCCAATCCTGCCTTGGTCCAAGGGTCCACACACACACACAGAAAGGAATTTAGAATAAAACAGAGAATGTCATAATGCCTCTGTATTGCTCCATGGTGAAACCTCACCTAGAGTACACTGTGCAATTCTGGTTACCACATCTCAAAATAGATATAGTTGAACTGGAAAAGGTACAGAGAAGGGTGACCTAGCTCGTCCTTTAATTTATAGGCAGGTGCCACTTTCACACTAAAAAAAAAAAAAAAAAAAGTCAGCCTTTTAACTTCACTTCACGAATTCCCCACACCTTATTGAGAGTTTGATCATTCCCCTGTAGGCCACTACCAGACATATAGTGAATTCACTAATACATTTAAAGGACGCTAATTAGACACATTAGCAACCTAAAACTTAACAAGGAAATTAACAAATTTGAGATGAAGGCAGCAGTCCAGCAGCAAGAGGGGGGCTTTCCAGTCTTTTGCATCGAGTGTCACATGTATGATTTTTTTAACCCACCAGTGAGAAATTGTACATGTGCATCGCATGCACAGAGTTCCTGTCTCTCAGAGAACAAGTCCGATCTCTGGAGGCTAGAGTGGCAGACCTGGAGGAGCTGAGACAGACAGAGAGGGATATAGATGAGACCTTTAGGGACATAGTAGCCAAGTCCCAACTTCAGACTGGCAGCCCTGTTGCTGCCTTGGAGGAAGAAGGTCTCATTATCAGAGAACATCAATCTGGTGCAACAGGAAAGGATCCTGTAGCAAGGACCTGCCCTTCAGGTGGTGCATTGTCCTTTCGCACCGAGGATGTGTCTCCAAGGGCTACTGCCCAGGAGGGAAGGGTTAGGTCAGCCGTCATAGTTGGTGATTCGATTATTAGGAAGGTAGACAGCTAGATGGCTGGTGGGCGTGAGGATTGCCTAGTAACTTGCCTACCTAGTGCGAAGGTGGCAGACCTCAAGCGTCACCTAGATAGGATTTTAGACTGTGCTGGGGAGGAGCCGGCTATCGTGGTACATGTGGGCAGCAACGACATAGGAAAAAGTGGGAGGGAGGTTCTGGAAGCCAAATTTAAGCTCTTAGGTAGAAAGCTTAAATCCAGAACCTCCAGGGTAGCATTCTCTGAAATGCTCCCTGTTCCACACGCAGGTCACCAGAGGCAGGCAGAGCTCCGGAGTCTCAATGCGTGGATGAGACGATGGTGCAAGGAAGAGGGATTCAGTTTTGTAAGGAACTGGGGAACCTTTTGGGGAAGGGGGAGTCTCTTCCAAAGGTTTGGGCTCCACCTTAACCAGGATGGAACCAGACTGCTGGCGCTAACCTTTAAAAGGGAGAAAGAGCAGCTTTTAAACTAGAGCAAAGGGGAAAGCCAACAGTCGCTTAGAAGCGCGTGGTTCAGAGGAAGGTATCTTCAAAGGTTACTAATGACGCATTAGAATTAGGGCATCCAAAAAGTGATGTTCCAATAATAAGAAAAGTAGTTTAAGTGCCTGTAGCTAAAAATTCACCTGAGTTAAACAATTCTAACTTATCCCTATCAATTAAAAAGCAGAATGAAAATACAAACAAAACTTTGAAATGTTTGTATGCTAATGCCAGAAGTCTAAGAAGTAAGATGGGAGAATTAGAATGTATAGCAGTGAATGATGACATTGATTTAATTGGCATCTCAGTGACATGGTGGAAGGACAGTGCTATACCTGGGTACAAATTATATCGCAATGACAGAGAGGAGCACCCGGGAGGCGGTGTGGCGCTTTATGTCCAGGATGGCATAAAGTCCAACAGGATAAACATCCTGCATAAGACTAAATGCACGATCAAATCTTTATGGGTAGAAATCCCTTGTGTGTTGGGGAAGAGTATAGTGATTTGAGTATACTACCGTCCACGTAGCAAAGATGGTAAGACCGATAATGAAATGCTACGAGAAAGTAGGGAAGCTAACCAAATTGCTAGTGCAGTAATAATAGGAGATTTCAATTACCCCAGTATTGACTGGGTAAATGTAACATCGGGACATGCTAGAGAGAGAAAGTTCCTAGATGGAATAAATGACAGTTTTATGGAGCAATTGGTTCAGGAACCAACGAGAGAGGGAGCAATTTTAAAGATCTAATTGTCAGTGGAGCACAGGATTTGGTAAGAGAGGTAACGGTGGTGGGGCTGCTTGGCAATAGTGATCATAATATGATCAAATTTGAATTAATGACTGGAAGGGGGACAGTAAGCTCCACGGCTCTTGTGCTAATCTTTCAAAAGGGAAACTCTGATAAAATGAGAAAAATAGTTAGAAAAAAAACTGAAAGGAGCAGCTACAAAGGTAAAAAGTGTGCAAGAGACGTGGTCATTGTTAAAAAATACAATCCTAGAAGCACAGTCCAGATGTATTCCACACATTAAGAAAGGTGGAAGAAAGGCAAAATGATTACCGGCATGGTTAAAAGGCGAGGTGAAAGAAGCTATTTTAGCCAAAAGATCTTCATTCAAAAATTGGAAGAAGGATCCAACAGAAGAAAATAGGATAAGTCGTAAGCGTTGGCAAGTTAAATGTAAGACATTGATAAGACAGGCTAGGAGAGAATTTGAAAAGAATTTGAAAAGAAGTTGGCCATAGAGGCAAAAGCTCACAGTAAAAACTTTTTAAAATATATCCGAAGCAGAAAGCCTGGGAGGGAGTCAGTTGAACTGTTAGATGATCGAGGGGTTAAAGGGGCACTTAGAGAAGATAAGGCCATCGTGGAAAGATTCAATGATTTCTTTGCTTCGGTGTTTACTGAAGAGGATGTTGGGGAGATACCCGTTCCGGAGAAGGTTTTCATGGGTAATGATTCAGATGGACTGAATGAACCAAATCACGGTGAACCTAGAAGATGTGGTAGGCCTGATTGACAAACTGAAGAGTAGTAAATCACCTGGATTGGATGGTATATATCCCAGGATTCTGAAGTAACTCAAAAATGAAATTTCAGATCTATTAGTTAAAATTTGTAACCTATCATTGAAATCATCCATTGTACCTGAAGACTGGAGGGTGGCTAATGTAACCCCAATATTTAAAAAGGGCTACAGGGGCGATCCGGGAAACTACAGACCAGTTAGCCTGACTTCAGTGCCAGGAAAAATAGTGGAAAGTGTTCCAAATATCAAAATCACAGAACATATAGAAAGACATGGTTTAATGGAACAAAGTCAGCATGGCTTTACCCAAGGCAAGTCTTGCCTTACAAATCTGCTTCGCTTTTTTGAAGGAGTTAATAAACATGTAGATAAAGGTGAACTGGTAGATGTAGTGTATTTGGATTTTCAGAAGGCATTTGACAAAGTTCCTCATGAGAGGCTTCTAGGAAAAGTTAAAAGTCATGGGATAGGTGGCGATGTCCTTTTGTGGATTACAAACTGGCTAAAAGGAAACAGAGAGTAGGATTAAATGGACAGTTTTTTCAGTGGAAGGGAGTGGGCAGTGGAGGGTCTCAGGGATCTATATTGGGACCCTTGCTTTTCAATATATTTATAAATGATCTGGAAAGGAATATGACGAGTGAGGTAAACAGATTTGCAGATGATACAAAATTATTCAGAGTAGGTAAGTCAGAAGCGGATTGTGATAAATTGCAGGAAGACTTTGTGAGACTGGAAAATTGGGCATCCAAATGGCAGATGAAATTTAATGTGGATAAGTGCAAGGTGATGCATATAAGGAAAAATAACCCATGCAATAGTTACACAATGTTAGGTTCCATATTAGGAGCTACCACCCAAGAAAGAGATCTAGGCATCATAGTGGATAACTCATTGAAATTGTCGGTTCAGTGTGCTGTGGCAGTCAAAAAAGCAAACAATGTTGGGAATTATTGGAAAGGGAATGGTGAATAAAACGGAAAATGTCATAATGCTTCTGTATCGCTCCATGGTGAGACCGCATCTTGAATACTGTGTACAATTCTGGTCGCCATATCTCAAAAAAGATATAGTTGTGTTGGAGAAGGTACAGAGAAGGGCGACCAAAATGATAAAGGGGATGGAACAGCTCCCCTATGAGGAAAGGCTAAAGAGGTTAGGACTGTTCAGTTTGGAGAAGAGACAGCTGAGGGGGGGATATGATAGAGGTGTTTAAAAACATGAGAGGTCTAGAACATGTAAATGTGAATCAGTTATTTACTCTTTCAGATAATAAAAGGACTAGGGGGCACTCCATGAAGTTAGCATGTGGCACATTTAAAACTAATCGGAGAAAGTTCTTTTTCACTCAACGCACAATTAAACTCTGGAATTTGTTGCCAAGGGATGTGGTTAGTGCAGTTAGTGTAGCTGGGTTTAAAAAAGGATTAGATAAATTCTTGGAGAAGTCCATTACCTGCTATTAATTAAGTTGACTTAGATAATAGCCATTGCTATTACTAGCAACAGTAACATGGGATAGACTTCGTTTTTGGGTACTTGCCAGGTTCTTATTGCCTCGATTGGCCACTGTTGGAAACAGGATGCTGGGCTTGATGGACCCTTGGTCTGACCCAGTATGGCATGTTCTTAATGGCTCCCTTTGAAGAAAGGCTAAAAAGATTAGGGCTGTTCATCTTGCAGAAGAGACAGCTGAGGAGGAATATGATAGAGATCTATAAAACTATGAGTGGAATAAAATGTGTAAATGTAAATGAGTTACTTACTCTTTCAAAAAATACCAAAAGTAGTGGACACTCCATGAAGTTAATTAGTAGCACATTTAAAACAAATCTTAATTTTTTTTTTTTCATTCAGTGCACAAACTGTCAAATTCATTGCCAGAGGATTTGATAAAGGCAGTTAGTTTTGCTGAGTTTAAAAAAGGTTATATGTGTTCCTGAAGAAGTCTATAAACTCTAATTAACCAGATAGACTGAGGGAAAGCCACTACTTTATCCCTGGGCATTAGCAGCATTGGCTTTATCTACCAGGTACTTGTGACCTGGATTGGCCATTGTTGGGGACAGGATACTGGGCTTGATGGACCCCTAGTTTGACCCAGTTTGGCAATTGTTATATTCAAAAGTATTTCCACAATAGAGCACTTAATAGAGAAGGTGAGACAACCCGCCTGAAGGGAGAAGCTCACAATTCTCAAATGCCAAAGTAGCATATTGTCTAGCAAACCTTTCACAAGCTTTAGAGGAAATTGACCATAAAGACAACCCCTAGCCTTACTAGCCAATAAAATAGATGTATTCTTATTACAGCTCATTGTGTCAAAATTATCCAAATTCTGACATAAAATCTCACCAGACTCTCCCCAAATAATATCCCAGCCCCACGTGGCTGCTTTCTACAATCACAGCGCTAAACTTATTCCCTTTTCTACTCCCTTCCTCCTCAGCTCTCTTCAGTTTTGCCAAAAGACAATAAAACTGTTGTGATGCAGCATATCTGAGATATCCTGAATATGGCTACTCTCTTTATCAATCAAGAAATATACTGTTTTAAAAAGCTCTTCATCACTGTTATCAGCCCTCTCAATCCGGGTCACATTAAATTTTTTCTTTATACCTATAATAGACTATAATGATTTGCAGCCTTATGCAATAAAACTCTATCCCCAAACATTGCTTTCTAACCTGTACATGTATTGTCCCTGCTCATAAAGAGCTGGTATAAACCAAGGAAGGGTGGCTCTAAACTTTTTTGATCACATATAACACTTAACCCATTCCTCTTCTAAATCCCCAATTGACCCATCTTGAGTATCTAGTAAGCATTTCAACAACTATGTGTAAAAGATCTTCTGGTCAAATGTTCCCTGGGACTTGCTATCTTCGTGCCTCACACAAAAATAATCTAAATTAGGTAAATGAGAACTATAAAACCAAATGGAATACAGGTCATGCCCACCACAACTTCCTGCATGCACCAAAACTGAATTTTGATTGTGCAGATCCAGCAGTGCCATATTGTTCTGGTATAACTGCAGAGGACTGTGAAGGTGATCCCAGCAGGGGCAGTTCAGCAGCGGTAGTGAGAAAAGCATCAATACTGACCTGACAGAAAAAATACAATAGATAGAGAAAAAGAAAACGAGAACAGAAAGAAGGGCTTCCATGGCATGATAGTCCTGCAAACTTAAGAAGGAACTCCCTATATTGTGAAAAAATTTACATTATTTCTTTCTGTTCTCAGCTTCTCCATAGTTATCACATCCTATATCCTCTACTTTAGGAAATTTGGAAGGCAAGTTGTTTTTTCTACTCAGCTGTATTGTACCAAAACACTGCTGACAGAATATACAAAATCAGAGTGGAGAGGAGGTTTTGTTATGGGTTATTGGGAATGTTAACTTCAGTTTATATTTTGATATCATATAATATTTTTATTATGATATATTTTATTATGTTGTATTTTATTGTTTGATGGAGAACTTATTGTGTTAATTGGGAGTGAGTATTTTTTGCCTGTGTTTAATATATGTTGCATTGGTGTATTGCAGTGTTTGGGTGAAAACTGCTTTGGGTTCCCATTTATTAAAAGGGGCAGCATACAAGTATAGATAGAAAAGGTCAGACCAAGGCACTTCCTGGGCCTCAGCCAACAATGAACTTCCAGGCGAACATCACTCTCTTAAATAAAACTATTAACAATGTATACCTCAAGATGCCTTTGCTTTCTTCTGCCATTCCAGTATTTTAGATATTTTAGATAGTTAATTTTTTTTTTTGTTAGGTTGAACTGCTATAGTCTCAGGAATTTGAACACTTTACATATCCCCACATATAACTTGCAGGTAATTTTTAAACCCTGCAGCAAGCTTATTTTGTACCCATGGGCCTGCAAGCAAATTTTCAGATAGAAACTCTTACATGGAGTTTCCCTTTGAAAATTCAGCGCTGGCCGACACTGCAGGTGCAGAGTTGGTGCTTAAACTGTGAGGAGGTAATTTTACATTTGGAGAGAATGGCAATTTTCAACCACTGATTTTTACCCAGATAATTGCTTAGTTACTTCGTTAAAATGTTTTGAAAATTGCCCTCCCCATGACTTCATATGTATTTAACATGGTTCCTCAAACTGAGAGAGAACAATTTGGTTTTCAGCTTGAAACTATCCAAAAACAATTTTTAAATATTCTGCTCATCTAATTAATTGAAGGTTTATCTTTAGAACAGGCCTATTTTATATTTTTAGGCTCATATATTAATTCTGTGTTTCCTTGTTTAAACAGCAAATGCGACAGAAAAGCAAGCAGCAAGCTAAAATTGAAGCCACACAAAAACTTGAGCAAGTAAAGAATGAACAGCAACAGCAGCAACAGCAGCAATTTAGTTCCCAGCAACTTGCAAACCACTCTGGTAGTGATACACCAAACAGTGGGATACAGAGTCCTTTAACACCTCAACAAGGAAATGGAAGCATGTCTCCTGCACAACAGACATTTAACAAAGACTTATTTTCAAAGCAGCAAATACCCGCTCCTCCTCCAACATCTTCAGATGATGTATTCCTAAAACCACAAGCTCCAGCACCCACACCAGCCAGAACACCTATACATGAGCAACTTTTTGTAGCCCAGGCCTCTCAACCACATTCACCACAGATGTTTTCTCCAGGCTCTAATAATTCCAGACCATCTTCACCAATGGATCCATATGCTAAAATGGTAGGAACACCTAGACCATCTTCTGTGACTCAAAACTTTATCAGAAGAAATTCAGTTTCATCAGTGGATATATGTACTTCAGCAGCCATATCCAGACCTCTTCAAGTTAGTGAAACAAGTGGAAATAGGCCATCACCTGTCAGAGATTCATGCTGTTCATCTCCAGTTAATGACCCCTATGGAAAATTACCAGATACCCCAAAACCTACAGTAGCAGCTGATCAATTCTCTAAACCTCTTGGAATTTCTAGGTCACCAATAAATATTGAACAATCAGGAAAAGTTCCTATAGTGACTGGAAGTAATGACCCATTCATGAAACCACCTAGGTCTGAAATATTTTCAAGACAATCAGTTGCACAAACTAGAATGACACCACCTGATCCATACACAAGGCCTCCTTTGACTCCTACTCCAAATATTATTGATAGTGCCTCTGGACCTTTTAAAACACCAATGCGTCCTTCTCAATCTTCACAAGATCCTTATGCATCCATGCCATCAACACCCAGACGCTTATCTGTAGAGGCATTTGAAAGATCTGTTTTAACATCAAGACCATTGGATAACTTTTCCCATAGTCAGTCCAATGATGTTTATAGCCAGCCACCTTTAACTTCCCATCCTGCAGTGAGTGATTCATTTGCACATCCACCAAGGATAATGCGACAGCACAATGACCCTTTCTCTCAGTCTGGTCTTATGTCAAGGCCAATTTCTCAGGATCCATATGCTCAGCCTCCTGGAACACCTCGTCCTATTCCTGATCATTATACTCCATCTGCCTCTACTCCTAGAACTACAGTAATTGATTCATACATCCAGCCACCACCTACACCAAGACCACTTCTACAGACAACTGACCCTTATAGTCAACCACAATCTACTCCTAGACCAGCTATGGGAGACCTTTTTGTACAGCCTATATTAAATCAGAGGCATCCTGATCCTTATATCCAACCACCAGGAACACCAAGGCCTATTGGTGATACATATTCTCAATCATCAGGAACTCCAAGACCCATCATTACTGATGCTTTTTCTCAGCCCCCAGGAATACCAAGACCTGTCATTGCTGATCCGTATCGTCAGCCACCAGGAGCTCCAAGACCACCAATTCCAGAGAATTTTATCAGGCCAATGATTAGACCAGGTTTATTGCCAAATCAAGATCCTTACCAGCAGTCACCACAAAGCAGAGAATTGCCGCCTCAGAGTACTTTTATAAGACCAACAGATCCATGTTCTCAAACTCTAAGAACAATAGGACCTGCCACATCAGATACATTTAGCCATGGCCCACTAGCCCCAAAACATGATCCCTATGATCAGGCACAAGTTACTCCGCAACTGCAATTCGGAGACAAATTTGGATCTAACCAGCTAACCCATGATGCGCTAGATCAGCAGAAAACTGGATCTGAAGGAAACTATGGTGCATCTACTAACTCTCCATTAAATACTCAAGGGCAGCAGTTTACCAGCATCTCTCAAGTTCCTGGTTCTTCATCAGATACAGGAGTGACTGATGCACAAAGCACTATAAATATACCAGAAGCAGAGGAAAAACTAAGACAGGTAAGAACAATTTATAACTGGCATTGCATTTCTCAACTGTCTACCTTATGCCAAATAACTTTATATAATTTGTTCATGTCTTGGGAATGGCATATTTTGTAAACCTCTGCTTTATAAGTTATGTTTTAGAGGAGAATTTCGAAAGGAGCATCTCTGTTGCTTTACCTGCAATCTTAAAATCTTTTAATGAGAGGTACAGCATCTGAGGGTTGGTTTATTTTTTCAAATAGTTTAACATTTCAAACCTTTTCTGAAGATAAACAGATATAAAGTTAAATTCTTGAATATAATTTATGGGAGAAAACTGGCAAAAGAAGCATGTATATCATTTAGGGGTAGATCATCAATTCTAGACATCTCCATTTGATGTCCCTTCATATCTTAACACTAATTACTCAGAGGCTCTTGTTAGACTGACAAATTTTATTGAGGCATAGGCTTTTAAGGACTAAAGGCCACTTCATCAATGGTCTTTAGTCCTCAAAAATGTATACCTCAATTAAATGTCTGTCTATAAGGTGCCACCAGCCTTCTGTCATTGTTTTTGCTACTACAGACTAACACAGCTTAACCTCTGGAAGTTTGCCAACTTTTGCAGTCTGAAAGTGGGCTTTCAGATCTGATTCCAAGCATTTTATGAGGTTAGTTATACAGCTTAATGATTGGAACTTATCTCTTAAAGGTGTGAACACACACATGAAATATGTCTCAACAAACTGACTTTCAAAAGGTCAATTAAAAGAGCTTGTGATTTTGTTAAAATATTTCATGTTCAAGTTTTCCATGTTTTAAAAAGTGTATTGTGATTAAATTTGCAAAATAGTATTAGCATTGGTTGTCAGGGATCTGAATATTCTACCGTATGCATCACTGCTTATTGATTTAGTTTATGTTTTTAAATAAAGTGTATGTACAGTCAATCACAAGTCAATAGTGGCCAGTTCAAAGGAGTAGAAGAAAACTGCCAAGCCAAAAAAAAAAAGTGCTTGGCATCTTATACTTACCTTTGGCCAGTGTTTCCCAACTAGTGTGCCTTCAGATCTCATCAAGTGTGCCACATTAAAGTCACCATTGCCTGATGCTCATATCCAGACCAGCACCTTGGCTGTGCTCTCAGCACCTCACATCAACAAGAAACACAAGCAGTGGCTCTTAAACATTTAGGAGCGCTTTTCTGAGAACATTCATACTTCCTCCTCTTAGCTACAGCATGATCCATGGAGTGTGGTACTTAATGGGCAGCATACAGGGCCTGGAGAGCCGGGCAAAGAGCCAGTCGGCACCATTTTGAAAAATGGCAGCCACCGGCTCCAAGAGCAGAGGAGTCACTCAGGGCAACTACCAGACTACCAGGGTGGGTTTGGTGAGTCTGGGGACAATGGAGAGAGGCTATATTTTAAGAAAGGGCAGGGGTTATGGGCAGGGTCTATTATTGGGGGTTTTCTTTTTAATAAATATTACCTTTTCTGCGGAAACAACCACTTCAAGAGGTGGTGGGATGGTGAGGCCCTGTTTTGCAATGTTTATTGGGGATACCAGTGCGAACTGCTTACAAATACTGCACACAAAAAAATGATAAAATATTTAAAAAAAAAAAATTTAGTATATGTTTCTATCATTTAGTTTAGAAAATGACATGAAACTACATAAACAATATCGTTGACGTCTGTCATTTCAACCAGCAGCACATCCATAATAAATATATAGAGAGAGATAAATACATATATAGATCTACATTTAATTTTATTTTTCCTGGGAATTTCATGTTATAACAAAAGGAAATCATTAGAAAAATTATTTTACACTTATTTTTCTCCTGTGTGTTTTAACAGTCATTTTTCTACTGATTTTTTTGTTATAACATTGTTTTAAAAAAAAAAAAAAAAATTGAAAACATAAAAAATATAAAGGCCAATATTTAAAGGCATTTAGTTGGATAACCTACAAATTATCTGGTTAAATGGCAATTTTTTTAATATTGAGTCCCTTATCCAGCTAAAATTTAGCCAGATAAAAAGGAGGCATTCCAGGGTGGTGTAAAGATATCCTGCTAATTTAGCCAATTTTTAACTGTAACCAGCTAAATTAACTGGATAATCTGCCATTTAACCAGATATCTTTAAACGATATCTAACTAAATGCTATTCTTATACTTTAAAAAAAAAAAAAATTCTTGACTGTTGATCTCCCAGCCTGATTATGATCTCCTACCACCCCCCTCACACACACTCACACACACACACACACACACACACACACACTCACTCACTCACTCACTCACACACAAATTATAATGACTCATATAGGCCAAGTCCACCCTGCCAATCCCTCCAATGAAAACAGTAAAAATTCAAAGTGAGACTTTTGGCACAAGCCCTTCCTGATAAATGAAACTAAAAACAAACCCCCCACCCTACCCATTTTCAGCTTTGGAATCGCATTACACTGCGATCCCGGGCACTTTCAGCAGTGCTCTGACAGTAGGCTGGAAGAATAAGCTATCCATGTTATAGTCCAGTGGCTAGGCTGGAAAATAATGCAGATAACTTTAAATTTATTTTCTTGTGGTGCTCTTCATCTCCTTAAGCCTGTGATTGCATGCTCATTTAATCTATTGAAATAATCCCCATTTTAGCAGTGGAATATTGCTCTTTGGTCAAGCTTACAGGATACATTCTCCATAGTATCATATGTAAACATAATTTGGTTATGATCTTATCTAAAATGGTTACAAATGAGCTTTAACTATTGTGGTTTCAGCTGAGAGATCAGGAACCTAGAGTAGAAATTGTTGGCAGATAAGGACCACTTGAACCATCCACTCTGCCCATTTATGCCTGCCTACTATATTCGTTTAAAAAAAATAGCTCATCTGAAACAAAAATTACCTTGCCTGAGAATTCCCAAAATGTTTGTGTATTTTCATTTTATTTTTAAAAAAAAATATGGCCCGCAGGGCCTCCCTGGTTCCTTCCAACCGTCCCTCTTCCGCCAAGACACTGGAGTCTGAGCCCATATCACTGGCCTGAGCCAAACTCAGCTAGGACCTCCTTTGACCCTTTCAACATCCCCCACACCACAGAAATAAGTCTGGCCTGGAAACATCCCCAGGCCTTTCTTATCCCATTCATAGGGGTCTTGACAGAAAAAGGAGGCATGACCTCATGCTTATATTTAAAAATGGCACCTAGCCTTTTAACTGGCATTCAAATGACATCAAAATGATACTGATCTTGGCCAGATAGTGCCATTGTCTTGTATGGCCATACCAATATATGGCATTTTGGTAGGGGTGAAAGGTCAGGAAGTAGCAATGGGAGCTTGGGGAGGCCCCATTTTTGATAGAAGAGTTGTTTTAGCAGAGGGGTGGCTAATGTTTCTTTCAGTTCAGCAAACAGCCAAACTGAAATAAACATTAAAATGAACAGAAAAGAAGAGATCACGTGATGCTGTGAAGGGAGCAAGACGTGTTTCTGACTCGCTCTTTCTGGGCCTAACCGCCATCTGCCTCCATTCCTCCATGCTTTGAAGCATCCCTGCCTGAATATCAGTCCAATACCTCTCTTAAGTGATACCTACCCTTTTCTTGTTCTGCTCACTATCTTCTTGGTCACTTACTGATGCCTGCTTAAAAAGGCCAGCGCGTAGTTCCTGGAATGTCTGTGGGCTTAGCTCCCCCATCAAAAGACAAAACAATTTAAGCATGTTAAAAAAAAATCAGCAAACTAATATTGCCCTACTGCAGAAAACACATCTTGATGATGTTGAACATGGCCTACCAACCATCTGCGCAGTTTGCTAAGTATACTGGGCATCTTCAGGCATTCATAAAGCAGGTGTAACCATACTATTATATAAGTCAGTATCCTTTCAACATATTGCTACCACCGCCAATCCTGCTGGGCATTATCTAATGATTAATGGGACCTTGCAAGGGCAGCCACTTACTAATTGTAACATATATGCTCCAAATCAATACGACAAACAGTTTTTCCTTTCTGTCAACTGCTGCAGGACCCGCCATCTACCTCTATGGCTCTGGGAGGTGATTTTAACGCGGAATGTGATCCCCAGTTGGATCGGTCTCATCCTAACTCGGCCAAAAAACTCTTGCTTCAAAAGGGTCTTCCACTACTATGTAAACATCTAGGTCTTTTAGATGTTTGGAGGGTTCTCCATCCCACCGAGCAAGATTACACCCATGTTTCTTGGGCACATGCCACACAGTCATGCCTAGACTACCTTCTCTTCTCACAAACTGTTTTCTCAAGTGCTAACCATAGAAATCGTCCTACTAACGATATCTGACCATGCCTTGATTTGGGTGGACTTTCAGTGGGGGACCGGTGTGCAAGGCCAACACCCATGACATTTTCCCACGTTTTTGGCCAAAGATGTATGTTTCCAAGAATTTTTACAACAGCACTGGGATGAATTATATGGAATATAATAAAGTGCATGTTGATACTCCTACCCTTTTTTGGGATACAAGCAAGGTGGTGCTTCGAAGTGAGATCATAGCCTTACCTAGCTCATAGACGAAAAGCATTAGATGCCAGACTTCTGCATTTGGAACGACAAGTGCGTAGTGATTGGCAGCGTTTGGCTTGTGGATGCTCTGACAGCCTTGAATACTCTCCTACATCAACACATGGTCAAATCTATGTTCTATTATACATTTCAACTTTTCCAATATGGGAATAAAATGGGGAAATTATTGGCTAACTTGGTAAAGCATAAATTGGGGGCTAAGTATATTGCAGCTATTCAGAACCCATCACATAAAGTGGTGAACTCTCACAAGGGGCTAAGTGAGGCCTTTCTTTCCTATTTCCAATGGCTTTATGCCCAACAATCGGGGGATGAGCTAGCTCAAACCGATTTTTTCCGGGGAATTGTTGTTCCACAACTCACGGATCTGCAGGTGGAGAAACTCAATGCCCCTCTACGTAAAAAGGAAATATGGTTTGGGATCTTAGGAGCTCCATCTTACAAAGCATCCCGACCTGACGGATATGGAGGAGAATATAAAATACTGCAGGACAGTCACCCCTCCTTTGCTTTTGTATTATGAACACTTGCTCGACCACAAGTTTTTCCCCTGCACACCAATAAGGCTCTGATCATGTTAATTCCTAAGAAAGATAAGGATCCTTTGGTTGTTGGCTCTTATCGGCCACTCTCCCTCCTGAATTTCGATGCTAAGTTGCTCGCGAAGATTTATGCTGACCGCCTGGCAAGTGTTCTCACTTCATTGATAGAGATTTATCAGGTGGGATTTGTGCAAGGTCAACATCCTGTTTTTAATGACCATCGGGCATTGCTCTCTATCGCCTGGAGTGTGTCACGTAACATTCCATCTGTATTGGTTAATTTTGATGCCAAAAAGGCCTTTGACTACGTGCATGGGACTACCTCTCTTTTGTTTTGGAGCAATTTGGGATCCGGGATGACTGGTTACAGGTGGTCTGCCTCTTATACTCGGCACCGTGTGCCCAAATATTAATAAATGGCTCTCTACGGTGGAATTTCCCCTACAATGCGGTACAAGGCAAGGCTATACTCTATCGCCACTGTTATTCATCCTATTGCTTGAACCTTTATTAATAGTCATACAGAGGAATGTGACCATTTCCGATGTTGTGGTGCAGACTGTTCCTTTTAAGATTTCTATATTTGCGGATGACCTTTTAGTCTACCTTGCCAACCCCATAACATCATTGACTGCCCGAGGTTCGGGTCCTTCTCGGGTTTCAAATTGAACCTGAACAAATCTGAGGCCTTAGCTTCACATCCTTGTCATCAAAATGACTGGTGGGCAGGAGAAGCCTTTTGCTATTTGGACATTCAGTTATCTTTCTCTCTGGCCAAAATATATGATTTAAATATCCTGCCTCTACTAAAATCCCTCAAGAATAAACTTTTGGAATGGAAAGTCCTGCCCCTTTTGGTAACTGGCCGAATAAATTTGTTTAAGATGATTCTTTGGCCCCAATGGCTCTGTTTTTCATACCATTCCCGTCTTGCTACAGAAGCGAGATGTAAGATTAATTTATGCCATGCTCTCATGATTTGTCTGGTGGGGGAAATGGGCGTGCATTTCTATGGTCCATCTGGTGGGATCCTGGTGTACTGGTGGGCTAGGGATCCCAGATGTAGAGGAATATAATATGGCCTGCTTGCTACATCATGCGAAGGATTGGTTATTTAATTCCCAGCATTCCACCATGCTAGATCTGGAAAGGGAGCTGATTCATCCTTTACTCCCAGTATATGTCCTGCATGCAAAGATGGCTCATCTACCCTCTTCTCTTCTTGGTAATTTCCTTTTGACTTCACTACGCAAGGCCTGGGTATTTCTCTGTTCCAGATTGGGCCACTATCCCCATGCATCTGTTTTTGCCTGTTCGGGAGAACTTGGATTTTCCCTCGGATCTACAGTCCTCATAATTCTGTCAATGGCAGCAAAGGGGTGTGACTACTCTCTCTCAGGTAATCGATTCCAAAGGAGTCATACGCTGTTACGAAGGCTTGACTTCACATTTTGCTCTCTGTCCCCTAAATCCTTCTTTGCATATCTCCAACTACGTCACTACGTCTGTTCTTTGCAAAAATCATACCTACAGGATGTTTTTATAGATCGAACGGAGGAATTTTTTCAGTTGGAAATTCTGAGGCAGTTGGGAATCTTTTGGATCTGTAAATCTTGGCTTAACATTACAATGGAGATCTCATGCAATGACCTGCAAACTAAGGGAGTCATTTATCAAAGTGCTATATGGTGTTTTTGCATACGTTAAGCCATTTTTGCATGCAAAAAAAATGCCTTTAACGCATGCGAAAGCACCATAACATTTGGTGCGATGCATTGAAGTAATTCAAAGGTTCATACCCGTCCAGAGTGACCTGTGACATGGGAGTCATGGGCCCATTTCAACACCTTCGCATGGAGTCTAGAACGTACGACTATCTTCCCTGGAGGGACGGGTGCCACAGTGGGCAGAAGTATCTTAGCAGGGTCAATGAGTTTCCTCGGTCTGGAAAGAACTCAAGAGGGCATCTTCTCATTGATTCTTGATGCTGGGTGATACCGCAATTCAAAATCAAAGCAAGCAAAGCACAAAGACCAACGGGCCTGTCTTGCATTAAGCTGCTGAGTTTGATGTAGATGTTTCAGGTTCTTTTGGTCCATGTATATGGTAAATGAGGTTGGGCTCCTTTGAGCACATGGCGCCATTCCTCAAGAGCTAATTTGACACAAGAGCTCTCGATCTCCAATGCTGTAATTATGATCAGCTGACAAGAACTTCTTAGAAAAGAAGGAATATGGACGAAGTACTCCTTATGGAGTATGTTGGCTGAGGACAGCACCTATGCCCAGGGTAGAAGCATCAACTTCTAGGATGAAGGATTGTGCAGGATCCAGGTGATGCAGGCAAGGCTTGTCTATGAAGGCATTTTTTAACTTCTGAAATGCCTCTATAGACTCAAGTGGCCAGTTTTTGTATTGCCACCTTTGCGGGTAAGGCCGTAAGGAGGACTGTCATGGAGGAGTAATTTGTGATAAACTGACGATAAATAATTAGGAAATCCCAAGAATCTTTGTAGATCCTGGAGCCACTCGGGGTGGGGCCAGTCCCTGATGGCTTTTACTTTGGCAGGGTCCATCCCGAATCCATCTTATTTATTTATTTATTTATTTATTTAAAAGTTTTTTATATACCGCACATGGGGTCACTTACGTGTCCGTCTAGGCGGTTTACAATTTACATACACAATAAAAACAATTTGAACATAAGACACAATAAAACAAAAATAGTTCTTTCTTTACAAGTATCAAGCAGATATGGGTAATTCAGAGTAAACATTTAAATAGTGGTACTGAGATTGTATGCTTCATTAAATAGAAAGGTTTTAACCATCTTTTTGAATTCATTTCGATTAGATGTCATTCGGATACTGTCTGGTATAGAGTTCCACAAGGAAGGACCAAAAACTGAGAAAGCTCTGTTTCTTGTTAGGGCTAAGCTAGTAGATCTGACTGACGGAATTTCCAGTAAACATTTGTCTGTGGAACGGAGCTGTCTTGTTGGTTTATATATGTGTAGCATAGAGCAGAGCCATATAGAATTGGGGTTATAAAGTAGGTTGTGGATAGTGGTTAAGATTTTGTATTTTATGCGGTGAGTAATGGGAAGCCAGTGTAAATGTTGGAGTACTGGGGAGATATGTTCTCTTTTAGGAAGGTTGAAAATCAGTCTAGCAGTAGCATTCTGGATAAGCTGAAGTGGGCGTAAAGATGATAGTGGGAGTCCAATGTATAGTGCATTACAATAATCCAGATTTGATAATATTAAAGCTTGTGCTACGGTTCGGAAGTCTGATGACAGCAGAAGTGGCTTTAGTTTTTTTAACATGTGTATCTTGAAAAATGATTTTTTGACTGTTTCTGATATGTGTTTTGATAGAGATAACTTAGAATCTACTGTTATGCCAAGGTTTCTAGCATGGTTAGTTATTGATATAGATTGTCCATCAAAAGTGAATGTTTTTGGAGGGCGTTGAGTGGAATCAGGAATAGTAGATAAGTAAATTAGTTCTGTTTTCGCTGCGTTCAGTTTGAGTCGATTGTGAGCTAACCAGGTTTTTATTGTTTCTAGATAAATTTGAAGTAGTGAAAGTGTTTTGGGCCATGTTTCAGTGAAAGGTAGGATAAATTGGATATCGTCTGCGTATAGTTTGAAATTTAAGTTTAAACCATCTAGAAGTCGACAAAGAGGTAAGAGATAGATATTAAAAAGTAGTGCAGATAAGGATGAGCCTTGTGGGACACCCGTATTAGTTGTGTACCAGTCAGATTTTGATTTTCCTAAGGATATTCTCTGTGGACGGTTTTGTAGAAATGATGTAAACCATTGTAAAGCTGTATTTGTGATCCCAATTTGCTGTAGGTTAGACAGGAGTATGGTATGATTTAAAGTATCGAAGGCAGCGGATATATCTATCATTACCAGTATGTAATTTACGTTTGCATCGAATCCTCTGATGATGGTGTCAAAGACAGATATGAGAAGGGATTCAGTACTATGTCCTTTCCTGAAACCGTGTTGGTTTTGATGAAGAATGTTATTTTCTTCAATGTACGATGAAATTTGGTGAAGTACAACGGATTCAATTATTTTTGCGATGGATGTTAATGTGGCAATTGGACGGTAATTTGATAAGTTTAAAGGATCTTGATTTTTCTTTTTTGGTATAGGGGTGACTGATGTTTTTTTCAGGGAGTCGGGAAAGATTCCTTGGGATAAAGATGCATTTACTATTTGAGATATGAAAGGGGCAATGTGTTCTTTACTTGATTTGAGTATGGATCCTGAACATGGGTTAAAAGGACTTTTTGATGGTTTAGATTTGGTAAGTATATTTATGATTGTGGCATCATTTATGTTTGTGAATTCTGAGAAGTTACAGGCACAGATTGGGATGAGTGATTTTGGCAGTGGGAGGTGTTTAAATTCTGAAGAGATTGTCTCAATTTTCTTTGTAAAGAATTGTGCTATTTTATTACAGAGATCATTTGTTATCATAGCAGGTGGTTCTGATATAGTTGTTAATTCTCGTACTATGGTGAATAGAAACTATGTACCCCAGGAAGGGGTTCTCCTCTTGTTCAGAAAGACATTTTTCCAATTTGGCATATAGCTTGTTCTCTTGCAGGCATTGCAGGATAATGCGGACATCTTGGTAGTGGGAACTTAGTATCCAAGAAAAAAATCAATGTGTCATCTAAGTATTTGACCACACAGGTGTAGAGTAGGTTGTTAAAAATCTTGTTGACCATCTTCTGAAAAACTGCCAGGGCATTGCAGAGCCCAATGGGCATGACTTAAGTATTCATAACTTCCTTCGCAAGTGTTAAATGTGGTTTTCCACTCATCAACAGCCTTGATACAAATAAGGTTGTACGTATCCCTGAGGCGCAGCTTTGTAAAAACGTTTGAGCCTTGGTGATAGAACATTCTGTTATTAGAGGTAATGGATAACAGCTCTTTTTGATGATGGTGTTCAGGCTGCAGTAGTCTATGCATGGCCTGAGGGAGCTGTCTGTCTTTGCAACAAAAAAGAATGTAGCCCCTACCGGGGAAGAAGAAGAATGGATATATCCACGTTCTGGATTTTCCCAAATGAAATTGGACATGGACTGAGTCTCAGGGAGATTTGAGGGTAAACATGTCCATGTAGGGTCTTACCTCCTGGAATGAGTTCAGTGCCACAGTCATCCGTGCAGTGAGGCAGCAGAATCTCAGCTTCTTTCTTCAAAAAGACATTTTGATAGTACGTGAATTGTGGAGAAAGACCGGGAAGTAAGGTAGCCATGGTCATAGGTCTAGGTGGTTTTATAGGCTCCAAGCAAGAATCCAAGCATCCACGACCCCATCAGGCAAGTTATAGGGTAGCCCAATTGAAGTATGGTTGATGCTGCTGGAGCCATGGTACCCCATGATAATGGGGTGGATGGCCCTGGAAATCACATGCAGATTACGTTTTTCCAGGTGCTGGAGACCAGTGCATAAGGTCATGGCATCATAGTCAGAGTGAGCTGGCCTGGAAGAGGGTCTCCTTAAATAGAAGAGATTAAGTGAGAGGTCATCCAGTATGTGGAAATTAGGAATTGGACTAATAGTTCCTTCAAAATAAATTTTCCTCTAGTCAGAATCCACAAAAGCCTTCACAAAGAAGCATGTGGAAGCCAACTTCAGGGTCACAGGAAGTAGTAATTGGGAAGCTGGAAAGGTAAGGCTAGGGTCATCTCCCCACATGACCCTAGGCATTGAGGTTTCCCGATCTCAGTGAGCATTGGGCTAAAAGATGCCCCTGAGCTGCACAGTACAGGCAGAGGCCCTGCTGACTGTGATGGAGCCTATTCTTTGGGGCCGAGCAAAAACATCCCAATTGCATTGGCTCTTTTGGGGGAGGAGAGGTTGAAGGAGTAGCTACCGGAATGAGAGCAGGTGCTGAAACCAGGGAACCAATGCAATGCTTCTTCGTGCAGGACTGATCTCTTGTGCCCTTTGCTGTAGATAGCGGTCCATTTTGCCAGTTAGGTCGATGAGCTTCCCCTAGTGAGTTAGGGAGATCCTGGGCAGCAAGCTTGTCTTTGATTTTAAGAGAGAGGCCTTCAAGAAAGATAGCAACTAAACTGTCCTCTCGCCAGTTTAGCTCAGTAGCCTGTGTCCAGAACTCTATTATGTACTCTTCCAGCATTCTGGAGCCTTGACTGAGGTGAAGCGAGTCAGAAGCCTTAACTGCTGCATGGCCAGGATCCTTGAAGACAATTCAAAACTTTTCAGGGAATGTTGCAAGTTGAGCAAAAGGGGATCTGCTCATTCCCAGAGGGGAGAGGCCAAGCTAAGGCTGTTCCAACCAACAGAGACAGAATGAATATAATTTTTAACTAGTCATCGGGGAAAAATGGTGCCTGCAGTTGAAAGTGCATGTGGCAATGTTTCAAAAATCCCCAACATTGCTTGGGATCCCTGGCCTACTGGGGCGGAGCTGGTAATTGTGGTATGGGATGCCTGGAGGACATGGAAGGTAGTGGTTCCGATTAGGGATGTGTATCGTTTTTCTGACAGATGAAAATATCGTACAAAGCGATAGGAAATTTTTGTGTGCTTTTCTTATCTTTTGGGGGGGAGGGGAGAAAGGGCACACAGAAAAAAAAACTCCCAAACCCACCCCGACCCTTTAAATCTAATTATTTAGAATCCTGCCCCCCCCCCAAAGAAAATTTCCTAAAGTACCTAGTGGTTCATCGGGGGTCCCAGGAGCGATCTCCTGCTCTCGGGCCGTCGGCTGCCACTAATCAAAATGGCACTGATGGCCCTTTGCCCTTACCATGTGACAGGGGCTATCGGTGCCATTGGCCGGCCCCTTCACATGGTAGGAGCAATGAATTTCCCATGGTTCTACGAACACGATACCGGAAACGATTCCAGAACGATTCACATCTCTAGTTCCGATGCAGATGGAGATGGCACCACAGAAGTGCTCAAGGCATCCAGGTGAGTGGATAGCCAGTCCATTGAGGTGGCCAGAGGTTCTAGGGTTCCTTGCTGATTGTGCAGCCTGTGGGCTAGACCTGGAATAGTCTGCAAGGAAGTCAAGTCTATCGAATCCATGGCCTCAGCAACCTGTTGCATCTGTAGACCCTTAGGCTGAGGACTGGATTGGTGCAACCTGTAGGGAGGAGCCCTGCAAGTTCCCACCATCTGCAGATGACCCAGATGAATCAGAGACCCAATGGGACCTTCACCTATACCAGCCCTTTGTTCCCCTCGGGTTGAGCCTTTGGGTGCCGGGGTCAGCAGATCTTAGGTAGGATCTCTGCTGATTGCAGAAGTGGTGGTCCTTGGATAGCTTGGGTTTTGCCAGATAGAGATCAAGCGAGTCCAAGGTCTGGGCAAAGGTCAAAGCCAGGCAATACTCAGGCATATCCGAGATCAGGCAATGGTCAGAGGCAGGCAGCAATCAGATGTATTTGAGATCAGGCCGAGGTCTCACCGAGTATCTGTCCGAGAGGAGGGACGGATAGGTAGGGCAGGCAGGCAATGAAGAAAGAGATGAAGACTAAAGACAAGGCTGGAACTGAAGAAAAGATGCTGGAGCAACACGCTGTATCTGGAGTAGGTGGACCTGTTGCTGAGGCATTGAGGCAGAGCTAGCAAGGGCCTTTTATAGTCCTCGGTGTCTGACATCATCCAGGGGTGCTGCAGGGCTTTTCCCAGTGCTGGCTATTTAAATCAGACAGTGTCGAGTGCACATGCTTAAGGAGAAGTGCCAGTGGTTGCAGTTGGCGGCGTCCTGCTGCGTGGAGGTCAGGAGGTATTTCGCCACATCAGAGTGCGCATTCCACCACAGGAAGAGCAAGGGGGCCTCACGTATTTCAGGTGTCAGCAGCCCAACCAGGAGGGTGAGTGTGGTGGAACACCAAATGCAACAAGTTCTTTGACTTTTCCTTTAGAGCTCCCTTTAGCTTCATAATGACCCCTTTGTCCTCATGTCCTGAACTATTCGTAGATGAATCCTCTACCATATTTGTCTTTGGTTCTTAAGTTTACTTGTGTGTATATCTCATTCTTGCCTGAGTCAATTTTTTGTATATAGATATTTTCTAATGCTTCTAGACCCTTTGATTGTTCTCTGAACGTATTTTCATGGATTCACACAACCCATCCATCAATATTTAGAGAGTTTCACACTCTGTTTTCTCTAAGCCTACTTAGACAGTTGGAGCAAATATTTATACATAGAAACATAGAAATGTCGGCAGAAGAAGACCAAACAGCCCATCCAGTCTGCCCAGCAAGCTTCCACACTTTTTTTTCTTATACTTATCTGATACTCTTCGCCCTTTTTAGTAACTTTTTGGTTCTAGTTACCTTCCACCCCTACCATTGATGTAGAGAGCAGTGCTGGAGCTTGCATCTAAGTGAAGTATCAAGCTTAATTGGTATGGGGTAGTAACCACCGCAATAAGCAAGCTACTCCCACGCTTATTTGTTTACCCAGCCTGTGCAATTCAGTCCTTATTGATTGTTGTCTGAATATAAATCCTCTTTTCTTCATTCCCCCTACCGTTGAAGCAGTGAGCTGCGCTGGATATGTATTCCAAGTGAAGTATCAGGCTTAATTGATTCGGGGTAGTAACCGACGTAACAAGCAAGCTACACCCATGCTTATTTGTTTATCCAATTTAGCACTTGGTTGTTGGGCAAAGTTCCAAAACTAAGATTGGGAAGCCTTTCAAGCAGCACAAAATGCGTCATGTTATTCATGATAGTGAATCCATAAAAATACTACCTTTTGAAGAATAACAATTACAGGTAAGTAATTATCCGTCCTCTATATAGGTGTGTAGTAGACAACTTGGTATGAATTGGTGGACTTGGATGAATTATGAATACATTCATTGCTTGAATAAAGCTTATTGATTTCTCATTGTCTAATGTAACTACTAGGAGGACATGCACTGTTTGTCATGAAGCTTTCTAGCTAATACAGTAGGGACATTTTTGGGGAAGAAAAGTTACTGTATATTTCTGAAAATTTTAAACAATCTAAAAAAATTGTATTTCATCAGCGCCTAAAGTTACGTGAACTTATCCTACAACAACAGCGACAGAAGAATGCTGGTCGTCAAGAAAAAGGGTTACAAGATCCAGCAGCTTCTACTCATTCTAATACTCTTTCATGCTGGCAACAGGAAAATCTTAATCGGCAGAATGAACTTTTAAATAGACCCCCTCCTCCCTACCCTGGAAATATTAGGGGTCCGAGTGTTCCTCAAGGAAGTCAGAGATTTCCGGTTTTTCCCAAAGAACAACATGGGCCCTTTCCTGGTGATGGACAGTTCAACAGATCACAATTTCCAGGAGATGCTTCTGCTATGGGATTAAGACCTCATGGTCATAGGTATTTTAATTATTTTTTATTTTCTAAAAACTTAAGGCATTTATATATTTGAATTTGTTCTATGACTTTTATTTTTGCTTTTAGCCTAATTGCATAGTTCTTATTGCTGTAAAGCCAGTATATAAATCAATAAATTAAATCAGTGCATTAAATTCTTTATAAATATATATCATTAACAGAAACATGGCATGTTATAATGTTGTTTGTTTTTTTTTTAAAGATTTTTATTTATTTATTTATTTAACTCTTTACCAACATTCATGATACAAATCATATCATATCGGTTCACAAGGAATAGGGGGATTGTAACAATAATATTGAAGAGGAAGAAAAATTAAAATAAAACAAGGTTATGTAAACTTGGAAACAGAAATGTGCCGGAGACAGAGGAATAACGTTGTAAACTTAACAAGGCTATACTGGAAGTGCATTGGGTCAGAAATAAGGCACCCTAAATATATATATAGAACTTATATATATATATAAAACTTATATATTTAGTAAGTGTAAGGTTATTATGACAATTTTGAAAAGTTGTATATTAGGGTCCAGTCTGGTGGTTTAGTGCTAGCACTACCTGGTGTCTTTCAGGAGACCTGGATTTGATTCTGGATCTTGGTTGTGCCTCTCAGGCCAGCCAGAGGCTATGGAGGCTACAGAGACCGTGTTCACAAATCTGGGGAGATGGAGCCTTTGATATTGTATAGCAGCAGCCCCGACTGTCCACACTAAGAGTGATTATCCCTTACCAAATTCCAGAAGGAGCTGTAGTCTATGTCCCCTGGCCAAAAATTATCATTGTGATGCCTGAGCTAATGGTGGGAGTGTTAAAATCTAGAATAACCCCAGAGAGTTTCATGTGAAGGCCCATGGCACCTTAGTCAGTGAAGACCAGTCCCAGTTGAGTTAAAAACTCAAAGAAGCAGGAGGATGCTGTCTATATCCCCTTGTCTCCACCTTCCACCAAAGCAAGTGGTTATATATTAAATGAACCCTTCAACCCAGCCACTTCAAAAGAAAGCTAACTTTGAACTGTTCTATGAGTGAGTGCTATAATATATCTACATATTTTATATTTTCTTTTTATTATTTCTGTTAAAGTATTGCTTTGGAAAGTGAATAAACATTTTATAGTACAAAGTAAAGTGTTTTTAGAAAAGAGAGAAGGGTATTACAAATGGGTGGATTAATACAGTTTCCATTTTAGAACTACCAGATCAAATTAAGTAAGCAATTATTAACATTGATTTTTGTCTTTCAGATTTGGGTTTCCTGGAGGCAACCATGGGCCAGCTCAAAGTCAGGAGCGTTTTCTTGGACCTCCACAGCAAATGCAAGGACCTGGAATTCAGCCAATAAGAAGAGCTTTTTCTTTAGACATGACCAGACCTATGAATAACCCACAAATGAATAATTCTGTTGGACATTTTCCATCCCAGGGTTTGCAAGTTCAGCAACACAATATATCAGGGCAGGCATTTATAGAATTATGCCACAGAGCCCCTGATTGCAGACCCAGGCTTTTCTTTAGTCCACCTGGTGCTAGTGTTATAGAAGTAGTTCCCCATCATCCAAGGCACGGAAGTTTCATTCCTAGGCAAACCTTTCAGGGACCAAGAGTGATGGAATCCATAAGGAATAACCAGCAGGGTCTGGGTAATCAGATACAAATGCACACAGGTTTGGAACATTTGTCACAGTCTCAACATCCACCTGTGCTTGTAATGCAGTCTTTGAGTCACCAACCAGTTAATGATGCATTTTCGGTACCTCCTTTATCTGCTTCTTCTGTGGCAACTAATAGTATGCAGATTCCTAATCAGTCAGCTGTTGGATTAGAAGAGAAGCTTGATCCTGATGATCCCTCGGTGAAAGACTTAGATGTGAAGGATCTGGATGGAGTTGAAGTCAAAGATTTAGATGATGAAGACCTGGAAAATCTGAATCTAGATACAGAAGATGGGAAGGGTGATGAGCTAGACACCCTAGATAATCTAGAAACCAATGATCCTCATCTTGATGACCTTTTGAGATCAGGAGAGTTTGATATCATTGCATACACTGATCCAGAACTTGATCTTGGTGATAAGAAGGACATGTTTAATGCAGAGCTGGATCTTAGTGTTCCAATCGATGATAAATTGGAGATCCAGTGCAAGATTTCAGAAGAAAAAAAGAGTGAACAAAAAGAGGATAAAGTGGCCATTTCTTCTGATACACTTGCTTCACATAATAAATCTAATATAATCACTGATATAAAAACAGAAGCATTATCTCCAAATGCACAAGAGACCACCCAGTCTGAAAGTACAAATTGTGATGAAATGGTAGATTCTGAATGTCCAGAAAATGCTGCTCTAGAAAATGGCAAAACAGCATCTGTGGAGCCTTTTAGTCAAGAGTTAGCTGAAAAACCAAATGTGAGCAATGAAGAAACTAACTTGCCTAGCCCTAATGTCACTCCAGCACCACCTCAACTACCTTCTCAGGGTTCAGTGGGTTCAGAAAGCATGACTGGATCTGATCCAGTTATTTCAAATGTTCAAGCTAATGAGAGATTGGATAACTCTGAGATAGGTCCTCTGGGTTCTCCATCTCAGGCTTTGCTTCCAACACAGCCTAACCATATGTCTGCTGTTCCTCAAACTGTAATGACACCTGCTGGTCAAATAGCGGATCATACATTGAATTCAAATTTGCCCATGGGTTCAAGACTAAACCAAAGCTTCTCACAGGGGCCAAATGTAAATTCAAATTTTATGCAAGGGCAGCCAGCTAGTCACAACTTTGGTGGGTCAGGACAATCTACTAACCAGGCTATGCCTTTGGCAAATCAGCCAGGTTCCAGCAACATGTCTGCTTCTCAACAAATTATTCTCCCTCAAACTATGAACCAGGGGAATCGAGAGAGACCTCTTCTGCTAGATGAACAACCACTTCTTTTGCAGGATCTTTTAGATCAAGAAAGGCAAGAACAACAGCAGCAAAGACAGATGCAAGCCATGATTCGAAATCGCTCAGAACCATTTTTCCCTAACATTGGTATGTATATAAAATGTGCACTGCATTGTGAAATTTTGAAATCTAAATAAATAGAAAATAATTGTAAAATAGACATTATATTGATTTGTTTGATCTACAATAAGAAGAACCATGTTTAAATCAACTGATTTTATTTTTGATTGACCAGCAATTTGTTACATTTTTCAATATATGGAAACTAGAATACAGTTTCCTTTTTTAGCAGACAGACACATCCATAATGCATTTGTTTCTCAGTTCTTTAAATTAAAGGCATTTAGGTAACAAATATACACCCATTTAGGATGCAGCAAGAATATAATTATTTATGTAGTAAAGGTGACACAGTATTTACACAAATGACTGTACAATTTGAGTACACAAGTAAATATTGATACATAATACAAAATCCTTGTGCAGCATGTTTAAAAAAAAAAGACTAGAAAATGTTTCGGAGAAACTATAACAAATGACAAAATTACTTTTATGGGTGTGCAATAAAAAGTATTTTGTATGCATCTCTGGTACATTTTTGAGAAATTGAAGTTTCTAGATGATACAGCTTCTTCTCTGGACTTCTTGAAATAGTAGCGACCCTGGTTTTACTCTGTTTTCATAAACTTGACTTCTTAATCAAAGAACCCTATAAAGAGAGCTAAAAAATGTATTTTCTTTTACTCTGCCATTTTGGAAAAATACAGTATAACTGAATACTTGTAAAGCAATGCATTTGAGCTATTCTAGATGTTAGTGTAGAACAGTGTTTTCCAACCCTCTTCTGAAGGCACACCTAACCAGTTCAGGATATTCATAATGAATATGCATGTGATAGATTTGCATACATTAGAGATGCAAGGTAGCAATCCTGAAAACCCAACTGTATTGGTATATCTCTAGGAGAGGGTTGGGAAACAGTGTAGAAGTAATTTCAGTAACACTGTAAGGAATCTTAAGGGTTATATATTTTATGATGGTTAGCAGGAGAGCCTTTGCCAGAGATTTTGACTATGGTTACACATTAGGTCCTAATAATCTCTATTGACTATATGTATGAATTACTGTACAATAAGGAAAAAAATTGTTTGAAATGTCATAACTTTATGACGTTGCCCATCCTATATGGTATTAGAGGTACTTCATCAAAGCTGACTCCAAATTTAAGCTTGATTTAGTATTACCTGCTGGTGTTAATTGTTAAAATATAGTACACTACCTCACTGTGAAAATGATTACTAATGAATACTTTGTATACTAAACACTACTTAGTAATCGATTTATAAGTTTCAGGAAAATTTTGAATCATATCTCTGAACACAGCCTACAAAACTGGCCTCTAAATCCTGTTGGATTTGTCAGAAAGCTGCAGAGAGCGCACAGGACTTCTGATCAGTTTTCTGCAAGAGCTGCTAGAAGGGAGCAAATATTTCTTAGTGTGTACACCAAGCCCAAAATTTCTAAGAAAATAACTTTTAAAATAGTTTTTTTTTCCTGACAGTTTTTAGCACTATATCATTGAGGGTGTCTTTTAAATGTTGGCCTACTTTTTGAATCTGCAGTATCAAAAAGCTTTTTAAATGTGCATAAATTAACCTACTAAAATATTAGCTTTGTAACCATTTTACATTCTGAATTTTTTATTGTAGATTTTGATGCAATCACTGATCCTATAATGAAAGCTAAAATGGTGGCTTTAAAAGGGATCAATAAAGTGATGGCACAAAGCAACATGGGGATGCCAACAATGGTTATGAACAGGTAAGCAAAGTGAGCATCATTTGTTTCAGGGGGGAATTCTAAATTGCATTTTTTTGAATGAATATGAATCTTTTATTAAAACTGATGCATAATGGCTTGTGAATAGAACTATAAAGGCCCATTTTACCTTTTCTACAGTATCACAGTCCTTGCTTGATCTTCAGCTTTTTTTTCTAAGTTCCCTGCATTAGTCACTAGACCCACTGCTATATTTAATCTGTGTTGTCATAAACTGAATCTTATGCTAAGGTATTTTGGGATATAAACTAATCAAATGTCTATGTAAAGTAACATATAGCAGGATATGTATGTGGTTGTAAAAATATATCCCTATTCCTCAGGGATATTTGGCCTTGATTTTCAGCATCTGAAAAACATATATCAATGTTTGTAATCACAGCACTGTTATTCTTCAGATAAATCATTTAATTTACTGATAACTGAAAAATAAACATTTTGCTAAAAATATATACTATTTTAGTATATTTAATTACAAATATATAATTACCCTCCCACCAAAGTCCCCATGGTGTTGTACAATGGAGAAAAACAATCCTTAAAATCGAGCAAATAAGTTTAAGTAAGCAATATAAAGAGCATAAATAATAAATACTATATTAGTTCTAGAATTTTGTGAACATGGCTGAATAGGAACTATCTATCACAGGGGGTTCTCAAACTTTTTGAAATCAGGGACCCCTTTTCAACCTCCAGAATTTTTGCAGACACACACACACACACACACCTGCAGTTATATCCCATATCTAGAAAAGCTATTATCTGGTGATTAACAGACTAAATTTGCCATGCTATCTTGGGTGACATCATCCAACAGCGCATGGTATGAAGCCTTCTCAAAGTAGCAGAGCTTTGATACTCTGCTCATGCATAGCAATTCTTGAGCCATTAGCCAGTTATAGAGTCCTCAGTTGCTTCTTTTTCCACACCAAGGCATGGAGGTGAGGATCCTTCTCACCTCTCCTCAGTTTTCTAAACAAAAAATTTTTTCACTATCATGATCCCCAAAGCAGCACTTTTTTTAATCATATTTTTATTGACATTTCCATTTCTCTAACAATATTGAAAGTATATATCAGTTGCCTAATATAATGTAATTTAGTAACCTACCCATCTCCTCCCCAAGAACTTAAATACATCACATATTTCAGATATCCATAGCCTATCCATCCCAACCAACTTACAAGTTTGTAGGGAAGAGAAATAACATTACAAGTCATCCTTCTGAATATTATACACATTATACGTTTCCTCTGTCTTCTCCAAGAACATAAACAACAAGCCCATCTGGTCACAGTTTAGTCAAAACAATACAAAGTGTGGAAGAATTGGAAATTTGTAAGTGTGTACTGTAGAGCAGCCACAATTACCATTGATAATACTTTAGCAAATTTTATTTTTCTCTGCTGGCAAGAATTTTGTAAAGAAAGACCATGACTGATGGAAAAAGTTCTTAGATGAACTAAAGTCTGCCGATCTCCATTCTAATATAAATAAATCCAACATTGAGAGGCTCCATGCGGCCATATATAGGACTTGTGGTATCCAGTCACTTGGCCAGAATTAACCTCAGAGCCACAAGGCATCCTTTTACCATCAGCATTTTATGTTCGTTCTTCAATATTTTCATTGAGTGCATATGTCCTGATATGCAGAAAGCGGCCAACCAAGAGGAAGGATCTGTTAATAGAATTGTAAAATACTGCCACAACTGCTGCCAAAAAAATTGAATCTTAGCACATTCCCACAAACAATGCAATAAAGATGCCGAAACTTGCGAGCATTTAAGACATTTATCAGAAGGTGCTAATCTTCACAGCAAATGCTTTACTTGTCAATATATTGCGCTATTAATTATTCAAAAATACATTTCCCTAAATCCAACATTGATCACTATGCATTTTATTAAAGTAAAGCATCACAAATATCTTCATCATTTAATGTCAAATGCAGTTCGAGACCAAACATCAGTTAAAGTACATAGAACTGTATAATTAGAATTGGTATATAAACATTTATACATACACTTAATAGACACTCAATTTTTGCTGAATAAATGGAGAAGTTGTTGAAAGGGACCATTTGTGATCTCTTTACCCTCGGATGGAGTCAGTGTAGCTATATAGCTACTTAACTGTCAATAGAGAAAAAAATCACTCTCTTGTAAATGTAAATTTTGAGAACAGTATTCAAAGGAGTGCACAGCTCTCATCTGCAAATTAATAAATGGTAGGATAATAAAAATACCTCATTCCCTAAGATGATATTTTTTATATAGGTTTACCAGAAACAGCACTTTTAAGTGCTCACCATTTTGAAGCGGGCACCGGGATTTAAGTATTGCCAGTGTGGACATATGTCCACCACAGATGGCACAATTATTGCTATCTGTGTTTGGAGCCTGACCACAAGTAGGCCCCCTTGCAGAGATTGCGGCCGCATGTCACTGCGCACTCGTGAATGGGCTGAAAAGATAGCCAGGCTGCGTGATGTAGATGTGGGATTTTTAGCATTGGGCAGCTACGTGCCCTTTCCAAGGTCTTCCATTCAGTCTTTGCTGGGGCCAAAGCCTCAGCATCCTGAAACTCAATCGCACTACATCGATTGGACCACCAGAGACTTCTACAGCTGCCTCAAAACTGAAATCCAAACATTCCAGGCCAGCTGAAGCCAGAACCCTCACAAGTAAGGGCAGTGCTTTAGGGATTAGGCCAGTGACACAAAAAAGCCAGCACCAGCATTGTCAGTTCCAGTAAAAAACACATCATCAACTGCGTTGACCAGTCAATTCAAATCTGCATTGAGACCCTCGGTGCCCGTCACAACTCATGATGCACCTCAATATAACTCGCATCTGTCATCTCAAGGCGCAGTGTGTCTGACGCCGACCAAGCCTCCAATGCACAACATATGCCTCATCATTCTCCAGCTTCAGACATTCAACTGGTGGCTATTCCACCACCCAGGGCCCACAAATGGCCTCAGAGTTCTCCACCTTGCCATACTGTGCTACTGAAGAAGGGTCCACTATTGTCTCCAAGATCAAAATTCTCGCAAGAAGTGGAGCAAATCTCAGCTATAATTAAGGGCCTCTTCACTTCTCTGTACCCCAAAATGCAGCCTCCAGATTTCCATTTCCTGGTTTGAGACCTAGAACAGGAAAAACCTTAGCCTCACCACTTTCTACCCAGGGTGGAGAGCCCATAGAGCTCTGTATCATGTGAAGGCTCTTCCATTCCCGGGCAGGAACCCAGTCCGCCAGCTTATCCTCACTTGGACTGCTGTCAGACACTCCTGAGGAACCCTTGGAGCACTCATCTCCTCCAGATGACTTTACATATTCTAAATTTGTGGAGAAAATGGGGGGTCCATTGAAGGTTGATGTTCATAAGATACCTGGCCCACATAAAAAGGTGTTTGGTATCTTAAAGATATTAGACATACCTTCTGAACCAACAGCAGTACCATCTCACGCAGTATTGGTGAAGTCCTTGGAGATCACGCAGTCTAACCTGCCGGTATTTAGGAAACTAGATCTTAAATTCCATTTGAAAAAAACCTCAAAATTACGGAATGGTCCAGCTACAACATAATTCAGGGTGGTAGAATCAGTCATGAACAAGGCAAAGAAATCTAAACTTTATTACAACACTCCACCAGGCAAGGACAACCAGATTTTAGATTACTTTGGCCAGAAGGTGTTCCAAAGTTTTATGCTAACATCTTGCACTGAGCAATACCAATTCTATATGATAAGGTACATATATGAATGCCTTCAACAAGTGAAGCCCTTTGTCCAGTCAGACGGGTGAGCAGACATCACCACAACCACTCCAGGATTTGGAGAAAGATCTGAGGCACCTACTACGCTCTGTGTATGAAGCTTTTGAAACAACGTTATGTACATCCACAACTTCCATTGCCGCCCATCGTATAGCATGGTTGAGAACCAATGCAATTAGGGAAGACATGCATGAAAAGCTTGCTGAACTACCATGTTTAAGAGACTATCTTTTTGGTGACAAACTCAGATAAACAGTCTACAAGGTCAAGGAACAAAATGTAGCAGTGCAGTCCTTGACGCTATCAACAGACCAGCCACTCACACTGAGGCAATACTACTTGCAATACAAAACAAATCATGCTTCCAAAGGAACCATACAAGCAGTACCTATGTACCAACAGCCTCACTCTCAACTGCAACAATATCAACAGAGAGGGTATCAGCATGATCGTAGATCACAGAAGCAGCAAGTGACGCCAAAGAATCAGCAGGGTTTTGAAACCCAGTATTTTGTACTGGTAATGGTTGGTTTCTATCTGGAAGCAGAGGTATTGCCAACAGGAATGGTGGATTGGAATGTGCTCATATGCATCTTTTAGATCGAGTAAGCACAATCAATCATTTGGTTGTATGAAAGGCAATATCGACTTGAGAGTTGTTATCTTGAATTTTTCTTTTTGTTAAAAACTACACAATGTGGTCCCAGATAACATTCGACCACTGGGTGTTAAACATAATTCGATATATGTATCACCTGAATTTCATTACCCCTCACCCAAGCCTCTCTCATTTAGCCCCACCTATGCAGGATTTCTCTCAGATTACTCTTACTTCTGGAAGCGGGAAAGCTACTGGCACAGAAGGCCATTCGACACATCCCACAATCTTACATCAACAATACTTGCTATTCCAAATCTTGCTATTCTAATACTTGCTATTCCGATACTTGCTCATTCCAAAATGAACAGAGGGTCTTTGACCAATTTTAAACCTCCGTCCTTCCCACAAGCGACTCCAAAAAGAAAAATTCAAGATCACAACTCTCAAGTCGATATTGCCTTTTATACAACCAAATGATTGGCTGTGCTTACTTGATCTAAAAGATGCATATGTGCACATTCCAATCCACCATTGCTGTTGGCAATACCTCTGCTTCCAGATAGGAACCAATCATTCCCAGTACAAAATACTTCCCTTTGAACTCCCCTGTGCCACGAGAGTCTTCACAAAATGCTTAGTGTTGGCTGTGGTCCATCTTCATCACAAACAACTGCAGATCTTTTCTTAACAACTGGCTAATCGTATCTCCAAATGCGGAATCCTACCATGATACAATGCCTAGAAACATTGGTTTCCTGATAAATTACAAGAAATCAGTACTCAAGCCAACTCAGATACTACAGCTTCTAGGAATGACAATAGACTCCATCCGCACAAGAGCATTTCTGCCAAGGACAAAGCGTAATGCCTGCGACTGCTTGCTCTATAGCTAAAAGGTCATACCATGAAAACAGTGCACAAACTTCTGATCCTACTAGGCAGTATGGCAGCAGCCATTCATGTAGTATCCCTAACCTGTCTGCACATGTGGACGATTGCAGTGGGGCTTGAAGGCGCAGTGGTCACAGATCCATCAACCACTATCTACCAAGGTAATCCTGACCACCTCCATGAATCGAGATATAAATTGGTGGCTAAAACCAAAAGTATTAAAAGAGTGGGCACCCTTAAGGCCACTTACCACCGGTTCCACCCGAGGTTGGGGAGCGTGCCTGCTTCAATACAAGTTGCTAGTTGAGTGGTCAGCCCAGGAATACACTTATCAAATCAACCTAATGGAACTCAGGGTAGTTCACAATGCCCTATTGGTGTTTGAGCACTTCCTGCAAGAGAAAGCAATAATGGTCCACTCAGACCATCAAGTTGCCATAGTTTACATAAACAAGCAAGGAGGCTTGGGTTCCTCAATATTGTGCAAAGAAGTGACCCTGATATGGGATTGGGAACCCAATATTCGATCACACTTCAGGCAATCTACTTGCCTGGGATAGCAAACATGCAAGCGAACAAGCTCAGTAGAGTATTTCAACCACATGTATGGGCACTGGACCAGCATGTAGACAATGACATATTTTCCCAGTGGGGAGAACCGTACATAGATCTCTTTGTAACAGAGTGCAATACGAAACTACAATGGTTTTGCTCTCTTCTAGCCAGTCCAAAGATAGTGAGCAGGACGCGTTCCTCCTATAGTGGTCAGCCGGTCTTCTATATACCTTTCTGTGCCAATTCCTCTCATTACACGAACTGTACAAAAGTGCATTCAAGATGAAGCTGACATGGCTCTCACAGTACCAGCTTGCCTGAGACAGCTGTGGTACACCTATCTTGTCCAAATGTTCTAATTCAGGAAGACAGGACACTCCTCCACCTAATCCTCCCCTTTCTCCACCTCACGGCATTGATGTTGAGCCCGAAGTCTTAGCACCATTACTACTTCCACGGCCAATAGAAGACGTTCTCCTCTCCTCAAGAAAACCATCCAGTCACCACATCTATTCCTTCAAATGAAAAGTTATTCAAATTGGTGTTTATCTTATGCTACTGATCCTTGCACTTGCTCACCTGAGCTTTTGCTCAGTTACTTATACACCTTTTTCAGTCAAGTCTACAGACCTCGTCAGTAAGGTTTCATCAAAGTGCTATTGCAGCTTACCACCACCAAGTCAAGGGACTTCCCATTTCATAAAAAGCTTACTTCATTTGCATCCTCCAGTGCAAAAATATCCAATACCTTGGGACATTAATATAGTCATGATGACTCTAATGTCGAGCCCATTTGAATCCCTGAAAATGATACCTGTGAAGTATTTAATGTGGAAGACTCTGTTCCTAGTAGCAGTTACTTCTACAAGAAGAGTCAGTGAGCTTCAGGCCTTAGTTCATATCTCACCTTATCTATAATTCTTCCACGACAAAGTAATGCCTTGACCACATCCAAACTTTTTACCAAAAGTAATAACTGCTTTTCATCTGAATGAAGCGAACTCCCCACCAACTTTCTTTCTGAAGCCACATCAAAACGAAAGAGTTAAAGCATACCTCACTATGGATTGCAAAAGAGCTCTTTCTTATTACAAAGAAAGGATACAATATCATAGGCTTACCCAACAGCTTAAAGCTTGTGTATTTGTTATAAAAAGTTAGCCAAATATAGGAAAATGTTTAGAGCGTGTGTGTGTTTGTCTTTCCCTCCCTCACACCCCTTTTCTACCTACCTCTAGCTCATCCTGTGATTTATAGGCAGGAGACACTTTAACATTAAAAATCAATCAGCCATTTATCTAAAATACAGGATTGTTCCAGCCCTTATCAAGAGTTTAATTATCCCATTGTAGGTGAATACCAGATTAATTTGGGGTGGAGGAGTAGCCTAGTGGTTAGAGTAGCAGGCTATGACCCAGGGAGACCAGAGTTCAAATCTTGCTGTTGCTCTTCCACCCAATCCTCCCCTTGCTCCACCTCATGACATGAATGTTGAGCCCGAAGTCTTAGTACCATTACTAACCCTCTTCAAGAAAACCATCCAATTACCACAACTATTCCTTCAAATGGAAACGTTACTCAAATTAGTGTATATCTCATGCTACTGATCCTTGCACGTTCTCACTTGTGACATTGGGCAAGTCACTTTACCCTACATTGCTCAGGTACAAAATTAGCTATCCCTGTGGGGATAGGAAAATATCTGTAGTACCTGGATGTAATCCGCTTTGAAGTGCCAAAAAGCAGAATATAAAAATCTAAATAAAAAATATATTAATAGTGAATAAACCAATAAACTTAAAGGACTCTTACTTACACATTCCTGTCCCTTAGCAACTTAATTTTGTTGTGTTCTTAGTTAAGTTTAAGATGAAAGCAGCAACCCAGCAGGAAGAGGCAGACCTTCTAGTCTTCTGTATCAAATGCCTCGTATGAATTTTTACCTGCTGGTGAGAAGTTGTATGTGTGCACTCGATGCAAATAGCCCCTGGCTCTCAGAAAATGTATCCAACCTCTGGAGGTTAGAGTAGCAGACCTGGAGGAGCTGAAGCAGACAGACAGGTTTCTAGAAGAGACCTTCAGGTACATAGTAGCCAAGTCCCAATTCCAGTCTGGCAGCCCTTGAGCTGCCTTGGAAATGGAAGGTCTCCTGGTTGGAGAGCATGAACCTGGTGCAGCAGGAAGCAATCCTGAGTAAGGACATGTTCTCCAGGTGATGCTTTTTCCTCTCGCAAAGAGAATGACTCCCAGGACTACTGCACAGGAGGGAATCGTCAGCTGAGTTTTAATTATGAAATGGTCTGAAAACGGTATCTGTCATATCACAAGATATGACCCTATTGAACCATGACTCTGATATCAAGATATAGTCTGAAAGAGAATATACATTGTGAACATGAGAGTAATAGGAGAATTCTCTATCATCCAGATATAGCAGATGCTAAGGATGTGAATCGTTTTTCTAACGAATAGAAATATCGTATGATATTTCTAAATTCGTTAATATAGCGGGTAAAAAAAGAAACTATCAATTTTCCCCCTGAATTTTCATAAAAATCGTTTTTCGGGTTAGTGCGCACTCAGGGGCGGATTTTAAAAGGTCCGTGCGTGTAAATCCTTCCGGATTTACGCGCGCAGGGCCCTGGCGCGCCTAATTTGCATAGGCCGCCAGCGCGCATAAAGCCCCGGGATGCGCGTAAGTCACGGGGCTTTCGAAAAGGGGCGGAAGGGGCGTGTCCGGGGGCATTCCCGAAATGACGCGGCGTTTCGGGGGCAGGCCCGGGGGCGTGGCGCCGGCCCGGGGGAATGGTCGAGGCCTCCGGACCAGCCCCCGGGACCGGAGGACGGAGCGGGGCTGCCGGCGACGCGCACAAAGTTACGCCTGCTTTCAGCAGGCGTAACTTTGCCGACAAAGGTAGGGGGGGGTTTAGATAGGGCCGGGGGGGTGGGTTAGATAGGGGAAGGAAGGGGAATGTGGGGGGAGGGCGAAGGAAAATTCCCTCCAAGGCCGCTCCGAAATCGGAGCGGCCTCGGAGGGAACAGGCAGAGCGCGCTGGGCTCTGCGCGCGCAGGTTGCACAAATGTGCACCCCCTTGCGCGCGCCGACCCCGGATTTTATAAGATACGCGCGGTTACGCGCGTATCTTATAAAATCCAGCGTACTTTTGTTCGCGCCTGGTGCGCGAACAAAAGTACGTGATCGCGCAAGTATTTAAAATCTGCCCCTAAGTCATGTTAGCGCACAGTAACCCGAAAAATGATTTTTCACTAAAAAAAAACAAAAAACGGTGATGATCCAGAAAGCAGGAACGATCGGGCATCCAATTCACATCCTTAGCAGATGCCAAATATCTACTAAGTTCAATTCTTCGCAAAGAAAGCTAATCCCATTATCTGTTTGATTTTTTTTTTTTGGCATTCTGGGTGGGAGGCAGTCACTAAGGGTTGTCTCTGATGTTAAAATCCCCTCCAATCAAAGAAGTATATCCCTGTGATGAGGCCAAAGTAGTCACTAATAAAGTGAAGAAAAGATGAGAGTAAGAATTTGGTACACAGATATTGCCAAAAGTATTTTAACCCCATAAAGCGTGCCCAAGATGATGAGAAAACAATCCTCTGAGTCTTTAAATTGGCACTCAAATTCAGGGTAATCATTTATATAGTAATTTAGCCACCCCCCTCTGAAGCGAGGAGAAAAAGAAATAGCAATGACCCACCCATTCCCTCTTTAGATTCAGGTGTTCTGCTTAATCTAAATGCATTTCTTGCAGGAAAGCAATGACAGATTTATTCTTTCTTAATTCTGACAGCATTTTTATTTTCCTTTTTATGGGTGAGTGTAGTCCATCTATGTTAAGAGAACACGTCACATTAGTCATTTTCAATATAAAAAAGCAAGAATAAAATGAGACAGCATTATCTTGTTACTAAGGATTGAGGACTCTCTGGCCTGGATCCTCCCCCCAAAAGAATTGGATCAATAAAATACAGTATTATTTATTGGTAACTGAAAAACAAAAAAGACCTTCATTGTTAACAGCAGCACATATTCATACCAACACTTTTCATATTAAGTATGCATTCTATAAAGAATCCACTTGCCTTGACTATTAAAGATCAGACCAACTAAAAATAAATTACCTGAAATATTTATTATGGTATTACTAATTAAGCTCCCCCTGAACTTAAGTGTTCTGCTTTTACAAATGACTAAATTATCTAAATTACTTCCTTGTGTTGCTAACCAAGTTTTTCTGTGTAGTGAAATTACCTGTATTAGTGGGTTAGTCTATAAAGTTAGAATGGAAGGTAGGGGTGAGTGGGAGTTGGCATGGGGGGAGCCCTTTCCCTTTTATTTTTCCTTTCCTAACTTAAACAGTGATAATATCCAACAAACAAAGCAATGCAAAGTATTGCAATGCAATGCATTGTATCATTTTCAAAAATAAAAAGAACAAAGCATTTAAGAAAAATTATCTTCCTTCAAAATAAGGTCTCAGCCATTGAATTCAAGTCATAAAAATTGCCTTTTGTGGTTCAGCTCAAAAAATGTTTGGTGCATTTTGGTACCTTATGCCCATCAAGTACTGCTTTGTTGGATTTTGAAGACATTCAGTTTGATAATGAATACATCACAATCTCTCTATAAGTACTTCCACTATAAACCCAAAAATGTTGCAGTAAACCTAATGACTCAGCCTGACACCTCCAGCAGAAAGAATCTAACAATTTAAAAAAATGGATAAATAAAAGGGTACCTAAAATTATTTAGGAAAAGTTCACAATAATGCACCTACATAGACGACATCTTCACAGGTATATACAATGCCACGAAAGCTATGGCTGCTGGAAACTTAGCTTATTTCATTTAGTCATAACATTTGAAATTCGTAAATGGTGTACCAGGTAAACAAGTTTGAGTACTTCCTTAATGCTGTACAGTCAACCTGTATATGGGATTTTTTAAATCTAATTGCTTCTAGATGCAATTCTATCATTTAGTAAGAATATTCATAAAATATATTGTATATGATTTCTTAGTTTGCCAGAATTCATGAACATTTCATATGTGGATTAAAGAGAGAAATAAATTCAAAGTATAAGAAGATTTTCTATGTTACTTTTGAACAGATTTCCATTCATGGGTCACCAAATGACTGGAACACAAAGTAGTGAAGGACAGAATCTTATACAGCAAGGACTTGGACAGGTAATATTTCAAATAGGTCAAATTATATATTTGTGAATCATTGGTTTTGTATTTTCATTGCATTCCATTATTGCTTTAAACATTAATATAGATTCCTAATTTTAGGATGGAAATGCAACACCTCAAATGACTCGGCCTAACCCTCCCAACTTCGATCCCAATTTTGTCAGTAAGTATAAATTGCCATCTGTAACCTAGCTGTTTTGTTCTGAAGGTGTAGTTTTCTTAAAGTAGATGGGCCTGATTCAAATCCTGTGATACTATGTATCACTTACATTAGCAAATTTGTCTTTATCCAGTGTATATATCTGCTCTGAGAGATATGGGCCACCTGTTCAATTGCCATATTTTTCTGTTGACTCTTCAGAATAAAAATATATGTACTTATCAGATAAGGATTAGACTCAAAGTATATTTGTCATTTTTTATCCTGACTGTAATGATAATTAAAATTTGCGAATTTTATGTAAAACTTATTCTTGTGTTTTTAGATGAGTCTCAGAAGAAGCAGTATGAAGAGTGGCTTCAAGAAACACAGCAGCTTCTACAAATGCAACAGAAGTTCTTGGAAGAACAAATTGGAGCTCACAGAAAATCTAAAAAAGCTCTTTCTGCCAAGCAACGCACAGCTAAAAAAGCTGGACGTGAATTCCCAGAGGAGGATGCAGAACAGCTTAAACATGTCACTGAGCAGCAGAGTATGGTTCAAAAACAGCTAGAACAGGTAAAAGGCATGCACATGCCAATCCATTAAATGCTTTTAAAGGTGAATTTTAAAAGCCATAGGCGCAGAAGTTGGGCTTGTGCGTGCCGTGCAGATTTTAAAATGCACAAATGCACGTGTATCTCCTAGTACATGCACACACATTTTTTTTTTTTTTTTTTTTTTTTTTGCAAAAGGGTGGAAGGTGGGTGGGGCATGGTCATTCCTAGATTTCTCAATGAAAAAACTAAAGAGGTTAATGAGATTTTAAGGGTTGGAGCTAAAAGGTTAGAAGGGAGGCTTATTAACTAGGGGGGTTAGGAAGTCCTGTCCTAAAGCTGCTGAACTGGGATCCGACTGGGGAAATTGGTAATTGCTTTGACGCATGTATGTACCAAAATCCCCCACTTACACAGTAGAGGTGGCATTTGCAACACATGCACGTGTCCATATAAAATTGTGCAAACATGTACATGCGTACAACCTATTTTATATTATGCGCGCATATATACGCGTATGTTAATAAATGGCCGCATCCATTAGTGTGAACCAGCATATGCACATACATGTGCACCTGCACGGCTGTTTAAAAGTTACCATCTTAATTTGCTGGTAATTAAGGCAGATTTTTAAAATAGAAAAATAGCTTGTCAAAATTGATTATTTAAAAAATTAAGAGCACCATTTCCATTGTATGCAAATATCTTGTGCGTATTCATTGTAAATATCCTAAAAACCTCACTGGCTTGTTTAGGTCTCAAGGACTGGGGTGAAAACCAGTACCATAGAGGGGAATCTCAGACCGATAAGAAAAATCTATTAGTAAGAAATATGCAAACTGTGTACACTTATATTGATAGATGAGTAATTAAATAATTGTTCCATTATTTTTTAATGAGATTCTGAAATTGGGATACTCCAGTACCAATAATAAAAGTATAGTTGTGTGCAAAAGCTTAGGGGGAACCCCTGGTCAAATTGTATCTTTCAATGCATCTCTAAGTAAAGAGAAGCTGACCACAACTTCTGTGTGGAACAAAGTTAAACACAACATCTTTCTGTAATTTTTAATGCTAAATTTCTATTTGTTGATTTTACAGATGAAACATAAAAAAAGTGAATATGACGTGTAAAAGTTTAGACACACTTCCAACTGAATTATTGCTACTACTTTTTAAAATTAAAAGTTGTTAAAGATAAAAAAAAGTTGATTGACTCAATAGGCGTTTAATTAGTCAAGTGAAGGCAATCTCACAATTGAACAAAGGCTCCAATCCTTCTAACTTCACAGGTTGTGAGATTATTCTGTTTACTTTTATCAAACGTGGGTTACTCTAAGCAGCTGTCTGAGAAGTAGAAGGCTATTAAAATAAAAAAAATCTTCTCTGTAACAGTTTTCACAGTCAAAAACATTGTTAAGAAATGGATTGGAACGAAGTGTTTTGGACTGATGAAACAAAAATTGAACTGTTTGACCACAACCACACAAGATACCTTAACTTCAGTTTCTTGACTTGTGGACAATTACTCCAGTGTCTGCTAAACTTTTTAATAGATGGTTTATAGTGTTCTCACAGGACAAGCAGGATGGTAGTCCTCAAATATGGGTGATATCACAGGACTGGCACCTATTGGGCATGCCCAGGATGGCACTAACCCTGCAACCAGCAGGGGTCCCCCTTCAGTCTTCTTTTTTTCCACTCAGCAGTAGCCACGTGGGTTAAGGAGCTCTACAGAGATTCCTGAAAGGAATTTTCCTCACGGAATTACTTCATAATTTACTACCCCACAAGGTCCCCCTATTCAATTTTTGCTTCCGCGGTGGTCCGCTAAGTTTTTTACCCGATTCCGGTGGATTTCCATCGAGTTCGACCCTCGTGGCCTACTAGCCGTCAACCGCACCGCGGCTAAGTTTTTTGAGAGGCCATGGCGTCAGGGTTCCGTCGATGCCCCGACTGCACTCGCACAATACTGACCCTCACAAGGTCTGTGTAATGTGTTTAGGGAGCGAGCATGATGTCCTTACTTGCACCAAATGTGCCCTTATGACACCAAAAGGTCGCAAAGCTAGAATGGAGAAGATGGAACTTCTCTTTTGGTCACAAACTCCGATGCCATCCATAGCCTCAACGTCGTCCGAACCGACTCCGTCTACGTCGCGCCAGTATCGTGCACAGAAGGGTGTCCGACTGGCATCGACGCCTCTGCGGCCATCGACGCCCTCTGTTCCTCCTCAGCATAAGGACCAAGGAGATTGTCAAGAAAAGCATCGACATCGACACCAGAGGTCTCAGACCATTGATGCAGGCAAGCCCTCGACGTCGCCACTGTCTGAGCCGCCGCCGAAGAAAGCCCGTCCAGAAAAGGCACCGTCCCTATCTGGCTCCGGGTCACCGAGGCAACCTTCACCGGGACCGGTGATAGGAGCCGCGATTCCACCTCCAACAGTGGTCCCTTCGGCTATGCCTCCGCCGCCTCCTCCAGCATCGGGGCTCCACGCTCCAGGTTTCCGAGAGGAGTTGGATCAGATGATTCAAGAGGCCATCGGCAGAGCAATGCAAGGTTTCAAGATTCCTCCGATGCCTGTGCCGATTCCTGAACCGGCAACTGATCCCATTCCCGTAGCGCTGGCACCACTACTAACGAGGATGGAAGCGCTGCTAACCGCTTTTCCTCCAATAGATCCGGGGGCACCGATGGGCCCGGTGCCCTCCTCCCCAATTCCTCTTTCATCGACAGAGGAAGGAGAAACACCGTTACTTCCTCCATCGGGAGTCCTACCGATGCCTCAGCCATCGATGTCACCGATAGTCTTTGCTACCATCGATGCCGCCGATCCGGCCATCAATGCCCTCTGTGCCTCCATTGATGCCTCCGGAGACTCCCTTAATGCCTTCAGTGCCTCAACCAGGACCTTCAGGAATACCATCATTCCATCCCTCTAAGGATCCTAGGGGTGCTGGTGATGAACCTTATGACACATGGACCGATGATTCGTCCCAGGAAGCGTTCTCCTCCAGAGGACTTGTCCTTCATTAATTTTGTGAAGGAAATGTCTGAATTAGTTCCATTTCAACTTTAGACAGAGCAGGATGATAGACACCAGATGATGGAACTTCTGCAATTTCTGGATGCTCCTAAAGAAATCACCTCTATCCCTATCCATGATGTCCTCTTGGATCTTCTGAAGAGGAATTGGGAGCATTCTGGTTCGGTGGCACCAGTTAACCGAAAGGCGGATACCACATACCTAGTCCAGTCTCCAGGTTTCCAAAAAACTGAATTGGATCACCATTCAGTGGTTGTTGAGTCAGCCCAAAAGAAAGTCCGACGCTCCAAGCCTCACTCTTCTTTCCCTCCAGGGAAGGAGCAAAAGTTCCTGGATGCCATAGGTCGACGTGTCTTTCAGGGATCAATGCTTATATCCCGCATTGCCTCATACCAACTCTATATGACCCAGTACAACAGGGTCCTCTTTAAACAAATACAGGACTTTGCTGAGTCCCTGCCTCAGCAGTCTCAAGAGCAATTACATGCCCTGGCTCAGAAAGGATTAGAAGCAGGCAAACATGAAATAAGATCAGCATAGGATATTTTTGACACCGCTTCCAGGGTATCAGCAACAGCTATTTCTGCGAGGAGGTGGGCCTGGCAAAAGTCTTCGGACCTACGACCTGAGGTCCAGCACAGACTGTCTGACTTCCCTTGCACTGGTGACAATCTTTTTGGTGAACAGATACAACAAGCAGTGGCACAGCTCAAGGATCTCAATCACAACAAACGCCCAATACCAATGTATTCCAGAAATCCTCACAAGTGAGACACAGAAAAACAAAAATAGGTTATACTGGTCCAATTTTTACACTTATATTATAACCACATGTACAATGAATCACATATATTTTTTGTAGGACCCACACTCAATGAGTTTGTCTGAGAATCAAACTCATAATAAAGGTTATCGGTCCATTTAATTTATTAAATTGTAGACTAATTTTTTTATTATATTTAGTTATTTTTTAAAAAAAATTTTGTTTTGTTTTTTATCTCAAAATTTGCATAAAAGCTGCCAAACTGAAGCTGACGCATCGTAATATTTATCCCAACGCGGGTATATCATTGCAAAAAACTCAATGAAGCGAAAAATATCTGTGATACTCTAGAGACAGTCCCATGATCTTCATAAACAAGATTTACCATTGTAAAACATATTAAAGATTGTCAAACAAATATGTGGAACAATACTCATCTGTACTGTTGGAAAAAAACAGCTCAAGGATCACCATGAGACTCTTCACCAACTCTCCTTGTTGCCTTCTGAATATCCTGCTAAGCAAACATTCAGAAAAGATCCCAAAAAGTCTTTCTACCGCCAAAGGAAATCTTATCCTCCACCGTCCAAAGATCGCTCTACTAAGCCTTACCAGAAAGGCCAGTCCAGGCAACCTCGCAGGCAAAAACCACAGACAACCCCTCAGCCAGGCCCAGCATCTGGTTTTTGATTTTTTCCTAGAGAACAGCATTCAGCCTCCACTACTGCATATACCAGTGGGAGATCGATTGTGCCACTTCAGCAACATCTGGCACACAATCACCTCAGACCAATGGGTTCTTGCCATAATTACTCAAGGTTATCTCAACTTTCTCGCCATTCCACCGGACTCCCCGCCTCGGCTGACGTGGGGAACATCCGATCACTCACCATTTCTGGATCAGGAGGTCTCCCTCCTCCTTCAATCTAAAGCAATCGAACTAGTGCCCTACTCCCAACAGGGCCTCGGCTTCTATTCCCGGTACTTTCTAATCCCAAAAAAGTTAGGTGGCTTTCGCCCAATACTAGACCTTCATGCCTTAAACAAGTACCTACAAAGAGAAACGTTCAAGATGGTAACCTTGGGTTCCCTCCTTCCCCTTCTACAAAGGGAAGACTGGCTCTGCTCTCTAGACGTCCAGGACGCTTACACACACATCGCAATTACTCCGTCTCATCGCAAATTTCTGCGATTCCTGGTAGGCCCAAAGCACTATCAATACAGAGTGCTACCATTCGGCCTGGCATCTGCACCATGAGTCTTCACCAAGTGCCTCGTAGTAGTAGCAGCATTCCTCAGGACTCAAGGTGTCCATGTCTACCCCTATCTCGATGACTGGTTGATAGGGCTCCAACCCAGCAAGCTGCTCTGATGTCCCTACGTCTCACCTTGCATAACCAAAGTCCAACTTAGTCCCATCACAAACCCTTTCGTTCATAGGAACAGACTTGGACACCTTCAAAGCAAAAGCATTTCTTCCTCGAGAACAAGCTCTCACGCTCACTTCTCTCGCCCATCAACTACAGTCTCGAAAACGCTCAACTGTGCGTCACTTCCTAGTGTTGCTAGGACACATGGCATCCTCAGTACATGTCACTCCAATAGCTCATCTCGCCATGAGAGTCATGCAGTGGACTCTAAGGTCACAGTGGATACAATCATCTCAACCACTGTCAGCCATTGTCCACATCACAAACCCACTTCACTTATCTCTGGCTTGGTGGAAGAATCAGTCCAATCTCCTCCAAGGCCTTCCTTTCCAGGCTCCAGATCCTCAAATAACCCTTACAACCGATGCCTCCAACCTTGGCTGGGGAGCACATGTTGCCAATTTGCAAACTCAAGGCACCTGGTCTCCAGAGGAAGCCAAACACCAAATAAATTTCCTGGAATTACGAGCAATCAGATATGCTCTCAGGATGTTTCAGGATCACCTTTCCAACCAGGTCATCCTGATTCAGGTGGCCATGTGGTACATCAACAAACAAGGAGGAACGGGCTCCTACCTCCTGTGTCAGGAAGCTGCACAGATATGGGCTGAGGTCCTTTCCCACTCGATGTACCTTAGGGCCACCTACTTGCTGGGAGTGGACAATGTGTTGGCAGAAAAGCTGAGTCGCACCTTTCAGCCACACGAGTGGTCCCTCAATCCCTCAGTAGCGGACTTAATATTCCAACGTTGGGGTTACCCCCACATAGACCTCTTTGAGTCACCTCAAAACCGGAAAGTAGAGAACCTTTACTCTCTCACTCGCAGCCAACACTCACTACCAAGAGATGCATTCTCTCTCTCTTGGGCAACCGGTCTCTTATATGCATTCCCTCCACTTCTCTCGAAGACTCTCGTGAAGTTACGTCAGGACAAGGGAAGCATGATCCTGATAGCCCCTCACTGGCCACGCCAAGTGTGGTTTCCAATTCTTCAGGACCTCTCCATTTGCAGGCACATTCCCCTGGGGAAGAACCCGCTTCTGATTTCTCAAAACGATGGGTGCCTATACCACCCCAATCTTCAGGCCTTGTCCCTGACTGCCTGAATGTTGAAAGGTTAATTCTTCAGCCACTCAACCTTTTGGAACCAGTTTCCCGTGTTCTGATTGCTTCGCAAAAGCCTTCCACGAGAAAATCATATTATTACAAATGGAACAGGTTTAAGTCATGGTGTTCCTGATTGACCCTTGATCCTTTCACTTGTTCCACTGCGAAGTTTCTAGACTATCTCTGGCACTTGTCAGAATCAGGTCTAAAAACTTCTTCCATCAGGATGCATGTCAGTGCGGTAGCTGCCTTCCATAAAGGTGTTGGGGATGTTCCCATTTCGGTACAACCCCTTGTAACACATTTTCTGAAGGGCTTGCTCCACCTCAAACCTCCACTGTGCCCTCCGGCCCCTTCTTGGGACCTCAACCAGGTTTTGGGTCGGCTCATGAAACCACCATTCGAGCCTCTCCAATCTTGTGATCTTCGCTATCTCACATGGAAGGTGATTTTTCTTCTGGCAATCACATCCGCTCGCAGAGTTAGTGAGTTACAGGCCTTAGTCACCTATCCGCCTTATTCTAAACTTCTGCATGATAAGGTAGTACTCTGCACTCACCCTAAGTTTTTGCCTAAGGTAGTATCTGAGTTTCATATCAATCAATCCATTATACTACCCACCTTCTTTCCCAAGCCCAGATTGGGTCAACCTGTGGGTAAGCAGACTCTCTCCTCCTGGTTAGCGGACTGCATATCCTTTTGCTATCAGCAAGCAGGCATTCCACTTCAAGACCATGTTAAAGCACACTCTTCAGGGCCATGGCAACTTCAGTAGCGCACCTACGCTCGGTGCTGCTTCCTGATATTTGTAATGCTGCTACCTGGAGTTCTCTCCATACCTTCACAGCCCATTATTGTTTAGACAAGGCTGGAAGACAAGATTCCATCTTCGGCCAGTCTGTCTTGTGCAACCTATTTGAAACTTGATGTACTAACACCCTTCTGCCTGCCCGTTAGGGTTCAGGATGCCCTCTACCAATTTCCACCCCAGTCCTTGTGCCTCTTGCACATCTTGGGTACATTTGGTTCATTTCTCGGACATCCTCAGCTCGGTACTCACACATATGTGAGAACTATCATCCTGCTTGTCCTGTGAGAAAGCAGAAGTTGCTTACCTATAACAGGTGTTCTCACAGGACAGCAGGATGGTAGTCCTCACGAAACCTGCCCGCCGCTCCACGGTGTTGGGTTCGTTACGTTTTCTTATTTTATTTTTTGGCACTTACTATAGCTTTTAAACAAGACTGAAGGGGGTCCCCAGCTGGTTGCAGGGTTAGTGCCATCCTGGGCCTGCCCAGTAGGTGCCAGTCAAAGTTCTAGAAACTTTGACAAAAGTGTTCCGTGATTGGGCTCCATCCTGTGATGTCACTCATATGTGAGGACTAACATCCTGCTGTCCTGTGAGGACACCT